>NC_135885.1:146518420-147118420 GCF_964194155.1 Cetorhinus maximus | reverse complement strand
TGCGAGTGGAAGTGGTAACAGTGAGTGGCAGTGGTAACAGTGAGTGGCATTGGTAACGGTGAGTGGCAGTGTTAACGGTGAGTGGCACGGGTGACTGTGTGGCATTGGTAACTGTGTGTGGCAGTTGAAACAGTGAGTGGCAGTGGTAACAGTGAGTGGCAGGATTATAGTTGGTGGCAGTGGTAATAGTGAGTGACAGTGGTAACATTGAGTGACAGTGGTAACAGCGAGTTGCAGTGGTAACAGTGAGTGGCAGTGGTAACAGTGAGTGGCAGTGGTAACTGTGAGAGGCAGTGGTAATAGTTAGTGGCAGTAGAAACAGCATGTGACAGTGGAAACAGCGAGTGGCAGTGGTAACAGTGAGTGACAGTAGTAACAGCGAGAGGCAGTGGTAACAGTGAGTGGCAGTGGTAACAGTGAGAGGCAGTGGTAATAGATATTGGCAGTAGAAACAGCATGTGACAGTGGTAACAGCATGTGACAGTGGTAACAGCGAGTGGCAGTGGTAACAGTGAGTGACAGTGGTAACAGCGAGTGACAGTGGTAACAGTGAGTGGCAGTGGTAACAATGAGTGGCAGTGGTAACAGCGTGAGGCAGTGGTAACAGCGTGATGCAGTGGTAACAGCGTGCGGCAGTGGTAACAGCGAGTGCCAGTGGTAACAGCGTGTGACAGTGGGCCCTGTGTGTGCCAATCTTAACAGTGAGTGACCATGGTAACAGCGAGTGGCAGTGGTAACAGGGTCTGGCAGTGGTAACAGCGTGTGGCAGTGGTAACAGCGCTGGCAGTGGTAACAGTGAGTGGCAGTGCTAACAGCAAGTGGCAGTGGTAACAGCTTGAGGCACTGGGAAAAGCTTCAGGCAGTGGCAACAACGTGTGGCAGTGGTAACAGCGTGTGACAGTGACCAAAGTATGTGACAGTGTAGCAGTGAGTAACAGTGGCAACAGCGTGTGGCAGTGGTAACAGCGAGTGGCAGTGGTAACAGCGAGTGGCAGTGGTAACGGTGAGTGGCAGTGGTAACAGTGAGTGGCAGTGGTAACAGCGAGTGGCAGTGGTAACAGCGAGTGGCAGTGGTAACGGTGAGTGGCAGTGGTAACAGTGAGTGGCAGTGGTAACAGTGAGTGGCAGTGGTAACGGTAAGTGGCAGTGGTAACGGTGAGTGGCAATGCTAATGGTGAGTGGCAGTGGTAACGGTGAGTGGCAGTGGTAAAGGCGTGTTGCAGTGGTAACAGTGAGTGGCATTGGTAAAAGTGTGTGGCATTGGTAACTGTGTGGGGAAGTTGTAACAGTGAATGATAGAGGGATAAACGAGTGACAATGGAAACTTTGAGTGGCAGTGGTAACAGTGAGTGGCTGTGGTAACAGTGAGTGGCAGTGGTAACAGTGAGTGGCAGGGGTAACAGCGTGTGGCAGTGGTAACAGTGAGAGGCAGTGGTAATAGTGAGTGGCAGTAGTAACAGCATGTGACAGTGGTAACAGCGAGTGGCAGTGGTAACAGTGAGTGGCAGTGGAAGCAGCGTGATGCAGTGGTAACAGCGTGTGGCAATGGTAATAGCGTGTGGCAGTGGTAACAGCTTGAGGCAGTGGTAACAGCATGTGACAGTGGGCCCTGTATGTGCCAATGGTAACAGTGAGTGACCGTGGTAACAGTGAGTGGCAGTGGTAACAGTATGTGACAGTGTAGCAGTGAGTAATAGTGGTAACAGCATGTGGCATTGGTAACACTGTGTGGCAGTGGTAAAAGCGAGTTGCAGTGGTAACAGTGAGTGGCAGTGGTAACAGTGAGTGACAGTGGTAACAGCGAGTGTCAGTGGCAACAGCGTGTGGCAGTGGTAACAGTGAGTGGCAATGGTAACAGCGAGTGGCAGTGGTAACAGCAAGTGGCAGTGGTAACAGCGAGTGGCAGTGGTAATAGTGAGTGGTAATGGTAACAGCGAGTGGCAGTGGTAACAGCGAGTGGCAGTGGTAACAGTGAGTGGCAGTGGTAACAGTGAGTGGCAGTGGTAACGGTGAGTGGCAGTGGTAACAGTGAGTGTGAGTGGTAATAGTGAGTGGCAGTGGTAATAGTGAGTAGCAGTGGTAACAGTGAGAGGCAGTGGTAACAGCGAGTGTGAGTGGCAACAGCGTGAGGCAGAGGTAACAGCGAGTGGCAGTGGAAACAGTGTGTGGCAGTGGTAACAGCGTGTGAGAGTGACCCCAGTGTTGCACATTGTAGCAGTGAGCAACAGTGGTAACAGTGTGTGCCATTGGTAACAGCGAGTGACAATGGTAACTGCGAGTAGCATTGGATACAGCGAGTGGCAGTGGTAACAGTGAGTGGCAGTGGTAATAGTGAGTGGCAGTGGTAACAGTGAGTGGCAGTGGTAATAGTGAGTGGCAGTGGTAACAGCGAGTGGCAGTGGTAACAGCGAGTGTCAGTGGTAACAGCGAGTGGCAGTGGTAACAGCGAGTGACAGTGGTAACAGTGTGTGGCAGTGGTAACAGCGTGTGACAGTGACCCCAGTGTTGCACATTGTAGCAGTGAGCAACAGTGGTAACAGCATGTGGCATTGGTAACAGCGAGTGACAGTGGTAACTGCGAGTGGAAGTGGTAACAGTGAGTGGCAGTGGTAACAGTGAGTGGCAGTGGTAACGGTGAGTGGCAGTGTTAACGGTGAGTGGCACGGGTGACTGTGTGGCATTGGTAACTGTGTGTGGCAGTTGAAACAGTGAGTGGCAGTGGTAACAGTGAGTGGCAGGATTATAGTTGGTGGCAGTGGTAATAGTGAGTGACAGTGGTAATAGTGAGTGGCAGTGCTAACAGCGGTTGGCAGTGGTAACAGAGAGTGGCAGTGGTAACAGCGGTTGGCAGTGGTAACAGTGAGTGGCAGTGGCAACAGTGAGTGGCAATTGCAGCAGTGAATGATAGAGGGATAAACGAGTGACAGTGGTAACTGTGAGTGGCAGTGGTAACAGTGAGTGGCAGTGGTAACAGTGAGTGGCTGTGGTAACAGTGAGTGGCAGTGGTAACAGCGTGTGACAGTGGTAACAGTGCCTGGCAGTGGTAACAGTGAGTGGCAGTGGTAACAGCGAGAGGCAGTGGTAATAGTTAGTGGCAGTAGAAACAGCATGTGACAGTGGTAACAGCGAGTGGCAGTGGTAACAGTGAGTGGCAGTGGTAACAGCGAGTGGCAGTGGTAACAGTGAGTGGCAGTGGTAACAATGAGTGGCAGTGGTAACAGTGAGAGTCAGTGGTAACAGTTAGTGGCAGTAGAAACAACATGTGACAGCGGTAACAGCATGTGACAGTGGTACAGCGAGTGGCAGTGGTAACGGTGAGTGACAGTGGTAACGGTGTGTGGCACTGGTGACTGTGTGGCATTGGTAACTGTGTGTGGCAGTTGAAACAGTGAGTGGCAGTGGTAACAGTGAGTGGCAGGATTATAGTTGGTGGCAGTGGTAATAGTGAGTGACAGTGGTAATAGTGAGTGGCAGTGCTAACAGCGGTTGGCAGTGGTAACAGTGAGTGGCAGTGGCAACAGTGAGTGGCAGTTGCAGCAGTGAATGATAGAGGGATAAACGAGTGACAGTGGAAACTGTGAGTGGCAGTGGTAACAGTGAGTGGCAGTGTTAATGGTGAGTGGCAGTGGTAACGGTGAGTGGCAGTGGTAACGGTGAGTGGCAGTGGTAACAGTGAGTGGCAGTGGTAACAGTGTGTGGCAGTGGTAACAGCATGTGACAATGGTAACAGCATGTGACAGTGGTAACAGCATGTGACAGTGGTAACAGCATGTGACAGTGGTAACAGTGAGTGGCAGTGTTAACATGGAGACAGTGGTAACAGAGAGTGGCAGTGGCAACACCGTGAGGCAGTGGTAACAGCGTGAGCCAGTGGTAACAGCATGTGGCAGTGGTAACAGCGAGTGGCAGTGGGCCATGTGTGTGCCAGTGGTTACAGTAAGTGACCGTGGTAACATCGAGTGGCAGTGGTAACAGCGCGTGACAATGGTTACAGTGAGTGGCAGTGGTAACAGTGTGAGGCAGTGGTAACAGCGTGAGGCACTGGTAACAGCATGTGACAGTGGTAACAGTGTGAGGCAGTGGTAACAGCGTGTGACAGTGACCCCAGTGTTGCACATTGTAGCAGTGAGCAACAGTGGTAACAGCATGAGGCATTGGTAACAGCGAGTGGCAGTGGTAACTTCAAGTGGCAGTGGTAACAGTGAGTGGCAGTGGGCCATGTGTGTGCCAGTGGTTACAGTGAGTGACCGTGGTAACATCGAGTGGCAGTGGTAACAGCGCATGGCAATGGTTACAGTGTGAGGCAGTGGTAACAGTGTGAGGCAGTGGTAACAGCGTGAGGCACTGGTAACAGGGTGTGACAGTGGTAACAGTGTGTGGCAGTGGTAACAGCGTGTGACAGTGACCCCAGTGTTGCACATTGTAGCAGTGAGCAACAGTGGTAACAGCATGTGGCATTGGTAACAGCGAGTGACAGTGGTAACTGCGAGTGGAAGTGGTAACAGTGAGTGGCAGTGGTAACAGTGAGTGGCATTGGTAACGGTGAGTGGCAGTGTTAACGGTGAGTGGCACGGGTGACTGTGTGGCATTGGTAACTGTGTGTGGCAGTTGAAACAGTGAGTGGCAGTGGTAACAGTGAGTGGCAGGATTATAGTTGGTGGCAGTGGTAATAGTGAGTGACAGTGGTAACATTGAGTGACAGTGGTAACAGCGAGTTGCAGTGGTAACAGTGAGTGGCAGTGGTAACAGTGAGTGGCAGTGGTAACTGTGAGAGGCAGTGGTAATAGTTAGTGGCAGTAGAAACAGCATGTGACAGTGGAAACAGCGAGTGGCAGTGGTAACAGTGAGTGACAGTAGTAACAGCGAGAGGCAGTGGTAACAGTGAGTGGCAGTGGTAACAGTGAGAGGCAGTGGTAATAGATATTGGCAGTAGAAACAGCATGTGACAGTGGTAACAGCATGTGACAGTGGTAACAGCGAGTGGCAGTGGTAACAGTGAGTGACAGTGGTAACAGCGAGTGACAGTGGTAACAGTGAGTGGCAGTGGTAACAATGAGTGGCAGTGGTAACAGCGTGAGGCAGTGGTAACAGCGTGATGCAGTGGTAACAGCGTGCGGCAGTGGTAACAGCGAGTGCCAGTGGTAACAGCGTGTGACAGTGGGCCCTGTGTGTGCCAATCTTAACAGTGAGTGACCATGGTAACAGCGAGTGGCAGTGGTAACAGGGTCTGGCAGTGGTAACAGCGTGTGGCAGTGGTAACAGCGCTGGCAGTGGTAACAGTGAGTGGCAGTGCTAACAGCAAGTGGCAGTGGTAACAGCTTGAGGCACTGGGAACAGCGTCAGGCAGTGGCAACAACGTGTGGCAGTGGTAACAGCGTGTGACAGTGACCAAAGTATGTGACAGTGTAGCAGTGAGTAACAGTGGCAACAGCGTGTGGCAGTGGTAACAGCGAGTGGCAGTGGTAACAGCGAGTGGCAGTGGTAACGGTGAGTGGCAGTGGTAACAGTGAGTGGCAGTGGTAACAGCGAGTGGCAGTGGTAACAGCGAGTGGCAGTGGTAACGGTGAGTGGCAGTGGTAACAGTGAGTGGCAGTGGTAACAGTGAGTGGCAGTGGTAACGGTAAGTGGCAGTGGTAACGGTGAGTGGCAATGCTAATGGTGAGTGGCAGTGGTAACGGTGAGTGGCAGTGGTAAAGGCGTGTTGCAGTGGTAACAGTGAGTGGCATTGGTAAAAGTGTGTGGCATTGGTAACTGTGTGGGGAAGTTGTAACAGTGAATGATAGAGGGATAAACGAGTGACAATGGAAACTTTGAGTGGCAGTGGTAACAGTGAGTGGCTGTGGTAACAGTGAGTGGCAGTGGTAACAGTGAGTGGCAGGGGTAACAGCGTGTGGCAGTGGTAACAGTGAGAGGCAGTGGTAATAGTGAGTGGCAGTAGTAACAGCATGTGACAGTGGTAACAGCGAGTGGCAGTGGTAACAGTGAGTGGCAGTGGAAGCAGCGTGATGCAGTGGTAACAGTGTGTGGCAATGGTAATAGCGTGTGGCAGTGGTAACAGCTTGAGGCAGTGGTAACAGCATGTGACAGTGGGCCCTGTATGTGCCAATGGTAACAGTGAGTGACCGTGGTAACAGTGAGTGGCAGTGGTAACAGTATGTGACAGTGTAGCAGTGAGTAATAGTGGTAACAGCATGTGGCATTGGTAACACTGTGTGGCAGTGGTAAAAGCGAGTTGCAGTGGTAACAGTGAGTGGCAGTGGTAACAGTGAGTGACAGTGGTAACAGCGAGTGTCAGTGGCAACAGCGTGTGGCAGTGGTAACAGTGAGTGGCAATGGTAACAGCGAGTGGCAGTGGTAACAGCAAGTGGCAGTGGTAACAGCGAGTGGCAGTGGTAATAGTGAGTGGTAATGGTAACAGCGAGTGGCAGTGGTAACAGCGAGTGGCAGTGGTAACAGTGAGTGGCAGTGGTAACAGTGAGTGGCAGTGGTAACGGTGAGTGGCAGTGGTAACAGTGAGTGTGAGTGGTAATAGTGAGTGGCAGTGGTAATAGTGAGTAGCAGTGGTAACAGTGGGACGCAGTGGTAACAGTGAGAGGCAGTGGTAACAGCGAGTGTGAGTGGCAACAGCGTGAGGCAGAGGTAACAGCGAGTGGCAGTGGAAACAGTGTGTGGCAGTGGTAACAGCGTGTGAGAGTGACCCCAGTGTTGCACATTGTAGCAGTGAGCAACAGTGGTAACAGTGTGTGCCATTGGTAACAGCGAGTGACAATGGTAACTGCGAGTAGCATTGGATACAGCGAGTGGCAGTGGTAACAGTGAGTGGCAGTGGTAACAGTGAGTGGCAGGATTATAGTTGGTGGCAGTGGTAATAGTGAGTGACAGTGGTAACATTGAGTGACAGTGGTAACAGCGAGTTGCAGTGGTAACAGTGAGTGGCAGTGGTAACAGTGAGTGGCAGTGGTAACTGTGAGAGGCAGTGGTAATAGTTAGTGGCAGTAGAAACAGCATGTGACAGTGGAAACAGCGAGTGGCAGTGGTAACAGTGAGTGACAGTAGTAACAGCGAGAGGCAGTGGTAACAGTGAGTGGCAGTGGTAACAGTGAGAGGCAGTGGTAATAGATATTGGCAGTAGAAACAGCATGTGACAGTGGTAACAGCATGTGACAGTGGTAACAGCGAGTGGCAGTGGTAACAGTGAGTGACAGTGGTAACAGCGAGTGACAGTGGTAACAGTGAGTGGCAGTGGTAACAATGAGTGGCAGTGGTAACAGCGTGAGGCAGTGGTAACAGCGTGATGCAGTGGTAACAGCGTGCGGCAGTGGTAACAGCGAGTGCCAGTGGTAACAGCGTGTGACAGTGGGCCCTGTGTGTGCCAATCTTAACAGTGAGTGACCATGGTAACAGCGAGTGGCAGTGGTAACAGGGTCTGGCAGTGGTAACAGCGTGTGGCAGTGGTAACAGCGCTGGCAGTGGTAACAGTGAGTGGCAGTGCTAACAGCAAGTGGCAGTGGTAACAGCTTGAGGCACTGGGAACAGCGTCAGGCAGTGGCAACAACGTGTGGCAGTGGTAACAGCGTGTGACAGTGACCAAAGTATGTGACAGTGTAGCAGTGAGTAACAGTGGCAACAGCGTGTGGCAGTGGTAACAGCGAGTGGCAGTGGTAACAGCGAGTGGCAGTGGTAACGGTGAGTGGCAGTGGTAACAGTGAGTGGCAGTGGTAACAGCGAGTGGCAGTGGTAACAGCGAGTGGCAGTGGTAACGGTGAGTGGCAGTGGTAACAGTGAGTGGCAGTGGTAACAGTGAGTGGCAGTGGTAACGGTAAGTGGCAGTGGTAACGGTGAGTGGCAATGCTAATGGTGAGTGGCAGTGGTAACGGTGAGTGGCAGTGGTAAAGGCGTGTTGCAGTGGTAACAGTGAGTGGCATTGGTAAAAGTGTGTGGCATTGGTAACTGTGTGGGGAAGTTGTAACAGTGAATGATAGAGGGATAAACGAGTGACAATGGAAACTTTGAGTGGCAGTGGTAACAGTGAGTGGCTGTGGTAACAGTGAGTGGCAGTGGTAACAGTGAGTGGCAGGGGTAACAGCGTGTGGCAGTGGTAACAGTGAGAGGCAGTGGTAATAGTGAGTGGCAGTAGTAACAGCATGTGACAGTGGTAACAGCGAGTGGCAGTGGTAACAGTGAGTGGCAGTGGAAGCAGCGTGATGCAGTGGTAACAGTGTGTGGCAATGGTAATAGCGTGTGGCAGTGGTAACAGCTTGAGGCAGTGGTAACAGCATGTGACAGTGGGCCCTGTATGTGCCAATGGTAACAGTGAGTGACCGTGGTAACAGTGAGTGGCAGTGGTAACAGTATGTGACAGTGTAGCAGTGAGTAATAGTGGTAACAGCATGTGGCATTGGTAACACTGTGTGGCAGTGGTAAAAGCGAGTTGCAGTGGTAACAGTGAGTGGCAGTGGTAACAGTGAGTGACAGTGGTAACAGCGAGTGTCAGTGGCAACAGCGTGTGGCAGTGGTAACAGTGAGTGGCAATGGTAACAGCGAGTGGCAGTGGTAACAGCAAGTGGCAGTGGTAACAGCGAGTGGCAGTGGTAATAGTGAGTGGTAATGGTAACAGCGAGTGGCAGTGGTAACAGCGAGTGGCAGTGGTAACAGTGAGTGGCAGTGGTAACAGTGAGTGGCAGTGGTAACGGTGAGTGGCAGTGGTAACAGTGAGTGTGAGTGGTAATAGTGAGTGGCAGTGGTAATAGTGAGTAGCAGTGGTAACAGTGGGACGCAGTGGTAACAGTGAGAGGCAGTGGTAACAGCGAGTGTGAGTGGCAACAGCGTGAGGCAGAGGTAACAGCGAGTGGCAGTGGAAACAGTGTGTGGCAGTGGTAACAGCGTGTGAGAGTGACCCCAGTGTTGCACATTGTAGCAGTGAGCAACAGTGGTAACAGTGTGTGCCATTGGTAACAGCGAGTGACAATGGTAACTGCGAGTAGCATTGGATACAGCGAGTGGCAGTGGTAACAGTGAGTGGCAGTGGTAATAGTGAGTGGCAGTGGTAACAGTGAGTGGCAGTGGTAATAGTGAGTGGCAGTGGTAACAGCGAGTGGCAGTGGTAACAGCGAGTGTCAGTGGTAACAGCGAGTGGCAGTGGTAACAGCGAGTGACAGTGGTAACAGTGTGTGGCAGTGGTAACAGCGTGTGACAGTGACCCCAGTGTTGCACATTGTAGCAGTGAGCAACAGTGGTAACAGCATGTGGCATTGGTAACAGCGAGTGACAGTGGTAACTGCGAGTGGAAGTGGTAACAGTGAGTGGCAGTGGTAACAGTGAGTGGCAGTGGTAACGGTGAGTGGCAGTGTTAACGGTGAGTGGCACGGGTGACTGTGTGGCATTGGTAACTGTGTGTGGCAGTTGAAACAGTGAGTGGCAGTGGTAACAGTGAGTGGCAGGATTATAGTTGGTGGCAGTGGTAATAGTGAGTGACAGTGGTAATAGTGAGTGGCAGTGCTAACAGCGGTTGGCAGTGGTAACAGAGAGTGGCAGTGGTAACAGCGGTTGGCAGTGGTAACAGTGAGTGGCAGTGGCAACAGTGAGTGGCAATTGCAGCAGTGAATGATAGAGGGATAAACGAGTGACAGTGGTAACTGTGAGTGGCAGTGGTAACAGTGAGTGGCAGTGGTAACAGTGAGTGGCTGTGGTAACAGTGAGTGGCAGTGGTAACAGCGTGTGACAGTGGTAACAGTGCCTGGCAGTGGTAACAGTGAGTGGCAGTGGTAACAGCGAGAGGCAGTGGTAATAGTTAGTGGCAGTAGAAACAGCATGTGACAGTGGTAACAGCGAGTGGCAGTGGTAACAGTGAGTGGCAGTGGTAACAGCGAGTGGCAGTGGTAACAGTGAGTGGCAGTGGTAACAATGAGTGGCAGTGGTAACAGTGAGAGTCAGTGGTAACAGTTAGTGGCAGTAGAAACAACATGTGACAGCGGTAACAGCATGTGACAGTGGTACAGCGAGTGGCAGTGGTAACGGTGAGTGACAGTGGTAACGGTGTGTGGCACTGGTGACTGTGTGGCATTGGTAACTGTGTGTGGCAGTTGAAACAGTGAGTGGCAGTGGTAACAGTGAGTGGCAGGATTATAGTTGGTGGCAGTGGTAATAGTGAGTGACAGTGGTAATAGTGAGTGGCAGTGCTAACAGCGGTTGGCAGTGGTAACAGTGAGTGGCAGTGGTAACAGCGGTTGGCAGTGGTAACAGTGAGTGGCAGTTGCAGCAGTGAATGATAGAGGGATAAACGAGTGACAGTGGTATCTGTGAGTGGCAGTGGTAACTGTGAGTGGCAATGGTAAGAGTGAGTGGCTGTGGTAACAGTGAGTGGCTGTGGTAACAGTGAGTGACAGTGGTAACAGTGCCTGGCAGTGGTAACAGTGAGTGGCAGTGGTAAAAGTGAGTGGCAATGGTAACAGTGAGAGGCAGTGGTAATAGTTAGTGGCAGTAGAAACAGCATGTGACAGTGGTAACAGTGAGTGGCAGTGGTAACAGTGAGTGGCAGTGGTAACAGTGAGTGGCAGTGGTAACAGTGAGTGGCAGTGGTAACAGTGAGTGGCAGTGGTAACGGTGAGTGGCAGTGTTAATGGTGAGTGGCAGTGGTAACGGTGAGTGCCAGTGGTAACGGTGAGTGGCAGTGGTAACAGTGAGTGGCAGTGGTAACAGTGCGTGGCAGTGGTAACAGCATGTGACAATGGTAACAGCATGTGACAGTGGTAACAGCGAGTGGCAGTGGGCCATGTGTGTGCCAGTGGTTACAGTAAGTGACCGTGGTAACATCGAGTGGCAGTGGTAACAGCGCGTGGCAATGGTTACAGTGAGTGGCAGTGGTAACAGTGTGAGGCAGTGGTAACAGCGTGAGGCACTGGTAACAGGGTGTGACAGTGGTAACAGTGTGAGGCAGTGGTAACTTCGAGTAGCAGTGGTAACAGCGAGTGGCAGTGGTAACTTCGAGTGGCAGTGGTAACAGTGAGTGGCAGTGGGCCATGTGTGTGCCAGTGGTTACAGTGAGTGACCGTGGTAACATCGAGTGGCAGTGGTAACAGCGCATGGCAATGGTTACAGTGTGAGGCAGTGGTAACAGTGTGAGGCAGTGGTAACAGTGTGAGGCAGTGGTAACAGCGTGAGGCACTGGTAACAGGGTGTGACAGTGGTAACAGTGTGTGGCAGTGGTAACAGCATGTGACAGTGACCCCAGTGTTGCACGTTGTAGCAGTGAGCAACAGTGGCAACAGCATGTGGCATTGGTAACAGCGAGTGACAGTGGTAACTCCGAGTGGAAGTGGTAACAGTGAGTGGCAGTGGTAACAGTGAGTAGCAGTGGTAACAGTGAGTGGCAGTGGTAACGGTGAGTGGCAGTGTTAACGGTGAGTGGCACGGGTGACTGTGTGGCATTGGTAACTGTGTATGGCAGTTGAAACAGTGAGTGGCAGTGGTAACAGTGAGTGGCAGGATTATAGTTGGTGGCAGTGGTAATAGTGAGTGACAGTGGTAATAGTGATTGGCAGTGCTAACAGCGGTTGGCAGTGGTAACAGAGAGTGGCAGTGGTAACAGCGGTTGGCAGTGGTAACAGTGAGTGGCAGTGGCAACAGTGAGTGGCAGTTGCAGCAGTGAATGATAGAGGGATAAACGAGTGACAGTGGAAACTGTGAGTGGCAGTGGTAACAGTGAGTGGCAGTGTTAATGGTGAGTGGCAGTGTTAATGGTGAGTGGCAGTGGTAACGGTGAGTGGCAGTGGTAACGGTGAGTGGCAGTGGTAACAGTGAGTGGCAGTGGTAACAGTGCGTGGCAGTGGTAACAGCATGTGACAATGGTAACAGCATGTGACAGTGGTAACAGCATGTGACAGTGGTAACAGCATGTGACAGTGGTAACAGTGAGTGGCAGTGTTAACATGGAGACAGTGGTAACAGAGAGTGGCAGTGGCAACACCGTGAGGCAGTGGTAACAGCGTGAGCCAGTGGTAACAGCATGTGGCAGTGGTAACAGCGAGTGGCAGTGGGCCATGTGTGTGCCAGTGGTTACAGTAAGTGACCGTGGTAACATCGAGTGGCAGTGGTAACAGCGCATGGCAATGGTTACAGTGTGAGGCAGTGGTAACAGTGTGAGGCAGTGGTAACAGCGTGAGACACTGGTAACAGGGTGTGACAGTGGTAACAGTGTGTGGCAGTGGTAACAGCGTGTGACAGTGACCCCAGTGTTGCACATTGTAGCAGTGAGCAACAGTGGTAACAGCATGTGGCATTGGTAACAGCGAGTGACAGTGGTAACTGCGAGTGGAAGTGGTAACAGTGAGTGGCAGTGGTAACAGTGAGTGGCATTGGTAACGGTGAGTGGCAGTGTTAACGGTGAGTGGCACGGGTGACTGTGTGGCATTGGTAACTGTGTGTGGCAGTTGAAACAGTGAGTGGCAGTGGTAACAGTGAGTGGCAGGATTATAGTTGGTGGCAGTGGTAATAGTGAGTGACAGTGGTAACATTGAGTGACAGTGGTAACAGCGAGTTGCAGTGGTAACAGTGAGTGGCAGTGGTAACAGTGAGTGGCAGTGGTAACTGTGAGAGGCAGTGGTAATAGTTAGTGGCAGTAGAAACAGCATGTGACAGTGGAAACAGCGAGTGGCAGTGGTAACAGTGAGTGGCAGTGGTAACAGTGAGTGGCAGTGGTAACAGTGAGAGGCAGTGGTAATAGTTATTGGCAGTAGAAACAGCATGTGACAGTGGTAACAGCATGTGACAGTGGTAACAACGAGTGGCAGTGGTAACAGTGAGTGACAGTGGTAACAGCGAGTGACAGTGGTAACAGTGAGTGGCAGTGGTAACAATGAGTGGCAGTGGTAACAGCGTGAGGCAGTGGTAACAGCGTGATGCAGTGGTAACAGCGTGCGGCAGTGGTAACAGCGAGTGCCAGTGGTAACAGCATGTGACAGTGGGCCCTGTGTGTGCCAATCTTAACAGTGAGTGACCATGGTAACAGCGAGTGGCAGTGGTAACAGGGTCTGGCAGTGGTAACAGCGTGTGGCAGTGGTAACAGCGCTGGCAGTGGTAACAGTGAGTGGCAGTGGTAACAGCAAGTGGCAGTGGTAACAGCTTGAGGCACTGGGAACAGCGTCAGGCAGTGGCAACAACGTGTGGCAGTGGTAACAGCGTGTGACAATGACCAAAGTATGTGACAGTGTAGCAGTGAGTAACAGTGGCAACAACGTGTGGCAGTGGTAACAGCGAGTGGCAGTGGTAACAGCGAGTGGCAGTGGTAACGGTGAGTGGCAGTGGTAACAGCAAGTGGCAGTGGTAACAGCTTGAGGCACTGGGAACAGCGTCAGGCAGTGGCAACAACGTGTGGCAGTGGTAACAGCGTGTGACAGTGACCAAAGTATGTGACAGTGTAGCAGTGAGTAACAGTGGCAACAACGTGTGGCAGTGGTAACAGCGAGTGGCAGTGGTAACAGCGAGTGGCAGTGGTAACGGTGAGTGGCAGTGGTAACAGTGAGTGGCAGTGGTAACAGCGAGTGGCAGTGGTAACAGCGAGTGGCAGTGGTAACGGTGAGTGGCAGTGGTAACAGTGAGTGGCAGTGGTAACAGTGAGTGGCAGTGGTAACGGTAAGTGGCAGTGGTAACGGTGAGTGGCAATGCTAATGGTGAGTGGCAGTGGTAACGGTGAGTGGCAGTGGTAAAGGCGTGTTGCAGTGGTAACAGTGAGTGGCATTGGTAAAAGTGTGTGGCATTGGTAACTGTGTGGGGAAGTTGTAACAGTGAATGATAGAGGGATAAACGAGTGACAATGGAAACTTTGAGTGGCAGTGGTAACAGTGAGTGGCTGTGGTAACAGTGAGTGGCAGTGGTAACAGTGAGTGGCAGGGGTAACAGCGTGTGGCAGTGGTAACAGTGAGAGGCAGTGGTAATAGTGAGTGGCAGTAGTAACAGCATGTGACAGTAGTAACAGCATGTGACAGTGGTAACAGCGAGTGGCAGTGGTAACAGTGAGTGGCAGTGGAAACAGTGAGTGGCAGTGGTAATAGTGAGTGGCAGTGGTAACAGCGAGTGGCAGTGGTAACAGCGAGTGGCAGTGGTAATAGTGAGTGGCAGTGGTAACAGTGAGTGGCAGTGGTAATAGTGAGTGGAAGTTGTAACAGCGAGTGGCAGTGGTAACAGCGAGTGGCAGTGGTAACAGCGAGTGACAGTGGTAACAGTGTGTGGCAGTGGTAACAGCGTGTGACAGTGACCCCAGTGTTGCACATTGTAGCAGTGAGCAACAGTGGTAACAGCATGTGGCATTGGTAACAGCGAGTGACAGTGGTAACTGCGAGTGGAAGTGGTAACAGTGAGTGGCAGTGGTAACAGTGAGTGGCAGTGGTAACGGTGAGTGGCAGTGTTAACGGTGAGTGGCACGGGTGACTGTGTGGCATTGGTAACTGTGTGTGGCAGTTGAAACAGTGAGTGGCAGTGGTAACAGTGAGTGGCAGGATTATAGTTGGTGGCAGTGGTAATAGTGAGTGACAGTGGTAATAGTGAGTGGCAGTGCTAACAGCGGTTGGCAGTGGTAACAGAGAGTGGCAGTGGTAACAGCGGTTGGCAGTGGTAACAGTGAGTGGCAGTGGCAACAGTGAGTGGCAATTGCAGCAGTGAATGATAGAGGGATAAACGAGTGACAGTGGTATCTGTGAGTGGCAGTGGTAACTGTGAGTGGCAATGGTAAGAGTGAGTGGCTGTGGTAACAGTGAGTGGCTGTGGTAACAGTGAGTGACAGTGGTAACAGTGAGTGGCAGTGGTAACAGTGAGTGGCAGTGGTAAAAGTGAGTGGCAATGGTAACAGTGAGAGGCAGTGGTAATAGTTAGTGGCAGTAGAAACAGCATGTGACAGTGGTAACAGTGAGTGGCAGTGGTAACAGTGAGTGACAGTGGTAACAGTGAGTGGCAGTGGTAACAGTGAGTGGCAGTGGTAACAGTGAGTGGCAGTGGCAGTGGTAAAGGTGAGTGGCAGTGGTAACGGTGAGTGGCAGTGGTAACAGTGAGTGGCAGTGGTAACAGTGCGTGGCAGTGGTAACAGCATGTGACAATGGTAACAGCATGTGACAGTGGTAACAGCATGTGACAGTGGTAACAGTGAGTGGCAGTGTTAACATGGAGACAGTGGTAACAGAGAGTGGCAGTGGCAACACCGTGAGGCAGTAGTAACAGCATGAGCCAGTGGTAACAGCATGTGGCAGTGGTAACAGCGAGTGGCAGTGGGCCATGTGTGTGCCAGTGGTTACAGTAAGTGACCGTGGTAACATCGAGTGGCAGTGGTAACAGCGCGTGGCAATGGTTACAGTGAGTGGCAGTGGTAACAGTGTGAGGCAGTGGTAACAGCGTGAGGCACTGGTAACAGGGTGTGACAGTGGTAACAGTGTGTGGCAGTGGTAACTTCGAGTAGCAGTGGTAACAGCGAGTGGCAGTGGTAACTTCGAGTGGCAGTGGTAACAGTGAGTGGCAGTGGGCCATGTGTGTGCCAGTGGTTACAGTGAGTGACCGTGGTAACATCGAGTGGCAGTGGTAACAGCGCATGGCAATGGTTACAGTGTGAGGCAGTGGTAACAGTGTGAGGCAGTGGTAACAGTGTGAGGTAGTGGTAACAGCGTGAGGCACTGGTAACAGGGTGTGACAGTGGTAACAGTGTGTGGCAGTGGTAACAGCGTGTGACAGTGACCCCAGTGTTGCACATTGTAGCAGTGAGCAACAGTGGCAACAGCATGTGGCATTGGTAACAGCGAGTGACAGTGGTAACTCCGAGTGGAAGTGGTAACAGTGAGTGGCAGTGGTAACAGTGAGTGGCAGTGGTAACAGTGAGTGGCAGTGGTAACGGTGAGTGGCAGTGTTAACGGTGAGTGGCACGGGTGACTGTGTGGCATTGGTAACTGTGTGTGGCAGTTGAAACAGTGAGTGGCAGTGGTAACAGTGAGTGGCAGGATTATAGTTGGTGGCAGTGGTAATAGTGAGTGACAGTGGTAATAGTGAGTGGCAGTGCTAACAGAGGTTGGCAGTGGTAACAGAGAGTGGTAGTGGTAACAGCGGTTGGCAGTGGTAACAGTGAGTGGCAGTGGCAACAGTGAGTGGCAGTTGCAGCAGTGAATGATAGAGGGATAAACGAGTGACAGTGGAAACTGTGAGTGGCAGTGGTAACAGTGAGTGGCAGTGTTAATGGTGAGTGGCAGTGTTAATGGTGAGTGGCAGTGGTAACGGTGAGTGGCAGTGGTAACGGTGAGTGGCAGTGGTAACAGTGAGTGGCAGTGGTAACAGTGCGTGGCAGTGGTAACAGCATGTGACAATGGTAACAGCATGTGACAGTGGTAACAGCATGTGACAGTGGTAACAGCATGTGACAGTGGTAACAGCATGTGACAGTGGTAACAGTGAGTGGCAGTGTTAACATGGAGACAGTGGTAACAGAGAGTGGCAGTGGCAACACCGTGAGGCAGTGGTAACAGCGTGAGCCAGTGGTAACAGCATGTGGCAGTGGTAACAGCGAGTGGCAGTGGGCCATGTGTGTGCCAGTGGTTACAGTAAGTGACCGTGGTAACATCGATGGCAGTGGTAACAGCACATGGCAATGGTTACAGTGTGAGGCAGTGGTAACAGTGTGAGGCAGTGGTAACAGCGTGAGGCACTGGTAACAGGGTGTGACAGTGGTAACAGTGTGTGGCAGTGGTAACAGCGTGTGACAGTGACCCCAGTGTTGCACATTGTAGCAGTGAGCAACAGTGGTAACAGCATGTGGCATTGGTAACAGCGAGTGACAGTGGTAACTGCGAGTGGAAGTGGTAACAGTGAGTGGCAGTGGTAACAGTGAGTGGCATTTGTAACGGTGAGTGGCAGTGATAACGGTGAGTGGCACGGGTGACTGTGTGGCATTGGTAACTGTGTGTGGCAGTTGAAACAGTGAGTGGCAGTGGTAACAGTGAGTGGCAGGATTATAGTTGGTGGCAGTGGTAATAGTGAGTGACAGTGGTAACATTGAGTGACAGTGGTAACAGCGAGTTGCAGTGGTAACAGTGAGTGGCAGTGGTAACAGTGAGTGGCAGTGGTAATAGTTAGTGGCAGTAGAAACAGCATGTGACAGTGGAAACAGCGAGTGGCAGTGGTAACAGTGAGTGACAGTGGTAACAGCGAGAGGCAGTGGTAACAGTGAGTGGCAGTGGTAACAGTGAGTGGCAGTGGTAACAGTGAGAGGCAGTGTTAATAGTTATTGGCAGTAGAAACAGCATGTGACAGTGGTAACAGCGAGTGGCAGTGGTAACAGCGAGTGGCAGTGGTAACGGTGAGTGGCAGTGGTAACAGTGAGTGGCAGTGGTAACAGCGAGTGGCAGTGGTAACAGCGAGTGGCAGTGGTAACAGCGTGAGGCAGTGGTAACAGCATGATGCAGTGGTAACAGCGTGCGGCAGTGGTAACAGCGAGTGCCAGTGGTAACAGCGTGTGACAGTGGGCCCTGTGTGTGCCAATCTTAACAGTGAGTGACCATGGTAACAGCGAGTGGCAGTGGTAACAGGGTCTGGCAGTGGTAACAGCGTGTGGCAGTGGTAACAGCGCTGGCAGTGGTAACAGTGAGTGGCAGTGGTAACAGCAAGTGGCAGTGGTAACAGGGTCTGGCAGTGGTAACAGCGTGTGGCAGTGGTAACAGCGCTGGCAGTGGTAACAGTGAGTGGCAGTGGTAACAGCAAGTGGCAGTGGTAACAGCTTGAGGCACTGGGAACAGCGTCAGGCAGTGGCAACAACGTGTGGCAGTGGTAACAGCGTGTGACAATGACCAAAGTATGTGACAGTGTAGCAGTGAGTAACAGTGGCAACAACGTGTGGCAGTGGTAACAGCGAGTGGCAGTGGTAACAGCGAGTGGCAGTGGTAACGGTGAGTGGCAGTGGTAACAGCAAGTGGCAGTGGTAACAGCTTGAGGCACTGGGAACAGCGTCAGGCAGTGGCAACAACGTGTGGCAGTGGTAACAGCGTGTGACAGTGACCAAAGTATGTGACAGTGTAGCAGTGAGTAACAGTGGCAACAACGTGTGGCAGTGGTAACAGCGAGTGGCAGTGGTAACAGCGAGTGGCAGTGGTAACGGTGAGTGGCAGTGGTAACAGTGAGTGGCAGTGGTAACAGCGAGTGGCAGTGGTAACAGCGAGTGGCAGTGGTAACGGTGAGTGGCAGTGGTAACAGTGAGTGGCAGTGGTAACAGTGAGTGGCAGTGGTAACGGTAAGTGGCAGTGGTAACGGTGAGTGGCAATGCTAATGGTGAGTGGCAGTGGTAACGGTGAGTGGCAGTGGTAAAGGCGTGTTGCAGTGGTAACAGTGAGTGGCATTGGTAAAAGTGTGTGGCATTGGTAACTGTGTGGGGAAGTTGTAACAGTGAATGATAGAGGGATAAACGAGTGACAATGGAAACTTTGAGTGGCAGTGGTAACAGTGAGTGGCTGTGGTAACAGTGAGTGGCAGTGGTAACAGCGTGAGGCAGTGGTAACAGCGTGATGCAGTGGTAACAGCGTGCGGCAGTGGTAACAGCGAGTGCCAGTGGTAACAGCGTGTGACAGTGGGCCCTGTGTGTGCCAATCTTAACAGTGAGTGACCATGGTAACAGCGAGTGGCAGTGGTAACAGGGTCTGGCAATGGTAACAGCGTGTGGCAGTGGTAACAGCGCTGGCAGTGGTAACAGTGAGTGGCAGTGGTAACAGTGAGTGGCAGTGGTAATAGTTAGTGGCAGTAGAAACAGCATGTGACAGTGGAAACAGCGAGTGGCAGTGGTAACAGTGAGTGACAGTGGTAACAGCGAGAGGCAGTGGTAACAGTGAGTGGCAGTGGTAACAGTGAGTGGCAGTGGTAACAGTGAGAGGCAGTGGTAATAGTTATTGGCAGTAGAAACAGCATGTGACAGTGGTAACAGCATGTGACAGTGGTAACAGCGAGTGGCAGTGGTAACAGTGAGTGACAGTGGTAACAGCGAGTGACAGTGGTAACAGTGAGTGGCAGTGGTAACAATGAGTGGCAGTGGTAACAGCGTGAGGCAGTGGTAACAGCGTGATGCAGTGGTAACAGCGTGCGGCAGTGGTAACAGCGAGTGCCAGTGGTAACAGCGTGTGACAGTGGGCCCTGTGTGTGCCAATCTTAACAGTGAGTGACCATGGTAACAGCGAGTGGCAGTGGTAACAGGGTCTGGCAGTGGTAACAGCGTGTGGCAGTGGTAACAGCGCTGGCAGTGGTAACAGTGAGTGGCAGTGGTAACAGCGAGTGGCAGTGGTAACAGGGTCTGGCAGTGGTAACAGCGTGTGGCAGTGGTAACAGCGCTGGCAGTGGTAACAGTGAGTGGCAGTGGTAACAGCAAGTGGCAGTGGTAACAGCTTGAGGCACTGGGAACAGCGTCAGGCAGTGGCAACAACGTGTGGCAGTGGTAACAGCGTGTGACAGTGACCAAAGTATGTGACAGTGTAGCAGTGAGTAACAGTGGCAACAGCGTGTGGCAGTGGTAACAGCGAGTGGCAGTGGTAACAGCGAGTGGCAGTGGTAACGGTGAGTGGCAGTGGTAACAGTGAGTGGCAGTGGTAACAGCGAGTGGCAGTGGTAACAGCGAGTGGCAGTGGTAACGGTGAGTGGCAGTGGTAACAGTGAGTGGCAGTGGTAACAGTGAGTGGCAGTGGTAACGGTAAGTGGCAGTGGTAACGGTGAGTGGCAATGCTAATGGTGAGTGGCAGTGGTAACGGTGAGTGGCAGTGGTAAAGGCGTGTTGCAGTGGTAACAGTGAGTGGCATTGGTAAAAGTGTGTGGCATTGGTAACTGTGTGGGGAAGTTGTAACAGTGAATGATAGAGGGATAAACGAGTGACAATGGAAACTTTGAGTGGCAGTGGTAACAGTGAGTGGCTGTGGTAACAGTGAGTGGCAGTGGTAACAGTGAGTGGCAGGGGTAACAGCGTGTGGCAGTGGTAACAGTGAGAGGCAGTGGTAATAGTGAGTGGCAGTAGTAACAGCATGTGACAGTAGTAACAGCATGTGACAGTGGTAACAGCGAGTGGCAGTGGTAACAGTGAGTGGCAGTGGAAACAGCGTGATGCAGTGGTAACAGCGTGTGGCAATGGTAATAGCGTGTGGCAGTGGTAACAGCTTGAGGCAGTGGCAACAGCTTGTGGCAGTGGTAACAGCATGAGGCAGTGGTAACAGCATGTGACAGTGGGCCCTGTATGTGCCAATGGTAACAGTGAGTGACCGTGGTAACAGTGAGTGGCAGTGGTAACAGCGTGTGACAGTGACCACAGTATGTGACAGTGTAGCAGTGAGTAATAGTGGTAACAGCATGTGGCATTGGTAACACTGTGTGGCAGTGGTAAAAGCGAGTTGCAGTGGTAACAGTGAGTGGCAGTGGTAACAGTGAGTGACAGTGGTAACAGCGAGTGTCAGTGGCAACAGCGTGTGGCAGTGGTAACAGTGAGTGGCAATGGTAACAGCGAGTGGCAGTGGTAACAGCAAGTGGCAGTGGTAACAGCGAGTGGCAGTGGTAATAGTGAGTGGTAATGGTAACAGCGAGTGGCAGTGGTAACAGCGAGTGGCAGTGGTAACAGCGAGTGGCAGTGGTAATAGTGAGTGGTAATGGTAACAGCGAGTGGCAGTGGTAACAGCGAGTGGCAGTGGTAACAGTGAGTGGCAGTGGTAACAGTGAGTGGCAGTGGTAACGGTGAGTGGCAGTGGTAACGGTGAGTGGCAGTGGTAACAGTGAGTGTGAGTGGTAATAGTGAGTGGCAGTGGTAATAGTGAGTAGCAGTGGTAACAGTGGGAGGCAGTGGTAACAGTGAGAGGCAGTGGTAACAGCGAGTGTGAGTGGCAACAGCGTGAGGCAGAGGTAACAGCGAGTGGCGGTGGAAACAGTGTGTGGCAGTGGTAACAGCGTGTGAGAGTGACCCCAGTGTTGCACATTGTAGCAGTGAGCAACAGTGGTAACAGTGTGTGCCATTGGTAACAGCGAGTGACAATGGTAACTGCGAGTAGCAGGGGTAACAGCGTGTGGCAGTGGTAACAGCGAGTGACAATGGTAACTGCGAGTAGCATTGGAAACAGCGAGTGGAAGTGGTAACAGTGAGTGGCAGTGGTAATAGTGAGTGGCAGTGGTAACAGTGAGTGGCAGTGGTAATAGTGAGTGGCAGTGGTAACAGCGAGTGGCAGTGGTAACAGCGAGTGGCAGTGGTAATAGTGAGTGGAAGTTGTAACAGCGAGTGGCAGTGGTAATAGTGAGTGGAAGTTGTAACAGCGAGTGTCAGTGGTAACAGCGAGTGGCAGTGGTAACAGCGAGTGGCAGTGGTAACAGCGAGTGACAGTGGTAACAGTGTGTGGCAGTGGTAACAGCGTGTGACAGTGACCCCAGTGTTGCACATTGTAGCAGTGAGCAACAGTGGTAACAGCATGTGGCATTGGTAACAGCGAGTGACAGTGGTAACTGCGAGTGGAAGTGGTAACA
This sequence comes from Cetorhinus maximus, assembly GCF_964194155.1. Classification (NCBI taxonomy): domain Eukaryota; kingdom Metazoa; phylum Chordata; class Chondrichthyes; order Lamniformes; family Cetorhinidae; genus Cetorhinus; species Cetorhinus maximus. The sequence continues at coordinate 147,096,928 of NC_135885.1, read as the reverse complement.
GTGAGTGGCAGTGGTAACAGTGAGTGGCAGTGGTAACGGTGAGTGGCAGTGTTAACGGTGAGTGGCACGGGTGACTGTGTGGCATTGGTAACTGTGTGTGGCAGTTGAAACAGTGAGTGGCAGTGGTAACAGTGAGTGGCAGGATTATAGTTGGTGGCAGTGGTAATAGTGAGTGACAGTGGTAATAGTGAGTGGCAGTGCTAACAGCGGTTGGCAGTGCTAACAGCGGTTGGCAGTGGTAACAGTGAGTGGCAGTGGTAACAGTGAGTGGCAGTGGTAACAATGAGTGGCAGTGGTAACAGCGTGAGGCAGTGGTAACAGCGTGATGCAGTGGTAACAGCGTGCGGCAGTGGTAACAGCGAGTGCCAGTGGTAACAGCGTGTGACAGTGGGCCCTGTGTGTGCCAATCTTAACAGTGATTGACCATGGTAACAGCGAGTGGCAGTGGTAACAGGGTCTGGCAGTGGTAACAGCGTGTGGCAGTGGTAACAGCGCTGGCAGTGGTAACAGTGAGTGGCAGTGGTAACAGCAAGTGGCAGTGGTAACAGCTTGAGGCACTGGGAACAGCATCAGGCAGTGGCAACAACGTGTGGCAGTGGTAACAGCGTGTGACAGTGACCAAAGTATGTGACAGTGTAGCAGTGAGTAACAGTGGCAACAGCGTGTGGCAGTGGTAACAGCGAGTGGCAGTGGTAACAGCGAGTGGCAGTGGTAACGGTGAGTGGCAGTGGTAACAGTGAGTGGCAGTGGTAACAGTGAGTGGCAGTGGTAACAGCGAGTGGCAGTGGTAACGGTGAATGGCAGTGGTAACAGTGAGTGGCAGTGGTAACAGTGAGTGGCAGTGGTAACGGTAAGTGGCAGTGGTAACGGTGAGTGGCAATGCTAATGGTGAGTGGCAGTGGTAACGGTGAGTGGCAGTGGTAAAGGCGTGTTGCAGTGGTAACAGTGAGTGGCATTGGTAAAAGTGTGTGGCATTGGTAACTGTGTGGGGAAGTTGTAACAGTGAATGATAGAGGGATAAACGAGTGACAATGGAAACTTTGAGTGGCAGTGGTAACAGTGAGTGGCTGTGGTAACAGTGAGTGGCAGTGGTAACAGTGAGTGGCAGGGGTAACAGCGTGTGGCAGTGGTAACAGTGAGAGGCAGTGGTAATAGTGAGTGGCAGTAGTAACAGCATGTGACAGTAGTAACAGCATGTGACAGTGGTAACAGCGAGTGGCAGTGGTAACAGTGAGTGGCAGTGGAAACAGCGTGATGCAGTGGTAACAGCGTGTGGCAATGGTAATAGCGTGTGGCAGTGGTAACAGCTTGAGGCAGTGGCAACAGCTTGTGGCAGTGGTAACAGCATGAGGCAGTGGTAACAGCATGTGACAGTGGGCCCTGTATGTGCCAATGGTAACAGTGAGTGACCGTGGTAACAGTGAGTGGCAGTGGTAACAGCGTGTGACAGTGACCACAGTGTGTGACAGTGTAGCAGTGAGTAACAGTGGCAACAACGTGTGGCAGTGGTAACAGCGAGTGGCAGTGGTAACAGCGAGTGGCAGTGGTAACGGTGAGTGGCAGTGGTAACAGTGAGTGGCAGTGGTAACAGCGAGTGGCAGTGGTAACAGCGAGTGGCAGTGGTAACGGTGAGTGGCAGTGGTAACAGTGAGTGGCAGTGGTAACAGTGAGTGGCAGTGGTAACGGTAAGTGGCAGTGGTAACGGTGAGTGGCAATGCTAATGGTGAGTGGCAGTGGTAACGGTGAGTGGCAGTGGTAAAGGCGTGTTGCAGTGGTAACAGTGAGTGGCATTGGTAAAAGTGTGTGGCATTGGTAACTGTGTGGGGAAGTTGTAACAGTGAATGATAGAGGGATAAACGAGTGACAATGGAAACTTTGAGTGGCAGTGGTAACAGTGAGTGGCTGTGGTAACAGTGAGTGGCAGTGGTAACAGTGAGTGGCAGGGGTAACAGCGTGTGGCAGTGGTAACAGTGAGAGGCAGTGGTAATAGTGAGTGGCAGTAGTAACAGCATGTGACAGTAGTAACAGCATGTGACAGTGGTAACAGCGAGTGGCAGTGGTAACAGTGAGTGGCAGTGGAAACAGCGTGATGCAGTGGTAACAGCGTGTGGCAATGGTAATAGCGTGTGGCAGTGGTAACAGCTTGAGGCAGTGGCAACAGCTTGTGGCAGTGGTAACAGCATGAGGCAGTGGTAACAGCATGTGACAGTGGGCCCTGTATGTGCCAATGGTAACAGTGAGTGACCGTGGTAACAGTGAGTGGCAGTGGTAACAGCGTGTGACAGTGACCACAGTATGTGACAGTGTAGCAGTGAGTAATAGTGGTAACAGCATGTGGCATTGGTAACACTGTGTGGCAGTGGTAAAAGCGAGTTGCAGTGGTAACAGTGAGTGGCAGTGGTAACAGTGAGTGACAGTGGTAACAGCGAGTGTCAGTGGCAACAGCGTGTGGCAGTGGTAACGGTGAGTGGCAATGGTAACAGCGAGTGGCAGTGGTAACAGCAAGTGGCAGTGGTAACAGCGAGTGGCAGTGGTAATAGTGAGTGGTAATGGTAACAGCGAGTGGCAGTGGTAACAGCGAGTGGCAGTGGTAACAGCGAGTGGCAGTGGTAATAGTGAGTGGTAATGGTAACAGCGAGTGGCAGTGGTAACAGCGAGTGGCAGTGGTAACAGTGAGTGGCAGTGGTAACAGTGAGTGGCAGTGGTAACGGTGAGTGGCAGTGGTAACGGTGAGTGGCAGTGGTAACAGTGAGTGTGAGTGGTAATAGTGAGTGGCAGTGGTAATAGTGAGTAGCAGTGGTAACAGTGGGAGGCAGTGGTAACAGTGAGAGGCAGTGGTAACAGCGAGTGTGAGTGGCAACAGCGTGAGGCAGAGGTAACAGCGAGTGGCAGTGGAAACAGTGTGTGGCAGTGGTAACAGCGTGTGAGAGTGACCCCAGTGTTGCACATTGTAGCAGTGAGCAACAGTGGTAACAGTGTGTGCCATTGGTAACAGCGAGTGACAATGGTAACTGCGAGTAGCAGGGGTAACAGCGTGTGGCAGTGGTAACAGCGAGTGACAATGGTAACTGCGAGTAGCATTGGTAACAGTGAGTGGCAGTGGTAACAGCAAGTGGCAGTGGTAACAGCTTGAGGCACTGGTAACAGCGTCAGGCAGTGGCAACAACGTGTGGCAGTGGTAACAGCGTGTGACAGTGACCAAAGTATGTGACAGTGTAGCAGTGAGTAACAGTGGCAACAGCGTGTGGCAGTGGTAACAGCGAGTGGCAGTGGTAACAGCGAGTGGCACTAGTAACGGTGAGTGGCAGTGGTAACGTTGAGTGGCAGTGGTAACAGTGAGTGGCAGTGGTAACGGTAAGTGGCAGTGGTAACGGTGAGTGGCAATGCTAATGGTGAGTGGCAGTGGTAACGGTGAGTGGCAGTGGTAAAGGCGTGTTGCAGTGGTAAAAGTGAGTGGCATTGGTAAAAGTGTGTGGCATTGGTAACTGTGTGGGGATGTTGTAACAGTGAATGATAGAGGGATAAACGAGTGACAATGGAAACTTTGAGTGGCAGTGGTAACAGTGAGTGGCTGTGGTAACAGTGAGTGGCAGTGGTAACAGCGAGTGGCAGGGGTAACAGCGTGTGGCAGTGGTAACAGTGAGAGGCAGTGGTAATAGTGAGTGGCATTAGTAACAGCATGTGACAGTGGTAACAGCATGTGACAGTGGTAACAGCGAGTGGCAGTGGTAACAGTGAGTGGCAGTGGAAACAGCGTGATGCAGTGGTAACAGCGTGTGGCAATGGTAATAGCGTGTGGCAGTGGTAACAGCTTGAGGCAGTGGCAACAGCTTGTGGCAGTGGTAACAGCGTGAGGCACTGTGCCCTGTATGTGCCAATGGTAACAGTGAGTGACCGTGGTAACAGTGAGTGACCGTGGTAACACTGTGTGGCAGTGGTAAAAGCGAGTTGCAGTGGTAACAGTGAGTGACAGTGGCAACAGCATGTGGCAGTGGTAACAGCGTGTGGCAGTGGTAACAGTGAGTGGCAATGGTAACAGCGAGTGGCAGTGGTAACAGCGAGTGGCAGTGGTAACAGTGAGTGGCAGTGGTAATTGTGAGTGGTAATGGTAACAGCGAGTGGCGGTGGTAACAGCGGTTGCATTGGTAACGGTGAGTGGCAGTGGTAACAGCGAGTGTGAGTGGCAACAGCGTGAGGCAGAGGTAACAGCGAGTGGCAGTGGTAACAGTGAGTGGCAGTGATAATAGTTGGTGGCAGTGGTAACAGTGAGTGCCAGTGGCAACAGTGAGTGGCAGTTGCAGCACTGAATGATAGAGGGATAAACGAGTGACAGTGGTAACTGTGAGTGGCAGTGGTAACAGTGAGTGGCAGTGGTAACAGTGAGTGGCAGTGATAACAGTGAGTGGCTGTGGTAACAGTGAGTGGCAGTGGTAACAGCGTGTGACAGTGGTAACAGTGAGTGGCAGTGGTTACAGTGAGTGGCAGTGGTAACAGTGAGAGGCAGTGGTAATAGTTAGTGGCAGTAGAATCAGCATGTGACAGTGTTAACAGAGAGTGGCAGTGGTAACATTTGAGTGACAGTGATAACAGTGAGAGGCAGTGGTAACAGTTAGTGGCAGTAGAAACAGCATGTGACAGTGGTACAGTGAGTGGCAGTGGTAACGGTGAGTGGCAGTGGTAACGGTGAGTGGCAGTGGTAACAGTGAGTGGCAGTGGTAACGGTGAATGGCAGTGTTAACGGTGAGTGGCAGTGGTAACGGTGAATGGCAGTGTTAACGGTGAGTGGCAGTGGTAACGGTGAGTGGCAGTGGTAACAGCGAGTGGCAGTGGTAACAGCGCGTGGCACTGGTTACAGCGAGTGGCAGTGGTAACAGTGTGATGCAGTGGTAAAAGGGTGAGGCACTGGTAACAGGGTGTCACAGTGGTAAGAGTGTGTGACAGTGGTAACAGCGTGTGACAGTGACCCCAGTGTTGCACATTGTAGCAGTGAGCAACAGTGGTAACAGCATGTGGCATTGGTAACAGCGAGTGGCAGTGGTAAAAGCGAGTGGCAGTGGTAACAGTGAGTGGCAGTTGCAGCAGTGAGTGGCAGTGGTAACAGTGAGTGACAGTGGTAACAGCGTGTGGCAGTGGTAACAGCGTGTGGCAGTGGTAACAGTGAAAGGTAGTGGTAATAGTTAGTGGCAGTAGTAACAGCATGTGACAGTGGTAACAGCATGTGACAGTGGTAAAAGCTAGTGGCAGTGGTAACAGTGAGTGGCAGTGGTAACAACGTGAGGCAGTGCTAACAGCGTGAGACAGTGCTAACAGCGTGAGGCAGTGCTAACAGCGTGAGGCAGTGGTAACAGTGATTGGCAGTGGCAAAACCGTGAGGCAGTGGTAACAGTGATTGGCAGTGGCAACACCGTGAGGCAGTGGTAACAGCGTGAGGCAGTGGTAGCAGCGATTGGCAGTGGGCCATGTGTGTGTCAGTGGTAACAGTGAGTGACCATGGTAACAGCGAGTGGCAGTGGTAACAGCGCATGGCACTGGTTACAGCGAGTGGCAGTGGTAACAGTGTGAGGCAGTGTTAACAGTGTGAGGCAGTGGTAACAGGGTGAGGCACTGGTAACAGGGTGTGACAGTGACCCCAGTGTTGCACATTGTAGCAGTGAGCAACTGTGGTAACAGCATGTGGCATTGGTAACAGCGAGTGGCAGTGGTAACTGCGAGTGGAAGTGGTAATAGTGAGTGGCAGTGTTAATAGTGAGTGGCAGTGTTAATAGTGAGTGGCAGTGTTAATAGTGAGTGGCAGTGGTAACAGCGTGTGGCAGTGGTAACAGTGAGTGGCAGTGGTAACAATGAGTGGCAGTGGAAATAGTGAGTGACAGTGGTATCAGTGAGTAGCAGTGGTAATAGTGAGTGACAGTGGTAACAGCGTGTGGCAGTGCTAACAGCTTGTGGCAGTGGTAACAGTGAGTGGCAGTGGTAACAGTGAGTAGCAGTGGTAACAGTGAGTAGCAGTGGTAATAGTGAGTGGCAGTGGTAACAGTGAGTAGCAGTGGTAATAGTGAGTGACAGTGGTAACAGTGAGTGGCAGTGGTAACAGTGAGTGGCAGTGGTAATAGTGAGTGACAGTGGTAACAGCGTGTGGCAGTGGTAACAGCGTGTGGCAGTGGTAACAGTGAGTGGCAGTGGTAACAGTGAGTGGCAGTGGTAATAGTGAGTGACAGTGGTAACAGTGAGTGGCAGTGGTAACAGTGAGTGGCAGTGGTAATAGTGAGTGACAGTGGTAACAGCGTGTGGCAGTGCTAACAGCGTGTGGCAGTGGTAACCGTGAGTGGCAGTGGTAACAGCGTGTGGCAGTGGTAACAGCGTGTGGCATTGGTAACAGCGAGTGGCAGTGGTAACAGTGAGTGGCAGTGGTAACAGTGAGAGGCAGTGGTAATAGTTAGTGGCAGTAGAAACAGCATGTGACATTGTTAACAGAGAGTGGCAGTGGTAACATTTGAGTGACAGTGATAACAGTGAGAGGCAGTGGTAACAGTTAGTGGCAGTAGAAACAGCATGTGACAGTGGTACAGCGAGTGGCAGTGGTAACGGTGAGTGGCAGTGGTAACGGTGAGTGGCAGTGGTAACAGTGAGTGGTAGATGCAGCAGTGAATGATAGAGGGATAAACGAGTGACAGTGGTAACTGTGAGTGGCAGTTGTAACAGTGAGTGGCTGTGGTAACAGTGAGTGGCTGTGGTAACAGTGAGTGGCAGTGGTAACAGCGTGTGACAGTGGTAACAGTGAGTGGCAGTGGTAACAGTGTGTGGCAGTGGTAACAGTGAGTGGCAGTGGTATCAGTGAGAGGCAGTGGTAATAGGTAGTGGCAGTAGAAACAGCATGTGACAGTGGTAACTGCGAGTGGCAGTGGTAACAGTGAGTGACAGTGGTAACAGTGAGTGGCAGTGGTAACAGTGTGTGGCAGTGGTAACAGTGAGTGGCAGTGGTAACAGTGAGTGGCAGTGTTAACAGTGAGTGGCAGTGGTAAAAGTGAGTGGCAGTGGTAACAGTGAGAGGCAGTGGTAATAGTTAGTGGCAGTTGAAACAGCATGTGACAGTGGTAACAGCGAGTGGCAGTGGTAACAGTGAGTGACAGTGGTAACAGCGAGTGGCAGTGGTAACAGCGTGTGACAGTGGTAACAACGTGTGACAGTGGTAACAGCGAGTGGCAGTGGTAACAGCGAGTGGAAGTGTTAATAGTGAGTGGTAATGGTACAGCGAGTGGCAGTGGTAACAGCTAGTGGCAGTGGTAACAGAGAGTGGCAGTGGTAACGGTGAGTGGCAGTGGTAACGGTGAGTGTGAGTGGTAATAGTGAGTGGCAGTGGTAATAGTGAGTGGCAGTGGTAACAGTGTGTGGCAGTGGTAACAGTGAGAGGCAGTGGTAACAGCGAGTGTGAGTGGCAACAGCGTGAGGCAGAGGTAACAGCGAGTGGCAGTGGAAACAGTGTGTGGCAGAGGTAACAGCGTGTGACAGTGACCCCAGTGTTGCACATTGTAGCAGTGAGCAACAGTTTAACAGTGTGTGCCATTGGTAACAGCGAGTGACAATGGTAACTGCGAGTAGCAGGGGTAACAGCGAGTGGCAGTGGTAACAGCGAGTGGCAGTTGTAACAGCGAGTGGTAGTGGTAACAGTGAGTGGCAGTGGTAACAGCGAGCGGCAGTGGTAACAGTGAGTGGCAGTGGTAACTGTGAGTGGCAGTGGTAACGGTGAGTGGCAGTGGTAACGGTGAATGGCAGTGTTAACGGTGAGTGGCAGTGGTAACGGTGAATGGCAGTGTTAACGGTGAGTGACAGTGGTAACGGTGAGTGGCAGTGGTAACGGTGAGTGGCAGTGGTAACGGTGAGTGGCACTGGTAACTGTGTGGCATTGGTAACTGTGTGTGGCAGGTGAAACATTGAGTGGCAGTGGTAACAGTGAGTGGCAGTGGTAACAGTGAGTGGCAGTGGTAACAGCGAGTGGCAGTGGTAACAGCGCGTGGCACTGGTTACAGCGAGTGGCAGTGGTAACAGTGTGATGCAGTGATAAAAGGGTGAGGCACTGGTAACAGGGTGTCACAGTGGTAAGAGTGTGTGGCAGTGGTAACAGCGTGTGACAGTGACCCCAGTGTTGCACATTGTAGCAGTGAGCAACAGTGGTAACAGCATGTGGCATTGGTAACAGCGAGTGGCAGTGGTAAAAGCGAGTGGCAGTGGTAACAGTGAGTGGCAGTTGCAGCAGTGAGTGGCAGTGTTAACAGTGAGTGGCAGTGGTAAAAGTGAGTGGCAGTGGTAACAGTGAGAGGCAGTGGTAATAGTTAGTGGCAGTTGAAACAGCATGTGACAGTGGTAACAGCGAGTGGCAGTGGTAACAGTGAGTGACAGTGGTAACAGCGAGTGGCAGTGGTAACAGCGTGTGACAGTGGTAACAACGTGTGACAGTGGTAACAGCGAGTGGCAGTGGTAACAGCGAGTGGAAGTGTTAATAGTGAGTGGTAATGGTACAGCGAGTGGCAGTGGTAACAGCTAGTGGCAGTGGTAACAGAGAGTGACAGTGGTAACAGCGAGTGGCAGTGGTAACAGCGTGTGACAGTGGTAACAACGTGTGACAGTGGTAACAGCGAGTGGCAGTGGTAACAGCGAGTGGAAGTGTTAATAGTGAGTGGTAATGGTACAGCGAGTGGCAGTGGTAACAGCGAGTGGCAGTGGTAACAGTGAGTGGCAGTGGTAACAGAGAGTGGCAGTGGTAACGGTGAGTGGCAGTGGTAACGGTGAGTGGCAGTGGTAACAGTGAGTGTGAGTGGTAATAGTGAGTGGCAGTGGTAATAGTGAGTGGCAGTGGTAACAGTGTGTGGCAGTGGTAACAGTGAGAGGCAGTGGTAACAGCGAGTGTGAGTGGCAACAGCGTGAGGCAGAGGTAACAGCGAGTGGCAGTGGAAACAGTGTGTGGCAGAGGTAACAGCGTGTGACAGTGACCCCAGTGTTGCACATTGTAGCAGTGAGCAACAGTTTAACAGTGTGTGCCATTGGTAACAGCGAGTGACAATGGTAACTGCGAGTAGCAGGGGTAACAGCGAGTGGCAGTGGTAACAGCGAGTGGCAGTTGTAACAGCGAGTGGTAGTGGTAACAGTGAGTGGCAGTGGTAACAGCGAGCGGCAGTGGTAACAGTGAGTGGCAGTGGTAACTGTGAGTGGCAGTGGTAACGGTGAGTGGCAGTGGTAACGGTGAATGGCAGTGTTAACGGTGAGTGGCAGTGGTAACGGTGAATGGCAGTGTTAACGGTGAGTGGCAGTGGTAACGGTGAGTGGCAGTGGTAACGGTGAGTGGCAGTGGTAACGGTGAGTGGCACTGGTAACTGTGTGGCATTGGTAACTGTGTGTGGCAGGTGAAACATTGAGTGGCAGTGGTAACAGTGAGTGGCAGTGGTAACAGTGAGTGGCAGTGGTAACAGCGAGTGGCAGTGGTAACAGCGCGTGGCACTGGTTACAGCGAGTGGCAGTGGTAACAGTGTGATGCAGTGATAAAAGGGTGAGGCACTGGTAACAGGGTGTCACAGTGGTAAGAGTGTGTGGCAGTGGTAACAGCGTGTGACAGTGACCCCAGTGTTGCACATTGTAGCAGTGAGCAACAGTGGTAACAGCATGTGGCATTGGTAACAGCGAGTGGCAGTGGTAAAAGCGAGTGGCAGTGGTAACAGTGAGTGGCAGTTGCAGCAGTGAGTGGCAGTGGTAACAGTGAGTGACAGTGGTAACAGCGTGTGGCAGTGGTAACAGCGTGTGGCAGTGGTAACAGTGAAAGGTAGTGGTAATAGTTAGTGGCAGTAGTAACAGCATGTGACAGTGGTAACAGCATGTGACAGTGGTAAAAGCTAGTGGCAGTGGTAACAGTGAGTGGCAGTGGTAACAACGTGAGGCAGTGCTAACAGCGTGAGGCAGTGCTAACAGTGTGAGGCAGTGCTAACAGCGTGAGGCAGTGCTAACAGCGTGAGGCAGTGCTAACAGCGTGAGGCAGTGGTAACAGTGATTGGCAGTGGCAAAACCGTGAGGCAGTGCTAACAGCGTGAGGCAGTGCTAACAGCGTGAGGCAGTGGTAACAGTGATTGGCAGTGGCAAAACCGTGAGGCAGTGGTAACAGTGATTGGCAGTGGCAACACCGTGAGGCAGTGGTAACAGCGTGAGGCAGTGGTAGCAGCGATTGGCAGTGGGCCATGTGTGTGTCAGTGGTAACAGTGAGTGACCATGGTAACAGCGAGTGGCAGTGGTAACAGCGCATGGCACTGGTTACAGCGAGTGGCAGTGGTAACAGTGTGAGGCAGTGTTAACAGTGTGAGGCAGTGGTAACAGGGTGAGGCACTGGTAACAGGGTGTGACAGTGACCCCAGTGTTGCACATTGTAGCAGTGAGCAACTGTGGTAACAGCATGTGGCATTGGTAACAGCGAGTGGCAGTGGTAACTGCGAGTGGAAGTGGTAATAGTGAGTGGCAGTGTTAATAGTGAGTGGCAGTGTTAATAGTGAGTGGCAGTGTTAATAGTGAGTGGCAGTGGTAACAGCGTGTGGCAGTGGTAACAGTGAGTGGCAGTGGTAACAGTGAGTGGCAGTGGAAATAGTGAGTGACAGTGGTATCAGTGAGTAGCAGTGGTAATAGTGAGTGACAGTGGTAACAGCGTGTGGCAGTGCTAACAGCGTGTGGCAGTGGTAACAGTGAGTGGCAGTGGTAACAGTGAGTAGCAGTGGTAACAGTGAGTAGCAGTGGTAATAGTGAGTGGCAGTGGTAACAGCGTGTGGCAGTGGTAACAGTGAGTGGCAGTGGTAACAGTGAGTGGCAGTGGTAATAGTGAGTGACAGTGGTAACAGTGAGTGGCAGTGGTAACAGTGAGTGGCAGTGGTAATAGTGAGTGACAGTGGTAACAGCGTGTGGCAGTGCTAACAGCGTGTGGCAGTGGTAACCGTGAGTGGCAGTGGTAACAGCGTGTGGCAGTGGTAACAGCGTGTGGCATTGGTAACAGCGAGTGGAAGTGGTAACTGCGAGTGGCAGTGGTAACTGCGAGTGGCAGTGGTAATAGTGAGTGGCAGTTTTAATAGTGAGTGGCAGTGGTAACAGCGTGTTGCAGTGGTAACAGTGAGTGGCAGTGGTAACAGTGAGTGGCAGTGGTAATAGTGAGTGACAGTGGTAACAGCGTGTGGCAGTGCTAACTGCGTGTGGCAGTGCTAACAGCGTGTGGCAGTGGTAACAGTGAGTGGCAGTGGTAACAGTGAGTAGCAGTGGTAACAGTGAGTAGCAGTGGTAATAGTGAATGGAAGTCATAACAGCGTGTGGCAGTGGTAACAATGAGTGGCAGTGGTAACAGTGAGTGGCAGTGGTAATAGTGAGTGACAGTGGTAACAGTGAGTGGCAGTGGTAACAGTGAGTGGCAGTGGTAATAGTGAGTGACAGTGGTAACAGCATGTGGCAGTGGTAACAGCGTGTGGCAGTGGTAACAGTGAGTGGCAGTGGTAACAGTGAGTAGCAGTGGTAACAGTGAGTAGCAGTGGTAATAGTGAGTGACAGTGGTGACAGTGTGGGGCAGTGTTAACAGCGTGTGGCAGTGGTAACAGTGAGTGACAGTGGTAACAGTGAGTAGCAGTGGTAACAGTGAGTAGCAGTGGTAACAGTGAGTGGCAGTGGTAACAGCGTGTGGCAGTGGTAACAGCATGTGGCAGTGGTAACAGCGTGTGCCAGTGGTAACAGTGAGTAACAGTGGTAACAGTGAGTGGCAGTTGCAGCAATGAATGATAGAGGTAACAACGAGTGACAGTGGTAACTGTGAGTGGCAGGTGTAACAGTGAGTGTCAGTGGTAACAGTGAGTGTCAGTGGTAATAGTGAGTGGCAGTAGCAACAACATGTGGCAGTGGTAAGAATGTGAGGCAGTGGTAACAGCGAGTGTCAGTGGCAACAGCGTGTGGCAGTGCTAACAGTGAGTGGCAGTGTTAACAGCGTTTGACAGTGGGCCCTGTGTGTGCCAATGGTAACAGTGAGTGACCATGGTAACAGCGAGTGGCAGGGGTAACAGTGAGTGGCAGTGGTAATGGCGAGTGGCAGTCGTAATGGTGAGTGGCAGTGGTAACGGTGAGTGGCAGTGGTAACGGTGAGTCGCAGTGGTAGCGGTGAGTCGCAGTGGTAACGTTGAGTGGCAGTGGTAGCGGTTAGTGGCAGTGGTAACGCTGAGTGGCAATGGTAACGGTAAGTCGCAGTGGTAGCGGTGAGTCGCAGTGGTAACGTTGAGTGGCAGTGGCAGCGGTGAGTGGCAGTGGTAACGCTGAGTGGCAATGGTAACGGTGAGTCGCAGTGGTAACGGTGAGTGGCAGTGGTAAAGGCGTGTTGCAGTGTTAACAGTGAGTGGCACTGGTAACAGTGTCTGCCAATGCTGATGGTGGTAACAGTGTGTGGCATTGGTAAAAGTGTGTGGCAGTTGTAACAGTGAGTGGCAGTGGTAACAGTGAGTGGCAGTGGTAACAGCGTGATGCAGTGGTAATAGCGTGTGGCAGTGGTAATAGCGTGTGGCAGTGGTAACAGCTTGAGGCAGTGGCAACAGCTTGTGGCAGTGGTAACAGCGTGCGGCAGTGGGCCCTGTGTGTGCCAATGGTAACAGTGAGTGACTGTGGTAACAGTGAGTGGCAGTGGTAACAGCAAGTGGCAGTGGTAACAGTATGTGACAGTGTAGCAGTGAGTAACAGTGGTAACAGCGTGTGGCATTGGTAACACTGTGTGGCAATGGTAAAAGTGAGTTGCAGTGGTAACAGTGAGTGGCAGTGGTAACGGTGAGAGGCAGTGGTAATAGTTAGTCGCAGTAGTAAAAGCATGGGACAGTGGTAACAGCATGTGACAGTGGTAACAGCGAGTGGCAGAGGTAACAGCGTGAGTCAGTGCTAACAGCGTGAGGCAGTGGTAACAGCGATTGGCAGTGGTAACAGCATGTGACAGTGGTAACAGCGTGTGACAGTGGGCCCTGTGTGTGCCAATGCTAACAGTGAGTGACAGTGGTAACAGTGAGTGGCAGTGGTAACAGCGAGTGGCAGTGGTAATAGCGGGTGGCAGTGGTAACACTGAGTGGCAGTGGTAACAGTGAGTGGCAGTGGTAACAGCGTGTGGCAGTGACCACAGTGAGTGACAGTGTAGCAGTGAGTAACAGTGGTAACAGCGAGTGGCATTGGTAACACCGAGTGGCAGTGGTAACAGTGGGTGGCAGTGGTAACAGTGAGTGGCAGTGGTAACAGTGAGTGGCAGTGGTAACAGTGAGTGGCAGTGGTAACAGCATGTGGCAGTGGTAACAGCGTGTGGCAGTGGTAACAGTGAGTGGCAGTGGTAACAGTGAGTAGCAGTGGTAACAGTGAGTAGCAGTGGTAATAGTGAGTTACGGTGGTGACAGTGTGGGGCAGTGGTAACAGCGTGTGGCAGTGGTAACAGTGAGTGGCAGTGGTAACAGTGAGTAGCAGTGGTAACAGTGACTGGCAGTGGTAACAGTTTGTGGCAGTGGTAACAGCATGTGGCAGTGGTAACAGCGTGTGGCAGTGGTAACAGCGAGTGTCAGTGGCAACAGCGTGTGGCAGTGGTAACAGCAAGTGGCAGTGCTAACAGCGAGTGGCAGTGTTAACAGCGTTTGACAGTGGGCCCTGTGTGTGCCAATGGTAATAGCGAGTGGCAGTGGTAACAGAGAGTGGCAGTGGTACCAGCGTGAGGCACCGGTAACAGCGTCAGGCAGTAGCAACAGCGTGTGGCATTGGTAACAGTGTGTGACAGTGACCACAGTGAGTGACAGTGTAGCAGTGAGTAACAGTGGTAACAGCATGTGGCATTGGTAACACCGAGTGGCAGTGGTAACAGTGGGTGGCAGTGGTAACAGTGAGTGGCAGTGGTAACAGTGAGTGGCAGTGGTAAAAGCGTGTGGCAGTGGTAACAGCGATTGGCAGTGGTAATAGCATGTGGCAGTGGTAACACTGAGTGGCAGTGGTAACAGCGTGAGGCACTGGTAACAGCGTCAAGCAGTAGCAACAGCGTGTGGCAGTGGTAACAGCGTGTGACAGTGACCACAGTGAGTGACAGTGTAGCAGTGAGTAACAGTAGTAACAGCATGTGGCATTGGTAACAGCGTGAGGCAATGGTAACAGCGTGTGCCAGTGGTAACAGTGAGTGGCAGTGGTAAATGTTAGTGGCAGTAGTAACAGCATGTGATAGTGGTAACAACATGTGACAGTGGTAACAGCATGTGACAGTGGTAACAGCTAGTGGCAGTGGTAACAGTGATTGGCAGTGGCAACACCGTGAGGCAGTGGTAACAGCGTGAGGCAGTGGTAACAGCGATTGGCAGTGTGCCATGTGTGTGCCAGTGGTAACAGTGATTGACCGTGGTAACAGCTACTGGCAGTGGTAACAGCGCGTGGCAGTGGTTACAGCGAGTGGCAGTTGTAACAGTGTGAGGCCATGGTAACAGTGTGAGGCAGTGGTAACAGTGTGAGGCAGTGGTAAAAGTGTGAGGCAGTGGTAACAGTGTGAGGCAGTGGTAACAGGGTGAGGCACTGGTTACAGGGTGAGACAGTGGTAACAGCGTGTGGCAGTGGTAACAACGAGTGGCAGTGGTGACTGTGACTGGCGGTGGTGACTGTGATTGGCAGTGGTAACAGTGTGTGTCAGTGGCAACAGCGTGAGGCAGTGGTAACAGCGTGAGGCAGTGGTAACAGCGTGTGGCAGTGGTAACAACGAGTGGCAGTGGTAACAGCGAGAGGCAGTGGTAACAGCGAGTGGCAGTGGTAACAGCGAGTGTCAGTGGCAACAGCGTGAGGCAGTGGTAACAGCGTGTGGCAGTGGTAACAGCGAGTGGCAGTGGTAACAGCGAGAGGCAGTGGTAACAGCGAGAGGCAGTGGTAACAGCGAGAGGCAGTGGTAAAAGCGAGTGGCAGTGGTAACAGCGAGTGGCAGTGGTAACAGTGATTGGCAGTGGCAACACCGTGAGGCAGTGGTAACAGCGTGAGGCAGTGGTAACAGCGATTGGCAGTGTGCCATGTGTGTGCCAGTGGTAACAGTGATTGACCGTGGTAACAGCTACTGGCAGTGGTAACAGCGCGTGGCAGTGGTTACAGCGAGTGGCAGTTGTAACAGTGTGAGGCCATGGTAACAGTGTGAGGCAGTGGTAACAGTGTGAGGCAGTGGTAAAAGTGTGAGGCAGTGGTAACAGTGTGAGGCAGTGGTAACAGGGTGAGGCACTGGTTACAGGGTGAGACAGTGGTAACAGCGTGTGGCAGTGGTAACAACGAGTGGCAGTGGTGACTGTGACTGGCGGTGGTGACTGTGATTGGCAGTGGTAACAGTGTGTGTCAGTGGCAACAGCGTGAGGCAGTGGTAACAGCGTGAGGCAGTGGTAACAGCGTGTGGCAGTGGTAACAACGAGTGGCAGTGGTAACAGCGAGAGGCAGTGGTAACAGCGAGTGGCAGTGGTAACAGCGAGTGTCAGTGGCAACAGCGTGAGGCAGTGGTAACAGCGTGTGGCAGTGGTAACAGCGAGTGGCAGTGGTAACAGCGAGAGGCAGTGGTAACAGCGAGAGGCAGTGGTAACAGCGAGAGGCAGTGGTAAAAGCGAGTGGCAGTGGTAACAGCGAGTGGCAGTGGTAACAGCGAGAGGCAGTGGTAACAGCGAGAGGCAGTGGTAACAGCGAGTGGCAGTGGTAACAGCGAGTGGCAGTGGTAACAGCGTGTGGCAGTGGTAACAGCGAGTGGCAGTGGTAACAGCGAGAGGCAGTGGTAACAGCGAGAGGCAGTGGTAACAGCGAGAGGCAGTGATAACAGCGAGTGGCAGTGGTAACAGCGTGAGGCAGGGGTAACAGCGTGTGGCAGTGGTAACAGCGAGTGGCAGTGGTAACAGTGTGTGACAGTGACCCCAGTGTGTAACAGTGTAGCAGTGAGTAACAGTGGTAACAGCGTGTGGCATTGGTAACAGCGAGTGGCAGTGGTAACGGCGAGTGGCAGTCGTAATGGCGAGTGGCAGTGGTAACTGTGAGTGGCAGTGGTAACTGTGAGTGGCAGTGTTAATGGTGAGTGGCAGTGTTAATGGTGAGTGGCAGTGTTAATGGTGAGTGGCAGTGGTAATGGTGAGTGGCAGTGGTAACGGTGAGTGGCAGTGGTAACAGTGTGTGGCAGTGATAACAGTGAGAGGAAGTGGTAACAGTTAGTGGCAGTAGTAACAGCATGTGACAGTGTTAACAGCGAGTGGCAGTGGTAACAGTGAGTTACAGTGGTAACAGCGAGTGGCAGTGGTAAAAGTGAGTGGCAGTGGTAACAGTGAGTGGCAGTGGTAACAGCGTGAGGCAATGGTAACAGCATGAGGCACTGGTAACAGCTTGTGGCATTGGTAACAGCGAGTGGCAGAGGTAACGGTGAGTGGCAGTGGTAGCGGTGAGTGGCAGTGGTAGCAGTGAGTGGCAGTGGTAACAGTGAGTGGCAGTGGTAATAGCGTGTGACAGAGGGCCCTGTGTATGCCAATGGTAACAGTGAGTGACCGTGGTAACAGCAAGTGGCAGTGGTAACAGTGAGTGGCAGTGGTAACAGCGTGAGGCACTGGTAGCATCAGGCAGTGGTAACAGAGTGTGGCAGTGGTAACAGCGGGTGGCAGTGGTAACAGCGGGTGGCAGTGGTAACAGTGAGTGGCAGTGGTAACAGTGAATGGCAGTGGTAACAGCGTGTGACAGTGACCACAGTATGTGACAGTGTAGCAGTGAGTAACAGTGGTAACAGCGTGTGGCATTGGTAACACTGTGTGGCAGTAGTAAAAGTGAGTTGCAGTGGTAACAGTGAGTGGCAGTGGTAACGGTGAGAGGCAGTGGTAATAGTTAGTGGCAGTAGTAAAAGCATGGGACAGTGGTAACAGCGAGTGGCAGAGGTAACAGCGATTGGCAGTGGTAACAGCATGTGACAGTGGTAACAGCGTGTGACAGTGGTATCAGCGGGTGGCAGTGGGCCCTGTGTGTGCCAATGGTAACAGTGAGTGATCGTGGTAAAAGCGAGTGGCAGTGGTAACATTGTGAGGCAGTGGTAACAGCGAGTGGCAGTGGTAACAGCATGTGACAGTGGTAACAGCGTGTGACAGTGGTATCAGCGGGTGGCAGTGGGCCCTGTGTGTGCCAATGGTAACAGTGAGTGACAGTGGTAACAGTGAGTGGCAGTGGTAATAGCGGGTGGCAGTGGTAACACTGAGTGGCAGTTGTAACAGCATGAGGCACTGGTAACAGCGTCAGGCAGTAGCAACAGTGTGTGGCAGTGGTAGCAGCGTGTGACAGTGACCACAGTGAGTGACAGTGTAGCAGTGAGTAACAGCATGTGGCATTGGTAACAGTGAGTGGCAGTGGTAACAGTGAGTGGCAGTGGTAACAGCGAGTGGCAGTGGTAATAGCGGGTGGCAGTGGTAACACTGAGTGGCAGTGGTAACAGCGTGAGGCACTGGTAACAGCGCAAGGCAGTAGCAACAGCGTGTGGCAGTGGTAACAGCGTGTGACAGTGACCACAGTGAGTGACAGTGTAGCAGTGAGGAACAGTAGTAACAGCATGTGACAGTGGTAACAGCATGTGACAGTGGTAACAGCATGTGACAGTGGTAACAGCTAGTGGCAGTGGTAACAGTGATTGGCAGTGGCAACACCGTGAGGCAGTGGTAACAGCGTGAGGCAGTGGTAACAGCGATTGGCAGTGTGCCATGTGTGTGCCAGTGGTAACAGTGATTGACCGTGGTAACAGTTACTGGCAGTGGTAACAGCGCATGGCAGTTGTTACAGCGAGTGGCAGTTGTAACTGTGTGGGGCCATGGTAACAGTGTGAGGCAGTGGTAACAGTGTGAGGCAGTGGTAACAGTGTGAGGCAGTGGTAACAGGGTGAGGCACTGGTTACAGGGTGAGACAGTGGTAACAGTGTGTGGCAGTGGTAACAGCGTGTGACAGTGACCTCAGTGTTGCACATTGTAACAGTGAGCAACAGTGGTAACAGCGTGAGGCATTGGTAACAGCGAGTGGCAGTGGTAATAGCGAGTGGCAGAGGTAATAGCGAGTGGCAGTGGTAACAGTGAGTGGCAGTGTTAATAGTGAGTGGCAGTGGTAACAGCGGGTGGTAGTGGTAACAGTGAGTGGCAGTGGTAACAGTGAGTAGCAGTGTTAACAGTGAGTGGCAGTGGTAATAGTGAGTGACAGTGGTAACAGCGTGTGTCAGTGGCAACAGTGTGTGGCAGTGGTAACAGCGACTGTCAGTGGCAACAGCGTGTGGCAGTGGTAACAGCGAGTGGCAATGGTAACAACGAGTGGCAGTGTTAACAGCATTTGACAGTGGGCCCTGTGTGTGCCAATGGTAACAGTGAGTGACCGTGGTAACAGCGGGTGGCAGTGGTAACAGCAAGTGGCAGTGGTAACAGCGAGTGGCAGTGGTAATAGCGGGTGGCAGTGGTAACAGTGAGTGGCAGTGGTAACAGCGTGAGGCACTGGTAACAGCGTCAGGCAGTAGCAACAGCGTGTGGCAGTGGTAACAGCGTGTGACAGTGACCACAGAGTGTGACAGTGTAGCAGTGAGTAACAGTGGTAACAGCATGTGGCATTGGTAACACTGTGTGGCAATGGCAAAAGCGAGTGGCAGTGGTAACAGTGAGTGGCAGTGGTAACAGTAAGTGGCAGTGGTAACAGTGAGTGGCAGTGGTAACAGCGTGTGGCAGTGGTAACAGTGAAATTCAGTGGTAATAGTTAGTGGCAGTAGTAACAGCATGTGGCAGTGGTAACAGCATGTGACAGTGGTAACAGCATGTGACAGTTGTAACAACTAGTGACAATGGTAACAGTGGGTGGCAGTGGTAACAGCGTGAGGCAGTGCTAACAGCGTGAGGCAGTGCTAATAGCGTGAGGCAGTGGTAACAGCGAGTGGCAGTGGCAACACCGTAAGGCAGTGGTAACAGCGATTGGCAGTGGGCCCTGTGTGTGCCAATGGTAACAGTGAGTGACCGTGGTAACAGCGAGTGGCAGTGGTAACGGCACGTGGCAGTGGTTACAGCGAGTGGCAGTGGTAACAGTGTGAAGCAGTGGTAACAGTGTGAGGCAGTGGTAACAGGGTGAGGCACTGGTAACAGGGTGTGACAGTGGTAACAGTGTGTGGCAGTGGTAACAGCATGTGACAGTGACCCCAGTGTTGCACATTGTCGCAGTGAGCAACAGTAGTAACAGCATGTGGCATTGGTAACATCGAGTGGCAGTGGTAATAGCGAGTGGCAGTGGTAATAGCGAGTGGCAGTGGTAATAGTGACTGGCAGTGTTAATAGTGAGTGGCATTGGTAACAGCGTGTGGCAGTGGTAGCAGTGAGTGGCAGTGGTAACAGTGAGTGGCAGTGGTAACAGTGAGTGGCAGTGGTAACAGTGAGTGGCAGTGGTAATACTGAATGGCAGTGATAACAGCGTGTGGCAGTGGTAACAGCGTGTGGCAGTGGTAACAGTGAGAGGCAGTGGTAATAGTTAGTGGCAGTATTAACAACATGTGACAGTGGTAACAGCAAGTGACAGTGGTAACAGCATGTGACAGTGGTAACAGCTAGTGGCAGTGGTAACAGTGAGTGGCAGTGGTAACAGCGTGAGGCAGTGCTAACAGCGTGAGGCAGTGGTAACAGTGAGTGGCAGTGCTAACAGCGTGAAGCAGTGGTAACAGTGAGTGGCAGTGCTAACAGCGTGAGGCAGTGGTAACGGCATGCGGCAGTGGTAACAGCATGCGGCAGTGGTAACAGTGAGTGGCAGTGCTAACAGCGTGAGGCAGTGGTAACAGTATGTGGCAGTGGTAACAGTGTGTGACAGTGACCCCAGTATGTGACAGTGTAGCAGTGAGTAACAGTGGTAACAGCGTGTGGCAGTGGTAAAAGTGAGTGGCATTTATAACGGCGAGTGGCATTTATAACGGCAAGTGGCAGTGGTAACGGTGAGTGGCAGTGGCAACAGTGAGTGGCAGTGATAACAGTGAGTGGCAGTGGTAAAGGCGTGTTGCAGTGGTAACAGTGAGTGGCAGTGGTAACAGTGAGTGGCAGATGTAACAGCGTGAGGCAGTGCTAACAGCGTGAGGCAGTGGTAACAGCGTGTGACAGTGGGCCCTGTGTGTGCCAATGGTAATAGTGAGTGATCGTGGTAAAAGCGAGTGGCAGTGGTAACAGCGTGAGGCAGTGGTAACAGCGAGTGGCAGTGCTAACAGCATGTGACAGTGGTAACAGCGGGTGGCAGTGGGCCCTGTGTGTGCCAATGTTAACAGTGAGTGACAGTGGTAACAGTGAGTGGCAGTGGTAACAGCGAGTGGCAGTGGTAATAGCGGGTGGCAGTGGTAACAGTGAGGGGCAGTGGTGACAGTGTGAGACACTGGTAACAGCGTCAGGCAGTAGCAACAGCATGTGGCAGTGGTAACATCATGTGACAGTGACCACAGTGTGTGACAGTGTAGCAGTGAGTAACAATGGTAACAGCATGTGGCATTGGCAACACTGTGTGGCAATGGCAAAAGCGAGTGGCAGTGGTAACAGTGAGTGGCAGTGGTAACAGTGAAAGGCAGTGGTAATAGTTAGTGGCAGTAGTAACAGCATGTGGCAGTGGTAACAGCATGTGACAGTGGTAACAGCATGTGACAGTGGTAACAGCTAGTGGCAGTTGTAACAGTGGGTGGCAGTGGTAACAGCGTGAGGCAGTGCTAACAGCGTGAGGCAGTGCTAATAGCGTGAGGCAGTGGTAACAGCAAGTGGCAGTGGCAACACCGTGAGGCAGTGGTAACAGCGTGAGGCAGTGGTAACAGCGATTGGCAGTGGGCCATGTGTGTGCCAGTGGTAACAGTGAGTGACCGTGGTAACAGCGAGTGGCAGTGGTAACAGCGCATGGCAGTGGTTACAGCGAGTGGCAGTGGTAACAGTGTGAAGCAGTGGTAACAGTGTGAGGCAGTGGTAACAGGGTGAGGCACTGATAACAGGGTGTGACAGTGGTAACAGTGTGTGGCAGTGGTAACAGCGTGTGACAGTGGTAACAGTGTGTGGCAGTGGTAACAGCGTGTGACAGTGACCCCAGTGTTGCACATTGTAGCAGTGAGCAAAAGTGGTAACAGCATGTGGCATTGGTAACAGTGAGTAGCAGTGGTAACAGTGTGTGGCAGTGGTAACAGTGAGTGGCAGTTGCAGCAATGAATGACAGAGGTAACAACGAGTGACAGTGGTAACTGTGAGGGGCAGTGGTAACAGTGAGTGGCAGTGGTAATAGCGAGTGGCAGTGGTAATAGTATGGGGCAGTGGTAACAGTGAGTGGCATTGGTAACAGCGTATGGCAGTGGTAACAGTGAGTGGCAGTGGTAACAGTGAGTGGCAGTGGTAACAGCTAGTGGCAGTGGTAACAGTGGGTGGCAGTGGTAACAGCGTGAGGCAGTGCTAATAGCGTGAGGCAGTAGTAACAGCGAGTGGCAGTGGCAACACCGTGAGGCAGTGGTAACAGCGTGAGGCAGTGGTAACAGTGAGTGGCAGTTGCAGCAATGAATGATAGATGTAACAACGAGTGACAGTGGTAACTGTGAGTGGCAGTGGTAATAGTGAGTGGCAGTGGTAACCGCGTGTGGCAGTGGGAACAGTGAGAGGCAATGGTAATAGGTAGTGGCAGTAGCAACAACATGTGGCAGTGGTAACAGTGTGAGGCAGTGGTAGGAATGTGAGGCAGTGGTAACAGCGAGTGTCAGTGGCAACAGCGTGTGGCAGTGGTAACAGCGACTGTCAGTGGCAACAGCGTGTGGCAGTGGTAACAGTGAGTGGCAGTGGTAACAACGAGTGGCAGTGTTAAAAGCGTTTGACAGTGGGCCCTGTGTGTACCAATGGTAACAGTGAGTGGCAGTGGTAACAGCGTGAGGCTGAGGTAACAGCGTGAGGCAGGGGTAACAGCAAGTGGCAGTGGTAACAGCGAGTGGCAGTGGTAAAGTCGAGTGGCAGTTGCAACAGCGAGTGGCAGTTGTAATGGTGAGTGGCAGTCGTAATGGTTAGTGGCAGTCGTAATGGTTAGTGGCAGTGGTAACGGTGAGTGGCAGTGGTAAAGGTATGTTGCAGTGGTAACAGTGAGTAGCACTGGTAACTGTGTGGCATTGGTAACTGTGTGTGGAAGTTGTAACAGTGAGTGGCAGTTGAAACAGTGAGTGGCAGTGGTAACAGTGAGAGGCAGTGGTAACAGTGAGTGGAAGTGGTAATAGTGA
The DNA here is from genome assembly GCF_964194155.1 of Cetorhinus maximus. NCBI lineage: Eukaryota > Metazoa > Chordata > Chondrichthyes > Lamniformes > Cetorhinidae > Cetorhinus > Cetorhinus maximus. The sequence goes on along the minus strand of NC_135885.1, from coordinate 147,074,682 downwards.
GTGGCAGTGGTAATAGTGAGTGGCAGTGGTAACAGCGTTTGGCAGTGGTAACAGCGTGTGGCAGTGGTAACAGCGTGTGGCAGTGGTAACAGCGTGTGGCAGTGGTAACAGTGAGAGGCAATGGTAACAGCGAGTGGCAGTGGTAACAGCGTGAGGCAGTGGTAACAGCGTGAGGCAGTGCTAACAGTGAGTGGCAGTGCTAACAGCATGAGACAGTGCTAACAGCGTGAGGCAGTGGTAACAGCATGTGGCAGTGGTAACAGCATGTGACAGTGGTAACAGCATGTGACAGTGGTAGCAGCATGTGACAGTGGTAACAGTGTGTGCCAGTGGTTACAGTGATTGGCAGTGGTACCAGCGAGTGGCAGTGATAACAGCGAGTGGCAGTGGTAACAGCGAGTGGCAGTGGTAACAGCGAGTGGCAGTGGTATCATTGAGTGGCAGGGGTAACAGCGTGTGGCAGTGGTAACAGTGAATGGCAGTGGTAACAGTATGTGGCAGTGGTAACAGTGTGTGACAGTGGGCCCTCTGTGTGCCAATGGTAATAGTGAGTGATCGTGGTAAAAGCGAGTGGCAGTGGTAACATCGTGAGGCAGTGGTAACAGCGAGTGGCAGTGCTAACAACATGTGACAGTGGTAACAGCGGGTGGTAGTGGGCCCTGTGTGTGCCAATGTTAACAGTGAGTGACAGTGGTAACAGTGAGTGGCAGTGGCAACACCGTGAGGCAGTGGTAATAGCGTGAGGCAGTGGTAACAGCGATTGGCAGTGGGCCATGTGTGTGCCAGTGGTAACAGTGAGTGACCATGGTAACAGCGAGTGGCAGTGGTAAAAGCGCGTGGCAGTGGTTACAGCGAGTGGTAGTGGTAACAGTGTGAAGCAATGGTAACAGTGTGAGGCAGTGGTAACAGGGTGAGGCACTGGTAACAAGGTGTGACAGTGGTAACAGTGTTTGGCAGTGGGAACAGCGTGTGACAGTGACCCTAGTGTTGCACATTGTAGCAGTGAGCAACAGTGGTAACAGCATGTGGCATTGGTAACAGCGAGTGGCAGTGGTAATAGCGAGTGGCAGTGGTAGTAGCGAATGGCAGTGGTAATAGTGAGTGGCAGTGTTAATAGTGAGTGGCATTGATAACAGCGTGTGGCAGTGGTAACAGCGTATGGCAGTGGTAACAGCGTGTGGCAGTGGTAACAGCATGTGACAGTGGTAACAGTTAGTGGCAGTGGTAACAGTGAGAGGCAGTGGTAATAGTTAGTGGCAGTATTAACAACATGTGACAGTGGTAACAGCAAGTGACAGTGGTAACAGCATGTGACAGTGGTAACAGCTAGTGGCAGTGGTAACAGTGAGTGGCAGTGGTAACAGCGTGAGGCAGTGGTAACAGCATGTAGCAGTGGTAACAGCGAGTGGCAGTGGTAACAGCATGTGACAGTGGTAACAGCATGTGACAGTGGTAGCAGCATGTGGCAGTGGTAACAGCGTGAGGCAGTGGTAACAGCGAGTGGCAGTGCTAACAGCATATGACAGTGGTAACAGCGGGTGGCAGTGGGCCCTGTGTGTGCCAATGTTAACAGTGAGTGACAGTGGTAACAGTGAGTGGCAGTGGTAACAGCGAGTGGCAGTGGTAACAGTGAGTGGCAGTGGTAACAGTGTGAGGCACTGGTAACAGCGTCAGGCAGTGGCAACAGCGTGTGGCAGTGGTAACAGCGTGTGACAGTGACCACAGTACGTGACAGTGTAGCAGTGAGTAACAGTGGTAACAGCATGTGGCATTGGTAACAGTGAATGGCAGTGGTAACAGTGTGAGGCACTGGTAACAGCGTCAGGCAGTGGCAACAGCGTGTGGCAGTGGTAACAGCGTGTGACAGTGACCACAGTATGTGACAGTGTAGCAGTGAGTAACAGTGGTAACAGCGTGTGGCATTGGTAACACCGTGTGGCAGTGGTAAAAGCGAGTGGCAGTGGTAACAGTGAGTGGCAGTGGTAACAGCGTGTGGCAGTGGTAACAGTGAGTGGCAGTGGTAACAGTGAGTGGCGGTGGTAACAGTGAGTGGCAGTGGTAACAGCGTGTGGCTTTGTTAACAGCGTGTGGCAGTGGTAACAGCGTGAGGCACTGGTAACAGCGTGTGGCAGGGGTAACAACATGTGGCAGTGGTAACAGCGAGTGGCAGTGATAACAGCATGTGACAGTGGTAACAGCGAGTGGCAGTGGTAACAGCGAGTGACAGTGACCACAGTATGTGACAGTGTAGCAGTGAGTAACAGTGGTAACAGCATGTGGCATTGGTAACACCGTGTGGCAGTGGTAAAAGCGAGTGACAGTGGTAACAGTGAGTGACAGTGGTAACAGTGAGTGGCAGTGGTAACAGTGAGTGGCAGTGGTAACAGAGAGTGGCCGCGGTAACGGTGAGTGGCAGTGGTAACGGTGAGTGGCAGTGGTAACAATGAGTGGCAGTGGTAACAGCGTATGGCAGTGGTAACAGCGTGTGGCAGTGGTAACAGTGAGAGGCAATGGTACCAGCGAGTGGCAGTGGTAACAGCGTGTGACAGTGGTAACAGCGTGAGGCAGTGGTAACAGCATGTGGCAGTGGTAACAGCGTGAGGCAGTTGTAACAGCATGTGACAGTGGTAACAGCGTGTGACAGTGGGCCCTGTGTGTGCCAATGGTAACAGTGAGTGACAGTGGTAACAGCGTGTGGCACTGGTAACAACGTGAGGCAGTGGTAACAGTGAGTGGCAGTGGAAACAGCGTGAGGCACTGGAACAGCATCAGACAGTGGCAACAGTGTGTGGCAGTGGTAACAGCGTGTGACAGTGACCATAGTATGTGACAGTGAAGCAGTGAGTAACAGTGGTAACAGCGTGTGGCAGTGGTAAAAGCGAGTGATAGTGGTAACAGTGAGCGGCAGTGGTAACAGTGAGTGGCAGTGGTAACAGTGAGAGGCAGTGGTAACAGCGTGAGGCAGTGGTAACAGCGTGAGACAGTGGTAACAGCTTGTGGCAGTGGTAACAGCATGTGGCAGTGGTAACAGCGAGTGGCAGTGGAAACAGCGAGTGGCAGTGGAAACAGTGAGTGGCGTTGGTAACAGTGAGTGGCAGTGGTAACAGTGAGTGGCAGTGGTAACAGTGAGTGGCAGTGGAAACAGCGTGAGGCAGTGCTAACAGCGTGAGTCAGTGGTAACAGTGAGTGGCAGTGGTAACAGCGAGTGGCAATGGTAACAGCGTGAGGCAGTGCTAACAGCGTGAGGCAGTGGTAACAGTGAGTGGCAGTGTTAACAGCATGAGGCAGTGCTAACAGCGTGAGGCAGTGGTAACAGCATGTGGCAGTGGCAACAACATGTGGCAGTGGTAACAGCATGTGGCAGTGGTAACAGCGAGTGGCAGTGGTAACAGTGAGTGGCAGTGCTAACAGCATGAGGCAGTGCTAACAGCGTGAGGCAGTGGTAACAGCATGTGGCAGTGGTAACAGCATGTGGCAGTGGTAACAGCATGTGGCAGTGGTAACAGCGAGTGGCAGTGGTAACAGCACGTGACAGTGGTAACAGCATGTGACAGTGGTAACAGCATGTGACAGTGGTAACATCATGTGACAGTGGTAACAGTGTGTGGCAGTGGTAACAGTGATTGGCAGTGATAACAGCGAGTGGCAGTGATAACAGCGAGTGGCAGTGGTAACAGTGAGTGGCAGTGGTAACAGCGTGAATCACTGGAACAGCATCAGACAGTGGCAACAGTGTGTGGCAGTGGTAACAGCATGTGACAGTGACCATAGTATGTGACAGTGAAGCAGTGAGTAACAGTGGTAACAGTGAGTGGCAGTGGTAACAGCGTGAGGCAGTGGTAACAGCGTGAGGCAGTGGTAACAGCTTGTGACAGTGGTAACAGCATGTGGCAGTGGTAACAGCGAGTGGCAGTGGAAACAGCGAGTGGCAGTGGAAACAGTGAGTGGCGTTGGTAACAGTGAGTGGCAGTGGTAACAGTGAGTGGCAGTGGTAACAGTGAGTGGCAGTGGAAACAGCGTGAGGCAGTGCTAACAGCGTGAGTCAGTGGTAACAGTGAGTGGCAGTGGTAACAGCGAGTGGCAATGGTAACAGCGAGTGGCAGTGGTAACAGTGAATGGCAGTGGTAACAGCGTGAGGCAGTGCTAACAGCGTGAGGCAGTGGTAACAGCATGTGGCAGTGGTAACAGCGTGTGGCAGTGGTAACAGCGAGTGACAGTGGTAACAGCGAGTGGCGTTGGTAACAGTGAGTGGCAGTGGTAACAGTGAGTGGCAGTGGTAACCGTGAGTGGCAGTGGTAACAGCGAGTGGCAGTGGTAACAGCGAATGGCAGTGGTAACAGCGTGAGGCAGTGGTAACAGTGAGTGGCAGTGGTAACAGCAAGTGGCAGTGGTAACAGCGATTGGCAGTGCTAACAGCGTGAGGCAGTGCTAACAGCGTGAGGCAGTGGTAACAGCATGTGGCAGTGGTAACAGCATGTGGCAGTGGTAACAGCGAGTGGCAGTGGTAACAGCGAGTGGCAGTGGTAACAGCGTGATGCAGTGATAACAGCGTGATGCCATGGGATCTGCGTGTGGCAGTGGTAATAGCGTGTGACAGTGGTAACAGCGTGTGGCAGTGGTAACAGTGAGTGGCAGTGGTAACAGCGTGAGTCCCTGGTAACAGCGTCAGGCAGTGGTAACAGTGTGAGGCAGTGGTAGGAATGTGAGGCAGTGGTAACAGCGAGTGTCAGTGGCAACAGCGTGTGGCAGTGGTAACAGCGACTGTCAGTGGCAACAGCATGTGGCAGTGGTAACAGTGAGTGGCAGTGGTAACAACGAGTGGCAGTGTTAAAAGCGTTTGACAGTGGGCCCTGTGTGTACCAATGGTAACAGTGAGTGGCAGTGGTAACAGCGTGAGGCTGAGGTAACAGCGTGAGGCAGGGGTAACAGCAAGTGGCAGTGGTAACAGCGAGTGGCAATGGTAAAGTTAAGTGGCAGTTGCAACGGCGAGCGGAAGTTGTAATGGTGAGTGGCAGTCGTAATGGTTAGTGGCAGTCGTAATGGTTAGTGGCAGTGGTAACGGTGAGTGGCAGTGGTAAAGGTGTGTTGCAGTGGTAACAGTGAGTGGCACTGGTAACTGTGTGGCATTGGTAACTGTGTGTGGCAGTTGTAACAGTGAGTGGCAGTTGAAACAGTGAGTGGCAGTGGTAACAGTGAGAGGCAGTGGTAACAGTGAGTGGAAGTGGTAATAGTGAGTGGCAGTGGTAATAGTGAGTGGCAGTGGTAACAGCGTTTGGCAGTGGTAACAGCGTGTGGCAGTGGTAACAGCGTGTGGCAGTGGTAACAGCGTGTGGCAGTGGTAACAGTGAGAGGCAATGGTAACAGCGAGTGGCAGTGGTAACAGCGTGAGGCAGTGGTAACAGCGTGAGGCAGTGCTAACAGCGTGAGGCAGTGGTAACAGCATGTGGCATTGGTAACAGCGAGTGGCAGTGGTAAAAGCGAGTGGCAGTGGTAACAGCATGTGACAGTGGTAACAGTGTGTGCCAGTGGTTACAGTGATTGGCAGTGGTACCAGCGAGTGGCAGTGATAACAGCGAGTGGCAGTGGTAACAGCGAGTGGCAGTGGTAACAGCGAGTGACAGTGGTAACAGTGAGTGGCAGTGGTAACAGTGAGTGGCAGTGGTAACAGAGAGTGGCCGCGGTAACGGTGAGTGGCAGTGGTAATGGTGAGTGGCAGTGGTAACAATGAGTGGCAGTGGTAACAGCGTATGGCAGTGGTAACAGCGTGTGGCAGTGGTAACAGTGAGAGGCAATGGTACCAGCGAGTGGCAGTGGTAACAGCGTGTGACAGTGGTAACAGCGTGAGGCAGTGGTAACAGCATGTGGCAGTGGTAACAGCGTGAGGCAGTTGTAACAGCATGTGACAGTTGTAACAGCGTGTGACAGTGGGCCCTGTGTGTGCCAATGGTAACAGTGAGTGACCGTGGTAACAGCGTGTGGCACTGGTAACAACGTGAGGCAGTGGTAACAGTGTGAGGCACAGGAACAGCATCAGACAGTGGCAACAGTGTGTGGCAGTGGTAACAGCGTGTGACAGTGACCATAGTATGTGACAGTGAAGCAGTGAGTAACAGTGGTAACAGCGTGTGGCAGTGGTAAAAGCGAGTGACAGTGGTAACAGTGAGCGGCAGTGGTAACAGTGAGTGGCAGTGGTAACAGTGAGAGGCAGTGGTAACAGCGTGAGGCAGTGGTAACAGCGTGAGGCAGTGGTAACAGCATGTGGCAGTGGTAACAGCATGTGGCAGTGGTAACAGCGAGTGGCAGTGGAAACAGCGAGTGGCAGTGGAAACAGTGAGTGGCGTTGGTAACAGTGAGTGGCAGTGGTAACAGTGAGTGGCAGTGGTAACAGTGAGTGGCAGTGGAAACAGCGTGAGGCAGTGCTAACAGCGTGAGTCAGTGGTAACAGTGAGTGGCAGTGGTAACAGCGAGTGGCAATGGTAACAGCGAGTGGCAGTGGTAACAGTGAAGGGCAGTGGTAACAGCGTGAGGCAGTGCTAACAGCGTGAGGCAGTGGTAACAGCATGTGGCAGTGGTAACAGCGTATGGCAGTGGTAACAGCGAGTGACAGTGGTAACAGCGAGTGGCGTTGGTAACAGTGAGTGGCAGTGGTAACAGTGAGTGGCAGTGGTAACAGCGAATGGCAGTGGTAACAGCGTGAGGCAGTGGTAACAGCATGTGGCAGTGGTAACAGCGTGTGGCAGTGGTAACAGTGAGTGGCAGTGGTAACAGCGAGTGGCAGTGGTAACAGCGAATGGCAGTGCTAACAGCGTGAGGCAGTGCTAACAGCGTGAGGCAGTGGTAACAGCATGTGGCAGTGGTAACAGCATGTGGCAGTGGTAACAGCGAGTGACAGTGGTAACAGCGAGTGGCAGTGGTAACAGCGTGATGCAGTGATAACAGCGTGATGCCATGGGATCTGCGTGTGGCAGTGGTAATAGCGTGTGGCAGTGGTAACAGCTTGAGGCAGTGACAACAGCTTGTGGCAGTGGTAACAGCGTGTGGCAGTGGTAACAGCGTGTGACAGTGGTAACAGCGTGTGGCAGTGGTAACAGTGAGTGGCAGTGGTAACAGCGTGAGTCCCTGGTAACAGCGTCAGGCAGTGGTAACAGTGTGTGGCAGTGGTAACAGCGTGTGACAGTGACCACAGTATGTGACAGTGTAGCAGTGAGTAACAGTGGTAACAGCGTCAGGCAGTGGCAACAGCATGTGGCAGTGGTAACAGCGTGGACAGTGTAGCACTGAGTAACAGTGGTAACAGCGTGTGGCATTGGTAACACCGTGTGGCAGTGGTAACAGTGAGTGGCAGTGGTAACAGCGTGTGGCAGTAGTAACAGCGTGTGGCAGTGGTAACAGCGTGTGGCAGTGGTAACAGTGAGAGGCAGTGGTAATAGTTAATGGCAGTAGTAACAACATGTGACAGTGGTAACAGCAAGTGACAGTGGTAACAGCATGTGACAGTGGTAACAGCTAGTGGCAGTGGTAACAGTGAGTGGCAGTGGTAACAGCGTGAGGCAGTGCTAACAGCGTGAGGCAGTGGTAACAGTGAGTGGCAGTGCTAACAGCATGAGGCAGTGCTAACAGCGTGAGGCAGTGGTAACAGCATGTGGCAGTGGTAACAGCATGTGGCAGTGGTAACAGCATGTGGCAGTGGTAACAGCGAGTGGCAGTGGTAACAGCGTGAGGCAGTGCTAACAGCGTGAGGCAGTGGTAACAACATGTAGCAGTGGTAACAGCGTGTGGCAGTAGTAACAGCGAGTGACAGTGGTAACAGTGAGTGGCAGTGGTAAGAGCATGAGGCAGTGGATACAGCGTGTGGCAGTGGTAATAGCGTGTGGCAGTGGTAACAGCATGAGACAGTGGTAACAGCGTGTGACAGTGGCACCTGTGTGTGCCAATGGTAACAGAGAGTGACCGTGGTAACAGCAAGTGGCAGTAGTAACAGTGTGTGGCAGTGGTAACAGTGAGTGGCAGTGGTAACAGCGTGAGGCACTGGTAACAGCGTCAGGCAGAGGTAACAGCGTGTGGCAGTGGTAACAGTGAGAGGCAGTGGTAATAGTTAATGGCAGTAGTAACAACATGTGACAGTGGTAACAGCAAGTGACAGTGGTAACAGCGTGAGGCAGTGGTAACAGCGTGAGGCAGTGCTAACAGCGTGAGGCAGTGGTAACAGTGAGTGGCAGTGCTAACAGCATGAGGCAGTGCTAACAGCGTGAGGCAGTGGTAACAGCATGTGGCAGTGGTAACAGCATGTGGCAGTGGTAACAGCGAGTGGCAGTGGTAACAGCATGTGACAGTGGTAACAGCATGTGACAGTGGTAACAGCATGTGACAGTGGTAACAGTGTGTGGCAGTGGTAACAGTGATTGGCAGTGATAACAGCGAGTAGCAGTGATAACAGCGAGCGGCAGTGGTAACAGCGAGTGGCAGTGGTAACGTTGAGTGGCAGTGGTAACGTTGAGTGGCAGTGGAAACAGTGAGTGGCAGTGGTAACAGCGTGAGGCAGTGCTAACAGCGTGAGGCAGTGCTAACAGCATGTGGCAGTGGTAACAGCGTGTGGCAGTGGTAACAGCGAGTGACAGTGGTAACAGTGAGTGGCAGTGGTAAGAGCATGAGGCAGTGGTTACAGCATGTGGCAGTGGTAATAGCGTGTGGCAGTGGTAACAGCATGAGACAGTGGCAACAGCTTGTTGCAGTGGTAACAGCGTGTGACAGTGGCACCTGTGTGTGCCAATGGTAACAGAGAGTGACCGTGGTAACAGCGTGTGGCAGTAGTAACAGTGTGTGGCAGTGGTAGCAGTGAGTGGCAGTGGTAACAGCGTGAGGCACTGGTAACAGCGTCAGGCAATGGCAACAGCGTGTGGCAGTAGTAACAGCGTGTGACAGTGACCACAGTATGTGACAGTGTAGCAGAGAGTAACAGTGGTAACAGCGTGTGGCATTGGTAACAGTGAGTGCCAGTGGTAACAGCATGAGGCACTGGTAACAGCGTCAGGCAGTGGCAACAGCGTGTGGCAGTGGTAACAGCGTGTGACAGTGACCACAGTATGTGACAGTGTAGCAGAGAGAAACAGTGGTAACAGCGTGTGGCATTGGTAACAGTGAGTGCCAGTGGTAACAGCATGAGGCACTGGTAACAGCGTCAGGCAGTGGCAACAGCGTGTGGGAGTGGTAACAGCGTGTGACAGTGGCCACAGTATGTGACAGTGTAGCAGTGAGTAACAGTAGTAACAGCGTGTGGCATTGCTAACAGTGAGTGGCAGTGGTAACAGTGGGTGGCAGTGGTAACAGTGAGCGGCAGTGGTAACACCGTGTGGCAGTGGTAAAAGCGAGTGACAGTGGTAACAGTGAGTGGCAGTGGTAACAGTGAGTGGCAGTGGTAACAGCGTGTGGCAGTGGTAACAGCGTGTGGCAGTGGTAACAGCGTGTGGCAGTGGTAATAGTTAGTGGAAGTAGTAACAACATGTGACAGTGGTAACAGCAAGTGACAGTGGTAACAGCATGTGACAGTGGTAACAGCTAGTGGCAGTGGTAACAGTGAGTGGCAGTGGTAACAGCGTGAGGCAGTGGTAAAAGTGAGTGGCAGTGCTTATCAGCATGAGGCAGTGCTAACATCGTGAGGCAGTGGTAACAGCATGTGGCAGTGGTTACAGCATGTGGCAGTGGTAACAGCATGTGGCAGTGGTAACAGCGAGTGGCAGTGGTAACAGCATGTGACAGTGGTAACAACATGTGACAGTGGTAACAGCATGTGACAGTGGTAACAGCGTGTGCCAGTGGTAACAGTGATTGGCACTGGTAACAGAGAGTGGCAGTGCTAACAGCGAGTGGCCGTGGTAACAGCGTGTGGCAGTGGTAAGAGCGAGTGGCATTTATAAGGGCGAGTGGCAGTGGTAATGGTGAGTGGCAGTGGCAACAGTGAGTGGCACTGGCAACAGAGAGTGGCAGTGATAACAATGAGTGGCAGTGGTAAAGGCGTGTTGCAGTGGTAACAGTGAGTGGCAGTGGTAACAGTGAGAGGCAGTGGTAATAGTTAGTGGCAGTAGTAACAGCATGTGACAGTGGTAACAGCGTGTGACAGTGGGCCCTGTGTGTGCCAATGGTAATAGTGAGTGATCGTGGTAAAAGCGAGTGGCAGTGTTAACAGCATGAGGCAGTGGTAACAGCGAATGGCAGTGGTAACAGCATGTGACAGTGGGAGAAGCGGGTGGCAGTGGGCCCTGTGTGTGCCAATGGTAACAGTGAGTGACAGTGGTAACAGTGAGTGGCAGTGGTAACAGCGAGTGGCAGTGGTAATAGCGGGTGGCAGTGGTAACAGTGAGTGGTAGTGGTAACAGCGTGAGGCACTGGTAACAGCATCAGGCAGTAGCAACAGCGTGTGGCAGTGACCACAGTGTGTGACAGTGTAGCAGTGAGTAACCGTGGTAACAGCATGTGGTATTGGTAACAACGTGTGGCAGTGGTAAAAGCGAGTGGCAGTGGTAAAAGCGAGTGCAGTGGTAACAGTGAGTGGCAGTGGTAACAGTGAGTGGCAGTGGTAACAGTGAGTGGCAGTGGTAATAGTGAATGGCAGTGGTAACAGCGTGTGGCAGTGGTAACAGTGAGAGGCAGTGGTAATAGTTAGTGGCAGTATTAACAACATGTGACAGTGGTAACAGCAAGTGACAGTGGTAACAGCATGTGACAGTGGTAACAGCTAGTGGCAGTGGTAACAGTGAGTGGCAGTGGTAACAGCGTGAGGCATTGCTAACAGCGTGAGGCAGTGGTAACAGTGAGTGGCAGTGCTAACAGCATGAGGCAGTGCTAACAGCGTGAGGCAGTGGTAACAGCGAGTGGCAGTGGTAACAGCATGTAGCAGTGGTAACAGCGAGTGGCAGTGGTAACAGCATGTGACAGTGGTAACAGCATGTGACAGTGGTAGCAGCATGTGGCAATGGTAACAGCGTGCGGCAGTGGTAACAGCGAGTGGCAGTGCTAACAGCATGTGACAGTGGTAACAGCGGGTGGCAGTGGGCCCTGTGTGTGCCAATGTTAACAGTGAGTGACAGTGGTAACAGTGAGTGGCAGTGGTAACAGCGAGTGGCAGTGGTAACAGAGAGTGGCAGTGGTAACAGTGTGAGGCACTGGTAACAGCATCAGGCAGTGGCAACAGCGTGTGGCAGTGGTAACAGCGTGTGACAGTGACCACAGTACGTGACAGTGTAGCAGTGAGTAACAGTGGTAACAGCATGTGGCGTTGGTAACAGTGAATGGCAGTGGTAACAGTGTGAGGCACTGGTAATAGCGTCAGGCAGTGGCAATAGCGTGTGGCAGTGGTAACAGCGTGTGACAGTGACCACAGTATGTGACAGTGTAGCAGTGAGTAACAGTGGTAACAGCGTGTGGCATTGGTAACACCGTGTGGCATTGGTAAAAGCGAGTGGCAGTGGTAACAGTGAGTGGCAGTGGTAACAGTGAGAGGCAGTGGTAATAGTTAGTGGCAGTAGTAACAGCATGTGACAGTGGTAACAGCGTGTGACAGTGGGCCCTGTGTGTGCCAATGGTAATAGTGAGTGATCGTGGTAAAAGCGAGTGGCAGTGTTAACAGCGTGAGGCAGTGGTAACAGCGAATGGCAGTGGTAACAGCATGTGACAGTGGGAGAAGCGGGTGGCAGTGGGCCCTGTGTGTGCCAATGGTAACAGTGAGTGACAGTGGTAACAGTGAGTGGCAGTGGTAACAGCGAGTGGCAGTGGTAATAGCGGGTGGCAGTGGTAACAGTGAGTGGTAGTGGTAACAGCGTGAGGCACTGGTAACAGCGTCAGGCAGTAGCAACAGCGTGTGGCAGTGACCACAGTGTGTGACAGTGTAGCAGTGAGTAACCGTGGTAACAGCATGTGGTATTGGTAACAACGTGTGGCAGTGGTAAAAGCGAGTGGCAGTGGTAAAAGCGAGTGCAGTGGTAACAGTGAGTGGCAGTGGTAACAGTGAGTGGCAGTGGTAACAGTGAGTGGCAGTGGTAATAGTGAATGGCAGTGATAACAGCGTGTGGCAGTGGTAACAGCGTATGGCAGTGGTAACAGCGTGTGGCAGTGGTAACAGTGAGAGGCAGTGGTAATAGTTAGTGGCAGTATTAACAACATGTGACAGTGGTAACAGCAAGTGACAGTGGTAACAGCATGTGACAGTGGTAACAGCTAGTGGCAGTGGTAACAGTGAGTGGCAGTAGTAACAGCGTGAGGCAGTGCTAACAGCGTGAGGCAGTGGTAACAGTGAGTGGCAGTGCTAACAGCATGAGGCAGTGCTAACAGCGTGAGGCAGTGTTAACAGCGAGTGGCAGTGGTAACAGCATGTAGCAGTGGTAACAGCGAGTGGCAGTGGTAACAGCATGTGACAGTGGTAACAGCATGTGACAGTGGTAGCAGCATGTGGCAGTGGTAACAGCGTGCGGCAGTGGTAACAGCGAGTGGCAGTGCTAACAGCATGTGACAGTGGTAACAGCGGGTGGCAGTGGGCCCTGTGTGTGCCGATGTTAACAGTGAGTGACAGTGGTAACAGTGAGTGGCAGTGGTAACAGCGAGTGGCAGTGGTAACAGAGAGTGGCAGTGGTAACAGTGTGAGGCACTGGTAACAGCGTCAGGCAGTGGCAACAGCGTGTGGCAGTGGTAACAGCGTGTGACAGTGACCACAGTATGTGACAGTGTAGCAGTGAGTAACAGTGGTAACAGCGTGTGGCATTGGTAACACCGTGTGGCAGTGGTAAAAGCGAGTGGCAGTGGTAACAGTGAGTGGCAGTGGTAACAGTGAGTGGCAGTGGTAACAGTTAGTGGCAGTGGTAACAGCGTGTGGCAGTGGTAACAGTGAGTGGCAGTGGTAACAGTGAGTGGCGGTGGTAACAGTGAGTGGCAGTGGTAACAGCGTGTGGCAGTGGTAACAGTGAATGGCAGTGGTAACAGTGAGTGGCAGTGGTTACAGTGAGTGGCAGTGGTAACAGTGAGTAGCAGTGCTAACTTTGAGTGTCAGTGGTAATAGTGAGTGACAGTGGTAACAGCGTGTGGCAGTGGTAACAGCGTGTGGCAGTGGTAACAGCGTGTGGCAGTGGTAACAGCGTGTGGCAGTGGTAACAGCGTGTGGCAGTTGTAACAGTGAGTAGCAGTGGTAACAGTGAGTAGCAGTGGTAATAGTGAATGGCAGTGGTAACAGCGTGTGGCAGTGGTAACAGCGTGTGACAGTGGTAACAGTGAGTGGGAGTGGTAACAGCGAGTGGCAGCGGTAACAATGAGTGCCAGTGGTAATAGTGAATGGCAGTGGTAACAGCGTGTGGCAGTGGTAACAGCGTGTGGCAGTGGTAACAGTGAGTGGCAGTGGTAAAAGCGAGTGGCAGTGGTAACAGTGAGTGGCAGTGGTAACAGTGAGTGGCAGTGGTAACAGTTAGTGGCAGTGGTAACAGCGTGTGGCAGTGGTAACAGTGAGTGGCAGTGGTAACAGTGAGTGGCGGTGGTAACAGTGAGTGGCAGTGGTAACAGCGTGTGGCAGTGGTAACAGTGAATGGCAGTGGTAACAGTGAGTGGCAGTGGTAACAGTGAGTGGCAGTGGTAACAGTGAGTAGCAGTGCTAACTTTGAGTGTCAGTGGTAATAGTGAGTGACAGTGGTAACAGCGTGTGGCAGTGGTAACAGCGTGTGGCAGTGGTAACAGCGTGTGGCAGTGGTAACAGCGTGTGGCAGTGGTAACAGCGTGTGGCAGTTGTAACAGTGAGTAGCAGTGGTAACAGTGAGTAGCAGTGGTAACAGTGAGTAGCAGTGGTAATAGTGAATGGCAGTGGTAACAGCGTGTGGCAGTGGTAACAGCGTGTGACAGTGGTAACAGTGAGTGACAGTGGTAACAGTGAGTGACAGTGGTAACTGTGAGTGGCACTGGAAACAGTGAGTGGCAGTGGTAACAGTGAGTGGCAGTGGTAATAGTGAAAGCAGTGGTAGCAGTGAGTTGCAGTGGTAACAGTGAGTGGCAGTGGTAGCTGTGAGTGGCAGTGGTAATAGTGAAAGCAGTGGTAGCAGTGAGTTGCAGTGGTAACAGTGAGTGGCAGTGGTAACAGTGAGTGGCAGTGGTAACAGCGAGTGGCAGTGGTAATAGCGGGTGGCAGTGGTAACAGTGAGTGGTAGTGGTAACAGCGTGAGGCACTGGTAACAGCGTCAGGCAGTAGCAACAGCGTGTGGCAGTGACCACAGTGTGTGACAGTGTAGCAGTGAGTAACCGTGGTAACAGCATGTGGTATTGGTAACAACGTGTGGCAGTGGTAAAAGCGAGTGGCAGTGGTAAAAGCGAGTGCAGTGGTAACAGTGAGTGGCAGTGGTAACAGTGAGTGGCAGTGGTAACAGTGAGTGGCAGTGGTAATAGTGAATGGCAGTGATAACAGCGTGTGGCAGTGGTAACAGCGTATGGCAGTGGTAACAGCGTGTGGCAGTGGTAACAGTGAGAGGCAGTGGTAATAGTTAGTGGCAGTATTAACAACATGTGACAGTGGTAACAGCAAGTGACAGTGGTAACAGCATGTGACAGTGGTAACAGCTAGTGGCAGTGGTAACAGTGAGTGGCAGTAGTAACAGCGTGAGGCAGTGCTAACAGCGTGAGGCAGTGGTAACAGTGAGTGGCAGTGCTAACAGCATGAGGCAGTGCTAACAGCGTGAGGCAGTGTTAACAGCGAGTGGCAGTGGTAACAGCATGTAGCAGTGGTAACAGCGAGTGGCAGTGGTAACAGCATGTGACAGTGGTAACAGCATGTGACAGTGGTAGCAGCATGTGGCAGTGGTAACAGCGTGCGGCAGTGGTAACAGCGAGTGGCAGTGCTAACAGCATGTGACAGTGGTAACAGCGGGTGGCAGTGGGCCCTGTGTGTGCCGATGTTAACAGTGAGTGACAGTGGTAACAGTGAGTGGCAGTGGTAACAGCGAGTGGCAGTGGTAACAGAGAGTGGCAGTGGTAACAGTGTGAGGCACTGGTAACAGCGTCAGGCAGTGGCAACAGCGTGTGGCAGTGGTAACAGCGTGTGACAGTGACCACAGTATGTGACAGTGTAGCAGTGAGTAACAGTGGTAACAGCGTGTGGCATTGGTAACACCGTGTGGCAGTGGTAAAAGCGAGTGGCAGTGGTAACAGTGAGTGGCAGTGGTAACAGTGAGTGGCAGTGGTAACAGTTAGTGGCAGTGGTAACAGCGTGTGGCAGTGGTAACAGTGAGTGGCAGTGGTAACAGTGAGTGGCGGTGGTAACAGTGAGTGGCAGTGGTAACAGCGTGTGGCAGTGGTAACAGTGAATGGCAGTGGTAACAGTGAGTGGCAGTGGTTACAGTGAGTGGCAGTGGTAACAGTGAGTAGCAGTGCTAACTTTGAGTGTCAGTGGTAATAGTGAGTGACAGTGGTAACAGCGTGTGGCAGTGGTAACAGCGTGTGGCAGTGGTAACAGCGTGTGGCAGTGGTAACAGCGTGTGGCAGTGGTAACAGCGTGTGGCAGTTGTAACAGTGAGTAGCAGTGGTAACAGTGAGTAGCAGTGGTAATAGTGAATGGCAGTGGTAACAGCGTGTGGCAGTGGTAACAGCGTGTGACAGTGGTAACAGTGAGTGGGAGTGGTAACAGCGAGTGGCAGCGGTAACAATGAGTGCCAGTGGTAATAGTGAATGGCAGTGGTAACAGCGTGTGGCAGTGGTAACAGCGTGTGGCAGTGGTAACAGTGAGTGGCAGTGGTAAAAGCGAGTGGCAGTGGTAACAGTGAGTGGCAGTGGTAACAGTGAGTGGCAGTGGTAACAGTTAGTGGCAGTGGTAACAGCGTGTGGCAGTGGTAACAGTGAGTGGCAGTGGTAACAGTGAGTGGCGGTGGTAACAGTGAGTGGCAGTGGTAACAGCGTGTGGCAGTGGTAACAGTGAATGGCAGTGGTAACAGTGAGTGGCAGTGGTAACAGTGAGTGGCAGTGGTAACAGTGAGTAGCAGTGCTAACTTTGAGTGTCAGTGGTAATAGTGAGTGACAGTGGTAACAGCGTGTGGCAGTGGTAACAGCGTGTGGCAGTGGTAACAGCGTGTGGCAGTGGTAACAGCGTGTGGCAGTGGTAACAGCGTGTGGCAGTTGTAACAGTGAGTAGCAGTGGTAACAGTGAGTAGCAGTGGTAATAGTGAATGGCAGTGGTAACAGCGTGTGGCAGTGGTAACAGCGTGTGACAGTGGTAACAGTGAGTGACAGTGGTAACAGTGAGTGACAGTGGTAACTGTGAGTGGCACTGGAAACAGTGAGTGGCAGTGGTAACAGTGAGTGGCAGTGGTAATAGTGAAAGCAGTGGTAGCAGTGAGTTGCAGTGGTAACAGTGAGTGGCAGTGGTAGCTGTGAGTGGCAGTGGTAATAGTGAAAGCATTGGTAGCAGTGAGTTGCAGTGGTAACAGTGAGTGGCAGTGGTAACAGTGAGTGGCAGTGGTAACAGTGAGTTGCATTTGCAGCAGTGAATGATAGAGGTAACAACGAGTGACAGTGGTAACAGTGAGTGGTAGATTTAACAGTGAGTGATAGAGTTAACAGTGAGTGGCAGTGGTAATAGTGAGTGGCAGTGGTAGCAGCGTGTGGCAGTGGTAACAGTGTGTGGCAGTCATAACTGTGAGTGGCAGTGGTAACAGTTAGTGGTAGTAGTAACAGCATGTGACAGTGGTAACAGCGAGTGGCAGTGGTAACAGTGAGAGGAAGTGGTAACAGCCAGTGGCAATGGTAACAGCGTGTGCCAGTGAGTGGCAGTGGTAAATGTTAGTGGCAGTAGTAACAGCATGTGACAGTGGTAACAGTGAGTGAAAGTGGCATCAGTGAGTGGCAGAGTAACAGTGAGTGGAAGTGGTTACAGGGTTTGACAGTGCTAACAGCATGTGACAGTGGTAACAACGTGTGACAGTCGGCCCAGTGTGTGCCAGTGGTAACAGTGAGTGACCGTGGTAACAGCGAGTGGCAATGGTAACAGCGAGTGGCAGTGGTAACAGTGAATGGCAGTGGTAACAGCGTGAGGCAGTGCTTACAGCGTGAGGCAGTGGTAACAGCATGTGGCAGTGGTAACAGCGTGTGGCAGTGGTAACAGCGAGTGACAGTGGTAACAGTGAGTGGCAGTGGTAACAGTGAGTGGCAGTGGTAACAGTGAGTGGCAGTGGTAACAGTGAGTGGCAGTGGTAACAGTGAGTGGCAGTGGTAACAGTGAGTGGCAGAGTAACAGTGAGTGGAAGTGGTTACAGGGTTTGACAGTGCTAACAGCATGTGACAGTGGTAACAACGTGTGACAGTCGGCCCAGTGTGTGCCAGTGGTAACAGTGAGTGACCGTGGTAACAGCGAGTGGCAGTGGTAGCAGCGTGAGGCAGTGGTAACAGCGTGTGACAGCGGTAACAGCGAGTTGCAGTGGATAATATTGAGTGGAAGTGGTAACACTGAGTGGCAGTGGTAACACTGAGTGGCAGTGGTAACAGTGAGTGGAAGGTGTTACAGTGAGTGGCAGTGGTAATAGTGAGTGGCAGTGGTAACAGTGACTGGCAGTGGTAATAGTGAGTGGCAGTGGTAACATTGAGTGGCAGTGGTAATATTGAATGGCAGTGGTAATATTGAGTGGCAGTTGTAACATTGAGTGACAGTGGTAACAGCATGTGGCAGTGGTAACAGCGTGTGGCAGTGACCCCAGTGTGTGACAGTGTAGCAGTGAGTAACAGTGGTAACAGCGTGTGGCATTGGTAACAGCGACTGACAGTGGTAACAGTGAGTGGCAATGGTAACAGCGAGTGACAGTGGTAACAGCGAGTGGCAGTGGTAACAGTGAGTGGCAGTGGTTACGGTGAGTGGCAGTGGTAAATATGAGTGGCAGTGGTAGCGGTGAGTGGCAGTGGTAACAGTGAGTGGCAGTGGCAACAGTGTGTGGCAGTGGCATCAGAGAGTGTCAGTGATAACAGTGAGTGGCAGTGGTAAGAGATTGAGGCAGTGGTAACAGCCAGTGGTATTGGTAACAGCATGAGGCAGTGGTAACAGTGTGTGGCAGTTGGAACAGTGAGTGGCAGTGGTAAAAGTTAGTGGCAGTAGTAACAGCATGTGATAGTGGTAACAGCATGTGACAGTGGTAACAGCGTGTGACAGTCGGCCCAGTGTGTGCCAGTGGTAACAATGAGTGACCGCGGTAACAGCGAGTGGCAGTGGTAACAGTGAGTGGCAGTGGTAACAGCGTGAGGCACTGGTAACAGCGTGTGGCAGTGGTAACAGCAAGTTGCAGTGGTTGCAGCATGTGGCAGTGGTAACAGCGTGTGGCAGTGGTAACAGCGAGTTGCAGTGGTTGCAGCATGTGGCAGTGGTTGCAGCATGTGGCAGTGGTAACAGTGAGTGGCAGTGGTAGCGGTGAGTGGCAGTGGTAACGGTGAGTGGCAGTGGTAACGGCGAGTGGCAGTGGTAGCGGTGAGTGGCAGTGATAACAGTGAGAGGCAGTGGTAAAAGCGTGTTGCAGTGGTAACATGAGTGGCACTGGTAACAGTGTCTGCTAGTGGTGATGGTGGTAACATTGTGTGGCAGTGGTAACAGCGTGTGGCAGTGGGAACAGCGTGTGGCAGTGGTAACAGCGAGTGGCAGTGGAAACAGTGTGTGTCACTGGTAACAGCGTGTGACAGTGACCCCAGTGTGTGACAGTGTAGCAGTGAGTAACAGTGGTAACAGCGTGTGGCATTGGTAACAGTGTGTGGCAGTGGTAACTGTGTGCCAGTGGTAACAGTATGTAGCAGTGGTAACAGTTTGTGGCAGTGGTTACAGTGTATGGCAGTGGTTACAGTGCGTGGCAGTGGTAATAGTATGTGGCAGTGCTAACAGTGTGCGGCAGTGGTAACAATATGTGGCAGTGGTTACAGTGTTTGGCAGTGGTAACAGTGTTTGGCAGTGGTAACAGTGTGTGGCAGTGCTAACAGTGTGTGGCAGTGGTAGCAGCGTGTAGCAGTAGGCCCACTGTGTGACAGTGGTAACAATGAGTGTCAGTGATAACAGTGAGTTTCAGTGGTAACAGAGAGTGGCAGTGGGCCCACTATGTGACAGTGGAAGGGTGAGTGGCAGTGGTAACAGTGTGTGACAGTGGGCCCATTGGTAAGAGTGAGTGACAGTGGTAAGTGTGAGTAACAGTGGTAAGTGTGAGTGACAGTGGTAAGTGTGAGTGACAGTGGTAAGGGTGAGTAACAGTGGTAAGGGTGAGTGACAGTTGTAAGGCTGAGTAGCATTGGTAACATTGAGTAGCAGTGGTAACAGTGAGTGCCAGTGGTAACAGTGAGTGGCAGTGGGAACAGTGAGTGGCAGTAGTACCAGCGTGTGGCAGTGGTAGCAGCATATAGCAGTAGGGTCAATGTGTGACACTGGTAACAATGAGTGTCAGTGATAACAGTGACTGGCAGTGGTAACAGTGAGTGGCAGTGGTAACAGTGAGTGGCAGTGGATAATATTGAGTGGCAGTGGTAACAGTGATGGGCAAAGGTAACAGTGAGTGGTAGTGGTAACAGTGAGTGGCAGTGGTAAAATTGAGTGGCAGTGGTAAAAGTGAGTGGCAGTGGTAACTGTGAGTGGCAGTCGTAACAGTGAGTAGCAGTGGTAATAGTGAGTGGCAGTGGTAACAGTGTGTGTCAGTTGTAACAGCGTGTGACATTGACCCCAGTGTGTGACAGTGTAGCAGTGAGTAACAGTGGTAACAGCGAGTGGCAGTGGTAACAGCGAGTGACAGTGGTAACAGCGAGTGGCAGTGGTTACGGTGAGTGGCAGTGGTTACGGTGAGTGGCAGTGATAACAATGAGTGGCAGTTGTAGCGGTGAGTGGCAGTGGTAAGGGTGAGTGGCAGTGGCAACAGTGTGTGGCAGTGGCAGCAGAGAGTGGCAGTGATAACAGTGAGTGGCAGTGGTAAAGGCGTGTTGCAGTGGTAACATGAGTGGCAGTGGTAACAGTGTCAGCTAGTGGTGATGATGGTAACAGTGGGTGGCAGTGGTAATATTGAGTGGCAGTGGTAACAGTGAGTGGCAGTGCTAACTGTGAGTGGCAGTGCTAACTGTGAGTGGCAGTGGTAACAGTGAGGGGCAGAAGCAGCAGTGAATGATAGATGTAACAACGAGTGACAGTGGTAACAGTGAGTGGTAGAGGTAACAGTGAGTGGCAGTGGTAACAGTTAGTGGCAGTGGTAACAGTGAGTGGCAGTGGAAACAGTGTGTGGCAGTCATAACAGTGAGTAGCAGTGGTAGCAGTTAGTGGTAGTAGTAACAGCATGTGGCAGTGGTAACAGCATGTGACAGTGGTAACAGTGAGTGAAAGTGGTAACAGTGAGTGGCAGTGGTAACAGTTAGTGGCCGTGGTAAGAGAGTGAGGCAGTGGTAACAGCGTGTGGCAGTGGTAACAGCGAGTGGAAGTGGTAACAGCCAGTGGTATTCGTAACAGCGTGAGGCAGTGGTAACAGTGTGTGGCAGTGGTAACAGTGAGTGGCAGTGGTAAAAGTTAGTGGCAGTAGTAACAGCATGTGATAGTGGTAACAATATTTGACAGTGGTAACAGCATGTGACAGTGGTAACAGTGAGTGATAGTGGTAACAGTGAGAGGCAAAGGTAACAGTTAGTGGCAGTGGTAAGAGTGTGATGCAGTGGTAACAGGGTTTGGCAGTGCTAACAGCATGTGACAGTGGTAACAGCGTGTGACAGTCGGCCCAGTGTGTGCCAGTGGTAACAGTGAGTGACCGTGGTAACAGCGAGTGGCAGTGGTAACAGCGAGAGGCAGTGGTAACAGCGTGAGGCAGTGGTAACAGCGTGAGGCACTGGTAACAGCGTGCGGCAGTGGTAACAGCGAGTTGCAGTGGTGGCAGCATGTGGCAGTGGTAACAGCGAGTGACAGTGGCCCCAGTGTGTGACAGTGTAGCAGTGAGTAACAGTGGTAACAGCGTGTGGCATTGGTAACTGCGAGTGGCAGTGGTAAAGTCGAGTGGCCGTGGTAACGTCGAGTGGCAGTGGTAACGTCGAGTGGCAGTGGTAATGTCGAGTGGCAGTGGTAACGGTGTGTGTCAGTGGTAACAGTGTGTGACAGTGACCCCATGTGTGACAATGTAGCATTGAGTGGCAGTGGTAACAGCGTGTGGCATTGGTAACAGCGAGTGGCATTGGTAACAGCGAGTGGCAGTGGTAACAGCGAGTGGCAGTGGTAACAGCCAGAGGCAGTTGTAACGGTGAGTGGCAGCGGTAGCGGTGAGTGGCAATGGTAACGGTGAGTGGCAGTGGCAACAGTGAGTGGCAGTGATAACAGTGAGAGGCAGTGGTAAAAGCGTGTTGCAGTGGTAACATGAGTGGCACTGGTAACAGTGTCTGCTAGTGGTGATGGTGATAACAGTCTGTGGCAGTGGTAACAGCGTGTGGCAGTGGTAACAGCGTATGGCAGTGGTAACAGTGAGTGGCAGTGGAAATAGTGTGTGTCAGTGGTAACAGCGTGTGACAGTGACCCCAGTGTGTGACAGTGTAGCATGTGAGTAACAGTGGTAACAGCGTGTGGCATTGGTAACAGTGTGTGGCAGTGGTTACATTGCGTGGCAGTTGTTACAGTGTGTGGCAGTGGTAACAGTGTGTAGCAGTGGTAACAATATGTGGCAGTGGTAACAGTGTGTGGCAGTGGTAACAGCGTGTGACAGTGACCCCAGTGTGTGACAGTGTAGTAGTGAGTAACAGTGGTAACAGCGTGTGGCATTGGTAACAGTGTGTAGCAGTGGCAACAGTGCGTGGCAGTGGTTACAGTGTGTGGCAGTGGTTAAAGTGCGTGGCAGTGGTAACAGTGTGTGGCAGTGGTAACAGTGTGTGGAGGTGGTAACAATATGTGGCAGTGGTAACAGTATGTGGCAGTGGTTACAGTGTTTGGCAGTGGTAACAGTGTGTGGCAGTGCTAACAGTGTGTGGCAGTGGTAACAGCGTGTGGCAGTGGTAGCAGTGTGTAGCAGTAGGCCCACTGTGTGACAGTGGTAACAATGAGTGTCAGTGATAACAGTGAGTTTCAGTGGTAACAGAGAGTGGCAGTGGGCACACTATGTGACAGTGGAAGGGTGAGTGCCAATGGCAACAGTGACTGGCAGTGGTAACAGTGTGTGACAGTGGGCCCAGTGGTAAGAGTGAGTGACAGTGGTAAGTGTGAGTGACAGTGGTTAGTTTGAGTGACAGTGGTTAGTTTGAGTGACAGTGGTAAGGGTGAGTGACGGTTGTAAGGCTGGGTAGCAGTGGTAACAGTGAGTAGCTGTTGTAACAGTGAGTGCCAGTGGTAACAGTGTGTGACAGTGGGCCCAGTGGTAAGTGTGAGTGACAGTGGTAAGTGTGAGTGACAGTGGTAAGTGTGAGTGCTAGTGGTAAGTGTGAGTGACAGTGGTAAGTGTGAGTGACAGTGGTAAGTGTGAGTGACAGTGGTAAGTGTGAGTGACAGAGGTAAGGGTGAGTGACAGCGGTAAGTGTGAGTGACAGTGGTAAAAGTGAATGGCAGTGGTAACAGTGAGTGACAGTGGTAAGGGTGAGTGACAGTGGTAAGTGTGAGTGACAGTGGTAAGTGTGAGTGACAGTGGTAAGAGTGAGTGACAGTGGTAAGAGTGAGTGACAGTGGATAATATTGAGTGGAGTGGTAACAGTGATGGGCAGTGGTAACAGTGATGGGCAGTGGTAACAGTGAGTGGCAGTGGTAACAGTGAGTGGCAGTGGCATCAGAGAGTGGCAGTGATAACAGTGAGTGGCAGTGGTAAAGGTGTGTTGCAGTGGTAACATGAGTGGCACTGGTAACAGTGTCTGCTAGTGGTGATGGTGGTAACAGTGAGTGGCAGTGGATAATATTGAGTGGCAGTGGTAACAGTGAGTGGCAGTGGTAACAGTGAGCGGAAGGGATAACAGTGAGTGGCAATGGTAAAATTGAGTGGCAGTGGTAACAGCGAGTGGCAGTGGTAATAGTGAGTGGCAGTGGTAACATTGAGTGGCAGTGGTAACAGTGAGTGGCAGTGGTAACAGTGAGTGGCAGTGGTAACAGTGACTATCAGTGGTTATAGTGAGTGGCAGTGGTAACATTGAGTGGTAGTGGTAACAGTGAGTGGCAGTGGTAACAGTGAGTGGCAGTGGTAATAGTGAGTGGCAGTGGTAACATTGAGTGGCAGTGGTAACTGTGAGTGGCAGTGGTAACAGTGAGTGGCAGTGGTAACAATGAGTGGCATTTGCAGCAGTGAATGATAGAGGTAATAACGAGTGACAGTGGTAACAGTGAGTGGTAGAGTTAACAGTGAGTGGCATTGGTAACAGCGAGTGGCAGTGGTAACAGCGAGTGGCAGTGGTAACAGTGAGTGGGAGTGGTAACAGTGAGTGGCAGTGGTTAAATTGAGTGGCAGTGGTAAGGGTGAGTGACAGTTGTAAGGGTGAGTAGCAGTGGTAACAGTGAGTGGCATTGGTAATAGTGAGTAGCAGTGGTAACAGTGAGTGGCAGTGGTAACAGTGAGTGGCAGTGGTAACAGTGAGTGACCGCGGTAACAGCGAGTGGCAGTGGTAACAGTGAGTGGCAGTGGTAACAGCGTGAGGCACTGGTAACAGCGTGTGGCAGTGGTAACAGCAAGTTGCAGTGGTTGCAGCATGTGGCAGTGGTAACAGCGTGTGGCAGTGGTAACAGCGAGTTGCAGTGGTTGCAGCATGTGGCAGTGGTTGCAGCATGTGGCAGTGGTAACAGTGAGTGGCAGTGGTAGCGGTGAGTGGCAGTGGTAACGGTGAGTGGCAGTGGTAACGGCGAGTGGCAGTGGTAGCGGTGAGTGGCAGTGATAACAGTGAGAGGCAGTGGTAAAAGCGTGTTGCAGTGGTAACATGAGTGGCACTGGTAACAGTGTCTGCTAGTGGTGATGGTGGTAACATTGTGTGGCAGTGGTAACAGCGTGTGGCAGTGGGAACAGCGTGTGGCAGTGGTAACAGCGAGTGGCAGTGGAAACAGTGTGTGTCACTGGTAACAGCGTGTGACAGTGACCCCAGTGTGTGACAGTGTAGCAGTGAGTAACAGTGGTAACAGCGTGTGGCATTGGTAACAGTGTGTGGCAGTGGTAACTGTGTGCCAGTGGTAACAGTATGTAGCAGTGGTAACAGTTTGTGGCAGTGGTTACAGTGTATGGCAGTGGTTACAGTGCGTGGCAGTGGTAATAGTATGTGGCAGTGCTAACAGTGTGCGGCAGTGGTAACAATATGTGGCAGTGGTTACAGTGTTTGGCAGTGGTAACAGTGTTTGGCAGTGGTAACAGTGTGTGGCAGTGCTAACAGTGTGTGGCAGTGGTAGCAGCGTGTAGCAGTAGGCCCACTGTGTGACAGTGGTAACAATGAGTGTCAGTGATAACAGTGAGTTTCAGTGGTAACAGAGAGTGGCAGTGGGCCCACTATGTGACAGTGGAAGGGTGAGTGGCAGTGGTAACAGTGTGTGACAGTGGGCCCATTGGTAAGAGTGAGTGACAGTGGTAAGTGTGAGTAACAGTGGTAAGTGTGAGTGACAGTGGTAAGTGTGAGTGACAGTGGTAAGGGTGAGTAACAGTGGTAAGGGTGAGTGACAGTTGTAAGGCTGAGTAGCATTGGTAACATTGAGTAGCAGTGGTAACAGTGAGTGCCAGTGGTAACAGTGAGTGGCAGTGGGAACAGTGAGTGGCAGTAGTACCAGCGTGTGGCAGTGGTAGCAGCATATAGCAGTAGGGTCAATGTGTGACACTGGTAACAATGAATGTCAGTGATAACAGTGACTGGCAGTGGTAACAGTGAGTGGCAGTGGTAACAGTGAGTGGCAGTGGATAATATTGAGTGGCAGTGGTAACAGTGATGGGCAAAGGTAACAGTGAGTGGTAGTGGTAACAGTGAGTGGCAGTGGTAAAATTGAGTGGCAGTGGTAAAAGTGAGTGGCAGTGGTAACTGTGAGTGGCAGTCGTAACAGTGAGTAGCAGTGGTAATAGTGAGTGGCAGTGGTAACAGTGTGTGTCAGTTGTAACAGCGTGTGACATTGACCCCAGTGTGTGACAGTGTAGCAGTGAGTAACAGTGGTAACAGCGAGTGGCAGTGGTAACAGCGAGTGACAGTGGTAACAGCGAGTGGCAGTGGTTACGGTGAGTGGCAGTGGTTACGGTGAGTGGCAGTGATAACAATGAGTGGCAGTTGTAGCGGTGAGTGGCAGTGGTAAGGGTGAGTGGCAGTGGCAACAGTGTGTGGCAGTGGCAGCAGAGAGTGGCAGTGATAACAGTGAGTGGCAGTGGTAAAGGCGTGTTGCAGTGGTAACATGAGTGGCAGTGGTAACAGTGTCAGCTAGTGGTGATGATGGTAACAGTGGGTGGCAGTGGTAATATTGAGTGGCAGTGGTAACAGTGAGTGGCAGTGCTAACTGTGAGTGGCAGTGCTAACTGTGAGTGGCAGTGGTAACAGTGAGGGGCAGAAGCAGCAGTGAATGATAGATGTAACAACGAGTGACAGTGGTAACAGTGAGTGGTAGAGGTAACAGTGAGTGGCAGTGGTAACAGTTAGTGGCAGTGGTAACAGTGAGTGGCAGTGGAAACAGTGTGTGGCAGTCATAACAGTGAGTAGCAGTGGTAGCAGTTAGTGGTAGTAGTAACAGCATGTGGCAGTGGTAACAGCATGTGACAGTGGTAACAGTGAGTGAAAGTGGTAACAGTGAGTGGCAGTGGTAACAGTTAGTGGCCGTGGTAAGAGAGTGAGGCAGTGGTAACAGCGTGTGGCAGTGGTAACAGCGAGTGGAAGTGGTAACAGCCAGTGGTATTCGTAACAGCGTGAGGCAGTGGTAACAGTGTGTGGCAGTGGTAACAGTGAGTGGCAGTGGTAAAAGTTAGTGGCAGTAGTAACAGCATGTGATAGTGGTAACAATATTTGACAGTGGTAACAGCATGTGACAGTGGTAACAGTGAGTGATAGTGGTAACAGTGAGAGGCAAAGGTAACAGTTAGTGGCAGTGGTAAGAGTGTGATGCAGTGGTAACAGGGTTTGGCAGTGCTAACAGCATGTGACAGTGGTAACAGCGTGTGACAGTCGGCCCAGTGTGTGCCAGTGGTAACAGTGAGTGACCGTGGTAACAGCGAGTGGCAGTGGTAACAGCGAGAGGCAGTGGTAACAGCGTGAGGCAGTGGTAACAGCGTGAGGCACTGGTAACAGCGTGCGGCAGTGGTAACAGCGAGTTGCAGTGGTGGCAGCATGTGGCAGTGGTAACAGCGAGTGACAGTGGCCCCAGTGTGTGACAGTGTAGCAGTGAGTAACAGTGGTAACAGCGTGTGGCATTGGTAACTGCGAGTGGCAGTGGTAAAGTCGAGTGGCCGTGGTAACGTCGAGTGGCAGTGGTAACGTCGAGTGGCAGTGGTAATGTCGAGTGGCAGTGGTAACGGTGTGTGTCAGTGGTAACAGTGTGTGACAGTGACCCCATGTGTGACAATGTAGCATTGAGTGGCAGTGGTAACAGCGTGTGGCATTGGTAACAGCGAGTGGCATTGGTAACAGCGAGTGGCAGTGGTAACAGCGAGTGGCAGTGGTAACAGCCAGAGGCAGTTGTAACGGTGAGTGGCAGCGGTAGCGGTGAGTGGCAATGGTAACGGTGAGTGGCAGTGGCAACAGTGAGTGGCAGTGATAACAGTGAGAGGCAGTGGTAAAAGCGTGTTGCAGTGGTAACATGAGTGGCACTGGTAACAGTGTCTGCTAGTGGTGATGGTGATAACAGTCTGTGGCAGTGGTAACAGCGTGTGGCAGTGGTAACAGCGTATGGCAGTGGTAACAGTGAGTGGCAGTGGAAATAGTGTGTGTCAGTGGTAACAGCGTGTGACAGTGACCCCAGTGTGTGACAGTGTAGCATGTGAGTAACAGTGGTAACAGCGTGTGGCATTGGTAACAGTGTGTGGCAGTGGTTACATTGCGTGGCAGTTGTTACAGTGTGTGGCAGTGGTAACAGTGTGTAGCAGTGGTAACAATATGTGGCAGTGGTAACAGTGTGT
This sequence comes from Cetorhinus maximus, assembly GCF_964194155.1. Lineage (NCBI taxonomy): Eukaryota > Metazoa > Chordata > Chondrichthyes > Lamniformes > Cetorhinidae > Cetorhinus > Cetorhinus maximus. The sequence goes on along the minus strand of NC_135885.1, from coordinate 147,047,665 downwards.
GGCAGTGGTAACAGCGTGTGACAGTGACCCCAGTGTGTGACAGTGTAGTAGTGAGTAACAGTGGTAACAGCGTGTGGCATTGGTAACAGTGTGTAGCAGTGGCAACAGTGCGTGGCAGTGGTTACAGTGTGTGGCAGTGGTTAAAGTGCGTGGCAGTGGTAACAGTGTGTGGCAGTGGTAACAGTGTGTGGAGGTGGTAACAATATGTGGCAGTGGTAACAGTATGTGGCAGTGGTTACAGTGTTTGGCAGTGGTAACAGTGTGTGGCAGTGCTAACAGTGTGTGGCAGTGGTAACAGCGTGTGGCAGTGGTAGCAGTGTGTAGCAGTAGGCCCACTGTGTGACAGTGGTAACAATGAGTGTCAGTGATAACAGTGAGTTTCAGTGGTAACAGAGAGTGGCAGTGGGCACACTATGTGACAGTGGAAGGGTGAGTGCCAATGGCAACAGTGACTGGCAGTGGTAACAGTGTGTGACAGTGGGCCCAGTGGTAAGAGTGAGTGACAGTGGTAAGTGTGAGTGACAGTGGTTAGTTTGAGTGACAGTGGTTAGTTTGAGTGACAGTGGTAAGGGTGAGTGACGGTTGTAAGGCTGGGTAGCAGTGGTAACAGTGAGTAGCTGTTGTAACAGTGAGTGCCAGTGGTAACAGTGTGTGACAGTGGGCCCAGTGGTAAGTGTGAGTGACAGTGGTAAGTGTGAGTGACAGTGGTAAGTGTGAGTGCTAGTGGTAAGTGTGAGTGACAGTGGTAAGTGTGAGTGACAGTGGTAAGTGTGAGTGACAGTGGTAAGTGTGAGTGACAGAGGTAAGGGTGAGTGACAGCGGTAAGTGTGAGTGACAGTGGTAAAAGTGAATGGCAGTGGTAACAGTGAGTGACAGTGGTAAGGGTGAGTGACAGTGGTAAGTGTGAGTGACAGTGGTAAGTGTGAGTGACAGTGGTAAGAGTGAGTGACAGTGGTAAGAGTGAGTGACAGTGGATAATATTGAGTGGAGTGGTAACAGTGATGGGCAGTGGTAACAGTGATGGGCAGTGGTAACAGTGAGTGGCAGTGGTAACAGTGAGTGGCAGTGGCATCAGAGAGTGGCAGTGATAACAGTGAGTGGCAGTGGTAAAGGTGTGTTGCAGTGGTAACATGAGTGGCACTGGTAACAGTGTCTGCTAGTGGTGATGGTGGTAACAGTGAGTGGCAGTGGATAATATTGAGTGGCAGTGGTAACAGTGAGTGGCAGTGGTAACAGTGAGCGGAAGGGATAACAGTGAGTGGCAATGGTAAAATTGAGTGGCAGTGGTAACAGCGAGTGGCAGTGGTAATAGTGAGTGGCAGTGGTAACATTGAGTGGCAGTGGTAACAGTGAGTGGCAGTGGTAACAGTGAGTGGCAGTGGTAACAGTGACTATCAGTGGTTATAGTGAGTGGCAGTGGTAACATTGAGTGGTAGTGGTAACAGTGAGTGGCAGTGGTAACAGTGAGTGGCAGTGGTAATAGTGAGTGGCAGTGGTAACATTGAGTGGCAGTGGTAACTGTGAGTGGCAGTGGTAACAGTGAGTGGCAGTGGTAACAATGAGTGGCATTTGCAGCAGTGAATGATAGAGGTAATAACGAGTGACAGTGGTAACAGTGAGTGGTAGAGTTAACAGTGAGTGGCATTGGTAACAGCGAGTGGCAGTGGTAACAGCGAGTGGCAGTGGTAACAGTGAGTGGGAGTGGTAACAGTGAGTGGCAGTGGTTAAATTGAGTGGCAGTGGTAAGGGTGAGTGACAGTTGTAAGGGTGAGTAGCAGTGGTAACAGTGAGTGGCATTGGTAATAGTGAGTAGCAGTGGTAACAGTGAGTGGCAGTGGTAACAGTGAGTGGCAGTGGTAACAGTGAGTGACCGCGGTAACAGCGAGTGGCAGTGGTAACAGTGAGTGGCAGTGGTAACAGCGTGAGGCACTGGTAACAGCGTGTGGCAGTGGTAACAGCAAGTTGCAGTGGTTGCAGCATGTGGCAGTGGTAACAGCGTGTGGCAGTGGTAACAGCGAGTTGCAGTGGTTGCAGCATGTGGCAGTGGTTGCAGCATGTGGCAGTGGTAACAGTGAGTGGCAGTGGTAGCGGTGAGTGGCAGTGGTAACGGTGAGTGGCAGTGGTAACGGCGAGTGGCAGTGGTAGCGGTGAGTGGCAGTGATAACAGTGAGAGGCAGTGGTAAAAGCGTGTTGCAGTGGTAACATGAGTGGCACTGGTAACAGTGTCTGCTAGTGGTGATGGTGGTAACATTGTGTGGCAGTGGTAACAGCGTGTGGCAGTGGGAACAGCGTGTGGCAGTGGTAACAGCGAGTGGCAGTGGAAACAGTGTGTGTCACTGGTAACAGCGTGTGACAGTGACCCCAGTGTGTGACAGTGTAGCAGTGAGTAACAGTGGTAACAGCGTGTGGCATTGGTAACAGTGTGTGGCAGTGGTAACTGTGTGCCAGTGGTAACAGTATGTAGCAGTGGTAACAGTTTGTGGCAGTGGTTACAGTGTATGGCAGTGGTTACAGTGCGTGGCAGTGGTAATAGTATGTGGCAGTGCTAACAGTGTGCGGCAGTGGTAACAATATGTGGCAGTGGTTACAGTGTTTGGCAGTGGTAACAGTGTTTGGCAGTGGTAACAGTGTGTGGCAGTGCTAACAGTGTGTGGCAGTGGTAGCAGCGTGTAGCAGTAGGCCCACTGTGTGACAGTGGTAACAATGAGTGTCAGTGATAACAGTGAGTTTCAGTGGTAACAGAGAGTGGCAGTGGGCCCACTATGTGACAGTGGAAGGGTGAGTGGCAGTGGTAACAGTGTGTGACAGTGGGCCCATTGGTAAGAGTGAGTGACAGTGGTAAGTGTGAGTAACAGTGGTAAGTGTGAGTGACAGTGGTAAGTGTGAGTGACAGTGGTAAGGGTGAGTAACAGTGGTAAGGGTGAGTGACAGTTGTAAGGCTGAGTAGCATTGGTAACATTGAGTAGCAGTGGTAACAGTGAGTGCCAGTGGTAACAGTGAGTGGCAGTGGGAACAGTGAGTGGCAGTAGTACCAGCGTGTGGCAGTGGTAGCAGCATATAGCAGTAGGGTCAATGTGTGACACTGGTAACAATGAGTGTCAGTGATAACAGTGACTGGCAGTGGTAACAGTGAGTGGCAGTGGTAACAGTGAGTGGCAGTGGATAATATTGAGTGGCAGTGGTAACAGTGATGGGCAAAGGTAACAGTGAGTGGTAGTGGTAACAGTGAGTGGCAGTGGTAAAATTGAGTGGCAGTGGTAAAAGTGAGTGGCAGTGGTAACTGTGAGTGGCAGTCGTAACAGTGAGTAGCAGTGGTAATAGTGAGTGGCAGTGGTAACAATGAGTGGCATTTGCAGCAGTGAATGATAGAGGTAATAACGAGTGACAGTGGTAACAGTGAGTGGTAGAGTTAACAGTGAGTGGCATTGGTAACAGCGAGTGGCAGTGGTAACAGCGAGTGGCAGTGGTAACAGTGAGTGGGAGTGGTAACAGTGAGTGGCAGTGGTTAAATTGAGTGGCAGTGGTAAGGGTGAGTGACAGTTGTAAGGGTGAGTAGCAGTGGTAACAGTGAGTGGCATTGGTAATAGTGAGTAGCAGTGGTAACAGTGAGTGGCAGTGGTAACAGTGAGTGGCAGTGGTAACAGTGAGTGGCAATGGTAACAGTGAGTGGCAGTGTTACCAGCGTGTGGCAGTGGTAGCAGCCTGTAGCAGTAGAGTCAATGTGTGACAATGGTAACAATGAGTGACAGTGATAACAGTGAGTTGCAGTGGTAACAGAGAGTGGCAGTGGGCCCAGTATGTGACAGTGGAAGGGTGAGTGGCAGTGGTAACAGTGACTGGCAGTGGTAACAGTGTGTGACAGTGGTCCCAGTGGTAAGTGTGAGTGACAGTGGGAAGAGTGAGTGACAGTGGTAACAGTGAGTGGCAGTGGATAATATTGAGTGGAGTGGTAACAGTGATGGGCAGTGGTAACAGTGATGGGCAGTGGTAACAGTGATGGGCAGTGGTAACAGTGAGTGGCAGTGGTAATAGTGAGTGGCAGTGGCAACAGTGTGTGGCAGTGGTAATATTGAGTGGCAGTGGTGACAGCGTGTGACAGTGACCCCAGTGTGTGACAATATAGCAGTGAGTAACAGCGGTAACAGTGTGTGGCAGTGGCATCGGAGAGTGGCAGTGATAACAGTGAGTGGCAGTGGTAAAGGTGTGTTGCAGTGGTAACATGAGTGGCACTGGTAACAGTGTCTGCTAGTGGATAATATTGAATGGCAGTGGATAATATTGAGTGGCAGTGGATAATATTGAGTGGCAGTGGTAACAGTGATGGGCAGTGGTAACAGTGAGTGGCAGTGGTAACATTGAGTTGCAGTGTTACCAGTGTGTGGCAGTGGTGCAGCGTGTAGCAGTAGGCTCAATGTGTGACAATGGTAACAATGGGTGACAGTAATAACAGTGAGTTACAGTGGTAACAGAGAGTGGCAGTGGGCCCAGTATGTGACAGTGGAAGGGTGAGTGGAAGTGGTAACAGTGATTGGCAGTGGTAACAGTGTGTGACAGTGGGCCCAGAGGTAAGTGTGAGTGACAGTGGTAAGTGTGAGTGATAGTGGTAAGTGTGAGTGACAGTGGTAAAAGTGAGTGGCAGTGGTAACAGTGATGGGCAGTGGTAACTGTGAGTGGCAGTGGTAACTGTGAGTGGCAGTGGTAACTGTGAGTGGCAGTGCAAACAGTGAGTGGCAGTGGTAATATTGAGTGGCAGTGGTAACAACGAGTGACAGTGGTAACAGTGAGTGGCAGAGGCAACAGCGTGAGGCAGTGGTAACGGCGTGTGGCAGTGGTAACAGTGTGTGTCAGTTGTAACAGCGAGTGGCAGTGACCCCAGTGTGTGACTTTATAGCAGTGAGTAACAGCGGTAAGAGCGAGTGGCAGTGGCAACAGTGTGTGGCAGTGGCATCAGAGAGTAGCAGTGATAACAGTGAGTGGCAGTGGTAAAGGCGTGTTGCAGTGGTACCATGAGTGGCACTGTTAACAGTGTCTGCTAGTGGTGATGGTGGTAACAGTGTGTGGCAGTGGATAATATTGAGTGGCAGTGGTAACAGTGATGGGCAGTGGTAACAGTGAGTGGCAGTGGTAATAGTGAGTGGCAGTGGTAACAGTGAGTGGCAGTGGTAACTGTGAGTGGCAGTGGTAAAAGTGAGTGGCAGTGGTAATAGTGAGTGGCAGTGGTAACATAGAGTGGCAGTGGTAACAGTGAGTGGCAGTGGTAACAGTGAGTGGCAGTGGTAACAGTGAGTGGTAGTGGAAATAGTGAGTGGCAGTGGTAACATTGAGTGGTAGTGGTAACAGTGAGTGGCAGTGGTAACTGTGAGTGGCAGTGGTAACATTGAGTGGCAGTGGTAACTGTGAGTGGCAGTGGTAACAGTGAGTGGCATTTGCAGCAGTGAATGATAGAGGTGACAACGAGTAACAGTGGTAACAGTGAGTGGCATTGGTAACAGTGAGTGGCATTGGTAACAGTTACTGGCAGTGGTAATGGCATTTGGCAGTAGTAACAGCCTGTGGCAGTGGTAGCAGCGTATAGCAGTAGGCACAAAGTGTGACAGTGGTAACAATGAGTGTCAGTGATAACAGTAAGTTACAGTGGTAACAGAGAGTGGCAGTGGGCCCACTATGTGACAGTTGAAGGGTGAGTGGCAGTGGTAACAGTGTCAGGCAGTGGTAACAGTATGTGACAGTGGGCCCAGTGGTAAGTGTGAGTGACATCATAAGTGTGAGTGACAGTGATAAGGGTGAGTGACAGTGGTAAGGGTGAGTGACAGTGGTAAAAGTGAGTGGCAGTGTTAACAGTGAGTGGCAGTGGTAAGAGTGAGTGGCAGTGGATAATATGGAGTGGCAGTGGTAACAGTGATGGGCAGTGGTAACAGTGAGTGGCAGTGGTAACAGTAAGTGGCAGTGGTAACAATGAGTGGCAGTGGTAAAATTGAGTGGCAGTGGTAATAGTGAGTGCCAGAAGTAACTGTGAGTTGCAGTGGTAACAGTGAGTGACCGTGGTAACAGCGAGTGGCACTGATAATAGCGAGAGGCAGTGGTAACAGCGAGAGGCAGTGGTAACGGCGAGTGGCAGTGGTAACGGCGAGTGGCAGTGGTAACAGTAAGTGGCAGTGGTAACAGCGTGAGGCAGTGGTAACAGAGGGAGGCAGTGGCAACATTGAGTGGCAGTGGTAACAGCATGTGACAGTGGTAACAGCGTGTGACAGTGGGCCCTGTGTGTGCCAGTAGTAACAGTGAGTGACCGTGGTAACAGCGAGTGACCGTGGTAACAGCGTGAGGCAGTGGTAACAGCGAGTGGCAGTGGTAACAGCGAGTGGCAGTGGTAACAGTGAGTGGCAGTGGTAACAGCGTGAGGCAGTGGTAACAGAGTGAGGCAGTGGTAACAGCGTGTGGCACTGGTAACTGCAAGTGGCAGTGGTAACAGCATGTGACAGTGGTAACAGCGTGTGACAGTGGGCCCTGTGTGTGCCAGTGGTAACAGTGAGTGACCGTGCTAACAGCAACTGGCATTGGTAACAGCGTGTGTCAGTGGTAACAGTGTGTGTCAGTGGTAACAGTGTGTGGCAGTGGTAAAAGTGTGTGGCAGTGGTAACAACGTGTGGCAGTGGTAACAGTGTGTGGCAGTGGTAACAGTGTGTGGCAGTGGTAACAGTGTGTGGCAGTCATAGCAGTGTGTGTCAGTGGTAACAGTGAGTGGAAGTGGAAACAGTTTGTGAGAGTGGTAACATTGTGTGTCAGTGGTAACAGAGTGTGGCAGTGGTAACAGTGTGTGGCAGTGGTAACAGTGTGTGGCATTGGTAACAGTGTGTGGCAGTGGTAACAGTTAGTGGCAGTAGTAAGATCATGCGACAGTAGTAACTGCGAGTGGCAGTAGTAACAGCATGTGACAGTGGTAACAGCGTGTGACAGAGGGCCCTCTGTGTGCCAGTGGTAACAGTGAGTGACCGTGGTAACAGCGAGTGGCAGTGATAATAGCGAGTGGCAGTGGTAACAGCGAGAGGCAGTGGTTACAGCGTGAGGCAGTGGTAACAGCGGGTGGCAGTGGTAACAGCGAGTGGCAGTGGTAACGGCGAGTGGCAGTGGTAACGGCGAGTGGCAGTGATAACGGAAGTGGCAGTGGTAAGGGCGACGGCAGTTGGAACGGCGAGTGGCTGTGATAACGGCGAGTGGCAGTGGTAACGGTGAGTGGCAGTGGTAACGGCGAGTGGCAGTGATAACGGAAGTGGCAGTGGTAAGGGCGACGGCAGTTGGAACGGCGAGTGGCTGTGATAACGGCGAGTGGCAGTGGTAACGGTGTGTGGCAGTGGTAACACTGAGTGGCAGTGGTAACAGTGAGTGGCAGTGGCAACAGTGAGTGGCAGTGGCAACATTGAGTGGCAGTGGTAACAGCATGTGACAGTGGTAACATCGTGTGACAGTGGTAACAGTGAGTGACCGTGGTAACAGCGTGTGGCAGTGGTAACAGCGAGTGGCAGTGGTAACAGTGTGAGGCCGTGGTAACAGGGTGTGGCTGTGGTAACAGCGTGTGGCAGTGGAAACAGTGAGTGGCAGTGGTAACATCGTGTGACAGTGGTAACAGTGAGTGACCGTGGTAACAGCGTGTGGCAGTGGTAACAGTGTGAGGCCGTGGTAACAGGGTGTGGCTGTGGTAACAGCATGTGGCAGTGGAAACAGTGAGTGGCAGTGGTAACATCGTGTGACAGTGGTAACAGTGAGTGACCGTGGTAACAGCGTGTGGCAGTGGTAACAGCGTGTGGCAGTGGTAACAGCGTGTGGCAGTGGTAACTGCGAGTAGCAGTGGTAACAGCGAGTGGCAGTGGTAACAGCGTGAGGCAGTGGTAACAGCGTGTGACAGTGACCCCAGTGTTGGACATTGTAGCAGTGAGTAACAGTGGTAACAACGTGTGGCAGTAGTAACAGCGAGTGGCAATGGTAAAAGTGAGTGGCAGTGGTAACAATGAGTGTCAGTGATAACAGTGAGTTACAGTGGTAACAGACATTGGCAGTGGGCCCACTATGTGACAGAGGAAGGGTGAGTGGCAGTGGTAACAGTGACAGGCAGTGGTAACAGTGTGTGACAGTGTGCCCAGTGGTAAGTGTGAGTGACAGTGTTAAAGTTGAGTGACAGTGGTATGGGTGAATGACAGTCGTAAGGGTGGGTGGCAGTGGTAACAGTGAGTGTCAGTGGTAACAGTGAGTGTCAGTGGTAACAGTGAGTTGCAGTGGTAACAGCGTGTGGCAGTGGTAGCAGCGTGTAGCAGTAGGCTCAATGTGTGACAGTGGTAACAATGAGTGTCAGTAATAACAGTGAGTTGCAGTGGTAACAGAGAGTGGCAGTGGTAACAGTGTGTGACAGTGGGCCCAGTGGTAAGTGTGAGTGACATGGTAAGTGTGAGTGACATTGTAAGTGTGAGTAACATGGTAAGTGTGAGTGAGAGTGATAAGTGTGAGTGAGAGTGGTAAGTGTGAGTGACAGTGGTAAGGGTGAGTGACAGTGGTAAGGGTGAGTGACAGTGGTAAGGGTGAGTGACTGTGGTAAGGGTGAGTGACAGTGGTAAGGGTGAGTGACAGTGGTAAGGGTGAGTGGCAGTGGTAAGGGTGAGTGACAGTGGTAATTGTGAGTGACAGTGGTAAGGGTGAGTGACAGTGGTAAGGGTGAGTGGCAGTGGTAACGGCGAGTGCAGCGGTAACAGTGAGTGGCAGTGGTAACAGCATGTGACAGTGGTTACAGCGTGTGACAGTGGGCCCAGTGTGTGCCAGTAGTAACAGTGAGTGACCGTGGTAACAGCGAGTGCCAGTGGTAACAGCGAGTGGCAGTGGTAACAGCGAGTGGCAGTGGTAACAGCGAGTGGCAGTGGTAACAGCGTGAGGCAGTGGTAACAGGGTGTGGCTCTGGTAACAGCATGTGGCAGTGGAAACCGTGTGCGGCAGTGGTAACAGCATGTGACAGTGACCCCAGTGTTGGACATTGTAGCAGTGAGTAACAGCGAGTGGCAGTGGTAAAAGTGAGTGGCAGTGGTAACAGTGTATGACAGTGGGCCCAGTGGTAAGTGTGAGTGACAGTGGTAAGTGTGAGTGACAGGGGTAAGTGTGAGTGACAGGGGTAAGTGTGAGTGACAGGGGTAAGTGTGAGTGACAGTGGTAAGTGTGAGTGACAGGGGTAAGGGTGAGTGACAGTTGTAAGGGTGGGTGGCAGTGGTAACAGTGAGTCACAGTGGTAACAGTGAGTGGCATTGGTAACAGTGAGTGGCACTGGTAACAGTGAGTGGCAGTGGTAACAGTGAGTGGCAGTGGTAACAGCGTGTGGCAGTGGTGCAGCGTGTAGCAGTAGGCTCAATGTGTGACAGTGGTAACAATGAGTGTCAGTGATAACAGTGAGTTGCAGTGGTAAGAGAGAATGGCAGTGGGCCCAGTCTATGACAGTGGATGGGTGAGTGGCAGTGGTAACAGTGACTGGCAGTGGTAACAGTGTGTGACAGTGGGCCCAGAGGTAAGTGTGAGTGACATGGTAAGTGTGAGTGACAGTGGTAACAGTGAAGGGCAGTGGTAACAGTGAGTGACAGTGGTAAAATTGAATGGCAGTGGTAACAGTGAGTGGCAGTTGTGACAGCGTGTGGCAGTGGTAACAGCGAGTGACTGTGGCCCCAGTGTGTGACAGTGTAGCAGTGAGTTACAGTGGTAACACCGAGTGGCATTGGTAACAGCGAGTGGCAGTGGTAACGGTGAGTGGCAGTGGTAATGGTGAGTGGCAGCGGTAACAGTGAGTGGCAGCGGTAACAGTGAGTGGCAGTGGTAACAGTGAGTGGCAGTGGCAACATTGAGTGGCAGTGGTAACAACGAGTGGCAGTGGTAACAGCATGTGACAGTGGTAACAGCGTGTGACAGTGGGCCCTGTGTGTGCCAGTGGTAACAGTGAGTGACTGTGGTAACAGCGAGTGGCAGTGGTAACAGCGAGTGGCAGTGGTAACAGTGAGTGGCAGTGGAAACAGGATGTGGCTGTGGTAACAGCGTGTGGCAGTGGAAACAGTGTGTGGCAGTGGTAACAGCGTGTGACAGTGACCCCAGTGTTGGACATTGTAGCAGTGAGTAACAGTGGTAACAGCGTGTGGCAGTGGTAACAGCGAGTGGCAGTGGTAACAGCGAGTGGCAGTGGTAACAGTGAGTGGCAGTGGTAACAGTGAGTGACAGTGGTAACTGCGAGTGCGAATGACAGTGGTAACAGTGAGTGGCTGTGGTAACAATAAGTGGCAGTGGTAATAGCGTGTGGCAGTGGTTACAGTGAGTGGCAGTGGTAACAGTTGGTGGCAGTAGTAACAGCATGTGACAGTGGTAACAGCATGTGACAGTGTTAACAGCGAGTGACAGTGGTAACAGCGAGTGGCAGTGGTAACAGTGAGTGGCAGTGGTAACAGCGTGAGGCAGTGGTAACAGAGTGAGGCAGTGGTAACAGCATGTGACAGTGGTAACAGCGTGTGACAGTGGGCCCTGTGTGTGCCAGTGGTAACAGTGAGTGACCGTGCTAACAGCAACTGGCAGAGGTAACAGCGTGTGTCAGTGGTAACAGTGTGTGGCGGTGGTAAAAGTGTGTGGCATTGGTAACAATGTGTGGCAGTGGTAACAGTGTGTGGCAGTGGTAACAGTGTGTGGCAGTGGTAACAGTGAGTGGCAGTGGTAGTAGTGTGTGTCAGTGGTAACAGTGAGTGGAAGTGGTAAGAGTGAGTGACCGTGGTAAGAGTGAGTGGCAGTGGTAATGGTGTGTTGCAGTGGTAACAGTGAGTGGCACTGGTAAAACTGTCTGCCAGTGGTGACGGTGGTAACAGTGAATGGCATTGGTATCAGTGAGTGGCAGTGGTATCAGTGTGTGGCAGTGGTGTCAATGTGTGGCAGTGGTGTCAGTGTGTGGCACTGGTAACAATGTGTGGCATTGGTAAGAGTGTGTGGCATTGGTAAGAGTGGGTGGCATTGGTAAGAGTGTGTGGCATTGGTAACAGCATGTGACGGTGGTAACAGTGATTGACAGTAGTAACATCGTGTGGCAGTGATAACAGCGTGTGGCCATGGCGACTGACTGGCAGTGGTGACTGTGACTGGCAGTGGTGACTGTGATTGGCAGTGGTAACAGCGTGTCACAGTGGTAACTGTGTGCGATAGTGGGCCCAGTGTGTGACTGTGGGTCCAGTGTGTAACAGTGGTAAGGGTGCGTGGCAGTGGTAAGGGTGCATGGCAGTGGTAAGGGTGAGTGGCAGTGGTAAGTGTGAGTGGCAGTGGTAAGGGTGGGAGGCAGCGGTAAGGGTGGGTGGCAGTGGTAAGGGTGGGTGGCAGTGGTAACAGTGAGTGGCAGTGGTAACAGTGAGTGGCAGTGGTAACAGCATGTGGCAGTGGTAGTAGCGTGTAGCAGTAGGCTCAATGTGTGACTGTGGTAACAATGAGTGTAAGTGATAACAGTGAGTTGCAGTGGTAACAGAGAGTGGCAGTGGGCCCAGTATGTGACAGTGGAAGGGTGAGTGGCAGTGGTAACAGTGACTGGCAGTGGTAACAGTGTGTGACAGTGGTCCCAGTGGTAAGTGTGAGTGACATCGTAAGTGTGAGTGACATCGTAAGTGTGAGTGACAGTGGTAAGTGTGAGTGACAGTGGTAAAAGTGAGTGGCAGTGTTAACAGTGAGTGGCAGTGGATAATATGGAGTGGCTGTGGTAAGAGTGAGTGGCAGTGGTAACAGTGAGTGCCAGTGGTAACAGTGAGTGGCAGTGGTAACAGTTAGTGGCAGTTGCAGCAGTGAATGATAGAGGTAACAACGAGTGACAGAGGTAACAGTGAGTTGCAGTGGTAACAGTGAGTGGCAGTGGTAACTGCGTGTGACAGTGGTAACCGTGAGTGGCAGTGGGAACAGCGAGTGGCAGTAGTAACAGCATGTGACAGTGGTAACAGCGTGTGACAGTGGGCCCTGTGTGTGCCAGTGGTAACAGTGAGTGACCGTGGTAACAGCAAGTGGCAGTGATAATAGCGAGTGGCAGTGGTAACAGTGAGAGTCAGTGGTAACAGCGTGAGGCAGTGGTAACAGCAGGTGGCAGTGGTAACAGCGAGTGGCAGTGGTAACGGCGAGTGGTAGTGGTAACAGTGAGTGGCAGTGGTAAAAGTGAGTGGGTAACAGTGGTAACAGCGTGTGCCATTGGTAACAGCGAGGGGCAGTGGTAACAGCTAGAGACAGTGGGCCCAGTGGTAAGTGTGAGTGACATCGTAAGTGTGAGTGACAGTGGTAAGGGTGAGTCACCGTGGTAAGGGTGAGTGAAAGTGGTAAAAGTGAGTGGCAGTGGTAACAGTGAGTGGCAGTGGATAATATGGAGTGGCAGTTGTAACAGTGATGGGCAGTGGTAACAGTGAGTGGCAGTGGTAACAGTGAGTGGCAGTGGTAACAGTGAGTTGCAGTGGTAACAGTGAGTGGCAGTGGTAACAGTGAGTGGCAGTGGTAACAGTGAGTGGCAGTGGTAACAGCGTGTGGCAGTGGTAACAGCGTGTGGCAGTGGTAAAAGTGTGTGGCAGTGGTAACAATGTGTGACAGTGGTAACAGTGTGTTCCAGTGGTAACAGTGTGTGGCAGTGGTAACAGTGAGTGACGGTGGTAGCAGCGAGTGGCAGTGATAATAGCGAGTGGCAGTGGTAACAGCGAGAGGCAGTGGTAACAGCGTGAGGCAGTGGAAACAACGTGTGGCATTGGTAACAGTGACTGGCAGTGGTAACAGCATGTGACAGTGGTAACAGCGTGTGACAGTGGGCCTTGTGTATGCCAGTGGTAACAGTGAGTGACCATGCTAACATCAACTGGCAGTGGTCACAGTGTGTGTCAGCGGTAACAGTGTTTGTCAGTGGTAACAGTGTGTGGCAATGGTAAAAGTGTGTGGCAGTGGTAACAATGTGTGGCAGTGGTAACAGTGTGTGACATTGGTAACAGTGTGTGCCAGTGGTAACAGTGAGTGACCATGGTAACAGCGAGTGGCAGTGATAATAGCGAGTGGCAGTGGTAACAGCGAGAGGCAGTGGTAACAGCGTGAGGCAGTGGTAACGGCGGGTGGCAGTGGTAACAGCTTGAGGCAGGGGTAACAGCGAATGACAGTGGTAACAGTGAGTGGCTGTGGTAACAATAAGTGGCAGTGGTAATAGCGTGTGGCAGTGGTTACAGTGAGAGGCAGTGGTAACAGTTGGTGGCAGTAGTAACAGCATGTGACAGTGGTAACAGCATGTGACAGTGTTAACAGCGAGTGACAGTGGTAACAGCAAGTGGCAGTGGTAACAGTGAGTGGCAGTGGTAACAGCGTGAGGCAGTGGTAACAGAGTGAGGCAGTGGTAACAGCATGTGACAGTGGTAACAGCGTGTGACAGTGGGCCCTGTGTGTGCCAGTGGTAACAGTGAGTGACCGTGCTAAAGCAACTGGCAGAGGTAACAGCGTGTGTCAGTGGTAACAGTGTGTGGCGGTGGTAAAAGTGTGTGGCAGTGGTAACAGTGAGTGGCAGTGGTAACAGCGTGTGACAGTGGCAACAGTGTGTGACAGTGGTAACAGCATGTGACAGTGGGCCCACTATGTGACAGTGGTAACTGTGTGTGGCAGTGGGCCCAGTGTGTGTGTCAGTGGTAACAGTGAGTGGCAGTGGTAACAGTGAGTGACCATGGTAACAGCGTGTGGCAGTGGTAACAGTGATTGGCAGTGGCAGCAGTGAATGATAGTGGTAACAACGAGTGACAGTGGTAACAGTGAGTGGCAGTGCTAACAGCGTATGTCAGTGGTAATAGTGTCTGCTAGTGATGAGGGTGATAACAGTGCTGGCTGTGGTGACAAAGACTGACATTGCTAACTGCATGTGATAGTGGTGACAGTATGTGACAGTGGTAATAACGCCTGGCAGAGGTAACAGTGTCTGTCATTGGTAACATTTTGTGTGGTAGTAGTAACAGCGAGTGGCAGTGGTAACAGCGTGTGCCAGTGGTAACAGTGAGTGTCAGTGGTAACAGCGTGTGACAGTGGTAACAGCGAGTGACAGGGGTAACAGTGAGTGGCAGTGGAATCAGTGAGTGACGGTGGTAACAGTGAGTGGCAGTGGTAATAGCGTGTGGAAGTGGTAACAGCGTGTGGCAGTGGTAACAGTGAGTGTCAGTGCTAACAGTGAGTGGCAGTGGTAACAACATGTGACAGTGGTAACAGCATGTGACAGTGGTAACAGCATGTGGCAGGGGTAACAAGGAGTGGCAGTCATAACACTGAGTGATGGTGGTAACAGTGAGTGGCAGTGGTAATAGCATGTGGCAGTGGTAACAGCGTGTGGCAGTGGTAACAGTGAGTGGCAGTGATAACAGTGAGTGGCAGTGGTAACAGCTAGTGGCATTGGGCCCAGTGTGTGACAGTGGGAACGGCGAGTAACAGTGGTAACAGCGTGTGGCAGTGGTAACATTGAGTGGCAGTGGTAACACTGAGTGACACTGGTAACAGTGAGTGACACTGGTAACAGTGAGTGGCAGCGGTAACAGTGAGTGGCAATGGTAATAGTGAGTGGCAGTGGTAACAGCTTGTGACAGGGGTAACAGTGAGTGGCAGTGTTAATAGGGTGCTGCAGTGGTAGCATTGAGTGGCACTGGTAACTGTGTCTACCAGTGGTGACGGTGGTAACAGTGAGTGACAGTGGTAACAGTGAGTGGCAGTGGAAACAGTGAGTGGCAGTGGTAACAGTGTATGACCGTGGGCCCTGTGTGTGCCAATGGTAACAGTGAGTGACCATGGTAACAGCGTGTGGCAGTGGTAACAGTGATTGGCAGTGGCAGCAGTGAATGATAGTGGTAACAACGAGTGACAGTGGTAACAGTGAGTGGCAGTGCTAACAGCGTATGTCAGTGGTAATAGTGTCTGCTAGTGATGAGGGTGATAACAGTGCTGGCTGTGGTGACAAAGACTGACATTGCTAACTGCGTGTGATAGTGGTGACAGTATGTGACAGTGGTAATAACGCCTGGCAGAGGTAACAGTGTCTGACATTGGTAACATTTTGTGTGGTAGTAGTAACAGCGAGTGGCAGTGGTAACAGCGTGTGACACTGGTAACAGCGTGTGACACTGGTAACAGTGAGTGACAGTGGTAACAGTGAGTGATAGCTGTAACAGTGAGTGGCAGTGGTAACGGGGTGTTGCAGTGGTAACATTGAGTGGCACAGGTAACAGTGAGTGACAGTGGTAACAGTGAGAGACAGTGATAACAGTGAGTGGCAGTGCTAGCAGCGTGTGGAAGTGGTAACAGTGTGTGACAGTGGTAACAGTGAGTGGCAGTGGTACCATCGAGTGGCAGTGGTAACAGTGAGTGGCAGTGGTAACAGTGAGTGGCAGTGGTAATAGCGAGTGGCAGTGGTAACAGTCAGTCGCAGTGGTAACAGGGAGAGGCAGTGGTAACAGTGAGTGACAGTGGTGACAGTGGTAAAAGTGAGTGGCAGTAGTAACATCATATTACAGTGGTAACAGCGTTGGACAGTTGTTACAATGAGAGGCAGTGGTAACAGTAACTAGCAGTGGTAACAGCGTGTGACAGTGGTCCCACAGTTTGACAGTGTTAACAGTGAATGGCAGTGGTAACAGTAGGTGGCAGTGGAAACAGCATGTGGCAGTGGTAACAGTGAGTGACAATGGTAACAGTGAGTGGCAATGGTAACAGCATGTGACAGTGGTAACAGTGAGTGGCAGTGGTAACATCGAGTGGCAGTGGTAACAGTGAGTGGCAGTGGTAATAGTGAGTGGCAGTGTTATCAGCGTGTGACAGTGGTAACAGCGAGTGGCAGTGGTAACAGCGAGTGGCAGTGGTAACAGTGAGTGGCAGTGGTAACAGCGTGTGACAGTGACAACAGTGTGTGACAGTGGTAACAGCATGTGACAGTGGGCCCACTATGTGACAGTGGTAACTGTGTGTGGCAGTGGGCCCAGTGTGTGTGTCAGTGGTAACAGTGAGTGGCAGTGGTAACAGTGAGTGGCAGTGGTAACGGCATGTGACAGTGGTAACAGCATGTGACAGTGAGCCCAGTGTGTGACTGTGATAACAGTGATTGGCAATGGTAACAGTGAGTGGCATTGGTAACAGCGTGGGACAGTGGTAACAGCATGTGACAGTGGACCCAGTGTGTGACAGTGATAACATTGAGTGGCAGTAGTAAAAGTGCATCAAAGTGGTAACAGTGAGTGGCGGTGGTACCAGCGTGTGGCAGTGTTAACAGCGTGTGACAGTGGGCCCACTATGTGGCAGTAGAAACACTGCGTGGCAGTCATAACAGTGACCTACAGTGGTAACGGCTTGGAGCCGTGGTAACAGCATGTCACAGGCCCAGTGTGTGACAGTGGTTACTGTGAGTGGCAGTGGTTACTGTGAGTGGCAGTGGTAACAGTGACTGGCAGTGGTAACAGTGACTGGCAGCGGTAACAGCGTGTGACAGTGATAACAGCGTGTGACTGTGGGCCCAGTGTGTGACAGTGTTAACGTTGAGTAGCACTGGTAACAGTGATTGGCAATGGTAGCAGCGTGTGGCATTAGTAACAGCGGGTGACAATGGGCCCAGTGTGTGACAGTGGGCCCAGTGTGTGGCAGTGGAAACAGTGTGTGGCAGTGGTTACAGTGTGTGGCAGTGGTAACTGACTGGCGGTGGTAACTGACTGACAGTGGTAACAGTGAGTGGCGGTGGTAACAGTGAGTGACAGTGGTAACAGTGAGTGACAGTGGTAACAGTGAGTGACAGTGGTAACAGTGAGTGGCAGTGGTAACAGTGTGTCACCAGTGTGTAACAACAGCGTTACGTTGTTGTTTCTTTACCCGATTGTGTGGGGAACAGAGTGTGAACAAAGTGCAGATAAAACAGTGGCCTAATCAACCACATACATTTCTGAGCAGTGGTAACAGCGTGTGACAGTGGTTTCATTGTGTCACAGTGGTAACAGTGAGTGGCAGTGGTAACAGTGATTGGCAGTGGTAACAACGTGTGACAGTGGTAATATTGTGGGACAGTGGGCCTAGTGTGTAACAGTGGTAATGGTTAGTGGCAGTGGTAAAAGTGATGTCAGTGGTAACAGCGTGTGGCAGTGGGCCCAGTGTGTGACATTGGTAACAGTGAGCGGCATTAGTAACAGTGAGTGGCAGTGGTAACAGTGAGTGATAGTGGCAACAGTGAGTGTCACTGTTAACAGTGAGTGACAGTGGTAAAAGTGAGTGGCAGTGGGAACAGCATGTGACAGTGGTAACAGGGTGTGACAGTGGTAACAGAGTGGCAGTGGTAACAGTGAGTGGCAGTGGTAACAGCGTGAGGCAGTGGTAACGGCGTGTGGCAGTGGTAATAGCGTGTGGCAGTGGTAAAAGAGTGTGGCAGTGGTAAGACTGAGTGGCAGTGGTAAGAGTGAGTGGTACTGGTAACAGTGTCTGCCAATGGTGACGTTGGTAACAGCGAATGGCAGTGGTAACAGCGAGTGGAAGTGGTAACAGTGAATGGCAGTGGTAACAGCGTGAGGCAGTGGTAAGAGTGAATGGCAGTGGTAACAGCGTGGGACAGTGGTCACAGCGTGTGACAGTGGGCCCAGTGTGTGACAGTGGTAACAATGTGTGGCAGTGGTAACAGTGAGTGGCAGTCATAACAGCGAGTTGCAGTGGTAAAAGTGATTAACAGTGGTAAAAGTGAGTGACAGTTGTAACAGCTTTTGACAGTGGTAACAGGATGTGACAGTGGGCCCAGTGTGTGTCAGTAATAAAAGTGAGTGTCTGTGGTAACAGTGAGTGGCAGTGGTAACAGCATGTGACAGTGGGCCCATTGTGTGACAGTCATAACAGTGAATGGCAGTGGTAACAGTGAGTGGCAGTGGTAACAGCGTGTGACAGTGGACTCAAGTTGTGACAGTGGTATCAGTGAATGGCAGTAGTAACAGTGAGTGGCAGTGATAACAGTGAGTGGCAGTGGTAACAGCATGTGACATTGGTAAAAGCGTGTGACAGTGGTAACAACGAGTGGCAGTGGTAATAGTGGGTGACAGTGGTAACGGTGAATGGCAGTGGTAACATCATGTGACAGTTGTAACAGTGAGTGACAGTGGTAACAGTGAGTGGCAGTGGTAACAGCGTGTGACAGTGGTAACATCATGTGACAGTGGGCCCACTGTGTGACAGTGGTAACAGTGAGTGGCAGTGGTAACATCATGTGACAGTGGGCCCACTGTGTGACAGTGGTAACATTGTTTGGCAGTGGGTCCAGTGTGTGACAGTGGTAACAGTGAGTGGCAATGGTAACAGTGAGTGGCAGTGTTAAAGGTATGTGGCAGTGCTAACAGTCAGTGGCAGTGGTAACAGGAAGAGGCAGTGAGTGACAGTGGTTACAGTGAGTGACAGTGGTAACATTGAGTCACAGTGGAAACAGGGAGTGGCAGTGGTAACAGCATGTGACAGCGGTAACAGCGTGTGACAGTGCCCAGTGCGTGGCAGTGGTAACAGTGAGTGGCAGTGGTAATAGCGAGTGGCAGTGGTAACAGTCAGTCGCAGTGGTAACAGGGAGAGGAAATGGTAACAGTGAGTGGCAGTGGTAACATCATATTACAGTGGTAACAGCGTTGGACAGTGGACCCACGGTTTGACAGTGGTAACAGCGTGTGACAGTGGTAACAGTATGTGGCAGTGGTAAGAGTCAGTGACAGTGGTAACAGTGAGTGACAGTGGTAACAGTGAGTGACAGTGGTAACAGCGAGCGGCACGGGTAATAGTATGTGGCACTGGTAACAGTCAGTGGCAGTGGTAACAGGGAGAGGCAGTCATAACAGTGAGTAACAGTGGTGACAGTGGTAACAATGAGTGGCAGTGGTAATAGTGAGTGGCAGTGGAAACAGCATATTACAGTGGTAACAGCGTTTGACAGTGGTTGCAGTGAGTGGCAGTGGTTACAGTGACTAGCAGTGGTAACAGCGTATGGCAGTGGACCGACAGTGTGACAGGGATAACAGTGAGTGGCAGTGGTAACAGTGAGTGGCAATGGTAACAGCGTGTGACAGTGGCAACTGCGAGTTGCAGTGGTAACAGCGAGTGGCAGTGGTAATAGTGAGTGGCAGTGGTAACAGCATGTGACAGTGGTAACAGCGAGTGGCAATGGTAACAGCGAGTGGCAGTGGTAACAGTGATTGGCAGTGGTAATAGTGAGTGGCAGTGGTAACAGCGAGTGGCAATGGTAACAGCGAGTGGCAGTGGTAACAGTGATTGGCAGTGGTAACAGCGTGTGACACTGGTAAGAGCAGGTGACAGTGGTAACTGCGTGTGACAGTGGTAACAGCGAGTGGCAGTGGTAACAGTGAGTGTCACGGGTAATAGTAAGTGGCACTCGTAAAAGCGAGTGGCAGTGGCAACAGTGAGTGGCAGTGGTAACAGTGAGTGACAGTGGTAACAGCGTGTGACAGTGGTAACAGCGTGTGACAGTGGTAACAGTGAGTGGCATTGGTAACAGTGTGTGGCAGTGGTAATAGTGAGTGGCAGTGGTAACAGCGTGTGACAGTGGTAACAGCGAGTGGCAATAGTAACAGCGAGTGGCAGTGGTAACAGTGATTGGCAGTGGTAACAGTGATTGGCAGTGGTAACAGCGTGTGACAGTGGTAACAGCGTGTGACAGTGGTGACAGCGTGTGACAGTGGTGACAGCGAGTGGCAGTGGTAACAGTGAGTGGCACGGGTAACAGTGAGTTGCACGGGTAACAGCGAGTGGCAGTGGCAACAGTGAGTGGCAGTGGTAACAGTGAATGGCAGTGGTAACAGTGAGTGGCAGTGGTAACAGCATGTGACAGTGGACCCAAGTTGTGACAGTGGTATCAGTGAATGGCAGTAGTAACAGTGAGTGGCAGTGGTAACAGTGAGTGGCAGTGGTAACAGCGTGTGACATTGGTAAAAGCGTGTGACAGTGGTAACAGCGAGTGGCAGTGGTAAAAGTGGGTGACAGTGGTAACGGTGAATGGCAGTGGCAACATCATGTGACAGTTGTAACAGCGAGTGGCAGTGGCAACAGTGAGTGGCAGTGCCAACAGTGAGTGGCAGTGGTAACAGTGAGTGACAGTGGTAACAGTGAGTGGCAGTGGTAACAGCGTGTGACAGTGGTAACATCATGTGACAGTGGGCCCACTGTGTGACAGTGGTAACATTGTTTGGCAGTGGGCCCAGAGTGTAACAGTGGTAACAGTGAGTGGCAATGGTAACAGTGAGTGGCAGTGTTAAAGGTATGTGGTAGTGGTAACAGTCAGTGGCAGTGGTAATAGGAAGAGGCAGTCATAACAGTGAGTGACAGTGGTTACAGTGAGTGACAGTGGTAACATTGAGTCACAGTGGAAACAGGGAGTGGCGGTGGTAACAGCATGTGACAGCGGTAACAGCGTGTGACAGTGGGCCCAGTGTGTGGCAGTGGTAACAGTGAGTGGCAGTGGTAATAGCGAGTGGCAGTGGTAACAGTCAGTCGCAGTGGTAACAGGGAGAGGCAGTGGTAACAGTGACAAGCCGTGGTAGCAGCGTGTGACAGTGGACCCACAGTGTGGCAGTGGTAACAGCGTGTGACAGTGATAACTGTGAATGGCAGTGGTAACAGTGAGTGACAGTGGTAACAGTGAGTGGCAGTGGTAACTGTGTCTGGCAGTGGTAACAGCGTGCGGCAGTGGTAACAGCGTGTGACAGTGGGCCCTGTGTGTGGCAGTGATAACAGTGAGTGGCAGTGGTAACAGTGAGCGGCAGTGGTAATAGCGAGTGGCAGTGGTAACAGTATGTGGCAGTTTTAACAGTCAGTGGCAGTGGTAACAGGGAGAGGTAGTCATAACAGTGAGTGGCAGTGGTGACAGTGGTAACAGTGTGTGGCAGTGGTAACAGTTACTAGCACTTGTAACAGTGTGTGACAGTGGATTCACAGTGTGACAGTGTTAACAATGAATGGCAGTGGTAACAGTGAGTGGCAGTCGTAACAGCGAGTGGCAGTGGTAACAGTGATTGGCAGTGGTAACAGCGTGTGACGGTAGTAACAGCGTGTGACAGTGGTAACAGTGTGTGACAGTGGTAACAGCGAGTGGCAGTGGTAACAGTGAGTGGCAGTGGTAACAGCGTGTTACAGTGGTAACAGTGAGTGACTGTCGTAACAGTGAGTGGCAGTGGTAACAGCGTGTTACAGTGGTAACAGTGAGTGACTGTGGTAACAGTGAGTGACAGTGATAACAGTGAGTGGCAGTGGGCCCAGTGTGTGTCAGTGATAACAGTGAGTGGCAGTGGTAACAGTGAGTGGTAGTGGGAACGGCATGTGGCAGTGGTAACAGCGTGTGGCAGTGGTAACAGTGAGTGGAAGTGGTAACAGTGAGTGGCAGTGGTAACAGCATGTGACAGTGGAAACAGCATGTGACAGTGAGCCCAGTGTGTGACAGTGATAACAGTGATTGGCAATGGTAACAGTGAGTGGCATTGGTAACAGCGTGGGACAGTGGTAACAGCATGTGACAGTCGGCCCAGTGTGTGACAGTAATAACATTGAGTGGCAGTGGTAAAAGTCAATAACAGTGGTAACAGTGAGTGGCAGTGGTACCAGCGTGTAGCAGTGGTAACAGTGAGTGGCACTGGTAACAGCGTGTGACAGTGGTAACAGCATGTGACAGTGGGCCCACTGTGTGACAGCGGTAACAGTGTGTGGCAGTGGGCCAAGTGTGTGACGGTGGTAACAGTGAGTGGCAGTGGTAACAGTGAGTGGCAGTGGGAATAGCGAGTGGCAGTGGTAAGAGTCAGTCGCAGTGGTAACAAGGAGAGGCAGTGGTGACAGTGGTAAAAGTGAGTGGCAGTGGTAACAGTGAGTGGCAGTGGTAACATCATATTACAGTGGTAACAGCGTTGGACAGTGGTTACAGTGAGTGGCAGTGGTAACAGTGAGTAGCAGTGGAAACAGCATGTGACAGTGGACCCACAGTTTGACAGTGGTAACAGTGTGTGATAGTGGTAACAGTATCTGGTAACAGTCAATGGCAGTGGTAACAGGGAGATGCAGTGGTAACAGTGATTGACAGTGGTGACAGTGGTAACAGTGAATGGCAGTGGTAATAGCGACTGGCAGTGGTAACAGTATGTGGCAGTGGTAACAGGGAAAGGCAGTGGTAACAGTGACTAGCCGTGGTAATAACGTGTGACAGTGATAACTGTGACTGGCAATGGTAACAGTGAGTGACAGTGGTAACAGTGAGTTGCAGTGGTAACGGTGTCTGGCAGTGGTAAAAGCGTGTGGCAGTGGTAACAGCGTGTGACAGTGGGCCCTGTGTGTGGCAGTGGTAACAGTGAGTGGCAGTCATAACAGTGTGTGGCACTGGTAAAAGTGAGTAACAGTGGTAACAGTGAGTAAAAGTAGTAAAAGCAAGTGACAGTTGTTACAGTTTTTGGCAGTGGTAACAGCATGTGACAGTGATAACTGTGAGTGGCAGTGGTAACAATGAATGGCAGTGTTAACAGCATGCGACATTGGTAAAAGCATGTGACTGTGGGCCCAGTGTGTGACAGTGATAACAGTGAGTGGCAGTGGCAACTGCGAGTTGCAGTGGTAACAGCGAGTGGCAGTGGTAATAGTGAGTGGCAGTGGTAACAGCATGTGACAGTGGTAACAGCGAGTGGCAATGGTAACAGCGAGTGGCAGTGGTAACAGTGATTGGCAGTGGTAACAGCGTGTGACAGTGGTAACAGCGTGTGACAGTGGTAAATGCGTGTGACAGTGGTAACAGCGAGTGGCAGTGGTAACAGAGAGTGGCACGGGTAATAGTAAGTGGCACTCGTAAAAGCGAGTGGCAGTGGCAACAGTGAGTGGCAGTGGTAACAGTGAGTGACAGTGGTAAGAGTGAGTGACAGTGGTAACAGCGTGTGACAGTGGTAACAGCGTGTGACAGTGGTAACAGTGAGTGACTGTGGTAACAGTGATTGGCAGTGGTAACAGCGTGTGACAGTGGTAACAGCGTGTGACAGTGGTGACAGCGTGTGACAGTGGTGACAGCGAGTGGCAGTGGTAACAATGAGTGGCACGGGTAACAGTGAGTGACAGTGGTAAGAGTGAGTGACAGTGGTAACAGCGTGTGACAGTGGTAACAGTGAGTGGCAGTGGTAACAGTGAGTGGCACTGGTAACAGCGTGTGACAGTGGTAACAGTGTGTGACAGTGGTAACAGCATGTGACAGTGGGCCCACTATGAGACAGTGGTAACAGTGTGTGGCAGTGGGCCCAGTGTGTGTCAGTGGTAACAGTGGTAACCGTGAGTGGCAGTGGTAACGGCATATGGCACTGGTAACAGTGTGTGGCAGTGGAAACAGTGAGTGGCAGTAGTAACAGTGAGTGGCATTGGTAACGGCATGTGACAGGGAGCCCAGTGTGTGACCATGATAACAGTGATTGTCAATGGAAACAGTGAGTGGCAGTGGTAACAGCGTGTGACAGTGGACCCACAGATGGACAGTGGTAACAGTCAGTGGCAGTGGTAACAGGGAGAGGCAGTGGTAACAGTGATTGACAGTGGTTACAGTGGTAACAGTGAATGGCAGTGGTAACAGTGAGTGGCACTGGTAACAGCCTATGACAGTGGGCCCACTGTGTGACAGTGGTAACAGTGCGTGACAGTGGTAACAGCGTGTGGCAGTAGTAACAGTGAGTGGCACGGGTAACAGTAACTGGCACTGGTAACAGTGTGTGACAGTGGTAACAGCGTGTGACAGTGGTAACAACGAGTGGCAGTGGTAACAGTGAGTGGCACGGGTAACAGTAAGTGGCACTGGTAACAGCGTGTTACAGTGGTAACAGCATGTGACAGTGGGCCCAGTGTGTGTCAGTGGTAACAGTGTGTGGCAGTGGGCCCAGTGTGTGTCAGTGGTAACAGTGAGTGGCAGTGGTAACAGTGAGTGGCAGTGGTAACGGCATGTGGCAGTGGTAATGGCATGTGGCACTGGTAACAGCATGTGGCAGTGGAAACAGTGAGTGGCAGTGGTAACAGTGAGTGGCAGTGGCAACGGCATGTGACAGTGGTAACAGCATGTGACAGTGAGCCCAGTGTGTGACACTGATAACAGTGATTGGCAATGGTAAGAGTGAGTGGCATTGGTAACAGCGTGTGACAGTGGACCTACAGTTTGACAATGGTAACAGTCAGTGGCGGTGGTAACAGGGAGAGGCAGTGGTAACAGTGATTGACAGTGGTGACAGTGGTAACAGTGAATGGCAGTGGTAATAGCGACTGGCTGTGGTAACAGTCAGTGGTAGTGATAACAGGGAGAGGGAATGGTAACAGTGACTATCCGTGGTAGCAGCGTGTGACAGTGGACCCACAGTGTGACAGTGGTAACAGCGTGTGACAGTGATAACTGTGACTGGCAGTGGTAACAGTGTGTGACAGTGGTAACAGTGAGTGGCAGTGGTAACTGTGTCTGGCAGTGGTAACAGCATGTGACAGTGGGCCCTGTGTGTGGCAGTGGTAACAGTGAGTGGCAGTCATAA
The DNA here is from genome assembly GCF_964194155.1 of Cetorhinus maximus. Classification (NCBI taxonomy): domain Eukaryota; kingdom Metazoa; phylum Chordata; class Chondrichthyes; order Lamniformes; family Cetorhinidae; genus Cetorhinus; species Cetorhinus maximus. The sequence continues at coordinate 147,023,114 of NC_135885.1, read as the reverse complement.
CAGTGTGTGGCACTGGTAAAAGTGAGTAACAGTGGTAACAGTGAGTAAAAGTGGTAAAAGCGAATGACAGTTGTTACAGTTTTTGGCAGTGATAACAGCGTGTGACAGTGATAACTGTGAGTGGCAGTGGTAACAATGAATGGCAGTGGTAAAAGCATGTGACATTGGTAAAAGCATGTGACTGTGGGCCCAGTGTGTGACAGTGATAACAGTGAGTGGCAGTGGTAACAGCGTGTTACAGTGGTAACAGTGAGTGACAGTGGTAACAGTGAGTGACAGTGGTAACAGTGAGGGGCAGTGGTAATAGCGTGTGGCAGTGGTAACAGTCAGTGGCAGTGGTAACAGTCAGTGGCAGTGCTAACAGGGAGAGGCAGTCATAACAGTGAGTAACAGTGGTGACAGTGGTAACAATGAGTGGCAGTGGTAATAGTGAGTGGCTGTGGAAACAGCATATTACAGTGATAACAGCGTTTGACAGTGGTTACAGTGAGTGGCAGTGGTTACAGTGACTAGCAGTGGTAACAGCGAGTGGCAATGGACCGACAGTGTGACAGGGATAACAATGAGTGGCAGTGGTAACAGTGAGTGGCAATGGTAACAGAGTGTGACAGTGGCAACTGCGGGCTGCAGTGGTAACAGCGAATGGCAGTGGTAACAGTGAGTGGCAGTGGTAACAGTGAGTGGCAGTGGTAAAAGTATGTTGCAGTGGTAACAGTCGGTGGCAGTGGTAACATGAAGAGGCAGTCATAACAGTGAGTGACAGTGGTTACAGTGAGTGACAGTGGTAACATTGAGTCACAGTGGAAACGGAGTGGCAGTGTTAACAGCATGTGATAGTGGTAACAGCGTGTGGCAGTGGTAACATCGTGTGACAGTGGTAACAGCGTGTGACAGTGGTAACAGTGATTGGCAGTGGTAACAGCGTGTGACAGTGGTAACAGCATGTGACAGTGGTAACATCGTGTGACAGTGGTAACAGCGAGTGGCAATGGTTACAGTGACTGGCAGTGGTAACAGTGATTGGCAGTGGTAACAGCGTGTGACAGTGGTAACAGCGTGTGACAGTGGTAACAGCATGTGACAGTGGGCCCACTATGTGACAGTGGTAATAGTGTGTGGCAGTGGTAACCGTGAGTGGCAGTGGTAACGACATGTGGCAGTGGTAACAGTGAGTGGCAGTGGTAACGGAAAGTCACAGTGGTAACAGCATGTGACATTGAGCCCAGTGTGTGACAGTGATAACAATGATTGGCAATGGTAACAGTGAGTGGCATTGGTAACAGCGTGTGACAGTGGACCCACAGTTTGACAGTGGTAACAGCGTGTGACAGTGGTAACAGTCAGTGGCAGTGGTAACAGGGAGAGGCAGTGGTAACAGTGATTGACAGTGGTGACAGTGGTAACAGTGAATGGCAGTGGTAATAACGACTGGCTGTGGTAACAGTATGTGGCGGTGGTAACAGTCAGTGGCAGTGGTAACAGGGAGAGGCAGTGGTAACAGTGACTAGCCATGGTAGCAGAGTGTGACAGTGGTCCAAAGTGTGACAGTGGTAACAGCGTGTGACAGTGATAACTGTGACAGGCAGTGGTAACAGTGAGTGACAGTGGTAACAGTGAGTGGCAGTGGTAACTGTGTCTGGCAGTGGTAACACCGTGTGGCAGTGGTAACAGCATGTGACAGTGGGCCCTGTGTGTGGCAGTGGTAACAGTGAGTGGCAATCATAACAGTGAGTCGCAGTGGTAAAAGTGAATTACAGTGGTAACAGTGAGTATACGTGGTAATAGTGAGTGACAGTTGTTACTGTTTTTGGCAGTGGTAACGGCGTGTTACAGTGATAACAGTGACTGGTAGTGGTAACAATGAATGGCAGTGGTAACAGCATGTGACATTGGTAAACGGATGTGACTGTGGGCCCAGCGTGTGACAGTGATAACAGTGAGTGGCAGTGGTAACAGTGAGTGGCAGTGGTAACAGTGTGGGGCAGTGGTAACAGTGAGTGGCAGTGGTAGCAGCGTGTTACAGTGGTAACACTGAGTGGCAGTGGTAACAGTGAGTGACAGTGGTAACAGTAAGTGGCAGTGGGCCCAGTGTGTGTCAGTGGTAACAATGAGTGGCAGTGGTAACGGCATGTGGCAGTGGTAACAGCGTATGGCAGTGTTAACAGTGAGTGGCAGTGGTAACAGTGAGTGGCAGTGGTAACGGCATGTGACAGTGGTAACAGAATGTGACAGAGAGCCCAGTGTGTGACAGTGATAACAGTGATTGGCAATGGTAACAGTGAGCGGCATTGGTAACAGCGTGGGACAGTGGTAACAGCATGTGACAGTGGGCCCAGTGTGTGACAGTAATAACATTGAGTGGCAGTGGTAAAAGTGAATAACAGTGGTAACAGTGAGTGGCAGTGGTACCAGCGTGTAGCAGTGGTAACAGTGAGTGGCACTGGTAACAGTGTGTGGCAGTGGGCCCAGTGTGTGACAGTGGTAACAGTGAGTGGCAATGGTAACAGTGGGTGGCAGTGGTAAAAGTATCTGGCAGTGGTAACAGTCAGTGGCAATGGTAACATGAAGAGGCAGTCATAACAGTGAGTGACAGTGGTTACAGTGAGTGACAGTGGTAACATTGAGTCACAGTGGAAACAGGGAGTAGTAGTGTTAACAGCATGTGATAGTGGTAACAGCATGTGACAGCGGTAACAGCGTGTGACAGTGCGCACAGTGTGTGGCAGTGGTAACAGTGAGTGGCAGTGGTAACAGTGAGTGGCAGTGGTAATAGCGAGTGGCAGTGGTAACAGTCAGTCGCAGTGGTAACAGGGAGAGGCAGTGGTAACAGTGAGTGACAGTGGTGACCGTGGTAAAGGTGAGTGGCAGTGGTAACAGTGAGTGGCAGTGGTAACATCATAATACAGTGGTAACAGCGTTGGACAGTGGTTACAGTGAATGGCAGTGGTAACAGTGACTAGCAGTGGTAACAGCGTGTGACAGTGGACATACAGTTTGACAATGGTAACAGCATGTGACAGTGGTAACAGTATGTGGCAGTGGTAATAGGCAGTGGCAGTGGTAACAGGGAGAGGCACTGGTAAGAGTGAGTGACAGTGGTGACAGTGGTAACAGTGAATGGCAGTGGTAATAGCGACTGGCAGTGGTAACAGTATGTGGCAGTGGTAACAGTCAGTGGCAGTGGTAACAAGGAGAGGCGGTCATAACAGTGAGTGACAGTGGTGACAGTGGTAACAGTGAGTGGCAGCGGTAATAGTGAGTGACAGTGGTAACAGTGTGTGGCAGTGGTAATAGTGAGTGGCAGTGGTAACAGCGTGTGACAGTGGTAACAGCGAGTGGCAATGGTAACAGCGAGTGGCAGTGGTAACAGTGATTGGCAGTGGTAACAGCGTGTGACAGTGGTAACAGCGAGTGACAGTGGTAACAGCGAGTGGCACGGGTAACAGTGAGTGGTGCTCGTAACAGCGAGTGGCAGTGGCAACAGTGAGTGGCAGTGGTAACAGTGAGTGACAGTGGTAAGAGTGAGTGACAGTGGTAACAGCGTGTGACAGTGGTGACAGCGTGTGACAGTGGTAACAGTGAGTGGCAGTGGTAAAAGTATGTTGCAGTGCTAACAGTCGGTGGCAGTGGTAACATGAAGAGGCAGTCATAACAGTGAGTGACAGTGGTTACAGTGAGCGACAGTGGTAACATTGAGTCACAGTGGAAACAGGGAGTGGCAGTGTTAACAGCATGCGATAGTGGTAACAGTGTGTGACAGTGGTAACAGCGAGTGACAGTGGTAACTGCGAGTTGCAGTAGTAACAGCGAGTGGCAGTGGTAATAGTGAGTGGCAGTGGTAACATCGTGTGACAGTGGTAACAGCATGTGACAGTGGTAACATCGTGTGACAGTGGTAACAGCGAGTGGCAATGGTAACTGCGAGTTGCAGTGGTAACAGTGACTGGCAGTGGTAACAGCGTGTGGCAGTGGTAACAGCATGTGACAGTGGTAACATCGTGTGACAGTGGTAACAGCGAGTGGCAATGGTAACTGCGAGTTGCAGTGGTAACAGCGAGTGCCAGTGATAATAGTGAGTGGCAGTGGTAACATCGTGTGACAGTGGTAACAGCAAGTGGCAATGGTAACAGCGAGTGGCAGTGGTAACAGTGATTGGCAGTGATAACAGCGTGTGACAGTGGTAACAGCGTGTGACAGTGGTAACAGCATGTGACAGTGGGCCCACTATGTGACAGTGATAACAGTGTGTGGCAGTGGGCCCAGTGTGTGTCAGTGGTAACAGTGAGTGGCAGTGGTAACCATGAGTGGCAGTGGTAACGGCATGTGGCAGTGGTAACAGTGAGTGGCAGTGGTAACGGCATGTGGCAGTGGTAACAGTGAGTGGCAGTGGTAACGGCATGTCACAGTGGTAACAGCATGTGACAGTGGGCCCAGTGTGCTTCAGTGGTAACAGTGAGTGGCAATGGTAACAGTGAGTGGCAGTGGTAATATAGAGTGGCAGTGGTAACAGTCAGTCGCAGTGGTAACAGGGAGAGGCAGTGGCAACAGTGAGTGACAGTGGTGACCGTGGTAAAAGTGAGTGACAGTGGTAACATTGAGTGGCAGTGGTAATAGCGAGTGGCAGTGGTGACAGTATGTGGCAGTGGTAACAGTCAGTGGCAGTGGTAACAGGGAGAGGCAGTCATAACTGTGAGTGACAGTGGTAACAGTGGTAACAGTGAGTGGCAGTGGTAATAGTGAGTGGCAGTGGTAACAGCATATTACAGTGGTAACAGCGTTTGACAGTGGTTACCGTGAGTGGCAGTGGTAACAGTTACTAGCAGTTGTAAAAGTGTGTGACAGTGGACCCACAGTATGACAGTGTTAACAGTGAGTGGCAGTGGAAACAGCATGTGGCAGTCGCAACAGTGAGTGGCAGTTGCAACAGTGAGTGGCAATTGTAACAGCGTGTGACAGTGGTAACTGCGAGTTGCAGTGGTAACAGCGAGTGGCAGTGGTAACAGTGAGTGGCAGTGGTAATAGTGAGTGGCAGTGGTAACATTGTGTGACAGTGGTACAGCGTGTGACAGTGGTAACAGCATGTGACAGTGGTAACAGCATGTGACAGTGGTACAGCGTGTGACAGTGGTAACAGCGTGTGACAGTGGTAACAGCGAGTGGCAATGGTAACAGTGAGTGGCAGTGGTAAAAGTATGTGGCAGTGGTAACAGTGAGTGGCAGTGGTAACTGGAGTGGCAGTGGTAACAGTGAGTAGCAGTGGTAACAGTGAGTGACACTGGTAACAGCGTGTGATAGTGGTAACAGCGTGTGACAGTGGGCCCAGTGTGTAGCAGTGGTAACAGTGAGTGGCAGTGGTAATAGCGAGTGGCAGTGGTAACAGTCAGTTGCAGTGGTAACAGGGAGAGGCAGTGGTAAAAGTGAGTGGCAGTGGTAACATCCTATTACAGTGGTTACAGTGAGTGACAGTGGTAACAGTGACTAGCAGTGGTAACAGCGTGTGACAGCGGGCCCTGTGTGTGCCAGTGGTAACAATGAGTGGCAGTCAAAACAGTGAGTGGCAGTGGTAAAAGTGAGTAACAGTGGTAACAGTGAGTAAAAGTGGTAATAGCGAGTTACAGTTGTCACATGTTTTGGCAGTGGTAACAGCGTGTGACAGTGATAACAGTGAGTGGCAGTGGTAACAATGAATGGCAGTGGTAACAGCATGTGACATTGGTAAAAGCATGTGACTGTGGGCCCAGTGTGTGACAGTGGTAACTGTGAGTGGCAGTGGTAACAGTGAGTGACAGTGGTAAGAGTTAGTGGCAGTGGCAACAGTGAGTGACAGTGGTGACAGTGTGCCACCAGTATGTAGCAACAGCGTTACGTTGTTGTTTCTTTTCCCGATTGTGTGGGGAACAGAGTGTGAACAAAGTGCAGTTAAAACAGTGGCCTAATCAACCACATACATTTCTGAGCAGTAGTAACAGCGTGTGACAGTGGTTTCATTGTGTGACACTGGTAACAGTGCGTGGCAGTGGTAACAGTGATTGGCAGTGGTAACAACGTGTGACAGTGGTAACAGTATGTGACAGTGGGCCCAGTGTGTAACAGTGGTAATGGTTAGTGGCAGTGGTAAAAGTGATGTCAGTGGTAACAGCGTGTGGCAGTGGGCCCAGTGTGTGACATTGATAACAGTGAGTGGAATTAGTAACAGTGAGTGGCATTAGTAACAGTGAGTGGCAGTGGTAACAGTGAGTGTCACTGTTAACAGTGAGTGACAGTCGTAAAAGTGAGTGACAGTGCTAACAATGTGTGGCACTGGTAACAGTGAGTGGCAGTCATAACAGTGAGTGGCAGTGGTAACTGTGTCTGGCAGTGGTAACAGCGTGGGACTGTGGTCACAGAGTGTGACAGTGGGCCCAGTGTGTGGCACTGGTAACAGTGAGTGGCAGTCATAACAGTGAGTGGCAGTGGTAACTGTGTCTGGCAGTGGTAACAGCGTGGGACTGTGGTCACAGCGTGTGACAGTGGGCCCAGTGTGTGACAGTGATAACAGTGAATGGCAGTGGTAACAGTGAGTGGCAGTGGTAACAGCGTGTGACAATGGACACAAAGTGTGACAGTGGTAACAGTGGGTGACAGTGGTAACAGCGAGTGGCAGTGGTAACAGCGAGTGGCAGTGGTAACAGTGAGTGGCAGTGGTAACTGTGTCTGGCAGTGGTAACAGCGTGTGGCAGTGGTAACAGTGAGTGACAGTCATAACAGTGAGTGGCAATGGTAAAAGTGAGTAACAATGGTAACAGTGAGTAAATGTGGTAATAGTGAGTGACAGTTGTTACAGTTCTTGACAGTGGTAACAGCGTGTGACAGTGATAACAGTGAGTGGTAGTGGTAACAATGAATGGCAGTGGTAACAGCATGTGACATTGGTAAAAGCATGTGACTGTGGGCCCAGTGTGTGGCAGTGATAACAGTGAGTGGCAGTGGTAACAGTGAGTGGCAGTGGTAACAGTGAGTGGCAGTGGTAACAGCGTGTTACAGTGGTAACAGTGAGTGACTGTGGTAACAGTGAGTGACAGTGGTAACATTGAGTGGCAGTGGTAATAGCGAGTGGCAGTGGTAACAGTATGTGGCAGTGGTAACAGGCAGTGGCAGTGGTAACAGGGAGAGGCAGTCATAACTGTGAGTGACAGTGGTGACAGTGGTAACAGTGAGTGACAGTGGTAACAGTGGGTGACAGTGGTAACAGCATATTACAGTGGTAACAGCGTTTGACAGTGGTTACAGTGAGTGGCAGTGGTAACAGTGACTAGCAGTTGTAAAAGTGTGTGACAGTGGACCCACAGTGTGACAGTGTTAACAGTGAGTGGCAGTGGAAACAGCATGTGGCAGTCGTAACAGTGAGTGGCAGTGGGAACAGTGAGTGGCAATTGTAACAGCGTGTGACAGTGGTAACTGCGAGTTGCAGTGGTAACAGCGAGTGGCAGTGGTAACAGTGTGTGACAGTGGTACAGCGTGTGACAGTGGTAACAGCATGTGACAGTGGTAACAGCGTGTGACAGTGGTACAGCGTGTGACAGTGGTAACAGCATGTGACAGTGGTAACAGCGTGTGACAGTGGTACAGCATGTGACAGTGGTAACAGCGTGTGACAGTGATAACATTGAGTGGCTGTGGTAAAAGTGAATAACAGTGGTAATAGTGAGTGGCAGTGGTAACAGCGAGTGGCAGTTGCAACAGTGAGTGACAGTGGTAACCGTGAGTGACAGTGGTAACCGTGTGTGACAGTGGTAACAGCATGTGACAGTGGTAACAGTGAGTGGCAGTGGTAACAGGGAGTGGCAGTGGTAACAGTGAGTAGCAGTGGTAACAGTGAGTGGCACTGGTAACAGCGTGTGACAGTGGTAACAGCATGTGACAGTGGGCCCACTGTGTGACAGTGGTAACAGTGAGTGGCAATGGTAACAGTGAGTGGCAGTGGTAAAAGTATGTGGCAGTGGTAACAGTGAGTGGCAGTGGTAACAGTGAGTAGCAGTGGTAACAGTGAGTGACACTGGTAACAGCGTATGACAGTGGTAACAGCATGTGACAGTGGGCCCACTGTGTGTCAGTGGTAACAGTGAGTGACAGTGGTTACAGTGAGTGACAGTGGTAACATTGAGTCACAGTGGAAACAGGGAGTGGCAGTGTTAACAGCATGTGACAGTGGTAACAGCGTGTGACAGTGGGCCCAGTGTGTGGCAGTGGTAACAGTGAGTGGCAGTGGTAACAGTCAGTTGCAGTGGTAACAGGGAGAGGCAGTGGTAACAGTGAGTGACAATGGTGACAGTGGCAAAAGTGAGTGGCAGTGGTAACAGTGAGTGGCAGTGGTAACATCCTATTACAGTGGTTACAGTGAGTGACAGTGGTAACAGTGACTAGCAGTGGTAACAGCGTGTTGCAGTGGTAACAGCGTGTGACAGCGGGCCCTGTGTTTGCCAGTGGTAACAATGAGTTGCAGTCAAAACAGTGAGTGGCAGTGGTAAAAGTGAGTAACAGTGGTAACAGTGAGTAAAAGTGGTAATAGCGAGTTACAGTTGTCACATTTTTTGGCAGTGGTAACAGCGTGTGACAGTGATAACAGTGAGTGGCAGTGGTAACAATGAATGGCAGTGGTAACAGCATGTGACATTGGTAAAAGCGTGTGACTGTGGGCCCAGTGTGTGACAGTGGTAACAGTGAGTGGCAGTGGTAACAGTGAGTGGCAGTGGTAACAGTGAGTGACAATGGTAACTGTGACTGGCAGTGGTAACAGCGTGTGGCAGTGGTAACAGCGTGTGACAGTGGGTCCTGTGTGTGGCAGTGGTAACAGTGAGTGGCAGTGGTAAAAGTGAGTAAAAGTGGTAATAGTGAGTGACAGTTGTTACAGTTTTTGGCAATGGTAACAGCGTGTGACAGTGATAACAGTGAGTGGCAGTGGTAACAATGAATGGCAGTGGTAACAGCATGTGACATTGGTAAAAGCATGTGACTGTGGGCCGAGTGTGTGACAGTGATAACAGTGAGTGGCATTGTGTTACAGTGGTAACAGTGAGTCACTGTGGTAACAGTATGTGGCAGTGGTAACAGTCACTGGCAGTGGTAACAGGGAGAGGCAGTCATAACAGTAAGTGACTGTGGTGACAGTGATAACAGTGAGTGGCAGTGGTAATAGTGAGTTGCAGTGGTGACAGTGGCAAAAGTGAGTGGCAGTGGTAACAGTGAGTGGCAGTGGTAACATCCTATTACAGTGGTAACAGCGTTGGACAGTGGTTACAGTGAATGGCAGTGGTAACAGTGACTATCAGTGGTAACAGCGTGTGACAGTGGACACACAGTTTGACAGTGGTAGCAACGTGTGACAGTGGTAACAGTATGTGGCAGTGCTAACAGTATGTGGCAGTGGTAACAGTCACTGGCAGTGGTAACAGGGAGAGGCAGTCATAACAGTGAGTGACTGTGGTGACAGTGATAACAGTGAGTGGCAGTGGTAATAGTGAGTGGCAGTGGTAAAAGCATATTACAGTGGTAACAGCATTTGACAGTGGTTACAGTGAGTGGCAGTGGTAACAGTGAGTCCCAGTGGTAATAGAGTGTGACAGTGGTAACAGCGTGTGACAGTGGTAACAGCGTGTGACAGTGGTAACAGCGAGTGGCAGTGGTAACAGTGAGTGGCACGGGTAACAGTGACTGGCACTGGTAACCGCGTGTGACAGTGGTAACAGCGTGTGACAGTGGTCACAGCATGTGACATTGGGCCCACTATGTGACAGTGGTAACAGTGTGTGGCAGTGGGCCCAGTGTGTGTCAGTGGTAACAGTGAGTGGCACTGATAACAGTGAGTGGCAGTGGTAACGGCATGTGGCAGTGGTAACAGCGTGTGGCAGTGGTAACAGTGAGTGGCAGTGGTAACAGTGAGTGGCAGTGGTAATGGCATGTGACAGTGGTAACAGCATGTGACAGTGAGCCCAGTGTGTGACAGTGATAACAGTGATTGGCAATGGTAACAGTGAGTGGCATTGGTAACAGCGTGTGACAGTGATAACAGTGATTGGCAATGGTAACAGTGAGTGGCAGTGGTAACAGTGAGTGACAGTGGTAACAATGAGTGGCAATGGTAACAGTGAGTGGCATTGGTAACAGTGAGTGACAGTGGTAACAGTGTGTCACCATTGTGTAACAACAGCGTTACGTTGTTGTTTCTTTGCCCGATTGTGTGCAGAACAGAGTGTGAACAAAGTGCAGATAAAACAGTGGCCTAACCAACCACATACATTTTTGAGCCCTGAATTTTTCACATCTGTAATACATAGTCCAGAACATTTTGGCTCCGTTGGCATCAGGCATCATGGTGGGCAGGGTGGGGTGGTATGGCTAGAAGCTCAAAAATCAGTTTCATGTCATTGTGAAACCAGTTTGTGATTGTCCGCTCTGCCCATCAGTGCTGGGGCTGTGTTTCCCCCAGCCATACATCAGAAACCTTATTTCAATACTTTCACATCATTTAATCATGTCAGGATGTTCACACGCCGACGTGTTTCACAGCTGTACATAAACAACGTGGACCTGGTGAGCTGCAGTTCACTCAGGGATTCGAGGTTTGTTTGCCTATCTTGCTTCGGGCAGCACTCACAGTCATCAGTGCCAGGCTTCACAGACAGCACCACATCACTGTTAGGGAGGCACACGGGCAGCTCTCTACCTACCAGACCAGCCGTAAGGCAGGGGCGGCTTTTCAATGGCTGCAGGGCTAGGGCTTGTTTGGGGAAGAGGGAGGAGTGGCCTCAGGCTGCAGGGCGAGGGCTGTACTGGGGAAGGGGGGTATCCCAGGGGGTGTGTGGGGGACACATGTTGATCTGTGCAAGTGGCCTGAAGATGGTGAGGGCTGAGGAGGCAGTCTCCAGAGGAGATGAGGCCAGATGGAGATGTGAGGGTGTGTGTGAGAGAGTGAGTGGTGATGTCCCTTGAGCTGGCAGTGAGTGAGATGCCAGTGAATGTGTGATGGGCTTGTGAGTGTGTGAGTTTAGAGGGATGAGATGGCTGCCTTACCTTGGCAGCATTCATCTGTTTTCTGCACTGGATGGCCGATCTCTTGTGTGCAGCGTTGGCACTGACCCCCTCTGCCACCGCCTCCCAGGTGGGAGTGGTGAGACTGATGGGCCTCCTGCAGCCAGTGTGGGGGGGAGCCACATGGTAATGGCCCCCACTGTGTCCAGAAGGCATCCCAGGGATGTGTCACTGAATCGGGGGTGGGGGGGCTGCACTCTTCTTGGCTTTTGGCTTCATGTCTTCACTGGAGCAGTCCTGGGCTGCGGGCATTGAGAGCTGTGCGCACAGTTGAACTTTAAATCTGGTGCCCTGCCTGAGAAAGCAATAAGGTAATGGCGTGGTGGCTGATTCAGAGGCTGCGCACCAGTGAGACGGTGTTTCCTGTGGCTGCGTAGTTAATGAGGTGGAATTGGGGCGATACAGCATGAAAGCTGCCATTGCGGCCGGCGGGTAAAACACTCCCTTCCCGTCGGATACTGCACTCAGTGCAAATCTGGAATGATTCTGCCCTATCGGCACTTAGCAGCTAAAAACATTGCTGCACTTACACTGAACGTTTATTCAGCATTGAGAAAACCTTGCAGCAAGGCACAAGATCCCAGTTGTGGTGCCGACATTCATTATGTTTTTGTAAAGTGAGATAATCAAAACTCTCTATTGAGGAAACTCTGCGGAACAAGTCAAAAGGAAAAGACCAGACCTGTTAGACTGACTGTCACTATTAATAATGCAGCGTGGACAGGATTGACATGTTTACATCCCATTCTGCCTGCTCCATCTATCACCCACTCCTCACCCATTCCCACACTCCACACCCGTTCCCACACTCCACACCCATTCCCGAACTCCACACCCATTCCCGAACTCCACACCCATTCCCGAACTCCACACCCATTCCCGAACTCCACACCCATTCCCGAACTCCACACCCATTCCCGAAATCCACACCCATTCCCCCACTCCACACCCATTCCCGAACTCCACACCCATTCCCGAACTCCACACCCATTCCTGAACTCCACACCCATTCCCGAACTCCACACCCATTCCCGAACTCCACACCCATTCCCGAACTCCACACCCGTTCCCGAACTCCACGCCCATTCCCGAACTCCACGCCCATTCCCGAACTCCACACCCATTCCCCCCACTCCACACGTATTCCCCCCCACTCCACACCCATTCCCGAACTCCACACCCATTCCTGAACTCCACACCCATTCCCGAACTCCACACCCATTCCCCCCAATCCACACCCATTCCCCCCACTCCACACCCATTCCCCCCACTCCACACCCATTCCCCCCACTCCACATCCATTTCCCCCACTCCACACCCATTCCTGAACTCCACACCCATTCCCAAACTCCACACCCATTCCCCCCACTCCACACCCATTCCTCCCACTCCACACCCATTCCCCCCACTCCACACCCATTCCTCCCTCTCCACACCCATTCCCAAGCTCTACATCCATTCCCCCCACTCTACATCCATTCCCCCCACTCCACACTCATTCCCCCCACTCCACACCCATTCCCCCCACTCCACACCCATTCCCCCCACTCCACATTCATTCCCCCCACTCCACATTCATTCCCCCCACTCCACATCCATTCCCCCCACTCCACATCCATTCCCCCCACTCCACATCCATTCCCCCCACTCCACACCCATTCCCCCCACTCAGCCCCCATTCCCCCACTCCACACCCATTTGCTCCACTCCACATCCATTCCCGAACTCCACACCCATTCCCGAACTCCACACCCATTCCCCCAATCTACATCCATTTCCCCCACTCCACACTTATTTGCCCCACTCCACACTCATTCCCCCACTTTGCCACCACATCCACAAACATTCATTCCCTCCACCACTGATGCACAGTAGCAGCAGTGTGTACCATCTACAAGATGCACTGCAGGGATTCACCAAACCTCCTTAGGCAGCACCTTCCAAACCCATGACCACTACCATCTAGAAGGACAAGGGCAGCAGATACATGGGAACACCACCACCTGGAAGTTCCCCTCCAAGTCACTCACCATCCTGACTTGGAAATATATCACCGTTCCTTCACTGTCGCTGGGTCAAAATCCTGGAACTCCCTCCCTAACACCACAGTGGGTGTACCTACACCACATGGACTGCAGCGGTTCAAGAAGGCAGCTCACCACCACCTTCTCAAGGACAACTAGAGATGGGCAATAAATGCTGGCCCAGCCAGTGAAACCCACATCCCGTGAATGAATAAAAAAGCCCTCCACACCCATTCTCCCCATCCACTGTCCATTCACCTCCCCATTCATTCTTTCCCCCTCTACTGACCACCCTCACTCCCTCCCCCATCCATTCTCACCCCTCCCTGTCCATTCTCACCCCTCCCCATCCATTCTCACCCCTCCCCCTGTCCATTCTCACTCCCTCACCCTGTCTATTCTACCACCTCCCCCTGTCTATTCTCACTCCCTCCCCCTGTCTATTCTCACCCCCTTCCCCTGTCTATTCTCACCCCCTACCCCTGTCTATTCTCACCCCCCCCTGTCTATTCTACCCCCTCCCCCTGTCTATTCTCACCCCCCCTCTGTCTATTCTCACCCCCTCCCCCTGTCTATTCTCACCTGCTTCCACTGCCCATTCTCGACCTCTCTTCCCATCCATTCTCACTCTGTCCCCCCGTCCACTCTCACATCCAACAACCATAACTTGTTTCTTGTATCTGGCCCTCCCTCTTTCCTGCTGGTTCAATGTCCATTCTCATGCTGTCTGATAGAAATGGGCAATTTAAAGGATGTGAGGGGAACGAGATGGTGTTAAACTGAATATTCTTTCAGGCCATGTCTTTTATTCTTCCTTATCATCACATCTTAATTTATAATATAATCATCATTATCGCAACTGTCAGCCTTATTTAACCTTGCCTGCACTCCCATGATTCCTTGCTGTCAGTCCTGATTGCCTGCCTGCTGCTGACAGGCTGATAATAGCTGAGTGATTACACCTCCCCCAATATGAGACAATGACACATGTAACAGTGCAGCTCACTCTATATATTAATGAAGAGCTGCTGAGGCTTTGATAAGAGCAGGGCACCATCCATCAGGACAGGGGAAAGAATGTTGGAGCAGTGCGCATGTGATGTGACAAACTCCTGCAGAGTTTCCAATGACCCAGTGCCGGAAACCTTGAAACCTTGCTCCCACTTTTGTGCATGAAGAATATTTGATAGGGACAGGTTGCTCTATAGATAGTCATATCAGCAAGGAGCTGTCCTTGGTGCCGGCCAACAAAGAAAATCAGTCTCACATGCTTTGATTCTGGGCTCAGTCATCCACAAGCAGCAGTGGGAAAGCAATTAATATCTTGTTTTTTCTGATATCAGACAACTGTTTATCTTCCGAATTAGGGTCTTATCATACACTATTACCTGTATCAGAGCCAGTAGCTTTGGTTGTTCTGTTGAGTGCAGCTGAAATCCAGCATGAGATACAGAGCCTGCAATGGATACTTGACTCTGAAGCCTGTGATTACAGGTATTACATGGAATTGCTTGTGTTATTTGAAGGGGATTAAGGTGGTTTTGGATCAATAACTCTGGAGGATGCTGGGACTGATTACAACAATCAGTCAATATTCCCATTCTGGTGCCTGTGCAGATATACACCATAGTGTCTCCATTATTCAAATCAAATCACTTGTTTAAATAGAAATTCCCATACTGAAAAATGTTGTTTTAAGTGGTTAATTCATGTGCAATAATTTAAAAATGTACAACTGAAATTAATTGTTCAGCAAAAAATTGCAAATTGCAGTGATAGACCTTTTAGAATAATAGGTTGAATATTTTTGAATGTAAGTCTCTGCAGAACTTATTGTAAAAACAGATCCAGTCACTAATGTCTCCCAGAATTCGCCAGAATGCAGGGAAATCAAATCAATAGACAGTGAGACTGGAGGTTTTCAGAGGCTGTATCATGTTCACAACGTACCACACACTTCAAATATCACAGACAGCCAATGTGAGTAAATGTGGACCTGGTCAGCTCCCTGTAATTCCAGCTAAAAAGCTACACTCTGTTCACACACAGCTCTCTGGGGGTTTACCAAGTCAGTGGGCAACTTTTCATTTTAAAAATTCCACAGGAAGATTCAGCTCAAAATGTTTTGCTTATATGTGTGTACTCACAATGGTGAGCAGTCATGGGGAGCAGTATTGGTGAGCAGTCGAGAACATCATGAATAGTAATGGTGAGTGGCCATGATGAGCAGTCATGGTGAGCAGCAATGGTGAGTAGCAATGGTGAACAACAATGTTGAGCATTCATGCTGAGCAGTACCAGTGATCAGCAATGGAGAGAGCAATGTTGAGCAGCGATGGTGAGCAGCAATTCTAAGTAGTAATGATCTGCAGCAATGGTGAGCAGCGATGGTGAGCAGCGGTGGTGAGCTGCAATGGTGCACAGGAAGGGCGAGCCGCAATGGTGTGCAGGAATGGTCAGCCATAATGATGAGAAGTAATGTTAACAATAGTGGTGAACAGTCATGGTGAGCAACAATGGTGAGCAGTAATGGTGTGCATCCATGGTGAGCAGTAATGACGAGCAGTGATGGTGAGAAGTAATCATGAGCAGCAATGGTGATCAGCAATGGTGTGCAGCAATGGTGAGCAGCAATGGTGCACAGTAATAGTGTGCAGCAATAGTGAGTATTAATGGTGAGCCTTAATGGTGAGCAGTAATAGTGAGCAGTAATTGTGAACAGCAATGGTGAGTAGCAATGGTGAACAGCAATGGTGCGCCAAAATGGTGAGCAGCAATGGTGTGTACGAATGGTCAGCAATGATGATGAGAAGTAATGGTGAACAACATTCGTGTGCAGTCATGGTGAGCATTCATTGTGTACAGCAATGGTAGCAGTGATGCTGAGAAGTAATGGTGGGAAAAAGAAGTGAGAGGTCATACTAAGCAGTCATGGTGAGCATTCCTGGTGAGCAACAATGGTGAGCAGTAATGGTGAGCAGCCATGATAAGCAGTAATAGTGAACATAAATAGTGAGAAGTAATGACAAGCAACAATGGTGAGTAGTAACGGTGAGCAGCAATGGTGCACAGGAATGGTGTGCAGAAATGGTGATCAGCAACAGTGAGCAGTCATGGTGAGCAGTAGAAGTGTTGTGAGCAGCCATAGTGAGCAGCTGTGGTGAGCATTAATAGTGAGAAGTAACAGTGAGCAGTAATGGTGAGAAGAAATGGTAAGCAACAATGATGCTCTGGAATGGTGTACAGTAATGTTGAGCAGCAGTAGTGCATAGGAATTCTGTGCAATAATGGTGAGCAGCAATGGTGAGCAGTAAAGGTAAGAAGTAATGGTGAGCAGCAATTGTGCGCAGGAATGGTGAGCAGCAATGGTAAGCACAAAGGTGAGCTGTGATGGCGAGCAGTCATGGTTAGGAGCAATGTTTAGCTTTCATGGTAAGGAGTCATGGTGAGCCGCAATGGAGACCAGCCACATTGAGCAGTCATGGTGAGCAGCAATGGTGAGAATGAATGCTGAGCAGTAATGGTGAGCAGCAATGGTGAGCAGTAATGCTGAGAAGTAATGGTGAGCAGTAATAGTGATCAGCAATGGTAATCACAAAGGTGAGCTGCAATGGCGAGCAGTCATGGTTAGGAGCAATGTTTAGCTTTCATGGTAAGGAGTCATGGTGAGTCGCAATGCTGAGCAACAATGAAAACAGCATTGGTGAGCTGCAGTGGCGAGCAGAAATGGTGAGAAGTAATAGTGAGCAGTCATGGTGAGCAGTAACACTGATCGTCAATAGTGAACAGCAATGGTGAGCAGTCATGTCATGGTGAGCAGCAGTGGTAAGCACAAAAGTGATCTGCAATGCTGAGCAGTCATGGTTAGGAGTAATGTTTAGCTTTCATGGTGAGGAGTCATGGTTAGCCGCAATGCTGAGCAGCAATGAGAGCAGCAATGGCAAACAAAAATGGTGAGAAGTAATGTTGTGCAGTCATGATGAGCAGCTATGCTGAGCTGTGATGGGGAGCAGAAATGGTGAGCAGCAATGGGCAGGATTTATTGATCAGTAATCATGGTGGGTGACAATCAGTCATGGTGAGCAGCAATGGTAGGAAACATTGGTCAGTTGTCATGGTGAGCAGAAATGGAGATCAGCCGTACTGAGCAGTAACAGTGAGCAGTAATAGTGAGCAGTAATGGTAAGCAGTCATGGTCAGCAGCAATGGTGAGAATGAATGCTGAGCAGTAATAGTGAACAGTAATGGTGAACAGCAATGGTGATCAGTAATAGTGAGCAGCCATGGTGCACAATCACACTGGGCACCAATGATAAGAAGAAATGGTGAGCAGTAATTGTGAGCAGTAATGGTGATCACTAATGGTGAGAAGTAATGGTGAGCAGCCTTGGTGAGCAGCAATGATGAAGGACGATGCTGAGCAGCGTTGGAGGGCAGCAATGGTGAGCAGTAATGATGAACAGTCATGGCGAGTAGTCATGGTGAGCAGTAATGATGAGGAGTCATAGTGAGCATCCATGGAGAGCAGGAATGATGAGCTTCAATAGTGAGCAAGAATGGTGAGCAGTCATGCTGAGCAGTGAGATGTGATGGTGAGCAGTCATTGTGACCCATCATGGCGAGCAGTAATGGTGAGCAGTCATGGTGAGCAGTAATGTTGAGAAGTAATGATGTGCAGCAATGGTGAGAAGTAATAGTGAGTAGCAATGGTGCACAAGCACATTGGGCAGCAATGGTAAGCAGCAATGGTGAGCAGTAATGGTGAGCAGTCATGGTGAGCAGCAATGGTAAGCACAAAGGCGAACTGCAATGGTGAAAAGTCATGGTTAGAAGCAAAGTTTAGCTGCCATGGTGAGTCATGGTGAGCCGCTATGCTGAGCAGCAATGAGAGCAGAAATTGCGAGCCGCAATGGTGAGCAAAAACGGTGAGAAGTAATGGTGAACCATCATGGTGAGCAGTAACACTGATCATCAATAGTGAACAGCAATTCGGAGCAATAATGATGTGCAGTCATGGTGAGCAGCCATGCTGAGCTGTGATGGGGAGCAGCAATGGGTAGGATTTATTGGTCAGCAGTCATGGTGAGTGACAATGGTGATCAGTCATGGTGAGCAGCAATGGTAAGAAATATTGGTCAGCAGTCATGGTGAGCAGCAATGGAGATCAGCCATAGTAAGCAGTAATAGTGAGCAGTAATAGTGAGCAGTCATGGTGAGCAGACATGGTGAGAATGAATGCTGAGCAGTAATGGTGAACAGTAATGGTGAGCAGTAATAGTGAGCAGTGATGGTGCACAATCGCATTGGGCAGCAATAGTGAGCAGCAATGGTGCGCAATCGCATTGGGCAGCAATGGTGAGCAGCAATGGTGAGCAGTAATGGTGAGAAGTAATGGCGAGCAGCAATTTTGAGCAGTCACGGAGAAGAGCTGTTGTGAGTAGCAATGGTGGATAGTCATGGTGAACAGCAATGATGAGCAATCATGGTGAGCAGTCATGGTGAATAGTCATGGCAACCATTTATGATGAGCAAGAGTGAAGAGCAGTCCTGGTGAGCAGCCTTGGTGAGCAGCAATGATGAAGAGCAATGGTGAGCAGCGTTGGAGGGCAGCGATGGTGAGCAGTAATGATGAACAGTCATGGCGAGCAGTCGTGGTGAACAGTCATAGTGAGCATCCATGGAGAGCAGGAATGATGAGCTTCAACAGTGAGCAGGAATGGTGAGCAGTCATGCTGAGCAGTAGTGGCAAATTTGATGGTGAGCTATCATTGTGAGCCATCATGGTGAGCAGTAATGGTGAGAAGTAATGATGTGGTGAGTGGTGAGTAGCAATAGCGAGCATCAATAGTGAACAGTCATGGTGAGCTGCAATGTTGAGAAGCCACTCCGAGCAGTATTGGTGAGCACTAATGGTGAGAAGAAATGATGTGCGGCAACAGTGTGAAGTAATTGAGAGCAGCAATGGTGAGCAGAGATGCTGAGCAACAATGTTAAGCATCCGTAGTGAGCAATGATCATGAGCAGTAATGGTGTTCAGTCTGGCTAGAAGTAATGATGTACTGCAATGGTGAGAAGTAATAGTGAGCAGCAATGGTGAGGAGCACTGGTGCGAATGTCATGGTGAGCAGTAATAGCAAAAAGTAATGGTAAGCAGCAATAGTGAGCAGTAATGGTGAAGAATAATGGCGAGCAGTAATGGTGAGAAGTAATGGTGTACAGCAATTTTGTGAGGTAACGTAGAACAGCTATTGTGAGCAGCAATGGTGGGTACTCATGGCGAGCAGTATTAGTGAGCAGTCATGGTGTGCAGCAACAATTGGCAGCAATGGTGAGCAGCATGGTTAGTAGTCATGGTGAGCAGCAAGAATTGGCAGTATTGGTGAGCAGCATCGTTAACAGTCATGGTGTGCAGCAATGGTGACCAGAGTTTGAGGCAAGCAATGGTGATCAGTCATGGTGAGCAGCGATAGTGAGCAGCAATAGTGAGCCATAAGAGTGAGCAGTAATAATGAGCAATCATTGTGAGCAATTAAGGTGAGCAGCAATTGGGATAACTGATGATTAGCAGTAATGGTGGACAGTAATAGTGGGCAGTAATGGTTAGCAGTAATAGTGAGCAGCAATAGGGCACAGTCATGGTGAGCAGCAATGGTGAACATTCATGAGCAGTTACAGTAAGCAGTGATGGTGAGCAATAATGGTGAGCAGCAATGGTAGGAAGTATTCATCTGCAGTCACAATGAGCCTTCATGGTGAGCAGAAATGCTGAACAGTAATAGTGAGCAGTCATTCTGAGCAGTCATGATGAACAATCATGGTGAGCAGTAATGGTGAGAAGGAATGATGTGCAGCGATGGTGAGCAGTAATGGTGAACAGCAAGGGTAGGAAGTATTCATTTGCAATCACACTGAGCCGTCATGGTGAGCAGAAATACTGAACAGTAGTAGTGAGCAGTCATTGTGAGCAGTCATGATGAACAATCATGGTGAGCAGTAATGGTGGCAATTGATAATGAGCAGTAATGGTGAGAAGCAATTGTGAGCAATTATAGTGAGCAGCAATGGTAGGAAGTATTCATCTGCAGTCATTTTGTGCAGTAACGGAGAATAGCTATTGTGAGCAGCAATGGTGGGTATTCATGGCGAGCAGTATTGGTGAGCAGCAAGAATTGGCAGCAATGGTGAGCATTATGGTTAGGAGTCATGGTGAGCAGCAATGGTGACCAGAATTTGAGGGAAGCAATGGTAATCAGACATGGTGAGCAGCAATATTGAGCAGCGATAGTGAGCAGTAATAGTGAGTAGTCATGGTGAGCAATCATGGTGAGAATTAATGATTAGCAGTAATGTTGGACAGTAATGGTGGACAGTAATGGTGGACAGTAATGGTGGACTGTAATGCTGGACAGTAATGCTGGACAGTAACAGTGAGCAGTAATTGTAAGCAGCAAAGGTGCACAGTCACGGTGAGCAGCAATGGTGAACATTCATGATGAGCAATTACAGTAAGCAGCGATGGTGAGAAGTAATGGTGTACAGCAATTTTGTGCAGTAATGGAGACTAGCAATGGTGAGCATCATGGTTAGCAGCCATAGGTAGCAGCAATAGTGAGCATTAAGAGTGAGCAGTAATAGTGAGCATTCATTGTGAGCAGTCATGGTGAGCAATCATGGTGAGCAGCAATGGTGAGAATTAATGATTAGCAGTAATGGTGGACAGTAATAGTGGGCAGTAATGGTGAGCAGTAATAGTGAGCAGAAATAGTGCACAGTCATGGTGAGCAGCAATGGTCGGAAGTATTCATCTGCAGTCATGGTGAGCAGACATGGCGAGCAGCAATAGTGAGTAACAATGGTGAGCAACAAATGTTAGCAGCGATGGGGAGCAGTATGGTTAGCAGTCTTGGTGAGAAGTAATGGTGAGCAGCAATGGTAGGAAGTATTCACCTGCAGCCATGGTGAGCAGCAATGGTGAGTAACAATGGTTCGCAGCAAATGTTAGCAGTGATGGGGAACAGTATGGTTAGCAGTCATGGTGAGCAGCAATGATGAGCAATCATGGTTAGCAGCAATGGTGAGAAGCAATGGTGAGAAGTAATGATGAGCTTTAACAGTGAGCATAAATGATGAGCATAAATGATGAGCAGCAATGGTGAGCAGTAATGATGAGCTGTATTGGTGGGAAGTACTTATGTACAGCAATGGTGAGAAGTAATAGTGAGCAGCAATGGTGAGCATACATGGTGAGAAGCAATGGTAAGCAGCCTTAGTGAGCAATAATAGTGAGCAGCAATAGTGGGCAGCAATGATGGACAGCTTTAGAGAGCAGCAATGGCGCGCAGTAATGATGAGCAATCATGGTGAGCAGTCATTGTGTGCATCCATGGTGAGCAGGGATGATGAGCTTCAACAGTGAGCAGCAATGGTGAGCAGTCATGCTGAGCAGCAATGGTGAGCAGCAACAGTGAGCAGCAATGATAGGAAATATTCATCAGCAGTCATGGAAACCAGACGTGGTGAGCAGCAATGCTAAGTAACAATGGCAAGCAGTATTGGTAAGCATCAATGGTGAGCAGTCATGGTGAGCATTAATGGTGAGCAGTAATGGTGCGCAACAAGGATGGGTAGCAATGTTGAGCAGTATGGTGAGCAGAAATGGTGAACACTCATGGTGAACAGTTACAGTGAGCAGAAATGGTGAGAAAATATGGAGAGCCATAATGATGAGCTTTAACAGTGAGCATAAATGATGAGCAGCCATGGTGAGCAGTCATGGTGAGCAGTAATGGTGAGCTGTATTGGTGAGAAGTAATAATGTACAGCAATGGTGAGAAGTAATAGTGAGCAGCAATGGTGAGCAGACATGGTGAGAAGCAATGATAAGCAGCCTTAGTGAGCAGTAATAGTGAGCAGCAATAGTGGGCAGCAGTGATGGGCAGCAATGGCGCGCAGTAATGATGAGCAGTCATGGTGAGCAGTCATTGTGTGCATCCATGGTGAGCAGGGATGATGAGCTTCAACAGTGAGCAGCAATGGTGAGCAGTCATGCTGAGCAGTAACAGTGAGCAGCAATGGTAGGAAATATTCATCAGCAGTCATGGAAAGCAGACGTGGTGAGCACCAATGGTGATCAACAATGGCAAGCAGTATTGGTAAGCATCAATGGTGAGCAGTCATGGCAAGCATTAATGGTGAGCAGTAATGGTGAGCAGCAAAGATGGGTAGCAATGTTGAGCAATATGGTGAGCAGTCATGGTGAGCAAAAATGGTGAACAATCATGGTGAACAGTTATAGTGAGCATAAATGGTGAGAAAATATGGAGAGCCATAATGATGAGCTTTAACAGTGAGCATAAATGATGAGCAGCCATCGTGAGCTGTATTGGTGAGAAGTAATGATGTACAGCAATGGTGAGAAGTAATAGTGAGCAGCAATGGTGAGCATACATGGTGAGAAGCAATGGTAAGCAGCCTTAGTGAGCAGTAATAGTGAGTAGCAATAGTGGGCAGCGATGATGGGCAGCTTTGGAGGGCAGCAATGGCACGCAGTAATGATGAGCAGTCATGGTGAGCAGTCATTGTGCACATCCATGGTGAGCAGGGATGATGAGCTTCAACAGTGAGCAGCAATGGTGAGCAGTCATGCTGAGCAGCAACGGTGAGCAGTAACAGTTAGCAGCAACGGTAGGAAATATTCATCCGCAGTCATGGAAAGCAGTCATGGTGAGCAGCAATGGTGAGAATCCATTGTGAGTAGCAATGGCAAGCAGCAATCATGAGTAGTCATGGTGAGGCACAATGGCAAGCAGTCGTGGTGAGCAGCAATGCATGGCAGCATTGGAGGGAAGCAATGGTGAGCAGTATTGATGAGAAGTCATGGTGAGCAATAATGGTGAGCAGATGTGGTGAGTAGCCATGCTGAGCAGTCATGGTGAGCACCAATGGTGAGCATCCATTGTGAGCAGCAATGGCAAGCCGCAATTGCGAGCAATACTTGTGAGCACTCATGGTGAGCAGACATAGTGAGCAGACATGCTGAGCCATAATGGGGAGCAGCAATGGGTAGGGTGTATTGGTCTGCAGTCATGATGAGCAGCAATGGTGGTCACTGATGGTGAGCAACAATGGTAGGAAATATTGGTCAGTACTCAAGGCGAGCTATAAGTGTGAGCCGTAATGAATAGCAGCAATGGTGAGAAGCAACGGATCTCAGCCATAGTGAGAAGCAATAGTGAGCAGTAATTGTGAGCTGTAAGGGTGAGCAGTAAGGGTGAGCAGCAATGGTGATCGATCAAGGTGTGCAGCAATGGTGAGCAATAATGTTGAGGAGGAATGATGAGTTTTGAAAGTGAGCAGCAATGGTGAGAACTAATGGTGAGTGGTTGTGAGCAGTAATGATGAGCAGTCATTGTGAGCAGCGATGGCGAGCAGAATTTGAGGGAATCAATGGTGAACAGTCATGGTGAGCAGCAGTAGTGAGTAGTAATAGTGAACATTCATTGTGAGCAGTCATGGTGAGCAATCATGGTGAGAATTAATGCTGAGCCGTAATGGTGAGCAGTAATGGTGAGCAGTAATGGTGAGCAGTAATAGTGAGCACTCATGGTGTGCAGTTAGAGTGAGCAGCAATGCTGTGCATCAATTGTGAGCAGCAATGATAGGAAGTATTCATCTGCAGTCACAGTGAGCAGTCATGGTGAGAAGTCATGGCGAGCCGCTATGGTTAGCAGTAATGGCGGGTAGCAATGGCGAACAACAAGTGTGGGCAGTCATGATAAGCATCAATGGTGATCAGTTAATGGCGAGGATTAAAGGTGATCAGTAATGGTGAGAAGCAAAGGTGGGAAGTAATGGTGAGCAGTATGGTGCACAGTCATGGTGAACAGTAATGGTGAGCAGCAAAGGTGGGCAGGAATGGTGAGCAGTATGGTGAGCAGTCATGGATGGGGAGCAGCAGTGGTGAGTAGCAATAGTGAGCATCAATGGCGAGCAGTCATGGTGAGCTGCAATGGTGAGAAGCCATGGCGAGCAGCATTGGTGAGCAATAATGGTGAGAAGAAATGACGTGCAGCAATGGTGAGAAGTCATTGAGATCAGCAATGGTGAGCAGAGATGGTGAGCAGTAATGTTAAGCATCCATAGTGAGCAGTGATCGTGAGCAATAATGGCGTGCAGTATGGCTAGAAGTAATGATGTGCTGCAATGGTGATAAGTAATGGTGAGCAGCAATGGTGAGAAGCACTGGTGCGAATGTCATGGTGAGCAGTAATAGCGAAAAGTAATGGTAAGCAGCAATAGTGAGCAGTAATGGTGAAGAATAATGGCGAGCAGTAATGGTGTACAGCAATTTTGTGCAGTAACGGAGAATAGCTATTGTAAGCAGCAAAGGTAGGTATTCATGGCGAGCAGTATTGGTGAGCAGTCACAGTGAGCATCAAGAATTGGCAGCAATGGTGTGCAATATGGTTAGCAGGCATGATGAGCAGCAATGGTGACCAGAATTTGAGGGAAGCAATGGTGATCAATCTTGGTGAGCAGCAATAGTGAGCAATCATTGTGAGCAGTCATAGCGAACAATCATGGTGAGCAGCAATGGTGTGAATTAATAATTCGCAGTGATGGTGGACAGTAATAGTGGGCAGTAATGGTAAGCAGTAATAGTGAGCAGCAATAGTGCACAGTCATGGTGAGAAGCAATGGTGAGCAGCAATGGTGAACATTCATGATGAACAGTTACAATAAGCAGCGATGTTGAGCAGTAATGGTGAGCAGCAATGGTAGGAAGTATTCATCTGCAGTCACAGTGAGCCGTCATGGCGAGCAGAAATACTGAACAATAATAGTGAGCAGTCATTGTGAGTAGTCATGATGAACAATAATGGTAAGCAGCAATGGTGACAATTGATAATGAGCAGTAATGGTGAGAAGCAATGATGAGCAATAATAGTGAGCAGCAATGGTAGGAAGTATTCAGTAATGGTGGGCAGCAAAGGCGATCACTCATGGTGAACAGTTACAGTAAGCAGCAATGATGAGCAGTAATGGTGAGCAACAATGGTAGGAAGTATTCATCTGCAGTCATGGTGAGCAGTAATAGTGACCAGTCATGGTGAGTAGCAATGGCAAGCAGCAATGGTGGGCAGTCATGGTGAGCTTCAAGGGTGAAAAGTCATGATGAGCACCATTGATGACCAGTAATGGTGAGCAGCAAAGGTTGGTAGCAATGGTGAGCAGTATGGCTAGCAGTCATGCCCATCACTCATGGTGAGCAGCAATGTTGAGCAATCATGGTTAGCAGTAATGGTGAGCAGTAATGCTGAGCAGCAATAGTGATCAGTAGTACTGAGCAGCAATGGTGCGCAGTCACAGTGAGCAGCAATGGTGAGCAGTAATGATGAGAAGAAATGGTGTGCAGCAATGGTGAGAAATAATAGTGAGCAGCAATGGTGAGAAGACATGGAGAGAAGCTATGGTAAACAGCCTTAGTGAGCAGTAATAGTGAGCATTAATGGTGAGCAATAGTAGTTAGAAGTAATGATGTGCAGCAATGGTAGGAAATATTGGTCAGCAGTCATGGTGATTGGTAATGGTGAGCAGTAATGATGAATGGTACTGGTAAGCGATAATAGTGAGCATCAATTGTGATCAGTATTTGAGGCAGTAGTGATGAGCAGTCATGGTGAGCAGTGATGGTGAGAAATAATTTTAAGCAGCAATGGCGAGCAGCAGTGGTGGGAAGTCATGGTGAGCTGCATTGGTGAGAGGTCACGGCAAGCAGTATTGGTGAGCAGTAACCGTGAGCAGCAATGGTAGGAAATATTCATCAACAGTCATGGAAAGCAGACATGGTGAGCACCAATGGTGAGTAACAACGGCAAGCAGTATTGGTAAGCATCAATGGTGAGCAGTAATGGTGAGCATTAATAATGAGCAGTAGTGATGAACAGCCATGGTGAGCGGTCATGGTGAGCAGTCATGGTCAGCGGTCATGGAGAGCAACCATGCTGAGTGGTCATTGTGAGCAGCAATGGTGAGCAGTCATGTTGAGCTCCAATGGTGAGCAGTACTGATAAGCAGTAATGATGAGCAGTCATGGTGAGTAGTCATGATGAGCAATATTGATGTGTAAAGTGAGCAGACATGGTGAGAAGTAATGGCGAGCTGTTATGGTGAAGATTCATGGTGAGCAGCAATGATTAGCAGTCGTGGTGAGTGGCAATGGTGAGCAATGGCAGTGAGCAGTCATGCTGGACATTCATTGTGAGCAGTCATGGTAAGCAGTCATGTTGATCAGCAATGATTAGCATTCATGGTGTGTGGTGATGGTGAGCAGTAATGGAGGGCAGTAATGGAGGGCAGTAATGGTGAGCAGTAATGGTGAGCAGTAATGGTGAGCATTAATGCTGAGCAGCAATGGTGAGCAGCATTGATGAGAAGTAATGGTCAGCAGTCATGGTGACCAATAATGGTGAGCAGCAATGGTGAGCAGTAGTGGTAAGCTGCAATGGTGAGAAGTCATGGTGAACAGTAATGGCAAGCAGAAATGGTCAGAAGTAATGGCAAGCAGCAATGTTGAATAGAAATACTTAGCAGCAATTGTGAGCAGTAATGGTGAGCAACAATGGTGAGCAGCCAAAGTGAATAGTAATAGTGGTCAGTAATGGCGTGCAGTAATGGTGAGAAGTAATAGTGAGCAGCAACGGTAAACAGTCATGGCGAGCAGTCATGGTGAGCAGCAATGATTAGCAGTCATAGTAAGTGGCAATGGTGAGCAGTGTTGGTGAGCAGTCATGGTGGGCAGCCATGATAAGCAATCGTGGGGAGCAGCAATGATGAGCAGTCATGGTGAGCAGTCATGTTGATCAGAAATGATTAGCATTCATGGTGAACGGTGATGGTAATCAGTAAAGGAGGGCAGCAATGGTGATCAGTAATGGTAAGCTGCAGTGGGGAGAAGTCATGGTGAACAGTCATGGCAAGCAGTAATAGTTAGAAGTAATAGCAAGCAGCAATGTTGAGCAGTAATATTTAGCAGCAATTGTGAGCAGTCATGTGAGCAGAAATCGTGAGGAGTAATGGCATCCAGCAATGATGGGCAGTCATGTTGAGCTCCAACAGTAATGATGAGAAGTCATGGTGAGCAGTAATGATGCACAGTCAAAGTGAGCAGACATGGTGAGAAGTAATGGTGAGCAGTCATGGTGATCAGTAATGGTGAGCAGTATTTGTGAGCAGCAATGGTGACCAATAATAGAGAGCAGCAATGTTGAGTAGTAATAGTGAGAAGCAATTGGGAACTGCCATGGTGAGCGGCAATGGTGAACACCATAATGCACAGTAATAGTGGTGAGTAATGGTGAGCTGTAATGCTGAGAAATAATGATGTGCAGCAATGGTTGGAAGTAATAGTGAGCCGCAATGATGAGCAGACATGGTGAGCAGCAATGGCAGTCAGCCATAGTGAATAGTAATAGTGAGCAGTAACAGTGAGCAGTAATGCTGAGAAGTAATGGTGAGCAGCAATGGTGAGCAGTAATGCTGAACATGTCATGGTGAGCAGTAATGGTGAGATGTAATGGTAAGCAGCAATGGTGAGCAGTAATGATGAACAGCCATGGCAAGCAGTAATGGTGAAAAGTAACGATGGACAGCAATGATTGAAAGTGTTGGCCAGCAGTCATG
Organism: Cetorhinus maximus; assembly: GCF_964194155.1. Taxonomy (NCBI): domain Eukaryota; kingdom Metazoa; phylum Chordata; class Chondrichthyes; order Lamniformes; family Cetorhinidae; genus Cetorhinus; species Cetorhinus maximus. The sequence continues at coordinate 146,995,341 of NC_135885.1, read as the reverse complement.
GTGAGCAGTAATAGGAACCAGTAGTGGTGAGCAACAATGGTGATCAGTCATGGAGTATAGCTATTGTGAGCAGCGATGCTGGGTTGTCATGGTGAATAGTAATAGTGAGGAGTCCTGGTGAGTAGTTATGGTGAACAGTAATGGTGAATAGTCATGGTATGTGGTAATTATGAACAGAGGTAAGTAGTCATGGCGAGCAGCAACGGTGAGCAACAGTGGAGAGCCGTCATGGTGAGCAGTCTTGGTGAGCAGCAATAGTGAGAAGTAATAGTGAGCAGTAATGGTGAGCAGTAATGCTGAGCAGTGTTGGATGGCAGCAATGGTGAGCAGTAATGATGATCAGTAGCAATGAGCAGCCATGGTGAGCAGTCATGGAGAGCAATCATGGCAAACAGCCATGGTGAGCAGCAATGGTGAGCTGTCACGGTGAGGAGTCATGATAAGCAGCAATGGTGAGTAGGAATGCGTAGGAATGGTGAGCAGTCATGTTGAGCAAACATGGTGAGCAGTCATGGTGAGCAGCAATAGTGAGGAGCAATGGCACTCAGCAATGGTGAGCAATTATTTTGAGCTCCAATGGTGAGCAGTAATGATGAGCAGTCAAAGTGAGCAGACATGGTGGTCAGTAATGGGGAGCAGTCATGGTGTAGTGGTTGTGGTCAGCAGTCATGGTGAGCAGCCATGGTGTGCAGCAATGGTGAGCTGACATCGAGAGGAGTCATGATGAGCATCAATGGTGAGCAACAATGTTGAATAGCAATGGTAAGCAACAATGGTAATTGTGAGCAGTAATGATGAGCAGTGATGATAAGCCGTCATTATGAGCAGCAATGGTGGGCACCAGTGGAGGGCATCAATGAGCAGTCATGGTGAGGAGTCATGATGAGCATCAATGGTGAGCAACAATGTTGAATAGGAATCATGAGAGTAATAGTGAGCAGTCATGGTGAGCAGCAACGGTGAGCAAAAATGGGATTAAGAATTATGAGCTTTTCTAACCAATAACGCTCACCATTAATGCTCAACACGACTGCATACCATTGCAGCTCAGTGTTAAAGCTCATCAATCCTACTCACCATTTTTGCTCACCATTGCTGCTCACCATTATTGCTCACTGTTGCTCATTGCCATTGCTGCTCACCAGTGGTGCTCACCATTGGTGCTCACACTTGCTGCTGAACATGGCTGCTCAACATGACTGTTCACCATTCCTGCTCAAGATTGTTGCTCGCCATTGCTTCTCACTGTGACTCCTCACCATGATTTCTCACCATGGCTGCTCACCATTGCTGCTTACAATGACTATTCCCCATGACTGCTCACCATTGCTGTTCACCATTGCTTCTCACCTTTACTGCTCACTATGACTGCTCACCATTGCTGCTCGCCACTGCTGTTTGCCTTTGATGTTCACCATGACTGTTCACCATGACGGCTCAACATGACTCCTCAACATGACTCCTCACCTTGACAGCTTACCATTGCTGCTCACCATGGCTGCTCAACATGACTGCTTACGATTCCTACTCATCATTTTTTCCCACCACTGCGGCTTACCAATACTCCTCACCAAGACAGCTAACCATTGCTGCTCGCTATGACTGCTCACCATGACTGCTCACCACTGCTGCTTGCCGTTGCTGCTCACCATTGCTGTTCACTGTGACTGCTCACCATGACTGTTCAACATGACTGCTTACTATTGCTGATCACACTTGTTGCACAACATGACTGTTCACCATTCCTACTTACCATTGTTGCTCACCATTGCTATTCATCATGACTTCTCATCATGTCTGCTCACCATGTCTGCTCACCATTTCTGCTCACAATAACTATTCTCCATGGCTGCTCATCATTGCTGCTCACTATGACTGCTCACCATGACTGCTCACCACTGCTGCTTGCCGTTGCTGCTCACCATTGCTGTTCACTGTGACTGCTCACCATGACTGTTCAACATGACTGCTTACTATTGCTGATCACACTTGTTGCACAACATGACTGTTCACCATTCCTACTTACCATTGTTGCTCACCATTGCTATTCATCATGACTTCTCATCATGTCTGCTCACCATGTCTGCTCACCATTTCTGCTCACAATAACTATTCTCCATGGCTGCTCATCATTGCTGCTCACTATGACTGCTCACCATTGCAGCTTGCCATTGATGCTCACCATTGCTGTTCATACTTGCTTCTCAGCATGATTGCTCAGCATGACTGTCCACCATTCCTACTCACCAATGTTGCTCACAATTACTACTCACATTGAGTCCTCGCCATGACTGCTCTCCATGGCTGCTCGCCATTGATGATCACAATCACAATTCTCCATAACTGCTCACCATTGCTGATCACCATTCATTATCACCATCACTGCTCACCATGACTGCTCACCATGAGTTCTCACTATGCTTACAATTGCTGCTCACCAAGACTGCTCACCATTGCTGCTCACCATGACTGTTCACCATTGATATTCACTATTGCTGCTCACTATCGTTGCTTACCATTAGTGCACACCATGGCTGCTCACCATGATTGCTCGACATGACTGCTCACCATTCCTACTCACCATCGTTGCTCACTATTGAAGCTCACAGCAACTCCTCACCATGACTGGTCGCGATTGCTGCTCACCTAGCTATGGTTGCACACCATTACTGCTCACAATGTCTGTTCACTATTACTGCTCACGATTGCTGCTCACCATGTCGGCTCACCATTGCTTCCCTCCAATTCTGCTCACCACTGCTGCTCACAACAACTGTTAACCATTATTGCTCACAATGACTACTCACCATTATGCTCGCTATTGCTGCTGAACGTGACTGCTCACCACTGGTAAAACTCATCATTCCCCCTCACCATTTTTGCTCAACATTGCTCCTCACCATTGCTGCTCACTATTGGTACACACCATGGCTGCTCACCATGACTGCTCAACATGAATGTTCACCATTCCTGCTCACCATTGTTTCTCACTATTACTGCACATGGCAACTCCTTAATATGTCATCCCACCATTGCTGTTCCCCATAGCTGCTCGTCATGACTGTTCACCATTACTGCTCACTATGACTGCTCAAAATTACTGCTCACCATCCCTACTCACCAATGTTGCTCAGCATGACTGATCACCATTGCAGCTCGCCATTGCTACTCAACATGACTGTTAGCTATTGCTGCTCACTGTTATAATATAATTTCTCCTCACAATTTGAGCTCACCATTTCGACACCCCTTGTTTTGTCACCATTACTACTCACCATGACTTCTCATCATTCTGACTCACTATTGTTGCACATTATTGCTGCTCACCATTACTCCTCACCATTGATGCTCACCATTGCTGCTCACCATGACTGCTTACCATGACTGCTCACCATGGCTGCTCACCATTGCTGCTCATCATTGCTGCTCACACTTGCTGCTCAGCATGACTGTTCAACATGACTGTTAATCATTGCTGTTCACTATTAAAGTTCATCATTCCTCCTCACCAGTTTTGCTTACCATTACAAGGTGATTGCTCAACATTGCTGCTCGCACTGCTGCTCGCCATTGCTGCTCACCGTGACTGCTTAGCATGACTGCTCACCATGACTGCTCAACATGATTGCTCACCATTGCTACTCACCATTGTTGCTCAACATTGCTGCTCACCATGACTCCTCACCACGACCGTTGCCCATTGCTGCCCACCATTACTGTTCGCCAGTTCTGTTCACAATTGGTGTTCAACATTGCTGCTTACCATTGCTGCTCACAATTACTGTTCACCATGACTGTTCATCATGACTGTTCACCCTGACTACCCACCATTGCTGCTCACAATAACAATTCACTGTGACTGCTCGTTAATGCTGCTCATCATTGCTCTTCACCATGACACTGCACCATTGCTGCTCACCAAGATTGCTCACCATCACTGCTCAGCATTATTTCTCACCATTACTGTTCACTATTATTGCTCACCATGGTAGGTCACCATTGCTGCTCACCATGACTGCTCACCATGGCAGCTCACCATTGATGCTCACCATTGATGCTCACACTTGCTGCTCAGTATGACTGTTCAACATGACTGTTAACCATTGCTGCTCACTGTTAGAGCTCATCATTCCTCCTCACCATTTTTGCTTACCATTACTACACAAGTTGATTGCTCACCATTGCTGCTCGCACTGTTGCTCGCCATTGCTGCTCACCGTGAATGCTCAGCATGACCGCTCACCATGACTGCTCAACATGATTGCTCACCATTGCTACTCACCATGTCTCCTCACCTTGACTGTTGCCCAACTCAGCCCACCATTACTGTTCGCCATTTCCACTCACAACTGGTGTGCAACGTTGTTGCTCACCAAGATTGCTCAACATTGCTGGTCGCTATTGCTGCTCGCAATTGCTGCTCATATTTGCTGCTCACCATAACTGCTCAATATGACTGCTCAACATTACTGCTCACTATGACTGCTTATCATTGCTGATCACCATGGTGCACACCGTGGCTACTCACCATGACTGCTCAACATGACTACTTACCATTCCTAAACACCACTGTTGCACACTATTACTGCTCACAGCCACTCCTCACCATGAGTGCTCAACATTACTGTTCACCATAACTGCTCAACATGACTTCTCGTCATTCCGACTCACTATTGTAGCTCACTATTGCTGCTCACAATTACTCATCACCATTGATGCTCACTATTGCTGCTCGCCATTGATGTTCATCATTGCTGCTCACCATGACTGCTCACCATGACTGCTCACCATGGCCGCTCACCATTAATGCTCACCATTGCTGCTCACACTTGCTGCTCAGCATGACTGTCCACCATTACTGTTCACCCTGACTACCCACCATTTCTTCTCACAATAACAATTCTCCGTGACTGCTCATCATTGCTGCTCATCATTGCTCATCACCATGACAGAACACCATTGCTGCTCACCAAGATTGCTCACCATCACTGCTCAGCATTATTTCTCACCATTACTGTTCACTATCATTGCTCACCATGGTAGGTCACCATTGCTGCTCACCATGACTGCTCACCATGGCAGCTCACCATTGATGCTCACACTTGCTGCTCAGTATGACTGTTCAACATGACTGTTAACCATTGCTGCTCACTGTTAAAGCTCATCATTCCTCCTCACCATTTTTGCTTACCATTACTACACAAGTTGATTGCTCACCATTGCTGCTCGCACTGCTGCTCGCCATTGCTGCTCACCGTGAATGCTCAGCATGACTGTTCATCATGACTGCTCAACATGATTGCTCACCATTGCTACTCACCATGTCTCCTCGCCTTGACTGTTGCCCAACTCTGCCCACCATTACTGTTCGCCATTTCCACTCACAACTGGTGTTCAATGTTGTTGCTCACCAAGATTGCTCAACATTGCTGGTCGCTATTGCTGCTCGCAATTGCTGCTCATACTTGCTGCTCACCATAACTGCTCAACATGACTGCTCAACATGACTACTTACCATTCCTAAACACCACTGTTGCACACTATTACTGCTCACAGCCACTCCTCACCATGAGTGCTCAACATTACTGTTCACCATAACTGCTCAACATGACTTCTCGTCATTCCGACTCACTATTGTAGCTCACTATTGCTGCTCACAATTACTCATCACCATTGATGCTCACTATTGCTGCTCGCCATTGATGTTCATCATTGCTGCTCACCATGACTGCTCACCATGGTCGCTCACCATTGATGCTCACCATTGCTGCTCACACTTGCTGCTCAGCATGACTGTCCACCATTATTGTTCACCCTGACTACCCACCATTTCTTCTCACAATAACAATTCTCCGTGACTGCTCTTCATTGCTGCTCATCATTGCTCATCACCATGACAGAACACCATTGCTCCTCACCAAGATTGCTCACCATTGCTGTGCACTATTGCTGCCCACCATTGCTGCTCATACTTGCTGCTCACTATGACTGCTCAACATGACTGTTCACCATTCCTACTCACAATTGTTGCTCACCATTACTACTCACCTTGAGTCCTCACCATGACTGCTCAACATGGTTGCTCACCATTGCTGCTCGAAATGACTATTCTCCATGACTGCCCACCATTACTGCTCGCCATTTCTACTTACAATTGGTGCTCAACATTGCTGCTCGCTATTGCTGCTCACCGTGACTGCTCAGCGTGACTGCTCGCCATTACTGCTCAACATGATTGCTCACCGTTGCTACTCACCATTGTTGCTCAACATTGCTGCTCACCATGTCTCCACGCCATGGCTGCTGCCCATTGCTGCCCACCATTACTACTTGCCATTTCTGCTCACAATTTGTGATGAACATTGCTGCACATCATTGCTGCTCACCATTACTGTTCACCATTACTACTCACTATTGCTGCTCGCTATTGCTGCTCGCCATTGCTGTTCACCATTGCTGCTCACACTTGCTGCTCAGCATCGCTGTTCACCATTGCAGATCACCATGACTGCTCACCATTTCTGATCAGCATTGGTGCACACAATGGATGCTCACCATGACTGCTCAACATGACTACTCACCATTCCTACTCACCAATGTTTCTCACTATTACTGCTCACAGCCACTGCTCACCATGACTGTTCAACATTGCTATTCATCATTGCTGCTCACTATTGCTGCTCACCATTGGTGCACACCATGGCTGCTCACCATGATTGTTTGATATAACTGCTCACCGTTCCTACTCATCATCGTTGCTCACTATTGCAGCTCACGGTCACTCCTCACCATGACAGGCCGCGATTGCTGCTCACCTTGGCTGCTATCCATTGTTGCACACCATTACTGCTCACAATGTCTGTTCACTATTACTGCTCACAATTGCTGCTCACCATGATGGCTCACCATTGCTTCCCTCCAATTCAGCTCATAACTGCTGCTCACAATGACTGTTCACCATTATTGCTCACAGTTACTACTCACCATTGTGCTCACTATTGCTGCTCAACGTGACTGCTCACCATTACTGCTCACTGGTAAAACTCATCATTCTCCCTCACCATTTTTGCTCAACATTGCTGCTCACCATTGCTGCTCACTATTGGTACACACCATGGCTGCTCCCCATGACTGCTCAACGTGAATGTTCACCATTCCTGCTCACCATTGTTTCTCACTATTGCTGCACACAGCAACACCTTACTATGACTTCCCACCATTCCTGTTCCCCATAGCTGCTTGCCATGACTGCTCACCATTACTGCTCACTATGACTGCTCAAAATTACTGCTCACCATTCCTACTCACCATTGTTGCTCAGAATGACTGATCAATATTTCAGCTCGCCATTGCTACTAAACATGACTGTTAGCCATTGCTGCTCATTGTTGTAATATAATTTCTCCTCATAATTTGAGCTCACCATTTTGACACCCCTTGTTTGGTCACCATTGCTACTCACCATTGTTTCTCACCATGACTATTCATCATTCCGACTCACTATTGTTGCTCACTATTGCTGCTACCATTACTACTCACCATCGATGCTCACCATTGATGCTCACCATTGTTGCTCACCATTGATGCTCACCATTGATGCTCACCATTGCTGCTCACACTTGCTGCTCAGCATGACTGTTCAACATGACTGTTAATCATTGTTGCTCACTATTAAAGCTCATCATTCCTCCTCACCATTTTTGCTTACCATTACATGGTGATTGCTCAACATTGCTGCCCGCACTGCTGCTCGCCATTGCTGCTCACCGTGACTGCTCAGCATGACTGCTCACCATTCCAATCAGCATTGTTGCTCAACATTGCTGCTCACCATGTCTCCTCACCATCACTGTTGCCCATTGCTGCCCACCATTGCAGTTCGCCAGTTCTGCTCAGAATTAGTTTTCAACATTGCTGCTCACCATTGCTGCTCACAATTACTGTTCACCATGACTGTTCACCATGATTATTCACCCTGACTACCCACCATTGCTGCTCACAATAACAATTCTCTGTGACTGCCCGTTAATGCTGCTCATCATTGCTCTTCACCATGACAGCACACCATTGCTGCTCACCAAGATTGCTCACCATCACTGCTCATCATTATTCCTCACCATTGATGCTCACCATTGCTGCTTACAATTACTGTTCACCATGAGTGTTCACCCTGACTACCCACCATTGCAGCTCACAATAAGAATTCTCCATGACTGCTCATCATTGCTGCTCAACGTGATTGCTCACCATTGCTACTCACCATTGTTGCTCTACATTGCTGTTCACCATGTTTCCTCGCCATGACTGGTGCCCATTGCTGTCCACCATTACTGCTCGCCATTGTTGCTCACAATTGGTGTTCAACATTGCTGCTCACCATTGCTGCTCACAATTACTGTTCACCATGACTGTTCACCATGATTATTCACCCTGACTACCCACCATTGCTGCTCACAATAACAATTCTCCGTGACTGCTCATCATTGCTCCTCACCATGGCAGCACAACATTGCTGCTCATCAAGATTGCTCACCATTGCTGCTCGCTATTGCTGCTCGCCACAGCTGCTCACCATTGCTGCTCACACTTCCTGCTCAGCATGACTGCACACCATTGCTGCTCAGCATTACTGATCACCATTGCTGATCACCATTGGTGCACACCATGGCTGCTGACCATGACTGCTCACCATGGCCGCTCACCATTGATGCTCACCATTGCTGCTCAGCATGACTGCTCAACATGACTGTTAACCATTGCTGCTCACTGCTAAAGCTCATCATTACTCCTCAACATTTTTCCTTACCATTGCTACACGCCTTGATTGCTCACCATTGCTGCTCGCACTGCTGCTCGCCATTACTGCTGACCATGTCTGTTCAGCATGGCTGCTCACCATGACTGCTCAACATGATTGCTCACCATTGCCATTTGCCATGTCTCCTCACCATGACTGCTGCCCATTGCTGCCCACCATTATTGCTCACCATTTCTGCACACAATTGCTGTTCAGCATTGCTGCTAAACATTGCTGGTCACCATTACTGTTCACCCTGACTACCCACCATTGCGGTTCACCATAGCAATTCGCCTTGACTGCTCCTTATTGCTTTCCATCATTGCTCTTCACCATGACAGCACACCATTGCTGCTCACCAACATTGCTCACCATTGTTGCTCACTATTACTGCTCGCCATCGCTGTTCACCATTGCTGCTCACACTTGCTGCTCAGCATGGCTGCTCACCACTGCTGATCACCATTGGTGCACACCATGGCTGCTCACCTTGACTGCTCAACATGACTACTCACCATTCCTACTCTCCACTGTTGCTCATTATTACTGCTCACAGCCACTCCTCACCATGACTGCTCAACATTACTGTTTACCATAACTTCTCAACAGGACTGCTCGTTATTCGGACTCACTATTGTTGATCACTATTGCTGCTCACCATGACTCCTCACCAATACAGCACACCATGGCCGCTCCCCATTGATGCTCACCATTGCTGCTCACACTTGCAGCTCAGCATGACTGTTCAACACGACTGTTAACCATTGCTGGTCACTGTTAAAGCACATCATTTCTCCTCACCATTTTTGCTTGCCATTGTTACACACTTTGATTGATCATCATTGCTGCTCACACTGCTGCTCACCATTGCTGCTCTCTGTGACTGCTGAGCATGTCTGCTCACCATGACTGCTTAACATGATTGCTCACCATTGCTACTCACCATTGCTGCTCAACTTTGCTGCTCACCATATCTCCTCACCATCACTGTTGCCCATTGCTGCCCACCATTACTACTCAGTATTTCTGCTCACAATTGGTGTTCAACATTGCTGCTCACTATTGTTGCTCAAAATTACTGTTCACCATTACGATTCACCCTGACTACCCACCATTGCTGCTCACAATAACAATTCTCTGTGACTGCTCATCATTGCTGCTCATCATTGCTCCTCACCATGATAGCACACCATTGCTGCTCAACATGATTGCTTACTATTGCTACTCACCATGTCTCCTTGCCATTACTACTGTCCATTGCTGTCCACCATTACTGCTCACCATTTCTGTTAACAATTGGTGTTCAAAGTTACTGCTTGCACTGCTGCTCTCCATTGCTGCTCACCGTGACTTCTCACCATGACTGCTCAACATGATTGCTCACCATTGCTACTCACCATTGCTGCTCACCATGTCTCCTCACCATCACTGTTGCACATTGCTGTCCACTATTACTAATCGCCATTTCTGCTCACAATTGGTTTTCAACATTGCTCACCATTGTTGCTCACAATTACTGTTCACTATTACTGTTCACCCTGACTACCCACCATTGCTGCTCACAATAACAATTCTCCATGACAGCTCATCATTGCTGCTCATCATTGCTCCTCACCATGATAGCACACCATTGCTGCTCAACATGATTGCTCACTGTTGCTACTCACCATGTCTCCTCGCCATGACTGCTGCCCATTGCTGTCCACCATTACTGGTCATCATTTTGGCTCACAATTGGTGTTCAACATTGCTGCTCACTATGGCTGCTCACTGTTACTGTTCACCATGACTGTTCACAATTGGTGTTCAACATTGCTGCTTACCATTGCTGCTCACAATTACTGTTCACCATGACTGTTCACCCTGACTACCCACCATTGCTGCTCACAATAACAATTCTCCATGGCTAATCATCATTGCCACTGATCATTGCTCCTCACCATGACATTGCACCATTGATGCTCACCATGATTGCTCATCATTGCTGCACATTATTTTTGCACGACATTGCTACTCACCATGACTCCTCACCACGACTGTTGCCCATTGCTGCCCACCATTACTGTTCGCCAGTTCTGTTCACAATTGGTGTTCAACATTGCTGCTTACCGTTGCTGCTCACAATTACTGTTCACCATGGCTGTTCACCATGACTGTTCACCCTGACTACCCACCATTGCTGCTCACAATAACAATTCTCCATGACTAATCATCATTGCCACTGATCATTGCTCCTCACCATGACATTGCACCATTGATGCTCACCATGATTGCTCATCATTGCTGCACATTATTTTTGCATGCCATTGCTGCTCATCATTTCTGCTCAATCTTGCTGCTCACCATGAATGATCAACATGAATGTTCAACATTCCTACTCACCATTGTTGCTCACCATTACTACTCACCTTGAGTCGTCACAATGACTGCTCACCATGGCTGTTCACCATTGCTTCTCATAATGACTATTCTCCATAACTTCCCACCTTTATTGCTTGCCATTTCTGCTCACAATTTGTGTTCAACATTACTGCTCACACTGCTGCTGTCCATTGCTGCTCACCATGACTGATCACCTTGACTGCTCACCATGACTGCACAAAATGATTGCTCATCATTGCTACTCACCATTGATGCTCACCATGTCTCCTCGCCATGACTGCTGCACATTGCTTTCCACCATTACTGCTTGCCATTTATGCTCACAATTGGTGTTCAACATTGCTTCTCACAATTGCTGCTCACAATTACGGTTCACCGTGACTGTTCACTATTACTGTTCACCCTGACTACCCGCCATTACGGCTCACAATAAGAATACTCCGTGACTGATCGTCATTGTTGCTCATCATTGCTCTTCACCATGACAGCACACCATTGCTGCTGACCAAGATTGCTCACCATTGCTACGTATTATTTTTGCTCGCCATTGCTGATCATTTCTGCTCAATCTTGCTGCTCACCATAACTGCTCAACATGACTGTTCACCATTCCCACTCACCACTGTTGCTCACCATTACTACTCACCTTGAGTCCTCGCCATGACTGCTCACCATGATTGCTCACCATTGCTGCTCCCAATGACCATTCTCCATGACTTCAAACCATTACTGCTCGCCATTTCTGCTCATAATTGCTGTTCAACATTGCTGCTCGCACTTCTGCTCACCTTTGCTGCTCACAGTGACTGCTCACCATGAACTCTCACCATGACTGCACATCATGATTGCTCACCATTGCTACTCACCATTGTTGCTCAACATTGCTGCTCACCATGTCTCCTGACCATGACTCCTGCCCATTGCTGTCCACCATTACTGCTCACCATTTTTGCACACAATTGGTGTTCAACGTTGCTGCTCTGCATTGCTGCTCACAATTACTGTTCACCATTACTGTTCAATATTACTGTTCATCCTGACTGCTCACCAATGCTGCTCACAATAATAATTCACCATGACTTCTCGTCATTGTTGCTCATCATTGCACCTCACAAGGACAGCACACCATTGCTGCTCACCAAGATTGCTCACCATTGCTGCACACTATTTTTGCTCACCATGACTGCTCACTTTCTGCTCAGTCTTGCTGCTCACCATGACTGCTCAACATGACTGTCCACCATTCCTACTCACCATTGTTGCTCACCATTACTACTCACCTTGAGTCCTCTCCATGACTGCTCACGATGGTTGCTCACCATTGCTGCTCACAATGACCATTCTCCATGACGTCCCACCATTTCTGCTCACCATTTCTGCTCATAATTGGTGTTCTACATTGCTGCTCGCACTTCTGCTCACCTTTGCTGCTCACCGTGACTGCTCACCATGAATTCTCACCATGACTGCACAACATGCTTGCTCACCATTGCTACTCACCATTGTTGCTCAACATTGCTGCTCACCATGTCTCCTCGCCATGACTGCTGCCAATTGCTGTCCACCATTACTGAGCACAATTTTGGCTCACAATTGGTGTTCAACATTGCTGCTCACCATGGCTGCTCACCATTACTGTTCACCATGACTGTTCAAAATGACTGTTCACCCTGACTACCCACCATTGCTGCTCACAATAACAATTCTCCATGACTAATCATCATTGCCACTGATCATTGCTCCTCACCATGAAATTGCACCATTGATGCTCACCATGATTGGTCATCATTGCTGCACGTTATTTTTGCTCGCCATTGCTGCTCATCATTTCTGCTCAATCTTGCTGCTCACCATGACTGATCAACATGAATGTTCAACATTCCTACTCACCATTGTTACTCACAATTACTACTCACCTTGAGTCATCACAATGACTGCTCACCATGGCTGCTCACCATTGCTTCTCACAATGACTAATCTCCATAACTGCCCAACATTATTGCTCACCATTTCTGCTCACAATTGGTGTTCATCATTACTGCTCGCACTGCTGCTGTCCATTGCTGCTCACCATGACTGATCACCTTGACTGCTCACCATGACTGCACACCATGATTGCTCACCACTGCCACTCACCATTGTTGCTCAACATTGCTGCTCACCATGTCTCCTGACCATGACTGCTGCCCATTGCTGTCCACCATTACTGCTCACCATTTTTGCACACAATTGGTGTTCAACATTGCTGCTCTGCATTGCTGCTCACAATTACTGTTCACCATTACTGTTCAATATTACTGTTCACCCTGACTGCCCATCAATGCTGCTCACAATAATAATTCAACATGACTGCTCGTCATTGTTGCTCATCATTGCACCTCACAAGGACAGCATACCATTGCTGCTCACCAAGAATGCTCACCGTTGCTGCGCATTATTTTTGCTCACCATGACTGCTCACCATTTCTGCTCAATCTTGCTCACCATGACTGATCAACATGACTGTTCACCATTCCTACTCACCATTGTTGAACACCATTACTACTCACCTTGAGTTGTCACTGTGACTGCTCACCATGGCTACTCACCATTGCTTCTCACAATAGCTATTCTCCATGATGGCCCACCATTATTGCTCGCCATTTCTGCTCACAATTGGTGTTCAACATTACTGCTCGCACTGCTGCTGTCCATTGCTGCTCACCATGACTGCTCACCAGGACTGCTCGCCATGACTGCACAACATGATTGCTCATCATTGCTACTTATCATTGTTGCTCACCATTGCTGCTCACCATGTCTCCTCGCCATGACTGCTGCCCATTGCTGTCCACCATTACTGCTAGCCATTCTTGCTCACAATTTGTGCTCAGCATTGCTGCTCATCATTACTGCTCACAATTACTGTTCACCATGTCTGTTCACCATTTCTGTTCACCCTGACTATCCACCATTGCTGCTCAAAAAAACAATTCTCTTTGATTGATCGTCATTGTAGCTCATCATTGCTCCTCACCATGACAGCACACCTTTGCTGCGCACGAATGCTGCTCGCCATTGCTGCTCACCATTTCTGCTCACCATTTCTGCTCATACTTGCTGCGCACCATGAGTGCTGAACATGACTTTTCACCATTCCTACTCACCATTGTTGCTCACCATTATTACTCACCTTGCGTCCTCACCATGACTGCTCACCATGGTTGCAACCATTGCTGCTCACAATGACCATTCTCCATGACTGCCCACGATTACTATCATAAGATTAGAAGTGAGGATGTTCACTGATGATTGCACAATGTTCAGCACCATTCGCATCTCCTCAGATACTGAAACAATCCATGTCCAAATGCAGCAAGACCTGGACAATATCCAGGCTTGGGCTGACAAGTGGCAAGTAACATTTGTGCCACTCAAGTGCCAGGCAATGACCATCTCCAACAAGATTTAACCATCACCCCTTGGCATTCAATGGCATTACCATTGCCAAATCCCCCATTATCAACATTCTGGGGGTTACCATTGACCAGAAACTGAACTGGACTAGCCATATAAATACTGTGGCTACAAGAGCAGGTCAGAGGCTAGGAATTCTGCAGCAGACACATGGGAACACCACCACCTGGAAGTTCCCCTCCAAACCACTCACCATCCTTGGAAATATATCACCATTCCTTCACTGTCGCTGGGTCAAAATCCTGGAACTCCCTCCCTAAAAGCACTGTGGGTGTACCTACACCACATGGACTGCAGCAGTTGAAAAGGTGACTCACCACCACCTTCTCAAGGGCAGTTAGGGATGGGCAATAAATGCTGGCCTAGCCAGTGACACCCACATCCTGTGAAAGAAAATTTAAAAAAGTGTTGGTTGGATTAGATTTGTCCTGCTTTTAGTGATCAAGAATAGCCGGGCAATTTTGCACTGCTTTGGGTAGACACCTGTAGCTGTACTTGGACAGTTAGGCTAGTGGTTCAGCTAGTTCTTCAACAATATGCAGTGAGTAACTCACCCCCTGACTCCCAAAAGCCTGTTCACCTTCTTGTCAGGAACATACAATAATTTTCATAATGTTATTGGAATTTATTATAAAGTCGAGTAATAACAGGGTCTGTGTGTGTCTGTGTGTGTGTCTGTGTGTGTGTCTGTGTGTGTGTGTGTCTGTCTGTGTGTCTGTGCGTGTGTGTCTGTATGTGTGTGTCTGTGTGTGTGTGTGAGACTTAATTTAATTAAAGGCAGCTGGTCTGAAGGCTTTGATGTAATAGAAGTCAAGATAGGTTTGAAATGTTAAGTAGGTAAACAGAGGTGTCAGGTGAACATTAGCATTTTTAAATAAACCAGGCTAGATTGGTTTCAAAAGAGGCTGTGAGATATTACACTTAGCCGGTGGAAGTTAAGAAACAGGGGGCAAGATTTTTACCTCACCAGGCGGGCGAGGCAGGCGGGCTGGGGAGTGGCCCCGGCCGCGATTTCACACTGGCTGGTCAATTAACAGCTGAGATGCTGAGCGCTGCTGGGGAGGAGGGCAAGCACGCAAGTTTACACATGTGCACAGGTGCGTGCACTGAAAACTCCCTGAAGGCACAGAGCTGCCTCAGGGAGCTGAAGACTTTTAACAACATGAGTAAAGAATTTTAAAATGTTAAAAACATGTCCCCTCATGAGACTCTGTCACATGAGCAGGGACATGTTATAAACGAGATTTAAACATTTTTATTTTATTTTTAATTCCTGTTGGAAACCTCATCCCGGCCATGGATGAGAATTCATAAAAATCCAAAAGCCACCTGGCAGTGAGAAAGTGCATTAAATTATTACTTTAATGGGCCTGTTAATTGGCGGCGGGTGCTGCCGGCTTCCATACACGCCCGCTGACCGAAATATCGCACGAGCACACGATGACAGCGGGATGCTCACCCGATGTCCTCGCGCATCATTTACGCTCGAGCAGGTCGGATGCGGCCCACCCGCTCAGTGAAAAATTCTGGCCTGTGCATTTACTTTTCCCAAAAATTACTGGTAAAATTGGTAATGTAAGAGATTTTTATTATCAGAAAGGTAAAGTCCAAAGACATAGTGAAACAATGGGAATTTGCATTCAAAGGGGAAAATATGTATAAAGGTGCAAGGGCTGTGTGTAAGGGGAGGCATTTTAAGATCTTACAAGTGTGAAAAAGCCTTCAGCATCTACGCCTCAAGCAGCTGTCTCCAAAGAACTGAAGTTAAGGAAACTCACTTTGAATTGGATTGTTCAGGGTCTCATGTTTCTTTGCCTGGGTTGTTTTTTATTCATTCACGAAATGTGGGCTTCGCTGGCTGGGCCAGCAGTTAAAAATCTGTGTGTCTCATTGTTACCTTAATGAAAGTGTAACTGTGAATTAGATTAATTAGAGGATTTAGAAGTTATCATCGTAGTAATTTATAAATCTATGCATGTATTTAAAAATTATTTCTCTTATTAATAAATGTTTAATCTAGGTTTGTAAAACCTATAAGACTTGGTGGTCTTATTCCTACTGAATTCAAGGCACATATCTAGAAATTTATACAAATTGCAAAACAGCCATGGCAGTTGTATCAAGTTTCCCTTTCGGATTTGAGCAGCTCAGCATTGACCATCAGCTGTGCCATAACAATCTACAAGGCACAAGTCAGGAGTGTGATGGAATACTCCCCACTTGCCTGGGTGAGTGAAGCTCCCACAACACCCAAGAAGCTTGACACCACCCAAGACAAAGCAACCCGGTTGATTGGCACCCCATCCACAAACATTCACACCCTTCATCACCGACGCACAGTAGCAGCAGTGTGTACCATCTACAAGATGCACTGCAGGAATTCACCAAGGCTCCTTAGGCAGCACCATCCAAACCCACAACTGCTACTATCTAGAAGGACAAGGGCAGCAGATGGATGGGAACACCACCACCTGGAATCTCCCCCAAGTCACTCACCATCCTAACTTGGAAATATATCGGCCGTTCCTTCACTGTCGCTGGGTCAAAATCCTGGAACTTCCTCTCTAACAGCACTGTGGGTGTACCTACACCACAGGGACTGCAGCGGTTCAAGAAGGCAGCTCACCACCACCTTCTCAAGGGCAATTAGGGATGGGCAATAAATCCTAGCCCAGCCAGCGATGCCCGCAGATGAACATACGAACAAGGAGCAGGAGTAGGCCATTCAGCCCCTCAAGACTACTCCGCCATTTAATAAGATCATGGCTGATCTGATAATAACCTCAAATCTACATCCCACCTACCCCTGATAACCCCTGATAACCCTTGCTTACCAAGAATCTATCCACCTCTGCCTTAAAAATATTCAAAAACTCTGCTTCCACCGCTTTTTCAGGAAGGGAGTTCCAAAGGCTCATGACCCTCTGAGTGAAAAAAAAATTCACCTCACCTCTGTTTTAAACAGTGACCCCTTATTTTTAAACTGTGACCCCTAGTTCTAGATTCACTCACAAGAGGGAATATCCTCTCCATATCTATCCTGTCAAGACCCCCCAGGGTCTTGTATGTTTCAATCAAGTCGCCTCTTTCTCTTCTAAACTCCAGTGGATACAAGCCTAACCTGTCCAACCTTTCCTCATAAGACAACCCACCCATTCCAGGTATTAGTCTAGTAAACCTTCTCTGAACTGCTTCCAATGCATTAACATCCTTCCTTAAATAAGGTGACCAATATTGTATGCAGTACTCCCACTGTGGTCTCACTAGTGTCCTGTACAACAAAAGTATAGCCTCTCTACTTTTGTATTCAATCCCCCTCTCAATAAATGATAATGATCTATTAACTTTTCTTATTACTTGCTGTATTTGCATACTAGCCTTTTGTGATTCTTGTACTGGGACACCCAGGTACCTCTGCATCTCAGAGTTCTGCAATCTCTCACCATTTAGATAATATGCTTCTCTTTTATTCCTCCTGCCAAAATGGACAATTTCACAATTTCCCAAATTATACTCCATTTGCTAGATCTTTGCCCACCCACTTAATCTATGTCTTTTTGTAGCCTCCTTATGTCCTATTCACAATTTACTTTCCCACCTATCTTTTTGTCATCAGCAAATTTGGCAACCATCCCATCCATCCCTTCATCCAAATCATTGATATAAATTGTAAACATTTGAGGTCCCAGCACTGATCCCTGTGGCAAGCCACTGATTACAACCTGCCAACCTGAAAAAGACCTATTTATGCCTATTCGCTACTTCCTCTTAGCTAGCCAATCTTCTATCCATGCCAATATGTTACCCCCTACACCAGGAGCTTTTATTTTCCGCAATAACCTTTGATGTGGCACTTTACCAAATGCCTTCTGGTACATCCACCAGTTCCCCTTTATCCACAGCACAAGTTACTTCCTCACAGAACTCCATTAAGTTGGTTAAACACAATTTCCCTTTCACAAAACCATGTTGACTCTGCCTGATGACATTGAACTTATCCAAGTGCCCTGCTATAACTTATTTAATAAAAGCTTCTAATATTTTCCCTGCAACAGATGTTAAGCTAACTGGCCTATAGTTTCTCGCCTTCTGTCTTCCTCCCTTTTGGAATAATGGAGTTACATTTGCTATCTTCCAATCTAATGGGACCTTCCCCGATCCTAGGGAGTTTTGGAAAATTAAAACCAATGCAGCAACTATCGCACTAGACACTTCTATTAAGACCCTCGGGTGAAGTCCGTCAGGACCCGGGCTCTTGTCAGTCTGCAGCTCCAACAATTTACTCAGTACCATTTCTCTGGTGACTGTAATTTTCCTGAGTTCCTCCCTTCCATTTCCTGGTTTATAGCTGCTTCTGGGATGTTACTTGTATCCTCTAAGGTGAAAACAGATGCAAAATACCTGTTCAATTCATCTGCCTTCTCCTTGTTTTCCATTATCAATTTCCGACACTCACTTTCTAGAGGAACAATGCTCACTTCGTTAACTGGTATCTTTTTTAAAGTATTTATAAAAACTCTTACTATCTGTTTTTGTGGCCAGAATTTTTAGCTCGGCTGGTGGGCATGCGTCCGACCCGACCGAGCGTGAAATGACGCGTGATGATGTCGGCCAAACGTGCTGACACCAACGCGCAGTCGCGTGACAGTCCGGTCAGTGGGCATGTGATGGAGCCGGCCATGTGCCCGCTGACAATTAAAAGGCCTGTTAAGTCCACCAATTTACCAATTGAGTTTATTTTTTTCACTGCCAGTAGAACCTAACGGTTGGCGGGACAGGCGAAAAGGCCAAGCAGCCTTTGCACTTTTTCGGAAACCTCATCCGCGGGTGGGATGAGTTTTCCAAAAGCAAATAAAAATCAAATAAAAACTTTATTTTTTAATTAAAAGTATGTCCCTGCTCATGTGACAGAGCCACAGGAGGGAACATGTTTCATTAAATTTTTCAGATGCTCATTAATTGTTTCAATATATTCTTCATCCCCCTGGGGCAGCTCCGTGCCTCAGGGAGATTTTTCTGTGCTCTCTCGCACGCATGCGTGAATTTTGCGCTAGGCCCACTCGCACTCCTCCCCCCGCCCGCATGCTCAGCGATGCCCCTCACGTATCACACTGGGCTGGACTTAAAAGGCCCGTCTGTGTAAAATCGCGGACCGCCGCCAATTGCAGGTGGCGGGCAGCTTCCTAACTGCCCCCACCCACCCCCACCAATCCCACAAGCCAAGGACAAAACTCCCCTATATTTCTGGCTAGCTTTCTCTCATATTCTAATTTTCCCTCCTTATTGGTCTTTTAGTCATTTTTGCTGTTCCTTATATTCTGTCCAATCTTCTGACTTGCCACCTGTCTTTGCACAATTATATGCTTTTTCTTTACGTTTGATAGTGTCTTTAATCTTTCTAGTTAACCATGGATGATGTGTCCGTCCTTTGGGCTTTTTCTTACTCATTGGAATGTATCTATTCTGTGCATTCTGAAATATTCCCTTAAATATTAGCCACTGCATTCCTACTGACCTATCCCTTAACCTCATTTGCCAATTCACTTTTGCCAGCTCAGCTTTCATGTCCTCATAATTGCCCTTATTTAAGTTTAAAAACATAGTCTCGGACCCGCTCCTCCCTCCCTCAAACTGAATGTAAAAGTCAATCATATCATGGTCGCTACTACCTAGGGGAGCCTTCAATATGAGACTGTTAATTACCCCCATCTCATTGTTCAATACCAGGTCTAGTATAGCCAGCTCTCTGGTTGGCTCCAGAACATGCTGTTCTAAGAAACTATCCCAAAAGCATTCAATGTGCTCCTCATCCGGACTATTTTTGCCCATCTTATTTTTCCAGTCTATATGTAAATTAAAATCTCCCATGATTATCGCCATGCCTTTCTGACAAGCTCCAATGATTTCTCCCTATATGCTCCACCCTACCACATGGCCATTGTCACAGGGCCTGGAACAATTGGAGATTGAGGGCAGTTTTGGGCTTGACGACACAGGTAGGATGTTGAGGGAATAGACAGGGAACAACTCAGATTCACTGGGATGCTGCCTGATGTGAGGGAACAGAAATAAAAAGAAAGACTAGAGAAGTTGGAGCTGCTTTCATTAGCACAGCCAAGATTATGGGCTGATTTGGTAAGAGGTATTTAACTTGATGAAGCAACGGCAACAGAACTGACAGAAATAGATTTTTTTCCAGATTGAGGGGAAATAGAAAAAAGATCAAACACAACAGATCTAGGAAAGAAAGAAACATTTTTACAAACAACCTGTGGAATGTTAGTGCTTGCAGCAAAATCAATGTCAACATTTAATAATAGTTTTGCTAGGTGTTGAGGGAAAGGGGGATAAATAAAGAGAACCATGTGGAGAATAGATGCCAACGTGCGCTGGATGGACCGAATGGCCTATTTCCGTGTTGTAATTTCCATGTAATTCGACATAATCCCAGTAGCCTGGATTAACGTAACCACTTTGCAGCATAAACAGAATAGTGACCACCTGAGACGTCTACTCATTTCTCATCACTCTGGCTACAGTGTACAACTGCCAATCCACAACGTGTAAATAAAATGCTGCACGACAAATATGATGAACATTAACAAAGATTACTGAACTCTGCCAAATGATCCTGATCTCCACAAGTAAAGGTCAGTGTTGAAACTCATCCCCACATGCTGATCTTGAACCGGACTGGAAATTAATTTGCAAATCCATTATTTTTATTACAAAATTCAAAATCATGCTTATTTTCGTATGAGTTATCGATTCAAATGGTACAGTTTGTCGGACGTAAACTTATTTTTCCCCATATTTCCAATGAGATAAATAATAATACATCGCAGAGTTACTGCAAATCATGGAGAATAAATGTGCGAATATAAAATGCTGGTGGATTTTTCAGTCCCGAATTACTGCCGGCCTTTCTTTGTCTTGCTCAGCAGACGCTTTGAAAGCTCAAGGAGGAGCAAAGGGCTTGCGCCAGAAAGCCTTCAGTTACCACGGTAACAAAGAAAACAGAGCCCAGTCTCCATAGCAAAGATAACACACATCTGCACAGGTTAAAAAAAACCTACCGAGGACTCCAATCTGCACGAAATTAGACTTTTTCCTTTGATCAAGCTGAACAGTCTTTCTGAAACATGTGCTTGTTTAAAAGGTATCTCAGGACCTGAATATCTTTATCGGGGGATTGAAAGAGTGCAGTAAAGAGTGAGCTGAAGGGGCATTGGAGTGTGCCTCTTTTACACAGGTGCAATATTGAACATTAACCTTCAACCTTTGATATGCACCAAACACCCAAAACTCCACTTATTCTGGGAATGGCCTCTCTGGCAGGCTTGGAGATAATTCAGACTCTACCTCCTTCCCAGGCTCCATCCAACCTCATAACTCTTCACCATCAGTGGGAACTTTGTCCTCTGCCCTCAGCATGTGACCAGTGGCTAGGGGAGGGGATGGGGATTTTCGTTCATTAAAATTGGGTCCTTTATTACACAGACAAGACTTCCAAGGGTGGAAATTGGAATGTGCTGTAGTTCAGGTGTAAAAGAGGTACAAAGTAGACCAATCTAGGAGTGGGATGACCAGATTCAATCATGGGGAATGGCAGACATTGAATAAATATTTGTGCCTATACTTGTATTAGAGGCAGTACAGCAAATGTTCACTAGATTGATCCCTTGGATGAGAGGGTTGTCCTATGATGAGAGGTTGAGTAAATTGGGTCTATATTCTCTGAATTTTGGAAGAATGAGAGGGGATCGTATTGAAACCTTCAAGATTGTGAAGGGGTTTGACAGGGTGAACTCTGAGAGATTGTTTCCATTGGTCGGGGAATCTAAAACACGGGGGCTCAGTCTCAGGATAAGGGGTGGACCATTTAGGACGGAGATGAGGGGGAATTACTTCACTCAAAGGGTTGTGAACCTTTGGAATTCTCCACCCCAGAGGGTTGTGGATGCTCCATCATTAAATACATTTAAGGACGGGATAAACAGATTTTTGGTCTCTCGGGGAATTAAGGGATATGGGGAGTGGGCGGGAAAATGGAGTTGAAGTCCAAGATCAGCCATGATCGTATCGAATGGCGGAGCAGGCTCGATGGGCTGTGTGGTCTACCCCTGACCCTATTTCTTATGTTCTTATGCACAAGAATTGGCCCCACTGCTAAGATCATGGGGCCCACTTTGCAGGTGTCTGGGTCAGAGATTTAAACAGTTGTCACTCATAGAATTATATCAATGACTTTAGATAAAGGAACCAAGTGTAATTTATCTATGTTTGTTGATCATACAAAGTTAGATGGAAATAAGCTATGAGGAAATTACAGTGAGGAGGAAAGAGATATAAACAAAAAGCTAAAAGCTACTGCGGATGCTGGAAATCCAAAACAAAAACAGAATTACCTGGAAAAACTCAGCAGGTCTGGCAGCATCGGCGGAGAAGAAATCAGTTAACGTTTCGAGTCCTCATGACCCTTCGGCAGAACAGTTCTGCCGAAGGGTCATGAGGACTCGAAACGTTAACTGATTTCTTCTCCACCGATGCTGCCAGACCTGCTGAGTTTTTCCAGGTAATTCTGTTTTTGTTTAGGAAAGAGATATAGACTGCCCAAGTTGGTGATAGAGGCAGAAACTTTAAACTCTTTTAAAAAGTACCTGGATCTGCACCTAAAGTGCTGTAAGCTGCAGGGCTATGGGCCGGGTGCAGGAAGGTGGGATTAGGAAGGGCACCTGGGTGTCCTCGGGCTGGCATGGACAAGATGGGCCAAATGGCCTCCTTCTGTGCTGTAACTTTTCTATGGTTCTATGATTCTATAGACAGGGTAGGTGTGTAGAAAAGAACATGGCAGGTGGAATGTAACGTGGAGAAATGTTAAATTATCCCCTTTGGTAGGAAAAATAGAAAAGCAGTATATTTTTTAAAAGGTGAGAGGCTGAGAATTATTGGTATTCAGAGTCACATGGGTATTCTTGTATACAGTCACAGAAAGTTACATGCAGCTCCAATAAGCAATTAAGAAAACAAATAGTATGTTAGCCTTTATTACAAAGGGTTTGGAATATAAGAGTAAAGAAGTCTTACTACTATTATACATGACTTTGGTGAACTTACAGCCAGAGTATTGTGTACAATTTTGTCCTCCTTACCTAAGAAAGGTGTTACGGACAGGAGAGAGACAGTCCAAACTGCACTAAATTTGGTTTACCGCCTGTCCGAAAGCAGAAGGTGTTTTGAATTAGTTTGTAAAAATAGCTGATGGTGTGTTTTCCAAATCGCTCGGTTTTGTGATCCAATATAATAATAATCCACAGCAAACCCGAGTTAGGGTTAACTCAGAAGGTTAGTTTATTTTTCACATTCAAAACCTGGAAAAAGGAGCAGCTACCCACACCAAACGCACACACAAACACACACACACTAAAGGGTGTTGGGGGGGACGATAGAGAAAAGGAGTTTAACAGTGCAGGATCCACAGAATAAAGAATATTAGTTCATATGAGTTTCATAGGCTAAAGTCAGAGTCCAGAGGGTGTTTCCTTCTTGGTGAGGTTCCATTTCCATGTGTGTCTGGCTGGTTAAACGACACGGAAATCCTTGAAATGAATGAAGCTGCCGCACAATGTGCTTTTCTGTGTTTAGACGACTTGGCAGGCATTGATCAGATACTTTTTAAGTCAAGAAGGCTATGTGGGGTTGAGACTACTTACCTAGCCGAGCTGCTGGAGTTCTGCCTAGTTGATGTTAAAATAGCAGGTCTGCCCCTGAGGCTCAAAGCTGCAATGTTAAAACTGGCCAAAAGGCCAGAGGCTCAGGTTGTGTGACATGGTCTATTAATGGTTAGTTGCAGCTGAACAATTAGTTTCTGTGCTCCTGGCCAGAATTCCATTGTTCCTCCTTCGGAGATAGACAACTTGGCTGTTAGTATCTATTCCAGTGATGAGTTTCGACCTTTCTCTTTTGTGATAGTGCAGGATGAGAGAGCCAGTTCGTCTGCACTTCCTCTGCTTTTGTTGATTACAAGGGGTTTGTACAATGAATTGTGAAATTTCTGAATCTGAAAAAAGAATTCTTTTGCTCTTGAAACCGCTGAGTATAGCTCCCAGACAGAGGGACAACCCTGCGATCAGGTGACTTGTACCAACTTCCTTTATTTTCCTCATTCAGCAGAAAAAGTCCAGTTTTTAAAAAATAGCAATAAGGATAAAATTTGGGGTTTCTTTCCATGTTGTATGAACCCAACAAAACATATTTGTCCCAGAGACAGTGCAACAAAGATTCACTAGATTGATTCCTGGGATGAGGAAATTGGCCTATGAGGTGAGATTGAGAACACTGGGCCTTTACTCGCTACGGTTTGGAAGAATGAGAGGTGACCTGATTGAATTATATGAAATCCTTAAGGGGCTTCACAGGGTAGGTGCTGGATGTGTTCCCTGACCAGGAGTTTAGAACTAGGTGTCACCCTCTCAGAACAAGGGGTTGCCATTTGGACTAAGATGTGGCAAAATTTCTTCACTCAGAGGCTGTGAATCTTTGGAATTCTCTATCATTCTGTCAGTTCTGTCTTTCTGTCTGTTCTACTGTTCTATCAGCTCTTTCGTTCTGTCCTGTTGTTTTTTTTCTGTTTTATTGTTCTATCAGTTCTGTCGTTCTGTTTGCTCCGCCCGTTCTGCCAATTCTGTTGTTTTGTCACTTTGTCTCTTCTATCGTTCTTTCAGTTCTGTCCGTTCTGTCGTTCTGTCTGTTCTGTCGTTCTTTCAGTTCTGTCATTCTCTCCATTCTGTCGTTCTGTCCATTCTGTCCATTCTGTCGCTCTGTCTGTCCTGTCGTTCTTTCAGTTCTGTCCATTCTGTCCGTTCTGTCATTCTATCTGTTCTGTCAGTTCTGTCTATTCCGTCCATTCTGTCGTTCTGTCTGTTCTGTCTGTTCTCTCGTTCTGTCATTTCTTCACTCAGAGAGTTGTGAATCTTTGGAATTCTCTATCTCTATCATTCTGTCAGTTCTGTCTTTCTGTCTGTTCTCTTGTTCTATTACTTCTTTCGTTCTGTCTGTTCTGTCGTTTTCTTTCTGTTCTATCATTCCATCAGTTCTGTCGTTCTGTTTGCTCTGCCACATCTGCCAATTCTGTTGTTTTGTTGCTTTGTCTCTTCTATCGTTCTTTCAGTTCTGTCGTTCTGTCCGTTCAGTCATTCTCCCATTTTGTCAGTTCTGTCAGTTCTGTTATTCTGTCAGTTCTGTCATTCTGTCGTTCTGTCTGTTCTGACTTTCTTTCAGTTCTGCCTCTTCTGTCAGTTCTGTCATTCTATGTGTTCTATCATTCTTTCATTTCTTTAATTCTGCCAATTCAGTCGTCCGTCCGTTCTGTTGGTTCTGTCGTTCTGTCCGTTCTGTCTGTTCTGTCATTCTGTCCATTCTGATATTCAGCCCATTCTGTCTGTTCTGTCACTTCTGTTGTTCTTCCTTTCTGTCGTTCTGTCAATTCTGACGTTCATTCCATTGTGTCAGTTCTGTCCGTCCTGTCGTTTCATTCGTTCTGTCAGTTCTGTTATTCTGTGTGTTCTCTCATTCTTTCATTTCTTTCAGTCTGCCAATTCTGTCATTCTGTCCTTTCTGTCCGTTCTGTCAGTTCTGACATTCTGTCCATTATTTGGTTCTGTCAGTTCTGTCGTTCTTTCAGTTTTGATATTCTCTCCGTTCTGTCTCTCGTGTCTGTCCTGTCGTTTTGCCAGTTCTGACTGTTCTGTCCTTTCCACCCATTGTATCGTTCTGTTAATTCTGTCCATGCTGTTTATCGGTGGTTCTGTATGTTCTCTTGTCTGTCCATTCGGTCGTTCTGTCCATTCGGTCGTTCTGTCAGTTCTGACATTCTGTCTGTTCTATCTGTTCTGTCGTTCTATCAGTTCTCTCTTTCCGACCATTCTGTCCATTCTGTCGTTCTGTCAGTTCTGTCGTTTTATCCGTTCTCTCGTTCTGTCCATTCTGTCGTTCTGTCCGTTCTGTCTGTCGTGTCTGTCCTGTCGTTTTGCCAGTTCTGACTGTTCTGTCCTTTCCACCCATTCTGTCGTTCTGTTAATTCTGTCCATGCTGTTTTTCGGTGGTTCTGTATGTTCTCTTGTCTGTCCATTCTGTCGTTCTGTCAGTTCTGTCGTTCTGTCCATTCGGTCGTTCTGTCTGTTCCGTCGTTCTGTCCATTCGGTCGTTCTGTCTGTTCCGTCGTTCTGTCCATTCTGTCGTTCTGTCAGTTCTGTCGTTCTGTCCATTCGGTCGTTCTGTCAGTTCTGTCGTTCTGTCCATTCGGTCGTTCTGTCTGTTCCGTCGTTCTGTCCATTCGGTCGTTCTGTCTGTTCCGTCGTTCTGTCCATTCTGTCGTTCTGTCCGTTCTGTTCATTCCCCCGATTCTGTCATGTTGTTAATTCTGTACATTGTGTTGTTCTGTCAATTGGTCAGTTCTGTCGTTCTTTCAGTTTTGATATTATGTCCATTCTGTCTGTTCTGTCTGTTCTGTATTTCTGTCAGTTTTGATATTCTGTCCATTCTGTCGTTCTGTCCATTCTCTCATTTTGTCCATTCTGTCCGTTCTGTCATTCAATAAGTTCTGTCAGTTCTGTCGTACTTTCAGTTTTGATATACTATCCATTCTGTCATTCTGTCAGATTTGTCGTTCTGTCCATTCTGACATTCTGTCCGTTCTGTCGTTCTGACTGTTCTGTCCATTCTGTCAGTTCTGTCAGTTCTGTCAGTTTTGATATACAGTCTATTATGTCGTTCTGTCCATACTCTTGGTTCTGTCAGTTCTGACATTCCCCCCATTCTGTCAGTTCTGACATTCTGTCCATTATTTCGTTCTGTCAGTTCAGTCGTTCTTTCTGTTTTAAAAAGTCTATCAAATCTGTCATTCCGTCCATGCTGTCGTTCTGTCAGTTTGTTGTTCTGTTGTTATGTGAGTTCTGTCGTTCTTTCCGTTCTGTCCATTCAGTCATTCTGTCCATTCTGTCATTCTTTCCGTTCTGTCAGTTCTGTCTGTTCTGTCCATTCCCCCCATTCTGTCATTCTGTTAATTCTGTCCATTGTGTTGTTCTGTCGTTCGGTCTGTTCTGTCTGTTCTGTCAGTTTTGATACTCTATCCATTCTGTCATTCTGCCCATTCTGTCTGTTGTGTCCGTTCTGTCGGTTCTGTTGTTCTGTCATTCTGTCCATTCTGTATTTCTGCCAGTTTTGATATTCTGTCTATTATGTCGTTCTGTCCATTCTCTTCGTTCTGTCAGTTCTGACATTCTGCCATTCTTTCCGTTCTGTCTGCTCTGTCATTCTGTTAATTCTGTCCATTGTGTTGTTCTGTCGTTCGGTCTGTTCTGTCTTTATGTCCATTCTGTTCATTCTGTCCATTATTTCATTCTGTCCGTTCTGTTCATTCTGTCCATTCTGTCAGTTCTGACATTCTGTCCATTCTCTCAGTTCTGTCAGTTCAGTCGTTCTTTCTGTTTTAAAAAGTCTATCAAATCTGTCATTCCGTCCATGCTGTCGTTCTGTCAGTTTGTTGTTCTGTCCGTTCTGTTGTTGTGTGAGTTCTGTCGTACTTTCCGTTCTGTCCATTCAGTCATTGTGTCTGTTTTGGTATTCTGTCCATTCTGTCGTACTGTCAATTCTGACATTCTGTCCATTATTTCGTTCTGTCAGTTCTGTCATTCTTTCAGTTTTGATATTCTATCCATTCTGTCATTCTGTCCATTCTGTCCATTCTGTCCATTCTGTCCGTTCTGTATTTCTGTCAGTTTTGATATTCTGTCCATTCTGCCTGTTGTGTCCGTCCTGTCGTTTTGCCAGTTCTGACTGTTCTGTCCATTCTGACTGTTCTGTCCATTCCGCCCATTCTGTCGTTCTGTTCATTCCGCCCATTCTGTCGTTCTGTCCGTTCTGTCCATTCCACCCATTCTGTCATTCTGTTAATTCTGTCCATTGTGTTGTTCTGTCGTTCGGTCTGTTCTGTCTTTATGTCCATTCTGGCGTTCTGTCCATTATTTCATTCTGGCCGTTCTGTCCATTCTGTCGTTCTGTCAGGTCAGACATTCTGTCCATTCTGTCTTTCTGTCAGTTCTGTCAGTTCTGTCGTTCTTTCAGTTTTGATACTCTATCCATTCTGTCATTCTGTCCATTCTGTCTGTTCTGTCCTTTTGTCGGTTCTGACATTCTGTCCGTTCTGTATTTCTGTCTGTTCTGATATTCTGTCCATTCTGTCGTTCTGTCTATCGTGTCCGTCCTGTCGTTTTGCCAGTTCTGACTGTTCTGTCCATTCCGCCCATTCTGTTTTTCTGTCAGTTCTGTCCGTCCTGTCATTCTGTCCGTCCTGTCATTCTGTCTGTTCTCTCAGTTCTGTCGTTCTGACAGTTCTGGCATTCTGTCTGTTCTGTCGTTCTGTCTGTTCTAACATTATGCCCATTCTGTCCGTTCTGTCAGTTCTGTATTCCTGTCAGTTTTGATATTCTGTTCATTCTGTCATTCTTTCCGTTCTCTCGTTCTGTCCATTCTGTCATTCTGTCAGTTCTGACATTCTGTCGTTCTATCTGTTCTGTCCATTCTGTCCGTTATGTCGCTCTGTCAGTTCTGACATTCTGTCCATTCTTTCCTTCTGTCCGCTCTGTCATTCTGTCGTTCTGTCAGTTCTGTCATTCTGTCATTCTGTTAATTCTGTCCATTGTGTTGTTCTGTCGTTCTGTCCGTTCTGTCAGTTCTGACATTCTGTTGTTCTGTCTGCTTTGTCCATTGTGTTGTTCTTTCATTCTGTCATTTCTGTTCATTCCGTGCATTCTTTTGTTCTGTCATTCTGTCTGTTCTGTTCATACTGTCCAATCTGCTCTTCTGTAGTTCAGTCTGTTCTGTTCATCCTGTCCATCCTGTCATTCCGCCTGTTCTGACATTCTGTCCATTGTGTCATGCTGTCAGTTCTGTAGTTCTGTCAGTTCTGACATTCTCTCCGTTCCTTCGTTCTGTCTGTTTTGTCATTCTGTCCGCTCTGATATTCTGTCCATTCTGTCGTTCTTTCAGTTCTGACATTCTATCCATTCTTTCGTTCTGTTAGTTCTGTCGTTCTTGCAGTTTTGATATTCTGTCCATTCTGTCATTCTATCCGTCTGTCGTTCTGCCTGTTCTGTCAGTTCTGTCGTTCATTCAGTTCTGTTGTTCTGTCCGTTCTGTCGGTTCTGTAGTTCTGCCAGTTCTGTCAGTCTGTCTGTTCTGTCAGTCTGTCTGTTCTGTCAGGTCTGTCATTCTGTCTGTTCTGCCATTATATCGTTCTGTCCGCTCTGTCATTCTGTTCATTTTGTCAGTTCTGTCGTTCTGTCTGTTCTGTTCTTCTGTCTGTTCTGTCAGTTCTGTCGTCCCATTGGATCTCTCCATTCTGTCATTCTGACTGTTCTGTCCGTTCTGTCCGTTCTGTCATTCTGCTGGTTCTGTAATTCTATGTGTTCTGTCCGTTCTGTCTCTTCTGTCGTTCTGTTGGTTCTTTCGTTCTGTCAGTTCTGTCGTTCTGTCTGTTCTGTCACTTCTTTTGTTCTGTCAGTTCTGTCGGTTCTGTAGTTCTGCCAATTCTGTCAATTTGTCTGTTCTGTCTGTTCTGCCATTCTATCGTTCTTTCCATTCTGTCATTCTGTTCATTTTGTCAGTTCTGTTGTTCTGTCTGTTCTTTCGTTCTGTCTGTTCTGTCATTCTGTTCGTTCTGTCGTTCTCTCCGTTCTATCATTTCTTTCATTCTCTCCGTCCTTTCGATCTGTCCGTTCTGTCTTTTCTGTCGTTCTGTTGGTTCTGCCCGTTCGGTCTGTTCTTTCGTTCTGTTGGTTCTGCCCGTTCGGTCTGTTCTTTCGTTCTGTTGGTTCTGCCCGTTCGGTCTGTTCTTTCGTTCTGTTGGTTCTGTCAGTTCTGTTGGTTCTGTTCGTTCTGTCGTTCTCTCTATTCTGTCATTCTGTCATCCTGTCAGTTCTCTCAGTCTGTCAGTCCTGTCGTTCTGTCTATTCTGTCATTCTGTTCATTCCTCAGTTCTGTCATTCTGCCTGTTCTGTTGTTCTGTCGGTTCTGTTGTTCCGTCTGTTCTGTCGTTCTGTCTGTTCTGTCAATTCTGTCGTTTTGTCAGTTCTGTCAGTTCTGTCATTCTGTCAGTTCTGTCATTCTGTCCATTCTGTCGGTCTGTCTGTTCTATCAGTTCTTTCGTTTTGTCTGTTCTGGCATTCTGTCTGTTCTGCCATTCTATCGTTCTGTCCGTTCTGTCATTCTGTTCATTTTGTCAGTTCTGTTGTTCTGTCTGTTCTGTCATTCTGTCCATTTTTTTGTTCTGTCCGTTCTGTCACTACTGTCGTTCTGTCGGTTCTGTCATTCTGTCCATTTTTTTGTTCTGTCTGTTCTGTCGTTCCATCCGTTCTGTCATTATGTCAGTTTTGTCGTTCTGTTGGTTCTGTCCTTCGGTCAGTTCTGTCGGTCTGTCGGTTCTGTCCTTCGGTCAGTTCTGGCGTTCTGCCTGTTCTGTCACTTGATTTGTTCTGTCTGTTCTGTCGTTCCATTGGATCTCTCTGTCCTGTCGTTCTGTCCGTTCTGTCTCTTCTGTCGTTCTGTCTCTTTTGTCATTCTGTTGGTTCTTTCGTTTGGTCAGTTCTGTCTGTTCTGTCCTACCATCCATTCTGTCATTATGTCAGATTTGTCGTTCTCTCCGTTCTCTCCGTTCTGTCAGTTCTGTCGGTTCTGTCGTTCTGCCAGTTCTGTTGTTTTGTCTGTTCTGTCATTCTGTTTATTTTTTCAGTTCTGTCGTTCTGCCTGTTCTGTCTAATCTGTCGTTCTGTCCATTCTGTCGTCGTGTCGGTCTGTTCATTTTCTCAGTTCTGTCTGTTCTGTCAGGTCTGTCGTTCCATTGGATCTCTCCGTTCTGTCATTCTGTTCGTTCCTCAGTTCTGTCGTTCTGTCCGTTCTGTCAATTCTGTCATTCTGTCACTTCTGTCGTTCTGTCCGTTCTGTCTTTCTCACTGTTCTGATGTTCTGTCTGTTTTGTCAGTTCTATAATTCTGTCAGTTCTGTCGTTCTGCCTGTTCTGTCCTACCATCCATTCTGTCATTATGTCAGTTTTGTCGTTCTCTCCGTTCTCTCCGTTCTGTCAGTTCTGTCGGTTCTGTCGTTCTGCCAGTTCTGTTGTTTTGTCTGTTCTGGCATTCTGTCTGTTCTGCCATTCTATTGTTCTGTCCGTTCTGTCATTCTGTTTATTTTTTCAGTTCTGTCGTTCTGCCTGTTCTGTCTAATCTGTCGTTCTGTCCATTCTGTCGGTCTGTCTGTTCTGTCTAATCTGTCATTCTGTCCATTCTGTCGGTCTGTCTGTTCTGTCAGTTCTGTCGTTTTGTCTGTTCTATCGTTCTGTCCATTCTGTCATTCTGTTCATTTTCTCAGTTCTGTCTGTTCTGTCAGGTCTGTCGTTCCATTGGATCTCTCCATCCTGTCATTCTGACTGTTCTGTCGGTTCCATCTGTTCTGTCGTTCTGTCCTTTGGTCAGTTCTGTCATTCTGTCCCTTCCGTCGTTCTGTCCATTCCATCGTTCTGTCAGTTCTGTTGTTCTGCCAGTTCTGTCATTTTGTCTGTTCTGGCATTCTGTCTGTTCTGTCACTTGATTCGTTCTGTCTGTTCTGTTGTTCTGTCTGTTCTGTTAGATCTGTAATTCTGTCTGTTCTGTCCTTCTATCTGTTCTGTCTGTTCTGTCGTTCCATTGGATCTCTCTGTCCTGTCGTTCTGTCCGTTCTGTCTCTTCTGTCATTCTGTTGGTTCTTTCGTTTGGTCAGTTCTGTCCGTTCTGTCCTACCATCCATTCTGTCATTATGTCAGATTTGTCGTTCTCTCCGTTCTCTCCGTTCTGTCAGTTCTGTCGGTTCTGTCGTTCTGCCAGTTCTGTTGTTTTGTCTGTTCTGGCATTCTGTCTGTTCTGCCATTCTATTGTTCTGTCCATTCTGTCATTCTGTTTATTTTTTCAGTTCTGTCGTTCTGCCTGTTCTGTCTAATCTGTCGTTCTGTCCATTCTGTCGGTCTGTCTGTTCTGTCAGTTCTGTTGTTTTGTCTGTTCTATCGTTCTGTCCATTCTGTCATTCTGTTCATTTTCTCAGTTCTGTCTGTTCTGTCAGGTCTGTCATTCCATTGGATCTCTCCGTCCTGTCATTCTGACTGTTCTGTCTTTTCTGTCATTCTGAAGTTCTGTCCGTTCTCTCAGTCTGTCAGTCCTGTCATTCTCTCTGTTCTGTCATTCTGTTCGTTCCTCAGTTCTGTCTTTCTGCCTGTTCTGTTGTTCTGTCTATTCTGTCAGTTCTGTCGTTCTGTCTGTTCTGTCGTTCAGTCGGTTCTGTCTTTCTCACTGTTCTGTTGTTCTGTCTGTTCTGTCCATTCTGTCGTTCTGTTCATTTTGTCAGTTCTGTCGTTCTGTCTGTTCTGTTGTTCTGTCAGTTCTATCGGTTCTGTCGTTCTGTCCATCCTGTCATTCTGTCCGTTCTGTCTCTTCTGTCATTCTGTTGGTTCTTTCGTTTGGTCAGTTCTGTCCGTTCTGTCCTACCATCCATTCTGTCATTATGTCAGATTTGTCGTTCTCTCCGTTCTCTCCGTTCTGTCAGTTCTGTCGGTTCTGTCGTTCTGCCAGTTCTGTTGTTTTGTCTGTTCTGCCATTCTATTGTTCTGTCCGTTCTGTCATTCTGTTTATTTTTTCAGTTCTGTCGTTCTGCCTGTTCTGTCTAATCTGTCGTTCTGTCCATTCTGTCGGTCTGTCTGTTCTGTCTAATCTGTCATTCTGTCCATTCTGTCGGTCTGTCTGTTCTGTCAGTTCTGTCGTTTTGTCTGTTCTATCGTTCTGTCCATTCTGTCATTCTGTTCATTTTCTCAGTTCTGTCTGTTCTGTCAGGTCTGTCGTTCCATTGGATCTCTCCATCCTGTCATTCTGACTGTTCTGCCGGTTCCATCTGTTCTGTCGTTCTGTCCGTTCTGTCTTTCTCACTGTTCTGATGTTCTGTCTGTTTTGTCAGTTCTATAATTCTGTCAATTCTGTCGTTCTGCCTGTTCTGTCGTTCCATCCGTTCTGTCATTATGTCAGTTTTGTCGTTCTGTCCGTTCTGTCAGTTCTGTCGGTTCTGTCCTTTGGTCAGTTCTGTCATTCTGTCCCTTCTGTCGTTCTGTCCATTCCATCGTTCTGTTGGTTCTGTCATTCTGCCAGTTCTGTCATTTTGTCTGTTCTGGCATTCTGTCTGTTCTGTCCGTCCTGTCATTCTGTTCATTTTCTTAGTTCTGTCGTTCAGTCTGTTCTGTTAGTTCTGTCTGTTCTGGCATTCGTTCTGTCTATTTGGTCATTCTGTCAATTCAGACATTCTGTCAGTTCTGTTGTTCTGCCTGTTCAGTCCATTCCGTCGCTCCGTCTGTTCTGTCGGTTCTATTGTTCG
This sequence comes from Cetorhinus maximus, assembly GCF_964194155.1. Taxonomy (NCBI): domain Eukaryota; kingdom Metazoa; phylum Chordata; class Chondrichthyes; order Lamniformes; family Cetorhinidae; genus Cetorhinus; species Cetorhinus maximus. The sequence goes on along the minus strand of NC_135885.1, from coordinate 146,961,263 downwards.
GTCCGTTCTTTCGTTCTGTCCGTTCTGTCGTTCTGACCATTGTGTCGTTCTGTCCATTCTGTTGTTCTGCAGTTCTATCTGTTCTATCGTTCTGTCCATTCTGTCAGTTCTGACACTCTGTCAGTTCTGTAGTTCTATCGGTACTATCGTTCTGTCAATTATGTCTTTTCTGTCATTCTGTCTATTCTGTCGTTCTCTCCGTTATGTCATTCTGACCATTTTCTCGTTCTGTCCATTCTGTTGTTCTGCAGTTCTATCTGTTCTATCGTTCTGTCCATTCTGTCAGTTCTGACACTCTGTCCATTTAGTCGTTTTCTCCATTCTGTCCGTCCTTTCGTTCTGTCCGTTCTATCGGTTCTATCGGTCTGTCAGTTCCGTCATTCAGTCAGTTCTGTCTGTCCTGTCGTTCTCTCCGTTCTGTCGTTTTGTCAGTTCTGTAGTTCTATCGGTTCTTTCGTTCTGACCATTGTGTCGTTTCTGTCGTTCTGTCGCTCTGATCATTCTGTTTATCTGTCCATTCTGTCATTGTCTCATCTGTCCATTTAGTCATTCTCTCCATTCTGTCAGTTCTGTCATTCTGTCTGTTCCCTCGTTCTGTCCGTTCTATCGGTTCTATCGGTCTGTCAGTTCCGTCGTTCAGTCAGTTCCGTCTGTTCTGTCGTTCTCTCCGTTCTGTCAGTTCTATCCATTCTGTCTCTTCTGTCGTTCTGTGAGTTCTGTTGCTCTCTCCATTCTGACCATTCTGTCATTCTGTCCGTTCCATCGTTCGCTCAGTTCTGTCGGTCTGTCAGTTCTGTCGTTCCATTGGATCTTTCTGTCCTGTCGTTCTGACTGTTCTGTCATAACCTGTCTTTTCTGTCAGTTCTGTCAGTTCTCTCGTTCAGTCCGTTCCGTCGCTCCATCTGTACTGTCATTCTGTCGGTTCTATTGTTCGGTCCATTCTTTCGTTCTGTCGTTACTGTCGTTCTGTCTGTTCCATCATTCTGTCCATTCTCTCGTTCTGTCCGTTCTATCGGTTCTATCGGTCTGTCAGTTCCGTCATTCAATCAGTTCTGTCATTCTGTCAGTTCTATTGTTCTCTCCATTCTGTCATTCTGACACTTCAGTCGGTCTGTCTGTTCCATCGTTCTGTCAGTTCTGTTGGTTCTGTCAGCTCTGTCTTTTCTATCGTTCTGTCAATTCAGTTATTCTGTCCGTTCTGTCGTTCTGACCATTGTGTCGTTCTGTCGTTCTGCCCGTTTTCTCGTTCTGTTCATTCTGTCAGTTCTAACGTTCTGTCAGTTGTGTCTGTTCCGTCCATTTCAATTCTGTCCATTCTGTCGTTCTGTCCATTCTGTCCATATAGTCGTTCTCTCTGTTATGACGTTCTGTCCATTGTGTCGTCCTGTCTGTTCTGTCAGTTCTGTCGTTCTGATCATTCAGTTTATCTGTCCGTTCTGTCATTGTCTCATTCTGTCCAATTAGTTGTTCTCTCCATTCTGTCAGTTCTGTCGGTTCTGTCGTTCTGTCCATTCTGTCGTTCTGACCATTGTGTCGTTCTGTCGTTCTGCCTTTTTGTTGTTCTAACAGTTCTGTCATTCTGCCCGTTTTCTCGTTCTGTCCATTCTGTCGTTCTGTCAGTTCTGTCGTTGTGTCATTCTGTCCATTTAGTCATTCTCACCGTTCCTTCGTTCTGTCCATTCTGTCATTCTGTCTGTTCTGTCTTTTCTATCGTTCTGATCATTCTGTTTATCTGTCCATTCTGTCGTTCTGACCATTCTGTCGTTCTGACCGTTCTATTGTTCTGTCCATTCTGTTATTGTCTCATTCTGTCCATTTAGTCATTCTGTCCATTCTGTCAGTTCTGTCATTCTGTCCATTCTCTTGTTCTGTCCATTCTGTCGGTTCTGTTGTTCTGTTGGTTCTGTCATTCTGTCCTTTCTTTGGTTCTGTCTCTTCTGTCGTTCTGTCTGTTCTGTCAGTTCTGTCGTTCCATTGGATCTTTCTGTCCTGTCGTTCTGACTGTTCTGTCATAACCTGTCTTTTCTGTCGTTCTGTCAGTTCTCTCGTTCAGTCCGTTCCGTCGCTCCGTCTGTTCTGTCATTCTGTCATTCTGTCATTTTGTCTGTTCTGTCAGTTCTGTCTTTTCTATCGTTCTGTCAGTTCTGTCGCTCTGCCCGTTCAGTCCGTTCCGTCGATCCGTCTGTTCTGTCCGTTCTGTCTCTTCTGTCGTTCTGTCGGTTCTATTGTTCGGTCCATTCTTTCGTTCTGTCTGTTCTGTCAGTTCTTTTGTTCTGTCGGTCCTGTCATTCTGTCTGTTTTGTCGTTCTGTCCGTTCTCTCATTCTGTCCATTCTGTCAGTTCTGTCCGTTCTCTCGTTCTGTCCATTCTGTCATTCTGTCCGTTCTCTCGTCTGTCCGTTCTATCAGTTCTATCATTCTGTCTCTTCTGTCTATTCTGTCGGTTCTGTCGTTCTGTCAGTTCTGTCATTCTGCCTGTTTTCTCGTTCTGTCGTTCTGTCTGTTCTGTCGTTCCTTCAATTCTGTCCATTCTGTCGCTCTGTCCACATAGTCGTTCTCTCCGTTCTGTCGTTCTGACCATTCTGTCGTTCTGTCGTTCTGTCAGTTCCATCATTCTGCCCGTTTTCTCGTTCTGTCCATTCTGTTGTTCTGCAGTTCTGTCTGTTCTATCATCCTGTCCGTTCCATTGATCTGTCAGCTCCGTCATTCTGTCATTTCTGTCTTTCTGCCTGTTCTGTCCATTCTGTCGTTCTGTCCATTCTGTCGTTCTGTCCATTCTGTCGTTCTATCCATTCTGTCGTTCTCTCCATTCTGTCATTCTGTCGTTCTGTCAGCTCCGTCATTCTGTCGTTCTGTCCATTCTGTCGTTCTGTCCATTCTGTCGTTCTCTCCATTCTGTCATTCTGTCCGTTCCGTCGTTCTGTTGTTCATTCCGTTCTGTTAGTTCTGTCCTTCTCTCCGTTCTATTGATCTATCCATGATGTCAGTTCTATCGTTCTGTCCATTCTGTCATTCTGTCCATTCTATCGCTCTGTTGTTCATTCCGTTCTGCCGGATTTCTCCATTCTGTGCATTCTGTAGCTTTTCTATTTCTGTTGTTCTGTCATTCTGTCCATTGTGTGGTTCTGTCCATTTAGTCGTTCTGTCCGTTATCTCGCTTTGTCATTCTCTCTGTTCTGTCGTTCTGTTAGTCTTTCAGTGTTATCTTTCTGTCAGTTCTGTCTGTTCTGTCAGTTCTATCATTCTATCTGTTCCGTCGTTCTGTCCGTTCTCTCCATTCTGTTGTCTGTCCATTCTGTCATTCCATCTGATCTGTCTGTTCTATCGGGCTGTCAATTCTGTTGTTCTGTCCATTCTGTCCATTCTGTCTTTCATTCCTTTCTGTCAGTTTTCTCGTTCTGTCCATTCTGTCGCTTTTCTAGTTCTGTTGTTCTGTCATTATGTCCATTTAGTCATTCTATCGTTCTGTCCGTTCTGTCGTTCTGTCCATTCTGTCTGTTTTATCGTTCTGTCAGTTCTATCAGTTCTTTCACTCTGTCCTTTTTGTCCGTTCTCTCTGTCCTATTATTCTGTAAGTTGTGTAATTCTGTCAGTTCTGTCGTTTGTCTGTTCTGCCCTTCTGTCCATTCTTCCGTTCTGTCAGTTCTGTCATTCTTTCTGTTCTGTCATTCTGTCCGTTCTGACATTCTGTCCGTTCTGTCTTCCTGTCAATTCTGTCCATTCTGTCCATTCTGTCATTCTGACCATTCTGTCGTTGTGTCATTCTGCCCATTTTGTCGTTCTCTCCATTCGGTCATTCTCTCTGTTCTGTTGTTCTGTCCATTCTGTCATTCTGAAGTTCTGTCCATTCTATCGTTCTGTTGTTCATTCCGTTCTGTCGGTTTTCTGGTTCTCTCCGTTCTTTCGGTTTTCTGGTTCTCTCCGTTCTGTCGGTTTTCTGGTTCTCTCCGTTCTGTCGGTTTTCTGGTTCTCTCCGTTCTGTCGGTTTTCTGGTTCTCTCCGTTCTGTCAGTTTTCTAGTTCTGTTGTTCTGTCATTCTATCCATTGTGTCGTTCTGTCCATTATGTCGTTCTCTCTGTTCTGTTGGTGCTTTTGAACTGTCTGCTCTGTCAATTCTGTCCATTCCATCGGCCTGTCAGTTCTGTCATCCTGTCTGTTCTGTCCATCCTGTTGTTCTCTCTATTCTGTTGGTTTTTTGCACTGTCCGTTCTGTTGGTTCTGTCATTTTGTCAATTCTGTCGTTTTCTCAGTCTGTCCGTTCAGTTATTTTGTCCATTCTGTCCGTTCTGTCATTCCATCTGATCTGTCGTTCTCTCCGTTCTGTCGTTCTGACCATTCTGTCCGTTCTGTCATTCTGCCTGTTCTGTCGTTCTGTCAGTTCCATCATTCTGCCCGTTTTCTCGTTCTGTCCATTCTGTTGTTCTGCAGTTCTGTCTGTTCTATCATTCTTTCTGTTCTGTCATTCTGTCCGTTCCATCGATCTGTCAGCTCTGTCGTTCTGTCATTTCTGTCTTTCTGCCTGTTCTGTCCATTCTGTCGTTCTGTCCATTCTGTCGTTCTGTCCATTCTGTCGTTCTGTTGTTCTGCCATCATGTCTGTTTTATCGTTCTGTCCGTTCCATCCGTTCTGTTAGTTCTGTCCTTCTCTCTGTTCTATTGATCTATCCGTGTCCATTCTGTCATTCTGACCGTTCTATTGTTCTGTCCATTCTATTGTTCTGTCCATTCTGTCATTGTCTCATTCTATCCATTTAGTCGTTCTCTCAGTTCTGTCAATTCTGTCCATTCTGTCGTTCTCTCTGTTATGACGTTCTGTCCATTCTGTTGTTCTGTCGTCCTGTCTGTTCTGTCAGTTCTGTCGTTCTGATCATTCAGTTTATCTGTCCATTCTGTCATTGTCTCATTCTGTCCAATTAGTTCTGTCCATTCTGTCCATTTAGTCGTCCTATCTGTTCTGTCGGTTCTGTCGTTCTGTCCATTTAGTCATTCTCTCCGTTCTGTCACTCTGACCATTCTGTCGTTCTGACCATTGTGTCGTTCTGTCGTTCTGCCTTTTCGTCGTTCTATCAGTTCTGTAATTCTGCCCATTTTCTCGTTCTGTCTATTCTGTTGTTCTGCAGTTCTATCTGTTCTATTGTTCTGTCCATTCTGCAGTTCTGACACTCTGTCCGTTCTGTAGTTCTATCGGTTCTATCATTCTGTCAATTATGTCGTTTCTGTCAGTTCTGTCATTGTCTCATTCTGTCCATTTAGTCGTTCTCTCCGTTCTGTTATTCTGTCCATTCTGTCATTCTGTCCATTCTGTCGTTCTGACCATTGTGTCATTCTGTCTATTCTGTCATTGTCTCATTCTATCCATTTAGTCATTCTCTCCGTTCTGTCAATTCTGTCCATTCTGTCGTTCTCTCCATTATGACGTTCTGTCCATTGTGTCGTTGTGTCTGTTCTGTCAGTTCTGTCGTTCTGATCATTCAGTTTATCTGTCCATTCTGTCATTGTCTCATTCTGTTCATTTAGTCGTTCTCTCCGTTCTGTCATTCTGTCCATTCTGTCGTTCTGTCCATTCTGTCGTTCTGACCATTGTGTCGTTCTGCCTTTTCATCGTTCTGCCCGTTTTCTCGTTCTGTCCATTCTGTTGTTCTGCAGTTCTGTCTGTTCTATCGTTCTGTCCATTCTGTCAGTTCTGACACTCTGTCCGTTCTGTAATTCTATCGGTTCTGTCATTGTGTCATTCTGTCCATTTAGTCGTTCTCTCCATTCCTTCGTTCTGACCATTGTGTCGTTCTGTCTGTTCTGTCAGTTCTGTCGTTCTGATCATTCTGTTTATCTGTCCATTCTGTCATTGTCTCATTCTGTCCATTTAGTCATTCGCTCCATTCTGTCAGTTCTGTCATTCTGTCCGTTCTCTTGTTCTGTCAGTTCTGTCCGTTCTGTCAGTTCTGTCTGTTTTGTCATTCTGTCCGTTCTCTCGTTCTGTCCGTTCTGTCCATTCTCTCGTTCTGTCCGTTCTGTCAGTTCTATCATTCTGTCTCTTCTGTCCGTTCTGTCATTCTGTCCGTTCTGTCGTTCGGTCAGTTCTGTCCGTTCTGTCAGTTCTGTCGTTCCATTGGATCTTTCTGTCCTGTCGTTCTGACTGTTCTGTCATAACCTGTCTTTTCTGTCATTCTGTCAGTTCTCTCGTTCAGTCCGTTCCATCGCTCCGTCTGTTCTATCGTTCTGTCGGTCCTGTCGTTCTGTCCGTTCTTTCACTCTGTCCGTTATGTCAGTTCTATCAGTTCTTTCACTCTGTCCGTTTTGTCCGTTCTCTCTGTCCTATTATTCTGTAAGTTGTGTAATTCTGTCAGTTCTGTCATTTGTCTGTTCTGCCCTTCTGTCCATTCTTCCGTTCTGTCAGTTCTGTCGTTCTTTCTGTTCTGTCATTCTGTCCGTTCTGACCATTCTGTCGTTGTGTCATTCTGCCCATTTAGTCATTCTCTCCATTCGGTCATTCTCTCTGTTCTGTTGTTCTGTCCATTCTGTCATTCTGAAGTTCTGTCCATTCTGAGTTCTGTCCATTCTATCGTTCTGTTGTTCATTCCGTTCTGTTGGTTTTCTGGTTCTCTCCGTTCTGTCGGTTTTCTGGTTCTGTTGTTCTGTTGGTTTTCTGGTTCTCTCCGTTCTGTCGGTTTTCTGGTTCTGTTGTTCTGTCATTCTATCCATTGTGTCATTCTGTCCATTATGTCGTTCTCTCTGTTCTGTTGGTACTTTTGAACTGTCTGCTCTGTCAATTCTGTCCATTCCATCGGCCTGTCAGTTCTGTCATCCTGTCCGTTCTGTCCATCCTGTTGTTCTCTCTATTCTGTTGGTTTTTTAGCACTGTCCGTTCTGTTGGTTGTCATTTTGTCAATTCTGTCGTTTTCTCGGTCTGTCCGTTCAGTCATTTTGTCCATTCTGTCCATTCTGTCCATTCTGTCATTCTGCCTGTTCCGTTGTTCTGTCCATTCTGTTATTCTGTCCTTTCTCTCATTCAGTCAGTTCCATTTTTCTATCGTTCTGTCTGTTCTATCGTTCTGTCTATTCTGTCTGTCCTGTCAGTTCTGAGCAGTCTGTGGCCTTGCTCAGTTTTACTTTGCTCAGGGTGTTTCTGCAGTTACTCACTCCGGTCACTAAAGGCAGCTTGTCCTGTGGAATCAGGAGGTTGGGCTCCACATAGGGGCAGCATTGCCTCCCCATTGCACTGCCCTCACCACACCACCACCTTCCACTCCAATCCCTCTCCCCAGGACTTACCTGAGAGAAGTTGCCGGTGAGGCAGGTAGCCTAATAGTGACATTGTCACTCAGGTGTGCTGCCTGTGGCAAAGTGAGCAGCACATTGGGTCCGTCAACCAGCTTCCATTCACCAGGGCCCTCAGTTCACGGGGCCTGCCAGTTGCTGCAGTGATAAGTCTGGGCTCAAGAATCAGTTCCTAGGCTGGATATGCAATAGCCCCTGATCGGACAGGAATATTGAAGGCAGATTCAGAATCTGTCAGCACAGATAAGATGCATTTTACAGTAAAAGGCAACTTCAGTTATTTTCCTTGGAGGGTCTGGCCTTGTAGATTTTAATGTCTAAAGTATAATCTACAAGTAAACACATTTTTACAACTTATCATTGCTGGATGGTGTGATCGCTGTGCTATATAATTTACCTTCAGGAGAACTCCTTCACTGAGCCACATGATGGCAACACATTGCTTTCAGATCAAGTGCCTGCTGACTCCTGCCACCAACTTCAATCATCAAAAGATATGCAGGAAATTACACAATAAACAAAATACAGCTTGTGTAATTCCTGCTTCTCCCAACCCTACAATAAAATTACTTAAATTGCACTTTGCAAGTGCTTCTTACAGCTAATCATACAGCACTTGCTGAATTGCCTGTCTCAGTGGGAATTAATATTAATTTGTTCTTTTTGTGGTATTGAATATCATCGAATGATACATCACAGAAGGAGGCCATTCAGCCCGCTGTGTCTCTGCCTGTACCTGTGCTGGCTCTTTGTTAGAGCTATCCAATTAGAGAAGTCCCCCAGCTCTTTCCTCATAGCCCTGCAATTTTCTCCCCATCAAGAATATCTGTAATTCCATTATGATAATTCTTATTGACTCTGCTTCTGCCACCCTTTCAGGCACTGAAGTCAAACTCACAACACCTTGCAGCCAGCTGCCTTCGATCTGTTCCCCTCTGGTTTCTGACATGCAGCTGACAATGGCCCCCTCCTCAGCCTGTAGAGCGGGAGCTGCTGGGGTCACAGGAAGAGGGGATTTGGATGGGCCAGACACTCCCGGGGTCACCTGGGTGGATGGCCCCAGGGTGTGCACCTCCTGATCCTCCTCCCTATGGGTGTCTGAGGGACCCTGGCCAACTTCTTGAGGAGAAGGGGGTGTTTGAGTGAGATCGAGCTGCCCCACAGCACTCTCGCATTGACACTGTTGGAGCCAGCTATGGCATTGGTGATGGAGTTCAGCCCACGCAGCAGTGCAGGACCAATGTCCTGGACCAAGGTCTCCATGGCAACTGCCATCTTGCCAGTGTTGACCTCGGTGCGCCGGCACTATGACCTCAGACTGAAGGTGGACAGGCTCCTCCACCGTGCCTTGCAATCTGAGGAGTGCAGCGGACATCCCTTCCTGATGTTCCCGGGCTTGTCTCTGCAGCTCCAGCAACTGAGGGATGACCGAGTCCAGAGGCTCCTCATCTGACTTGGACTCTGCAGATTTCTGCTCTCCAGCCGTCCTCCGAGTGCCAGAAACCTACCGCCGCCTGCTGTGGATCAGACTGTGCAATGTGCTCACCAGATTGGGACCCCGAGGCTACTCTAAAGCTCGGTCCCACTGAGGTGTGTGTCTCTGCGCTTGTGGAGGGTGTGGGTGAGGCTGTGACGGGTCTGGTGGAGGGTGTGGGTGAGGCTGTGATGGGTCTGGTGGAGGGTGTGGGTGAGGCTGTGACGGGTCTGGTGGAGGGTGTGGGTGAGGCTGTGATGGGTCTGGTGGAGGGTGTGGGTGAGGCTGTGACGGGTCTGGTGGAGGGTGTGGGTGACACTGTGACGGGTCTGGTGGAGGGTGTGGTTGGGGCTGCGACGGGTCTGGTGGAGGGTGTGGGTGAGGCTGTGACAGGTCTGGTGGAGGGTGTGGGTGGGCACTGTGATGGGTCTGGTGGAGGGTGTGGGTGGGCACTGTGATGGGTCTGGTGGAGGGTGTTGGTGGGCACTGTGACGGGTCTGGTGCAGGGTGTGGATGACACTGTGATGGGTCTGGTGGAGGGTGTGGGTGAGGCTCTGATGGGTCTGGTGGAGGGTGTGGATGATGCTGTGATGGGTCTGGTGGAGGGTGTGGGTGATGCTGTGATGGGTCTGGTGGAGGGTGTTGGTGGGCACTGTGACGGGTCTGGTGGAGGGTGTGGGTGACACTGTGATGGGTCTGGTGGAGGGTGTGGGTGACACTGTGACGGGTCTGGTGGAGGGTGTGGGTGATGCTGTGATGGGTCTGGTGGAGGGTGTGGGTGATGCTGTGATGGGTCTGGTGGAGGGTGTTGGTGGGCACTGTGACGGGTCTGGTGGAGGGTGTGGGTGACACTGTGATGGGTCTGGTGGAGGGTGTGGGTGACACTGTGACGGGTCTGGTGGAGGGTGTGGGTGATGCTGTGATGGGTCTGGTGGAGGGTGTGGGTGAGGCTGTGATGGGTCTGGTGGAGGGTGTGGGTGACGCTGTGATGGGTCTGGTGGAGGGTGTGGGTGGGCACTGTGATGTGTCTGGTGGAGGGTGTGCGTGGGCACTGTGACGGGTCTGGTGGAGGGTGTGGGTGGGCACTGTGATGGGTCTGGTGGAGGGTGTGCGTGGGCACTGTGACGGGTCTGGTGGAGGGTGTGGGTGGGCACTGTGATGGGTCTGGTGGAGGGTGTGGGTGGGCACTGTGATGGGTCTGGTGGAGGGTGTGGGTGGGCACTGTGATGGGTCTGGTGGAGGGTGTTGGTGGGCACTGTGACGGGTCTGGTGCAGGGTGTGGGTGACACTGTGACGGGTCTGGTGGAGGGTGTGGGTGAGGCTCTGATGGGTCTGGTGGAGGGTGTGGATGATGCTGTGATGGGTCTGGTGGAGGGTGTGGGTGATGCTGTGATGGGTCTGGTGGAGGGTGTTGGTGGGCACTGTGACGGGTCTGGTGGAGGATGTGGGTGACACTGTGATGGGTCTGGTGGAGGGTGTGGGTGACACTGTGACGGGTCTGGTGGAGGGTGTGGGTGATGCTGTGATGGGTCTGGTGGAGGGTGTGGGTGATGCTGTGATGGGTCTGGTGGAGGGTGTTGGTGGGCACTGTGACGGGTCTGGTGGAGGGTGTGGGTGACACTGTGATGGGTATGGTGGAGGGTGTGGGTGACACTGTGACGGGTCTGGTGGAGGGTGTGGGTGATGCTGTGATGGGCCTGGTGGAGGGTGTGGGTGAGGCTGTGATGGGTCTGGTGGAGGGTGTGGGTGACACTGTGATGGGTCTGGTGGAGGGTGTGGGTGGGCACTGTGATGTGTCTGGTGGAGGGTGTGCGTGGGCACTGTGACGGGTCTGGCGGAGGGTGTGGGTGGGCACTGTGATGGGTCTGGTGGAAGGTGTGGGTGAGGATGTGACGGGTCTGGTGCAGGGTGTGGGTGAGGCTGTGATGGGTCTGGTGCAGGGTGTTGGTGAGGCTGTGATGAGTCTTCAATTAAGGTCTCATCAGATTCTTCTTCCGAGGTGTCTTCGGGACTTGAATCGAGGACCTGGGTCGTGGACCCCTCAGCTGCTTCCCAGATGTGCCTGCGAGAGCCAGGAGAGAGAATTAGTGCTTGGCAGGGACTGTGGAACAGGGGAACTCACTCACAACATGGTTGTCTGATGGATGTTGCACTGCTGGACCCCCACTTGATTGACCACCGCCAACATCTCCGTCAGCACAGGAATGGTCCAGATCATCACCAGCCAGCTGGGTGGCTCTATTTTCTGTGAGGATTTTGATTTCAGGTATTCCTCCACCGGTCTGCGACCTCTCTCTTTTGTTGTGAGCCAGCTTGTCCTGCATGAAGACAGATGGAGAGAGTGTAAGCAGGATGTCTGCCAGGCCAGATGAGAAGGATACCTTGGCATGTGTGGGTGGTGAGTGGTGCCATGGAGAGGATGAGGACACTAGCTGCAGAACAGATGAAGGCGTGTGTGAGATAGTGAATGGTGATGTCTCTTGAACTGGCAGTGAGTGAGATCCCTGTGGGTGTGTGATGGGTTTGTGAGTGCCTGAGTTGAGACTGATGAGAAGAGTGACTTACCCTGGGGGACAGAGGAAACCATTCACCCTCTTTCAGCGCTGGGTGACGGTCCTCTTTTGCAGGGCATTGGCACTGATCACCACTGCCACTGCCTCCCAAGTTGGATTGGTGACCTTGCTTGCTGGTCTTCACCCAGGGTTGGGGGGCTTCCACTGCGTCCAGTAGGCCTCCAAGGGCAGCATCGATAAACTTGGGCAGCAAGTTTCCTCCCTTTGGCAGCCATGACTTTGCAGCAGTTTCCAATCGCTCAGAGAGAGAGAGCTCTGTGCAGGAGCCCCCTTTAAATACAGCGCCCAGATTACTGAAGGCCTGAGATGATGGCGGGGCAGACAAATCGGAGGCTGCCCCACCAGTGACCCGGCGTGTCTCCCGGGAACACATTATTAACAAGGCAGGATGTGTCAGGAATGGGACAATAAGGCATGAAAAGTAGCCATTGCGGCCGACGGGTAAAACGTCCTTTTTCCTGCCCACTACTGCACTTTGTGCAAATCTGGGATGATCCTGCCTGATGTTAGATGTTGAATATACAGTGAAGAGTTCAGGCAAAAAACACTCGAATCCAATGCTCAATGAAGCGATAAGAAGCTTGGTCAATGCGCACACTGACTCAGCATTAACTCATTGTCTTTTCTGATAGACTCAGTTGCACGCTGGGACTGATACCTCACCCAAAGACATGAATTTGCCATTGAATTGAGGGTCACACTGAACAGAAAGTTGGACACAATGGGAGACCCTCCATCAGCAAGGTCAGGGATGAATTGTCAAAACAGTTTCTGTCAGCAGTGAGGCCAGGCACAATGGATCTCAGCACAATGGATCTCAGCACAATGGATGTCAGTCTCAGTGCGATGGATCTCGGTCTCAGCATGATGGATCTAAGTCTCAGTGCAATGAATCTCAGTCTCAGCACGATGGATCTCAGTTTCAGCACGTTGGATCTCAGTTTCAGTGCGATGAATCTCAGTCTCAGTGCGATGGATCTCAGTCTCAGATGATGGATCTCAGTCTCAGATGATGGATCTCAGTCTCAGTGCAATGGATCTCAGTCTCAGCATGATGGATCTCAGTCTCAGTGCGATGGACCTCAGTCTCAGCATGATGGATCTCAGTATGAGCACGATGGATCTTAGTCTCAGCACGATGGGTCTCAGTTTAAGCATGATGGATCTCAGTCACAGCATGATGGATCTCAGTCTGAGCACGATGGATCTCAGTCTGAGCACGGTGGATCTTAGTCTCAGCACGATGGGTCTCAGTCTCAGCACGATGGATCTCAGTCTCAGCATGATGGATCTCAGTCTCAGCATGATGGATCTCAGTCTCAGCATGATGGATATCAGTCTCAGCATGATGGATCTCAGTCTCAGCATGATGGATCTCAGTCTCAGCATGATGGATCTCAGTCTCAGCATGATGGATCTGAGCAGGTGGCTTTCAGTATTAGCATGATTGATCTCAGTCTTAGCATGATGGATCTCTGTCTCAGCACGATGGATCTCAGTCTCAGCATGATAGATCTCAGTGCAGTGGATCTCAGTGTCAGTGCGATGGATCTCAGTCTCAGTGCGATGGACCTCAGCATCAGTGCAATGGATCTCAGCCTCAGTGCAATGGATCTCAGTCTCAGCATGATGGATCTCAGTTTCAACATGATGGATCTCCATCTCAACAGGATGGATCTCAGTCTCAGCGCAATGGATCTCAGTCTCAGGGCGATGGATCTCAATGTCAGTGCGATGGATCTCAGTCTCAGTGCGATGGATCTCAGTCTCAGTGCGATGGATCTCAGTCTCAGTGCGATGGATCTCAGTCTCAGCACGATGGATCTCAGTCTCACCATGATGGATCTGAGCAGGTGGATCTCAGTCTCAGTGCGATGGACCTCAGTGTCAGCTGATGGATCTCAGTCGCAGCATGACGGATTTCAGTCTCAGTGTGATGGATCTCAGTCTCAGTGAGAAGAATCGCAGTCTCAGTATGATGGATCTCAATCTCAGCACGATGTATTTCAGTCTCAGCACGATGGATCTCAGTCTCAGTGCGATGGATCTCAGTCTCAGCATGATGGATCTTAGTCTCAGCATGATGGATCTCAGTCTCAGTGCGATGGATCTCAGTCTCAGCACGATGGATCTCAGTCTCACCATGATGGATCTCAGTCTCAGTGCGATAGATCTCAGTCTCAGCACGATGGATCTCAGTCTCAGTGCGATGGATCTCAGTCTCAGTGCTATGGATCTCTCTCTCAGCATGATGGATCTCAGTCTCAGTGCGATGGATCTCAGTCTCAGCACAAGGTATCTCAGTCTCAGCTTGATGGATCTTAGCAGGTGGATCTCAGTCTCAGCGTGATGGATCTCAGTCTCAGCATGATGGATCTCAGCCTCATTGCAATGGGTCTCAGTCTCAGCATGATGGATCTCAGTCTCAGGGCGATGGAACTCAGTCTCAACATGATGGATCTGAGCAGGTGGATCTCAGCCTCAGCATGATGGATCTCAGTCTCAACACGACGAATCTCAGTCTCAGCATGATGCATCTCAGTCTCAGCACGATTGATCTCAGTCTCAGCACAATGGATCTCAGTCTCAGTGCGATGGATCTCAGTCTCAGCATGATGGATCTTAGTCTCAGCAGGATGGATCTCAGTCTCAGTGCGATGGATCTCAGTCTCAGCATGACGGATCTCAGTCTCAGTGCGATAGATCTCAGAATCAGCACGATGGATCTCAGTCTCAGTGCAATGGATCTCAGTCTCAGTGCGATGGGTCTCTGTCTCAGTGCTATGGGTCTCACTCTCAGCATGATGGATCTCCGTCTCAGTGCTATGGAACTCAGTCTCAGCACGAGAGATGTCAGTCTCAGCATGATGGATCTGAGCAGGTGGATCTCAGTCTCAGCGTGATGGATATCAGTCTCAGCATGATGGATCTCAGCCTCAGTGCAATGGATCTCAGTCTCAGCATGATGGATCTGAGCAGGTGGATCTCAGTCTCAGCATGATGGATCTCAGCCTCAGTGCAATGGATCTCAGTCTCAGCATGATTGATCTGAGCAAGTGGATCTCAGTCTCAGCGTGATGGATCTCAGTCTCAGAATGATGGATCACAGCCTCACTGTAATGTATCTCAGTCTCAGCATGATGGATCTGAGCAGGTGGATCTCAGTCTCAGCATGATGGATCTCAGCCTCAGTGCAATGGATCTCAGTCTCAGAATGATGGATTTGAGCAAGTGGATCTCAGTCTGAGCATGATGGATCTGAGCAGGTTGATCTCAGTCTCAGCATGATGGATCTCAGTATCAGCATGATGGATCTCAGTCTCAGCATGATGGATCTGAGCAGGTGGATCTCAGTCTCAGCATGATGGATCTCAGACTCAGCACGATGGATCGAAGCAGGTCGATCTCAGTCTCAGCATGATGGATCTGAGCAGGTGGATCTCAGTCTCAGTATGATGGATCTCAGCCTCAGTGCAATGGATATCAGTCTCAGCATGATGGATCTCAGTCTCAGCATGATGGATCTCATGTCTCAGTGCGCTGGATGACAGCCACGGCAAGATGGATCTACGCAGGAGGATCTCAGTCTCAGCATGATAGATCTCAGCCTCAGTGCAATGGATCTCTGTCTCAGCATGATGGATCTCAGTCTCAATATGATGGATCTCAGCCTCAGCATGATGGATCTCAGTCTCAGTGCGATGGATCTCAGTCTCAGTGCGATGGATCTCAGTCTAAGTGCGATGGATCTCAATCTCAGCATGATGGATCTCAGTCTCAGCATGTTGGATCTCAGTCTCAGCGCGATGGATCTCACTCTCACCATGATGAATCTGAGCAGGTGGATCACAGTCTCAATGCGATGGTTCTCAGTGTCAGCGTGATGGATCTCAGTCGCAGCATGCCGGATTTCAGTCTCAGTGCGATGAATCTCACTCTCAGTGAGAAGGATCGCAGTCTCAGTATGATGGATCTCAGTCTCAGCACGAAACATCTCAGTCTCAGCACGATGGATCTCAGTCTCAGCGTGATGGATCTCAGTCTCAGCGCGATGGATCTCAGTCTCAGTGCGATGGATCTCTGTCTCAGCATGATGGATCTTAGTCTCAGCATGATGGATCTCAGTCTCAGTGCGATGGATCTCAGTCTCACCATGAAGGATCTCAGTCTCAGTGCGATAGATCTCAGTCTCAGCACGATGGATCTCAGTCTCAGTGCGATGGATCTCAGTCTCAGTGCGATGGATCTCAGTCTCAGTGCTATGGATCTCTCTCTCAGCATTATGGATCTCAGTCTCAGTGCGATGGATCTCAGTCTCAGCATAAGTGATCTCAGTCTCAGCTTGATGGATCTTAGCAGGTGGATCTCAGTCTCAGCGTGATGGATCTCAGTCTCAGCATGATGGATCTCAGCCTCATTGCAATGGGTCTCAGTCTCAGCATGATGGATCTCACTCTCAGCATGATGGATCTCAGTCTCAGGGCGATGGATCTCAGTCTCAACATGATGGATCTGAGCAGGTGGATCTCAGCCTCAGCATGATGGATCTCAGTCTCAACACGATGAATCTCAGTCTCAGCATGATGGATCTCAGTCTCAGCACGATTGATCTCAGTCTCAGCACGATGGATCTCAGTCTCAGTGCGATGGATCTCAGTCTCAGTGCGATGGATCTCAGCCTCAGCACAATGGATCTCTGTCTCAGCACAATGGATCTCAGTCTCAGTGCGATGGATCTCAGTCTCAGCATGATGGATCTTAGTCTCGGCATGATGGATCTCAGTCTCAGTGCGATGGATCTCAGTCTCAGCATGACGGATCTCAGTCTCAGTGCGATAGATCTCAGTCTCAGCACGATGGATCTCAGTCTCAGTGCTATGGAACTCAGTCTCAGCGTGATGGATATCAGTCTCAGCATGATGGATCTCAGCCTCAGTGCAATGGATTTCAGTCTCAGCATGATGGATCTGAGCAGGTGGATCTCAGACTCAGCATGATGGATCTCAGCCTCAGTGCAATGGATCTCAGTCTCAGCATGATGGATCTGAGCAAGTGTATCTCAGTCTGAGCATGATGGATCTGAGCAGGTTGATCTCAGTATCAGCGTGATGGATCTCAGTCTCAGCATGATGAATCTCAGTCTCAGCATGATTGATCTGAGCAGGTGGATCTCAGTCTCAGCATGATAGATCTCAGACTCAGCACGATGGATCGAAGCAGGTCGATCTCAGTCTCAGCATGATGGATCTGAGCAGGTGGATCTCAGTCTCAGTATGATGGATCTCAGTCTCAGCACAAGGGATCTCAGTCTCTGCTTGATGGATCTTAGCAGGTGGATCTCAGTCTCAGCGTGATGGATCTCAGTCTCAGCATGATGGATCTCAGCCTCATTGCAATGGGTCTCAGTCTCAGCATGATGGATATCACTCTCATCATGATGGATCTCAGTCTCAGGGCGATGGTCTCAGTCTCAACATGATGGATCTCAGCCTCAGTGCAATGGATCTCAGTCTCAGCATGATGGATCTGAGCAAGTGGATCTCAATCTCAGCGTGATGGATCTCAGTCTCAGTATGATGGATCTCAGCCTCAGTGCAATATATCTCAGTCTCAGCATGATGGATCTGAGCAGGTGAATCTCAGTCTCAGCATGATGGATCTCAGCCTCAGTGCAATGGATCTCAGTCTCAGCATGATGGATCTGAGCAAGTGGATCTCAGTCTGAGCATGATGGATCTGAGCAGGTTGATCTCAGTCTCAGCATGATGGATCTCAGTCTCAGCATGATGGATCTCAGTCTCAGCATGATGGATCTGAGCAGGTGGATCTCAGTCTCAGCATGATGGATCTCAGACTCAGCACAATGGATCGAAACAGGTCGATCTCAGTCTGAGCATGATGGATCTGAGCAGGTGGATCTCAGTCTCAGTATGATGGATCTCAGCCTCAGTGCAATGGATCTCAGTCTCAGCATGATGGATCTCAGTCTCAGTGTTATGGATCTCAGTCTCAGCACGAGAGATGTCAGTCTCAGCATGATGGATCTCGTGTCTCAGTGCGCTGGATGACAGCCTCAGCAAGATGGATCTAAGCAGGTGGATCTCAGTCTCAGCATGATGAATCTCAGCCTCAGTGCAATGGATCTCAGTCTCAGCATGATTGATATCAGTTTCAACATGATGGATCTCAGTCTCAGCATTATGGATCTCAGTCTCAGTGCGATGGATCTCAGTCTCAGTGCGATGGATATCAGTCTAAGTGCGATGGATCTCAATCTCAGCATGATAGATCCCACTCTCAGCATGATGGATCTCAGTCTCAGCACGATGCATCTCAATCTCACCATGATGAATCTGAGCAGGTGGATCACAGTCTCAGTGCGATGGATCTCAGTGTCAGCGTGATGGATCTCAGTCGCAGCATGCCGGATTTCAGCCTCAGTGCGATGGATCTCAGTCTCAGTGAGAAGGATGGCAGTCTCAGTATGATGGATCTCAGTCTCAGCATGATGGATCTCAGTCTCAGCATGATGGATTTCAGTCTCAGCACGAGATATCTCAGACTCAGCATGATGGATCTGAGGAGGTGGATCACAGTCTCAGTGCGATGGATCCTAGTCTCAGCATGATGGATCTCAGTCTAAGTGCGATGGATCTCAATCTCAGCATGATAGATCCCACTCTCAGCATGATGGATCTCAGTCTCAGCACGATGCATCTCAGTCTCACCATGATGAATCTGAGCAGGTGGATCACAGTCTCAGTGCGATGGATCTCAGTGTCAGCGTGATGGATCTCTGTCACAGCATGCCGGATTTCAGTCTCAGTGCGATGGATCTCAGTCTCAGTGAGAAGGATCGCAGTCTCAGTATGATGGATCTCAGTCTCAGCATGATGGATCTCAGTCTCAGCATGATGGATTTCAGTTTCAGCACGAGATATCTCAGACTCAGCATGATGGATCTGAGCAGGTGGATCACAGTCTCAGTGCGATGGATCTCAGTGTCAGCGTGATGGATCTCAGTCGCAGCATGCCGGATCTCAGTCTCAGTGCGATGGATCTCAGTCTCAGCACAATGGATCTCAGTCTCAGGATGATGGATCTCAGAATTAGCACTATGGATCGAAGCAGGTCGAGCTCAGTCTCAGCCTGATGGATCTGAGCAGGTGGATCTCAGTCTCAGTATGATGGATCTCAGCCTCAGTGCAATGGATATCAATCTCAGCATGATGGATCTCATGTCCCAGTGCGCTGGATGACAGCCTCGGCAAGATGGATCTAAGCAGGTGGATCTCAGTCTCAGCATGATGGATCTCAGCCTCAGTGCAATGGATCTCAGTCTCAGCATGATGGATCTCAGTTTCAACATGATGGATCTCAGTCTCAGCATGATGGATCTCAGTCTCAGTGCGATGGATCTCAGTCTCAGTGCGATGGATTTCAATCTCAGCATGATGGATCTCAGTCTCAGCACGATGGATCTCAGTCTCACCATGATGAATCAGAGCAGGTGGATCTCAGTCTCAGCACGATGGATCTCAGTCTCACCATGATGAATCTGAGCAGGTGGATCACAGTCTCAGTGCGATCGATCTCAGTGTCAGCGTGATGGATCTCAGTCGCAGCATGCCGGATTTCAGCCTCAGTATGATGGATCTCAGTCTCAGCATGATGGATCACAGTCTCAGCATGATGGATTTCAGTTTCAGCACGAGAGATCTCAGACTCAGCATGATGGATCTGAGCAGGTGGATCACAGTCTCAGTGCGATGGATCTCAGTGTCAGCGTGATGGATCTCAGTCGCAGCATGCCGGATTTCAGCCTCAGTGCGATGGATCTCAGTCTCAGTGAGAAGGATCGCAGTCTCAGTATGATGGATCTCAGTCTCAGCATGATGGATCTCAGTCTCCGCATCATGGATTTCAGTCTCAGCACGAGATATCTCAGACTCAGCATGATGGATCTGAGGAGGTGGATCACAGTCTCAGTGCGATGGATCCTAGTCTCAGCATGATGGATCTCAGTCTAAGTGCGATGGATCTCAATCTCAGCATGATAGATCCCACTCTCAGCATGATTGATCTCAGTCTCAGCACGATGCATCTCAGTCTCACCATGATGAATCTGAGCAGGTGGATCACAGTCTCAGTGCGATGGATCTCAGTGTCAGCGTGATGGATCTCAGTCTCAGTGCGATGGATCTCAGTCTCAGTGCGATGGATTTCAATCTCAGCATGATGGATCTCAGTCTCAGCACGATGGATCTCAGTCTCACCATGATGAATCAGAGCAGGTGGATCTCAGTCTCAGCACGATGGATCTCAGTCTCACCATGATGAATCTGAGCAGGTGGATCACAGTCTCAGTGCGATCGATCTCAGTGTCAGCGTGATGGATCTCAGTCGCAGCATGCCGGATTTCAGCCTCAGTATGATGGATCTCAGTCTCAGCATGATGGATCACAGTCTCAGCATGATGGATTTCAGTTTCAGCACGAGAGATCTCAGACTCAGCATGATGGATCTGAGCAGGTGGATCACAGTCTCAGTGCGATGGATCTCAGTGTCAGCGTGATGGATCTCAGTCGCAGCATGCCGGATTTCAGCCTCAGTGCGATGGATCTCAGTCTCAGTGAGAAGGATCGCAGTCTCAGTATGATGGATCTCAGTCTCAGCATGATGGATCTCAGTCTCCGCATCATGGATTTCAGTCTCAGCACGAGATATCTCAGACTCAGCATGATGGATCTGAGGAGGTGGATCACAGTCTCAGTGCGATGGATCCTAGTCTCAGCATGATGGATCTCAGTCTAAGTGCGATGGATCTCAATCTCAGCATGATAGATCCCACTCTCAGCATGATTGATCTCAGTCTCAGCACGATGCATCTCAGTCTCACCATGATGAATCTGAGCAGGTGGATCACAGTCTCAGTGCGATGGATCTCAGTGTCAGCGTGATGGATCTCTGTCGCAGCATGCCGGATTTCAGTCTCAGTGCGATGGATCTCAGTCTCAGTGAGAAGGATCGCAGTCTCAGTATGATGGATCTCAGTCTCAGCATGATGGATCACAGTCTCAGCATGATGGATTTCAGTTTCAGCACGAGAGATCTCAGACTCAGCATGATGGATCTGAGCAGGTGGATCACAGTCTCAGTGCGATGGATCTCAGTGTCAGCGTGATGGATCTCAGTCGCAGCATGCCGGATTTCAGTCTCAGTGTGATGGATCTCACTCTCAGTGAGAAGAATCGCAGTCTCAGTATGATGGATCTCAGTCTCAGCACGAAACACCTCAGTCTCAGCACGATGGATATCAGTATCAGCGTGATGGAACTCAGTCTCAGCGTGATGGATCTCAGTCTCAGTGCGATGGATCTCAGTCTCAGCATGATGGATCTTAGTCTCAGCATGATGGATCTCAGTCTCAGTGCGATGGATCTCAGTCTCAGCACAATGTATCTCAGTCTCAGGATGATGGATCTCAGAATTAGCACTATGGATCGAAGCAGGTCGAGCTCAGTCTCAGCCTGATGGATCTGAGCAGGTGGATCTCAGTCTCAGTATGATGGATCTCAGCCTCAGTGCAATGGATATCAATCTCAGCATGATGGATCTCATGTCCCAGTGCGCTGGATGACAGCCTCGGCAAGATGGATCTAAGCAGGTGGATCTCAGTCTCAGCATGATGGATCTCAGCCTCAGTGCAATGGATCTCAGTCTCAGCATGATGGATCTCAGTTTCAACATGATGGATCTCAGTCTCAGCATGATGGATCTCAGTCTCAGTGCGATGGATCTCAGTCTCAGTGCGATGGATCTCAGTCTAAGTGCGATGGATCTCAATCTCAGCATGATGGATCTCAGTCTCAGCACGATGGATCTCAGTCTCACCATGATGAATCAGAGCAGGTGGATCTCAGTCTCAGCACGATGGATCTCAGTCTCACCATGATGAATCTGAGCAGGTGGATCACAGTCTCAGTGCGATCGATCTCAGTGTCAGCGTGATGGATCTCAGTCGCAGCATGCCGGATTTCAGTCTCAGTGCGATGGATCTCAGTCTCAGTGAGAAGGATCGCAGTCTCAGTATGATGGATCTCATTCTCTGCACGATGGATCTCAGTCTCAGCATGATGGATTTCAGTCTCAGAGCAATGGATCTCAGTCTCAGTGCGATGGATCTCAGTCTCAGCACGAGGGATCTCAGCCTCAGCATGATGGATCTGAGCAGGTGGATCACAGTCTCAGTGCGATGGATCCTAGTCTCAGCATGATGGATCTCAGTCTCAGGGCGATGGATCTCAGTCTCAACATGATGGATCTGAGCAGGTGGATCTCAGTCTCAGCATGATGGATCTCAGTCTCAACACGATGAATCTCAGCCTCAGCATGATGGATCTCATTCTCAGCATGATGGACCTCAGTCACAGTGCGATAGATCTCAGTCTCAGCATGATGGATCTCAGCCTCAGCATGATGGATCTCAGTCTCAGTGCGATAGATCTCAGTCTCAGCGCGATGGATCTCAGTCTCAGTGCGATGGATCACAGTCTCAGTGCGATGGATCTCAGACTCCGTGCTATGGATCTCACTCACAGCATGGTGGATCTCAGTCTCAGTGCGATGGATCTCAGTCTCAGCACGAGGGATCTCAGTCTCAGCATGATGGATCTGAGGAGGTGGATTTCAGTCTCAGCGTGATGGATCTCAGTATCAGCATGATTGATCTCAGCCTCAGTGCAATGGATCTCAGTCTCAGCATGATGGATCTCAGTCTCAGCATGATGGATCTCAGTCTCAGCATGATGGATCTCAGTCTCAGTGCGATGGATCTCAGTCTCAGCATGATGGATCTCAGTCTCAGCATGATGGATCTCAATCTCAGTGCGATGGATCTCAGTCTCAGTGTGATGGATCTCAGTCTCAGCATGATGGATCTCAGTCTCACCATGATGAATCAGAGCAGGTGGATCTCAGTCTCAGCACGATGGATCTCAGTCTCACCATGATGAATCTGAGCAGGTGGATCACAGTCTCAGTGCGATCGATCTCAGTGTCAGCGTGATGGATCTCAGTCGCAGCATGCCGGATTTCAGCCTCAGTATGATGGATCTCAGTCTCAGCATGATGGATCACAGTCTCAGCATGATGGATTTCAGTTTCAGCACGAGAGATCTCAGACTCAGCATGATGGATCTGAGCAGGTGGATCACAGTCTCAGTGCGATGGATCTCAGTGTCAGCGTGATGGATCTCAGTCGCAGCATGCCGGATTTCAGCCTCAGTGCGATGGATCTCAGTCTCAGTGAGAAGGATCGCAGTCTCAGTATGATGGATCTCAGTCTCAGCATGATGGATCTCAGTCTCCGCATCATGGATTTCAGTCTCAGCACGAGATATCTCAGACTCAGCATGATGGATCTGAGGAGGTGGATCACAGTCTCAGTGCGATGGATCCTAGTCTCAGCATGATGGATCTCAGTCTAAGTGCGATGGATCTCAATCTCAGCATGATAGATCCCACTCTCAGCATGATTGATCTCAGTCTCAGCACGATGCATCTCAGTCTCACCATGATGAATCTGAGCAGGTGGATCACAGTCTCAGTGCGATGGATCTCAGTGTCAGCGTGATGGATCTCTGTCGCAGCATGCCGGATTTCAGTCTCAGTGCGATGGATCTCAGTCTCAGTGAGAAGGATCGCAGTCTCAGTATGATGGATCTCAGTCTCAGCATGATGGATCACAGTCTCAGCATGATGGATTTCAGTTTCAGCACGAGAGATCTCAGACTCAGCATGATGGATCTGAGCAGGTGGATCACAGTCTCAGTGCGATGGATCTCAGTGTCAGCGTGATGGATCTCAGTCGCAGCATGCCGGATTTCAGTCTCAGTGTGATGGATCTCACTCTCAGTGAGAAGAATCGCAGTCTCAGTATGATGGATCTCAGTCTCAGCACGAAACACCTCAGTCTCAGCACGATGGATATCAGTATCAGCGTGATGGAACTCAGTCTCAGCGTGATGGATCTCAGTCTCAGTGCGATGGATCTCAGTCTCAGCATGATGGATCTTAGTCTCAGCATGATGGATCTCAGTCTCAGTGCGATGGATCTCAGTCTCAGCACAATGTATCTCAGTCTCAGGATGATGGATCTCAGAATTAGCACTATGGATCGAAGCAGGTCGAGCTCAGTCTCAGCCTGATGGATCTGAGCAGGTGGATCTCAGTCTCAGTATGATGGATCTCAGCCTCAGTGCAATGGATATCAATCTCAGCATGATGGATCTCATGTCCCAGTGCGCTGGATGACAGCCTCGGCAAGATGGATCTAAGCAGGTGGATCTCAGTCTCAGCATGATGGATCTCAGCCTCAGTGCAATGGATCTCAGTCTCAGCATGATGGATCTCAGTTTCAACATGATGGATCTCAGTCTCAGCATGATGGATCTCAGTCTCAGTGCGATGGATCTCAGTCTCAGTGCGATGGATCTCAGTCTAAGTGCGATGGATCTCAATCTCAGCATGATGGATCTCAGTCTCAGCACGATGGATCTCAGTCTCACCATGATGAATCAGAGCAGGTGGATCTCAGTCTCAGCACGATGGATCTCAGTCTCACCATGATGAATCTGAGCAGGTGGATCACAGTCTCAGTGCGATCGATCTCAGTGTCAGCGTGATGGATCTCAGTCGCAGCATGCCGGATTTCAGTCTCAGTGCGATGGATCTCAGTCTCAGTGAGAAGGATCGCAGTCTCAGTATGATGGATCTCATTCTCTGCACGATGGATCTCAGTCTCAGCATGATGGATTTCAGTCTCAGAGCAATGGATCTCAGTCTCAGTGCGATGGATCTCAGTCTCAGCACGAGGGATCTCAGCCTCAGCATGATGGATCTGAGCAGGTGGATCACAGTCTCAGTGCGATGGATCCTAGTCTCAGCATGATGGATCTCAGTCTCAGGGCGATGGATCTCAGTCTCAACATGATGGATCTGAGCAGGTGGATCTCAGTCTCAGCATGATGGATCTCAGTCTCAACACGATGAATCTCAGCCTCAGCATGATGGATCTCATTCTCAGCATGATGGACCTCAGTCACAGTGCGATAGATCTCAGTCTCAGCATGATGGATCTCAGCCTCAGCATGATGGATCTCAGTCTCAGTGCGATAGATCTCAGTCTCAGCGCGATGGATCTCAGTCTCAGTGCGATGGATCACAGTCTCAGTGCGATGGATCTCAGACTCCGTGCTATGGATCTCACTCACAGCATGGTGGATCTCAGTCTCAGTGCGATGGATCTCAGTCTCAGCACGAGGGATCTCAGTCTCAGCATGATGGATCTGAGGAGGTGGATTTCAGTCTCAGCGTGATGGATCTCAGTATCAGCATGATTGATCTCAGCCTCAGTGCAATGGATCTCAGTCTCAGCATGATGGATCTCAGTCTCAGCATGATGGATCTCAGTCTCAGCATGATGGATCTCAGTCTCAGTGCGATGGATCTCAGTCTCAGCATGATGGATCTCAGTCTCAGCATGATGGATCTCAATCTCAGTGCGATGGATCTCAGTCTCAGTGTGATGGATCTCAGTCTCAGCATGATGGATCTCAGTCTCAGCATGATGGAAATCAGTCTCAGTGCAGTGGATCTCAATCTCAGTGCGATTGATCTCAGCCTCAGTGAAAAGGATCTCAGCCTCAGTGGAATGCATCTCAGTCTCAGCATGGTGGATCTCAGTCTCAGCATGATGGATCTCAGTCTCAGCATGATGGATCTCAATCTCAGTGCGATGGATCTCAGTCTCAGTGTGATGGATCTCAGTCTCAGCATGATGGATCTCAGTCTCAGCATGATGGATTTCAGTCTCAGCATGATGGATCTGAGCAGGTGGATCTCAGTCTCAGCGTGATGGATCTCAGTCTCAGAATGATGGATGTCAGCCTCAGTGCAATGGATCTCAGTCTCAGCATGATGGATCTGAGCAGGAGGATCTCAGTCTCAGCGTGATGGATCTCATTCTCAGAATGATGGATCTCAGCCTCAGTGCACTGGATCTCAGTCTCAGCATGATGGATCTGATCAGGTGGATCTCAGTCTCAGCATGATGGATATCAGCCTCAGTGCAATGTATCTCAGTCTCAGCATGATGGATCAGAGCAAGTGGATCTCAGTCCCAGCGTGATGGATCTCAGTCTCAGCATGATGGATCTCAGCCTCAGTGCAATGGATTTCAGTCTCAGCATGATGGATCTGAGCAACTGGATCTCAGTTTGAGCATGATGGAACTGAGCAGGTGGATCTCAGTCTCAGCATGATGGATCTCAGCCTCAGTGCAATGGATCTCAGTCTCAGCATGATTGATCTGAGCAAGTGGATCTCAGTCTCAGCGTGATGGATCTCAGTCTCAGAATGATGGATCACAGCCTCACTGTAATGTATCTCAGTCTCAGCATGATGGATCTGAGCAGGTGGATCTCAGTCTCAGCATGATGGATCTCAGCCTCAGTGCAATGGATCTCAGTCTCAGCATGATGGATCTCAGTATCAGCATGATGGATCTCAGTCTCAGCATGATGGATCTGAGCAGGTGGATCTCAGTCTCAGCATGATGGATCTCAGACTCAGCACGATGGATCGAAGCAGGTCGATCTCAGTCTCAGCATGATGGATCTGAGCAGGTGGATCTCAGTCTCAGTATGATGGATCTCAGCCTCAGTGCAATGGATATCAGTCTCAGCATGATGGATCTCAGTCTCAGCATGATGGATCTCATGTCTCAGTGCGCTGGATGACAGCCACGGCAAGATGGATCTACGCAGGAGGATCTCAGTCTCAGCATGATAGATCTCAGCCTCAGTGCAATGGATCTCTGTCTCAGCATGATGGATCTCAGTCTCAATATGATGGATCTCAGCCTCAGCATGATGGATCTCAGTCTCAGTGCGATGGATCTCAGTCTCAGTGCGATGGATCTCAGTCTAAGTGCGATGGATCTCAATCTCAGCATGATGGATCTCAGTCTCAGCATGTTGGATCTCAGTCTCAGCGCGATGGATCTCACTCTCACCATGATGAATCTGAGCAGGTGGATCACAGTCTCAATGCGATGGTTCTCAGTGTCAGCGTGATGGATCTCAGTCGCAGCATGCCGGATTTCAGTCTCAGTGCGATGAATCTCACTCTCAGTGAGAAGGATCGCAGTCTCAGTATGATGGATCTCAGTCTCAGCACGAAACATCTCAGTCTCAGCACGATGGATCTCAGTCTCAGCGTGATGGATCTCAGTCTCAGCGCGATGGATCTCAGTCTCAGTGCGATGGATCTCTGTCTCAGCATGATGGATCTTAGTCTCAGCATGATGGATCTCAGTCTCAGTGCGATGGATCTCAGTCTCACCATGAAGGATCTCAGTCTCAGTGCGATAGATCTCAGTCTCAGCACGATGGATCTCAGTCTCAGTGCGATGGATCTCAGTCTCAGTGCGATGGATCTCAGTCTCAGTGCTATGGATCTCTCTCTCAGCATTATGGATCTCAGTCTCAGTGCGATGGATCTCAGTCTCAGCATAAGTGATCTCAGTCTCAGCTTGATGGATCTTAGCAGGTGGATCTCAGTCTCAGCGTGATGGATCTCAGTCTCAGCATGATGGATCTCAGCCTCATTGCAATGGGTCTCAGTCTCAGCATGATGGATCTCACTCTCAGCATGATGGATCTCAGTCTCAGGGCGATGGATCTCAGTCTCAACATGATGGATCTGAGCAGGTGGATCTCAGCCTCAGCATGATGGATCTCAGTCTCAACACGATGAATCTCAGTCTCAGCATGATGGATCTCAGTCTCAGCACGATTGATCTCAGTCTCAGCACGATGGATCTCAGTCTCAGTGCGATGGATCTCAGTCTCAGTGCGATGGATCTCAGCCTCAGCACAATGGATCTCTGTCTCAGCACAATGGATCTCAGTCTCAGTGCGATGGATCTCAGTCTCAGCATGATGGATCTTAGTCTCGGCATGATGGATCTCAGTCTCAGTGCGATGGATCTCAGTCTCAGCATGACGGATCTCAGTCTCAGTGCGATAGATCTCAGTCTCAGCACGATGGATCTCAGTCTCAGTGCTATGGAACTCAGTCTCAGCGTGATGGATATCAGTCTCAGCATGATGGATCTCAGCCTCAGTGCAATGGATTTCAGTCTCAGCATGATGGATCTGAGCAGGTGGATCTCAGACTCAGCATGATGGATCTCAGCCTCAGTGCAATGGATCTCAGTCTCAGCATGATGGATCTGAGCAAGTGTATCTCAGTCTGAGCATGATGGATCTGAGCAGGTTGATCTCAGTATCAGCGTGATGGATCTCAGTCTCAGCATGATGAATCTCAGTCTCAGCATGATTGATCTGAGCAGGTGGATCTCAGTCTCAGCATGATAGATCTCAGACTCAGCACGATGGATCGAAGCAGGTCGATCTCAGTCTCAGCATGATGGATCTGAGCAGGTGGATCTCAGTCTCAGTATGATGGATCTCAGTCTCAGCACAAGGGATCTCAGTCTCTGCTTGATGGATCTTAGCAGGTGGATCTCAGTCTCAGCGTGATGGATCTCAGTCTCAGCATGATGGATCTCAGCCTCATTGCAATGGGTCTCAGTCTCAGCATGATGGATATCACTCTCATCATGATGGATCTCAGTCTCAGGGCGATGGTCTCAGTCTCAACATGATGGATCTCAGCCTCAGTGCAATGGATCTCAGTCTCAGCATGATGGATCTGAGCAAGTGGATCTCAATCTCAGCGTGATGGATCTCAGTCTCAGTATGATGGATCTCAGCCTCAGTGCAATATATCTCAGTCTCAGCATGATGGATCTGAGCAGGTGAATCTCAGTCTCAGCATGATGGATCTCAGCCTCAGTGCAATGGATCTCAGTCTCAGCATGATGGATCTGAGCAAGTGGATCTCAGTCTGAGCATGATGGATCTGAGCAGGTTGATCTCAGTCTCAGCATGATGGATCTCAGTCTCAGCATGATGGATCTCAGTCTCAGCATGATGGATCTGAGCAGGTGGATCTCAGTCTCAGCATGATGGATCTCAGACTCAGCACAATGGATCGAAACAGGTCGATCTCAGTCTGAGCATGATGGATCTGAGCAGGTGGATCTCAGTCTCAGTATGATGGATCTCAGCCTCAGTGCAATGGATCTCAGTCTCAGCATGATGGATCTCAGTCTCAGTGTTATGGATCTCAGTCTCAGCACGAGAGATGTCAGTCTCAGCATGATGGATCTCGTGTCTCAGTGCGCTGGATGACAGCCTCAGCAAGATGGATCTAAGCAGGTGGATCTCAGTCTCAGCATGATGAATCTCAGCCTCAGTGCAATGGATCTCAGTCTCAGCATGATTGATATCAGTTTCAACATGATGGATCTCAGTCTCAGCATTATGGATCTCAGTCTCAGTGCGATGGATCTCAGTCTCAGTGCGATGGATATCAGTCTAAGTGCGATGGATCTCAATCTCAGCATGATAGATCCCACTCTCAGCATGATGGATCTCAGTCTCAGCACGATGCATCTCAATCTCACCATGATGAATCTGAGCAGGTGGATCACAGTCTCAGTGCGATGGATCTCAGTGTCAGCGTGATGGATCTCAGTCGCAGCATGCCGGATTTCAGCCTCAGTGCGATGGATCTCAGTCTCAGTGAGAAGGATGGCAGTCTCAGTATGATGGATCTCAGTCTCAGCATGATGGATCTCAGTCTCAGCATGATGGATTTCAGTCTCAGCACGAGATATCTCAGACTCAGCATGATGGATCTGAGGAGGTGGATCACAGTCTCAGTGCGATGGATCCTAGTCTCAGCATGATGGATCTCAGTCTAAGTGCGATGGATCTCAATCTCAGCATGATAGATCCCACTCTCAGCATGATGGATCTCAGTCTCAGCACGATGCATCTCAGTCTCACCATGATGAATCTGAGCAGGTGGATCACAGTCTCAGTGCGATGGATCTCAGTGTCAGCGTGATGGATCTCTGTCACAGCATGCCGGATTTCAGTCTCAGTGCGATGGATCTCAGTCTCAGTGAGAAGGATCGCAGTCTCAGTATGATGGATCTCAGTCTCAGCATGATGGATCTCAGTCTCAGCATGATGGATTTCAGTTTCAGCACGAGATATCTCAGACTCAGCATGATGGATCTGAGCAGGTGGATCACAGTCTCAGTGCGATGGATCTCAGTGTCAGCGTGATGGATCTCAGTCGCAGCATGCCGGATCTCAGTCTCAGTGCGATGGATCTCAGTCTCAGCACAATGGATCTCAGTCTCAGGATGATGGATCTCAGAATTAGCACTATGGATCGAAGCAGGTCGAGCTCAGTCTCAGCCTGATGGATCTGAGCAGGTGGATCTCAGTCTCAGTATGATGGATCTCAGCCTCAGTGCAATGGATATCAATCTCAGCATGATGGATCTCATGTCCCAGTGCGCTGGATGACAGCCTCGGCAAGATGGATCTAAGCAGGTGGATCTCAGTCTCAGCATGATGGATCTCAGCCTCAGTGCAATGGATCTCAGTCTCAGCATGATGGATCTCAGTTTCAACATGATGGATCTCAGTCTCAGCATGATGGATCTCAGTCTCAGTGCGATGGATCTCAGTCTCAGTGCGATGGATTTCAATCTCAGCATGATGGATCTCAGTCTCAGCACGATGGATCTCAGTCTCACCATGATGAATCAGAGCAGGTGGATCTCAGTCTCAGCACGATGGATCTCAGTCTCACCATGATGAATCTGAGCAGGTGGATCACAGTCTCAGTGCGATCGATCTCAGTGTCAGCGTGATGGATCTCAGTCGCAGCATGCCGGATTTCAGCCTCAGTATGATGGATCTCAGTCTCAGCATGATGGATCACAGTCTCAGCATGATGGATTTCAGTTTCAGCACGAGAGATCTCAGACTCAGCATGATGGATCTGAGCAGGTGGATCACAGTCTCAGTGCGATGGATCTCAGTGTCAGCGTGATGGATCTCAGTCGCAGCATGCCGGATTTCAGCCTCAGTGCGATGGATCTCAGTCTCAGTGAGAAGGATCGCAGTCTCAGTATGATGGATCTCAGTCTCAGCATGATGGATCTCAGTCTCCGCATCATGGATTTCAGTCTCAGCACGAGATATCTCAGACTCAGCATGATGGATCTGAGGAGGTGGATCACAGTCTCAGTGCGATGGATCCTAGTCTCAGCATGATGGATCTCAGTCTAAGTGCGATGGATCTCAATCTCAGCATGATAGATCCCACTCTCAGCATGATTGATCTCAGTCTCAGCACGATGCATCTCAGTCTCACCATGATGAATCTGAGCAGGTGGATCACAGTCTCAGTGCGATGGATCTCAGTGTCAGCGTGATGGATCTCAGTCTCAGTGCGATGGATCTCAGTCTCAGTGCGATGGATTTCAATCTCAGCATGATGGATCTCAGTCTCAGCACGATGGATCTCAGTCTCACCATGATGAATCAGAGCAGGTGGATCTCAGTCTCAGCACGATGGATCTCAGTCTCACCATGATGAATCTGAGCAGGTGGATCACAGTCTCAGTGCGATCGATCTCAGTGTCAGCGTGATGGATCTCAGTCGCAGCATGCCGGATTTCAGCCTCAGTATGATGGATCTCAGTCTCAGCATGATGGATCACAGTCTCAGCATGATGGATTTCAGTTTCAGCACGAGAGATCTCAGACTCAGCATGATGGATCTGAGCAGGTGGATCACAGTCTCAGTGCGATGGATCTCAGTGTCAGCGTGATGGATCTCAGTCGCAGCATGCCGGATTTCAGCCTCAGTGCGATGGATCTCAGTCTCAGTGAGAAGGATCGCAGTCTCAGTATGATGGATCTCAGTCTCAGCATGATGGATCTCAGTCTCCGCATCATGGATTTCAGTCTCAGCACGAGATATCTCAGACTCAGCATGATGGATCTGAGGAGGTGGATCACAGTCTCAGTGCGATGGATCCTAGTCTCAGCATGATGGATCTCAGTCTAAGTGCGATGGATCTCAATCTCAGCATGATAGATCCCACTCTCAGCATGATTGATCTCAGTCTCAGCACGATGCATCTCAGTCTCACCATGATGAATCTGAGCAGGTGGATCACAGTCTCAGTGCGATGGATCTCAGTGTCAGCGTGATGGATCTCTGTCGCAGCATGCCGGATTTCAGTCTCAGTGCGATGGATCTCAGTCTCAGTGAGAAGGATCGCAGTCTCAGTATGATGGATCTCAGTCTCAGCATGATGGATCACAGTCTCAGCATGATGGATTTCAGTTTCAGCACGAGAGATCTCAGACTCAGCATGATGGATCTGAGCAGGTGGATCACAGTCTCAGTGCGATGGATCTCAGTGTCAGCGTGATGGATCTCAGTCGCAGCATGCCGGATTTCAGTCTCAGTGTGATGGATCTCACTCTCAGTGAGAAGAATCGCAGTCTCAGTATGATGGATCTCAGTCTCAGCACGAAACACCTCAGTCTCAGCACGATGGATATCAGTATCAGCGTGATGGAACTCAGTCTCAGCGTGATGGATCTCAGTCTCAGTGCGATGGATCTCAGTCTCAGCATGATGGATCTTAGTCTCAGCATGATGGATCTCAGTCTCAGTGCGATGGATCTCAGTCTCAGCACAATGTATCTCAGTCTCAGGATGATGGATCTCAGAATTAGCACTATGGATCGAAGCAGGTCGAGCTCAGTCTCAGCCTGATGGATCTGAGCAGGTGGATCTCAGTCTCAGTATGATGGATCTCAGCCTCAGTGCAATGGATATCAATCTCAGCATGATGGATCTCATGTCCCAGTGCGCTGGATGACAGCCTCGGCAAGATGGATCTAAGCAGGTGGATCTCAGTCTCAGCATGATGGATCTCAGCCTCAGTGCAATGGATCTCAGTCTCAGCATGATGGATCTCAGTTTCAACATGATGGATCTCAGTCTCAGCATGATGGATCTCAGTCTCAGTGCGATGGATCTCAGTCTCAGTGCGATGGATCTCAGTCTAAGTGCGATGGATCTCAATCTCAGCATGATGGATCTCAGTCTCAGCACGATGGATCTCAGTCTCACCATGATGAATCAGAGCAGGTGGATCTCAGTCTCAGCACGATGGATCTCAGTCTCACCATGATGAATCTGAGCAGGTGGATCACAGTCTCAGTGCGATCGATCTCAGTGTCAGCGTGATGGATCTCAGTCGCAGCATGCCGGATTTCAGTCTCAGTGCGATGGATCTCAGTCTCAGTGAGAAGGATCGCAGTCTCAGTATGATGGATCTCATTCTCTGCACGATGGATCTCAGTCTCAGCATGATGGATTTCAGTCTCAGAGCAATGGATCTCAGTCTCAGTGCGATGGATCTCAGTCTCAGCACGAGGGATCTCAGCCTCAGCATGATGGATCTGAGCAGGTGGATCACAGTCTCAGTGCGATGGATCCTAGTCTCAGCATGATGGATCTCAGTCTCAGGGCGATGGATCTCAGTCTCAACATGATGGATCTGAGCAGGTGGATCTCAGTCTCAGCATGATGGATCTCAGTCTCAACACGATGAATCTCAGCCTCAGCATGATGGATCTCATTCTCAGCATGATGGACCTCAGTCACAGTGCGATAGATCTCAGTCTCAGCATGATGGATCTCAGCCTCAGCATGATGGATCTCAGTCTCAGTGCGATAGATCTCAGTCTCAGCGCGATGGATCTCAGTCTCAGTGCGATGGATCACAGTCTCAGTGCGATGGATCTCAGACTCCGTGCTATGGATCTCACTCACAGCATGGTGGATCTCAGTCTCAGTGCGATGGATCTCAGTCTCAGCACGAGGGATCTCAGTCTCAGCATGATGGATCTGAGGAGGTGGATTTCAGTCTCAGCGTGATGGATCTCAGTATCAGCATGATTGATCTCAGCCTCAGTGCAATGGATCTCAGTCTCAGCATGATGGATCTCAGTCTCAGCATGATGGATCTCAGTCTCAGCATGATGGATCTCAGTCTCAGTGCGATGGATCTCAGTCTCAGCATGATGGATCTCAGTCTCAGCATGATGGATCTCAATCTCAGTGCGATGGATCTCAGTCTCAGTGTGATGGATCTCAGTCTCAGCATGATGGATCTCAGTCTCAGCATGATGGAAATCAGTCTCAGTGCAGTGGATCTCAATCTCAGTGCGATTGATCTCAGCCTCAGTGAAAAGGATCTCAGCCTCAGTGGAATGCATCTCAGTCTCAGCATGGTGGATCTCAGTCTCAGCATGATGGATCTCAGTCTCAGCATGATGGATCTCAATCTCAGTGCGATGGATCTCAGTCTCAGTGTGATGGATCTCAGTCTCAGCATGATGGATCTCAGTCTCAGCATGATGGATTTCAGTCTCAGCATGATGGATCTGAGCAGGTGGATCTCAGTCTCAGCGTGATGGATCTCAGTCTCAGAATGATGGATGTCAGCCTCAGTGCAATGGATCTCACTCTCAGCATGATGGATCTCCATCTCAGTGCTATGGAACTCAGTCTCAGCACGAGAGATGTCAGTCTCAGCATGATGGATCTGAGCAGGTGGATCTCAGTCTCAGCGTGATGGATATCAGTCTCAGCATGATGGATCTCAGCCTCAGTGCAATGGATCTCAGTCTCAGCATGATGGATCTGAGCAGGTGGATCTCAGTCTCAGCATGATGGATCTCAGCCTCAGTGCAATGGATCTCAGTCTCAGCATGATTGATCTGAGCAAGTGGATCTCAGTCTCAGCGTGATGGATCTCAGTCTCAGAATGATGGATCACAGCCTCACTGTAATGTATCTCAGTCTCAGCATGATGGATCTGAGCAGGTGGATCTCAGTCTCAGCATGATGGATCTCAGCCTCAGTGCAATGGATCTCAGTCTCAGCATGATGGATCTGAGCAAGTGGATCTCAGTCTGAGCATGATGGATCTGAGCAGGTTGATCTCAGTCTCAGCATGATGGATCTCAGTATCAGCATGATGGATCTCAGTCTCAGCATGATGGATCTGAGCAGGTGGATCTCAGTCTCAGCATGATGGATCTCAGACTCAGCACGATGGATCGAAGCAGGTCGATCTCAGTCTCAGCATGATGGATCTGAGCAGGTGGATCTCAGTCTCAGTATGATGGATCTCAGCCTCAGTGCAATGGATATCAGTCTCAGCATGATGGATCTCAGTCTCAGCATGATGGATCTCATGTCTCAGTGCGCTGGATGACAGCCACGGCAAGATGGATCTACGCAGGAGGATCTCAGTCTCAGCATGATAGATCTCAGCCTCAGTGCAATGGATCTCTGTCTCAGCATGATGGATCTCAGTCTCAATATGATGGATCTCAGCCTCAGCATGATGGATCTCAGTCTCAGTGCGATGGATCTCAGTCTCAGTGCGATGGATCTCAGTCTAAGTGCGATGGATCTCAATCTCAGCATGATGGATCTCAGTCTCAGCATGTTGGATCTCAGTCTCAGCGCGATGGATCTCAATCTCACCATGATGAATCTGAGCAGGTGGATCACAGTCTCAATGCGATGGTTCTCAGTGTCAGCGTGATGGATCTCAGTCGCAGCATGCCGGATTTCAGTCTCAGTGCGATGAATCTCACTCTCAGTGAGAAGGATCGCAGTCTCAGTATGATGGATCTCAGTCTCAGCACGAAACATCTCAGTCTCAGCACGATGGATCTCAGTCTCAGCGTGATGGATCTCAGTCTCAGCGCGATGGATCTCAGTCTCAGTGCGATGGATCTCTGTCTCAGCATGATGGATCTTAGTCTCAGCATGATGGATCTCAGTCTCAGTGCGATGGATCTCAGTCTCACCATGAAGGATCTCAGTCTCAGTGCGATAGATCTCAGTCTCAGCACGATGGATCTCAGTCTCAGTGCGATGGATCTCAGTCTCAGTGCGATGGATCTCAGTCTCAGTGCTATGGATCTCTCTCTCAGCATTATGGATCTCAGTCTCAGTGCGATGGATCTCAGTCTCAGCATAAGTGATCTCAGTCTCAGCTTGATGGATCTTAGCAGGTGGATCTCAGTCTCAGCGTGATGGATCTCAGTCTCAGCATGATGGATCTCAGCCTCATTGCAATGGGTCTCAGTCTCAGCATGATGGATCTCACTCTCAGCATGATGGATCTCAGTCTCAGGGTGATGGATCTCAGTCTCAACATGATGGATCTGAGCAGGTGGATCTCAGCCTCAGCATGATGGATCTCAGTCTCAACACGATGAATCTCAGTCTCAGCATGATGGATCTCAGTCTCAGCACGATTGATCTCAGTCTCAGCACGATGGATCTCAGTCTCAGTGCGATGGATCTCAGTCTCAGTGCGATGGATCTCAGCCTCAGCACAATGGATCTCTGTCTCAGCACAATGGATCTCAGTCTCAGTGCGATGGATCTCAGCCTCAGCATGATGGATCTTAGTCTCGGCATGATGGATCTCAGTCTCAGTGCGATGGATCTCAGTCTCAGCATGACGGATCTCAGTCTCAGTGCGATAGATCTCAGTCTCAGCACGATGGATCTCAGTCTCAGTGCTATGGAACTCAGTCTCAGCGTGATGGATATCAGTCTCAGCATGATGGATCTCAGCCTCAGTGCAATGGATTTCAGTCTCAGCATGATGGATCTGAGCAGGTGGATCTCAGACTCAGCATGATGGATCTCAGCCTCAGTGCAATGGATCTCAGTCTCAGCATGATGGATCTGAGCAAGTGTATCTCAGTCTGAGCATGATGGATCTGAGCAGGTTGATCTCAGTATCAGCGTGATGGATCTCAGTCTCAGCATGATGAATCTCAGTCTCAGCATGATTGATCTGAGCAGGTGGATCTCAGTCTCAGCATGATAGATCTCAGACTCAGCACGATGGATCGAAGCAGGTCGATCTCAGTCTCAGCATGATGGATCTGAGCAGGTGGATCTCAGTCTCAGTATGATGGATCTCAGTCTCAGCACAAGGGATCTCAGTCTCTGCTTGATGGATCTTAGCAGGTGGATCTCAGTCTCAGCGTGATGGATCTCAGTCTCAGCATGATGGATCTCAGCCTCATTGCAATGGGTCTCAGTCTCAGCATGATGGATATCACTCTCATCATGATGGATCTCAGTCTCAGGGCGATGGTCTCAGTCTCAACATGATGGATCTCAGCCTCAGTGCAATGGATCTCAGTCTCAGCATGATGGATCTGAGCAAGTGGATCTCAATCTCAGCGTGATGGATCTCAGTCTCAGTATGATGGATCTCAGCCTCAGTGCAATATATCTCAGTCTCAGCATGATGGATCTGAGCAGGTGAATCTCAGTCTCAGCATGATGGATCTCAGCCTCAGTGCAATGGATCTCAGTCTCAGCATGATGGATCTGAGCAAGTGGATCTCAGTCTGAGCATGATGGATCTGAGCAGGTTGATCTCAGTCTCAGCATGATGGATCTCAGTCTCAGCATGATGGATCTCAGTCTCAGCATGATGGATCTGAGCAGGTGGATCTCAGTCTCAGCATGATGGATCTCAGACTCAGCACAATGGATCGAAACAGGTCGATCTCAGTCTGAGCATGATGGATCTGAGCAGGTGGATCTCAGTCTCAGTATGATGGATCTCAGCCTCAGTGCAATGGATCTCAGTCTCAGCATGATGGATCTCAGTCTCAGTGTTATGGATCTCAGTCTCAGCACGAGAGATGTCAGTCTCAGCATGATGGATCTCGTGTCTCAGTGCGCTGGATGACAGCCTCAGCAAGATGGATCTAAGCAGGTGGATCTCAGTCTCAGCATGATGAATCTCAGCCTCAGTGCAATGGATCTCAGTCTCAGCATGATTGATATCAGTTTCAACATGATGGATCTCAGTCTCAGCATTATGGATCTCAGTCTCAGTGCGATGGATCTCAGTCTCAGTGCGATGGATATCAGTCTAAGTGCGATGGATCTCAATCTCAGCATGATAGATCCCACTCTCAGCATGATGGATCTCAGTCTCAGCACGATGCATCTCAATCTCACCATGATGAATCTGAGCAGGTGGATCACAGTCTCAGTGCGATGGATCTCAGTGTCAGCGTGATGGATCTCAGTCGCAGCATGCCGGATTTCAGCCTCAGTGCGATGGATCTCAGTCTCAGTGAGAAGGATGGCAGTCTCAGTATGATGGATCTCAGTCTCAGCATGATGGATCTCAGTCTCAGCATGATGGATTTCAGTCTCAGCACGAGATATCTCAGACTCAGCATGATGGATCTGAGGAGGTGGATCACAGTCTCAGTGCGATGGATCCTAGTCTCAGCATGATGGATCTCAGTCTAAGTGCGATGGATCTCAATCTCAGCATGATAGATCCCACTCTCAGCATGATGGATCTCAGTCTCAGCACGATGCATCTCAGTCTCACCATGATGAATCTGAGCAGGTGGATCACAGTCTCAGTGCGATGGATCTCAGTGTCAGCGTGATGGATCTCTGTCACAGCATGCCGGATTTCAGTCTCAGTGCGATGGATCTCAGTCTCAGTGAGAAGGATCGCAGTCTCAGTATGATGGATCTCAGTCTCAGCATGATGGATCTCAGTCTCAGCATGATGGATTTCAGTTTCAGCACGAGATATCTCAGACTCAGCATGATGGATCTGAGCAGGTGGATCACAGTCTCAGTGCGATGGATCTCAGTGTCAGCGTGATGGATCTCAGTCGCAGCATGCCGGATCTCAGTCTCAGTGCGATGGATCTCAGTCTCAGCACAATGGATCTCAGTCTCAGGATGATGGATCTCAGAATTAGCACTATGGATCGAAGCAGGTCGAGCTCAGTCTCAGCCTGATGGATCTGAGCAGGTGGATCTCAGTCTCAGTATGATGGATCTCAGCCTCAGTGCAATGGATATCAATCTCAGCATGATGGATCTCATGTCCCAGTGCGCTGGATGACAGCCTCGGCAAGATGGATCTAAGCAGGTGGATCTCAGTCTCAGCATGATGGATCTCAGCCTCAGTGCAATGGATCTCAGTCTCAGCATGATGGATCTCAGTTTCAACATGATGGATCTCAGTCTCAGCATGATGGATCTCAGTCTCAGTGCGATGGATCTCAGTCTCAGTGCGATGGATTTCAATCTCAGCATGATGGATCTCAGTCTCAGCACGATGGATCTCAGTCTCACCATGATGAATCAGAGCAGGTGGATCTCAGTCTCAGCACGATGGATCTCAGTCTCACCATGATGAATCTGAGCAGGTGGATCACAGTCTCAGTGCGATCGATCTCAGTGTCAGCGTGATGGATCTCAGTCGCAGCATGCCGGATTTCAGCCTCAGTATGATGGATCTCAGTCTCAGCATGATGGATCACAGTCTCAGCATGATGGATTTCAGTTTCAGCACGAGAGATCTCAGACT
Source organism: Cetorhinus maximus (assembly GCF_964194155.1). Lineage (NCBI taxonomy): Eukaryota > Metazoa > Chordata > Chondrichthyes > Lamniformes > Cetorhinidae > Cetorhinus > Cetorhinus maximus. The sequence continues at coordinate 146,922,462 of NC_135885.1, read as the reverse complement.
CAGCATGATGGATCTGAGCAGGTGGATCACAGTCTCAGTGCGATGGATCTCAGTGTCAGCGTGATGGATCTCAGTCGCAGCATGCCGGATTTCAGCCTCAGTGCGATGGATCTCAGTCTCAGTGAGAAGGATCGCAGTCTCAGTATGATGGATCTCAGTCTCAGCATGATGGATCTCAGTCTCCGCATCATGGATTTCAGTCTCAGCACGAGATATCTCAGACTCAGCATGATGGATCTGAGGAGGTGGATCACAGTCTCAGTGCGATGGATCCTAGTCTCAGCATGATGGATCTCAGTCTAAGTGCGATGGATCTCAATCTCAGCATGATAGATCCCACTCTCAGCATGATTGATCTCAGTCTCAGCACGATGCATCTCAGTCTCACCATGATGAATCTGAGCAGGTGGATCACAGTCTCAGTGCGATGGATCTCAGTGTCAGCGTGATGGATCTCTGTCGCAGCATGCCGGATTTCAGTCTCAGTGCGATGGATCTCAGTCTCAGTGAGAAGGATCGCAGTCTCAGTATGATGGATCTCAGTCTCAGCATGATGGATCACAGTCTCAGCATGATGGATTTCAGTTTCAGCACGAGAGATCTCAGACTCAGCATGATGGATCTGAGCAGGTGGATCACAGTCTCAGTGCGATGGATCTCAGTGTCAGCGTGATGGATCTCAGTCGCAGCATGCCGGATTTCAGTCTCAGTGTGATGGATCTCACTCTCAGTGAGAAGAATCGCAGTCTCAGTATGATGGATCTCAGTCTCAGCACGAAACACCTCAGTCTCAGCACGATGGATATCAGTATCAGCGTGATGGAACTCAGTCTCAGCGTGATGGATCTCAGTCTCAGTGCGATGGATCTCAGTCTCAGCATGATGGATCTTAGTCTCAGCATGATGGATCTCAGTCTCAGTGCGATGGATCTCAGTCTCAGCACAATGTATCTCAGTCTCAGGATGATGGATCTCAGAATTAGCACTATGGATCGAAGCAGGTCGAGCTCAGTCTCAGCCTGATGGATCTGAGCAGGTGGATCTCAGTCTCAGTATGATGGATCTCAGCCTCAGTGCAATGGATATCAATCTCAGCATGATGGATCTCATGTCCCAGTGCGCTGGATGACAGCCTCGGCAAGATGGATCTAAGCAGGTGGATCTCAGTCTCAGCATGATGGATCTCAGCCTCAGTGCAATGGATCTCAGTCTCAGCATGATGGATCTCAGTTTCAACATGATGGATCTCAGTCTCAGCATGATGGATCTCAGTCTCAGTGCGATGGATCTCAGTCTCAGTGCGATGGATCTCAGTCTAAGTGCGATGGATCTCAATCTCAGCATGATGGATCTCAGTCTCAGCACGATGGATCTCAGTCTCACCATGATGAATCAGAGCAGGTGGATCTCAGTCTCAGCACGATGGATCTCAGTCTCACCATGATGAATCTGAGCAGGTGGATCACAGTCTCAGTGCGATCGATCTCAGTGTCAGCGTGATGGATCTCAGTCGCAGCATGCCGGATTTCAGTCTCAGTGCGATGGATCTCAGTCTCAGTGAGAAGGATCGCAGTCTCAGTATGATGGATCTCATTCTCTGCACGATGGATCTCAGTCTCAGCATGATGGATTTCAGTCTCAGAGCAATGGATCTCAGTCTCAGTGCGATGGATCTCAGTCTCAGCACGAGGGATCTCAGCCTCAGCATGATGGATCTGAGCAGGTGGATCACAGTCTCAGTGCGATGGATCCTAGTCTCAGCATGATGGATCTCAGTCTCAGGGCGATGGATCTCAGTCTCAACATGATGGATCTGAGCAGGTGGATCTCAGTCTCAGCATGATGGATCTCAGTCTCAACACGATGAATCTCAGCCTCAGCATGATGGATCTCATTCTCAGCATGATGGACCTCAGTCACAGTGCGATAGATCTCAGTCTCAGCATGATGGATCTCAGCCTCAGCATGATGGATCTCAGTCTCAGTGCGATAGATCTCAGTCTCAGCGCGATGGATCTCAGTCTCAGTGCGATGGATCACAGTCTCAGTGCGATGGATCTCAGACTCCGTGCTATGGATCTCACTCACAGCATGGTGGATCTCAGTCTCAGTGCGATGGATCTCAGTCTCAGCACGAGGGATCTCAGTCTCAGCATGATGGATCTGAGGAGGTGGATTTCAGTCTCAGCGTGATGGATCTCAGTATCAGCATGATTGATCTCAGCCTCAGTGCAATGGATCTCAGTCTCAGCATGATGGATCTCAGTCTCAGCATGATGGATCTCAGTCTCAGCATGATGGATCTCAGTCTCAGTGCGATGGATCTCAGTCTCAGCATGATGGATCTCAGTCTCAGCATGATGGATCTCAATCTCAGTGCGATGGATCTCAGTCTCAGTGTGATGGATCTCAGTCTCAGCATGATGGATCTCAGTCTCAGCATGATGGAAATCAGTCTCAGTGCAGTGGATCTCAATCTCAGTGCGATTGATCTCAGCCTCAGTGAAAAGGATCTCAGCCTCAGTGGAATGCATCTCAGTCTCAGCATGGTGGATCTCAGTCTCAGCATGATGGATCTCAGTCTCAGCATGATGGATCTCAATCTCAGTGCGATGGATCTCAGTCTCAGTGTGATGGATCTCAGTCTCAGCATGATGGATCTCAGTCTCAGCATGATGGATTTCAGTCTCAGCATGATGGATCTGAGCAGGTGGATCTCAGTCTCAGCGTGATGGATCTCAGTCTCAGAATGATGGATGTCAGCCTCAGTGCAATGGATCTCAGTCTCAGCATGATGGATCTGAGCAGGAGGATCTCAGTCTCAGCGTGATGGATCTCATTCTCAGAATGATGGATCTCAGCCTCAGTGCACTGGATCTCAGTCTCAGCATGATGGATCTGATCAGGTGGATCTCAGTCTCAGCATGATGGATATCAGCCTCAGTGCAATGTATCTCAGTCTCAGCATGATGGATCAGAGCAAGTGGATCTCAGTCCCAGCGTGATGGATCTCAGTCTCAGCATGATGGATCTCAGCCTCAGTGCAATGGATTTCAGTCTCAGCATGATGGATCTGAGCAACTGGATCTCAGTTTGAGCATGATGGAACTGAGCAGGTGGATCTCAGTCTCAACAGGATGGATCTCAGTCTCAGCATGATGGATCTCAGTCTCAGCATGATGGATCTGAGCAGGTGGATCTCAGTCTCAGCATGATGGATCTCAGTCTCAGCAGGATGGACCTGAGCAGGTGGATCTCAGTCTCAGTATGATGGATCCCAGCCTCAGTGCAATGGATCTCAGTCTCAGCACGATGGATCTCAGTCTCAGCACGATGGATCATAGTCTCTGTGCGATGGATGTCAGTCTCGGCAAGATGGATCAGAGCAGGTGGATCTCAGTCTCAGCATGATGGTTCTCAGCCTCAGTGCAATGGATCTCAGTCTCAGCATGATGGATCTGAGCAGGTGAATCTCAGTCTCAGCATGATGGATCTCAGCCTCAGTGCAATGGATCTGAGCAAGTGGATCTCAGTCTGAGCATGATGGATCTGAGCAGGTTGATCTCAGTCTCAGCATGATGGATCTGAGCAGGAGGATCTCAGTCTCAGCGTGATGGATCTCATTCTCAGAATGATGGATCTCAGCCTCAGTGCACTGGATCTCAGTCTCAGCATGATGGATCTGATCAGGTGGATCTCAGTCTCAGCATGATGGATATCAGCCTCAGTGCAATGTATCTCAGTCTCAGCATGATGGATCAGAGCAAGTGGATCTCAGTCCCAGCGTGATGGATCTCAGTCTCAGCATGATGGATCTCAGCCTCAGTGCAATGGATTTCAGTCTCAGCATGATGGATCTGAGCAACTGGATCTCAGTTTGAGCATGATGGAACTGAGCAGGTGGATCTCAGTCTCAACAGGATGGATCTCAGTCTCAGCATGATGGATCTCAGTCTCAGCATGATGGATCTGAGCAGGTGGATCTCAGTCTCAGCGTGATGGATCTCAGACTCAGCACGATGGATCTGAGCAGGTCGATCTCAGTCTCAGCAGGATGGACCTGAGCAGGTGGATCTCAGTCTCAGCATGATGGATCTGAGCAGGAGGATCTCAGTCTCAGCGTGATGGATCTCATTCTCAGAATGATGGATCTCAGCCTCAGTGCACTGGATCTCAGTCTCAGCATGATGGATCTGATCAGGTGGATCTCAGTCTCAGCATGATGGATATCAGCCTCAGTGCAATGTATCTTAGTCTCAGCATGATGGATCAGAGCAAGTGGATCTCAGTCCCAGCGTGATGGATCTCAGTCTCAGCATGATGGATCTCAGCCTCAGTGCAATGGATTTCAGTCTCAGCATGATGGATCTGAGCAACTGGATCTCAGTTTGAGCATGATGGAACTGAGCAGGTGGATCTCAGTCTCAACAGGATGGATCTCAGTCTCAGCATTATGGATCTCAGTCTCAGCATGATGGATCTGAGCAGGTGGATCTCAGTCTCAGCGTGATGGATCTCAGACTCAGCACGATGGATCTGAGCAGGTCGATCTCAGTCTCAGCGTGATGGATCTCATTCTCAGAATGATGGATCTCAGCCTCAGTGCACTGGATCTCAGTCTCAGCATGATGGATCTGATCAGGTGGATCTCAGTCTCAGCATGATGGATATCAGCCTCAGTGCAATGTATCTCAGTCTCAGCATGATGGATCAGAGCAAGTGGATCTCAGTCCCAGCGTGATGGATCTCAGTCTCAGCATGATGGATCTCAGCCTCAGTGCAATGGATTTCAGTCTCAGCATGATGGATCTGAGCAACTGGATCTCAGTTTTAGCATGATGGAACTGAGCAGGTGGATCTCAGTCTCAACAGGATGGATCTCAGTCTCAGCATGATGGATCTCAGTCTCAGCATGATGGATCTGAGCAGGTGGATCTCAGTCTCAGCATGATGGATCTCAGTCTCAGCAGGATGGACCTGAGCAGGTGGATCTCAGTCTCAGTATGATGGATCCCAGCCTCAGTGCAATGGATCTCAGTCTCAGCACGATGGATCTCAGTCTCAGCACGATGGATCATAGTCTCTGTGCGATGGATGTCAGTCTCGGCAAGATGGATCAGAGCAGGTGGATCTCAGTCTCAGCATGATGGATCTCAGCCTCAGTGCAATGGATCTCAGTCTCAGCATGATGGATCTGAGCAGGTGAATCTCAGTCTCAGCATGATGGATCTCAGCCTCAGTGCAATGGATCTGAGCAAGTGGATCTCAGTCTGAGCATGATGGATCTGAGCAGGTTGATCTCAGTCTCAGCATGATGGATCTGAGCAGGAGGATCTCAGTCTCAGCGTGATGGATCTCATTCTCAGAATGATGGATCTCAGCCTCAGTGCACTGGATCTCAGTCTCAGCATGATGGATCTGATCAGGTGGATCTCAGTCTCAGCATGATGGATATCAGCCTCAGTGCAATGTATCTCAGTCTCAGCATGATGGATCAGAGCAAGTGGATCTCAGTCCCAGCGTGATGGATCTCAGTCTCAGCATGATGGATCTCAGCCTCAGTGCAATGGATTTCAGTCTCAGCATGATGGATCTGAGCAACTGGATCTCAGTTTGAGCATGATGGAACTGAGCAGGTGGATCTCAGTCTCAACAGGATGGATCTCAGTCTCAGCATGATGGATCTCAGTCTCAGCATGATGGATCTGAGCAGGTGGATCTCAGTCTCAGCGTGATGGATCTCAGACTCAGCACGATGGATCTGAGCAGGTCGATCTCAGTCTCAGCAGGATGGACCTGAGCAGGTGGATCTCAGTCTCAGTATGATGGATCCCAGCCTCAGTGCAATGGATCTCAGTCTCAGCACGATGGATCATAGTCTCTGTGCGATGGATGTCAGTCTCGGCAAGATGGATCAGAGCAGGTGGATCTCAGTCTCAGCATGATGGATCTCAGCCTCAGTGCAATGGATCTCAGTCTCAGCATGATGGATCTGAGCAGGTGAATCTCAGTCTCAGCATGATGGATCTCAGCCTCAGTGCAATGGGTCTGAGCAAGTGGATCTCAGTCTGAGCATGATGGATCTGAGCAGGTTGATCTCAGTCTCAGCATGATGGATCTGAGCAGGAGGATCTCAGTCTCAGCGTGATGGATCTCATTCTCAGAATGATGGATCTCAGCCTCAGTGCACTGGATCTCAGTCTCAGCATGATGGATCTGATCAGGTGGATCTCAGTCTCAGCATGATGGATATCAGCCTCAGTGCAATGTATCTCAGTCTCAGCATGATGGATCAGAGCAAGTGGATCTCAGTCCCAGCGTGATGGATCTCAGTCTCAGCATGATGGATCTCAGCCTCAGTGCAATGGATTTCAGTCTCAGCATGATGGATCTGAGCAACTGGATCTCAGTTTGAGCATGATGGAACTGAGCAGGTGGATCTCAGTCTCAACAGGATGGATCTCAGTCTCAGCATGATGGATCTCAGTCTCAGCATGATGGATCTGAGCAGGTGGATCTCAGTCTCAGCGTGATGGATCTCAGACTCAGCACGATGGATCTGAGCAGGTCGATCTCAGTCTCAGCAGGATGGACCTGAGCAGGTGGATCTCAGTCTCAGTATGATGGATCCCAGCCTCAGTGCAATGGATCTCAGTCTCAGCACGATGGATCATAGTCTCTGTGCGATGGATGTCAGTCTCGGCAAGATGGATCAGAGCAGGTGGATCTCAGTCTCAGCATGATGGATCTCAGCCTCAGTGCAATGGATCTCAGTCTCAGCTTGATGGATCTGTGCAGGTGAATCTCAGTCTCAGCATGATGGATCTCAGCCTCAGTGCAATGGATCTGAGCAAGTGGATCTCAGTCTGAGCATGATGGATCTGAGCAGGTTGATCTCAGTCTCAGCATGATGGATCTCAGTCTCAGCATGATGGATCTCAGTCTCAGCATGATGGATCTGAGCAGGTGGATCTCAGTCTCAGTATGATGGATCTCAGTCTCAGCACAAGGGATCTCAGTCTCAGCTTGATGGATCTTAGCAGGTGGATCTCAGTCTCAGCGTGATGGATCTCAGTCTCAGCATGATGGATCTCAGCCTCATTGCAATGGGTCTCAGTCTCAGCATGATGGATCTCACTCTCAGCATGATGGATCTCAGTCTCAGGGCGATGGATCTCAGTCTCAACATGATGGATCTGAGCAGGTGGATCTCAGCCTCAGCATGATGGATCTCAGTCTCAACACGACGAATCTCAGTCTCAGCATGATGCATCTCAGTCTCAGCACGATTGATCTCAGTCTCAGCACGATGGATCTCAGTCTCAGTGCGATGGATCTCAGTCTCAGTGCGATGGATCTCAGTCTCAGCACAATGGATCTCAGTCTCAGCACAATGGATCTCAGTCTCAGTGCGATGGATCTCAACCTCAGCATGATGGATCTTAGTCTCAGCATGATGGATCTCAGTCTCAGTGCGATGGATCTCAGTCTCAGCATGACGGATCTCAGCCTCAGTGCGATAGATCTCAGTCTCAACACGATGGATCTCAGTCTCAGTGCAATTGATCTCAGTCTCAGTGCGATGGATCTCTGTCTCAGTGCTATGGATCTCAGTCTCAGCACGAGAGATGTCAGTCTCAGCATGATGGATCTGAGCAGGTGGATCTCAGTCTCAGCATGATGGATCTCAGCCTCAGTGCAATGGATCTCAGTCTCAGCATGATGGATCTGAGCAAGTGGATCTCAGTCTCAGCGTGATGGATCTCAGTCTCCGTATGATGGATCTTAGCCTCACTGCAATATATCTCAGTCTCAGCATGATGGAACTGAGCAGGTGAATCTCAGTCTCAGCATGATGGATCTCAGCCTCAGTGCAATGGATCTCAGTCTCAGCATGATGGATCTGAGCAAGTGGATCTCAGTCTCAGCATGATGGATCTCAGTCTCAGCATGATGGATCTCAGTCTCAGCATGATGGATCTGCGCAGGTGGATCTCAGTCTCAGCATGATGGATCTCGTGTCTCAGTGCGCTGGATGGCAGCCTCGGCAAGATGGATCTAAGCAGGTGGATCTCAGTCTCAGCATGATGGATCTCAGCCTCAGTGCAATGGATCTCAGTCTCAGCATGATGGATCTCAGTTTCAACATGATGGATCTCAGTCTCAGCATGATGGACCTCAGTCTCAGTGCGATGGATCTCAGTCTCAGTGCGATGGATCTCAATCCCAGCATTTTAGATCTCAGTCTCAGCATGATGGATCTCAGTCTCAGCACGATGGATCTCAGTCTCAGCATGATGGATCTGAGCAGGTGGATCACAGTCTCAGCGTGATGGATCTCAGACTCAGCACGATGGATCTGAGCAGGTCGATCTCAGTCTCAGCAGGATGGACCTGAGCAGGTGGATCTCTGTCTCAGTATGATGGATCTCAGCCTCAGTGCAATGGATCTCAGTCTCAGCACGATGGATCTCAGTCTCAGCACGATGGATCATAGTCTCTGTGCGATGGATGTCAGTCTCGGCAAGATGGATCAGAGCAGGTGGATCTCAGTCTCAGCATGATGGATCTCAGCCTCAGTGCAATGGATCTCAGTCTCAGCATGATGGATCTGAGCAGGTGAATCTCAGTCTCAGCATGATGGATCTCAGCCTCAGTGCAATGGATCTGTGCAAGTGGATCTCAGTCTGAGCTTGATGGATCTGAGCAGGTTGATCTCAGTCTCAGCATGATGGATCTCAGTCTCAGCATGATGGATCTCAGTCTCAGCATGATGGATCTGAGCAGGTGGATCTCAGTCTCAGCATGATGGATCTCAGACTCAGCACGATGGATCGAAGCAGGTCGATCTCAGTCTGAGCATGATGGATCTGAGCAGGTGGATCTCAGTCTCAGTATGATGGATCTCAGTCTCAGCACAAGAGATCTCAGTCTCAGCTTGATGGATCTTAGCAGGTGGATCTCAGTCTCAGCGTGATGGATCTCAGTCTCAGCATGACGGATCTCAGCCTCATTGCAATGGGTCTCAGTCTCAGCATGATGGATCTCACTCTCAGCATGATGGATCTCAGTCTCAGGGCGATGGATCTCAGTCTCAACATGATGGATCTGAGCAGGTGGATCTCAGCCTCAGCATGATGGATCTCAGTCTCAACACGACGAATCTCAGTCTCAGCATGATGCATCTCAGTCTCAGCACGATTGATCTCAGTCTCAGCACGATGGATCTCAGTCTCAGTGCGATGGATCTCAGTCTCAGTGCGATGGATCTCAGTCTCAGCACAATGGATCTCAGTCTCAGCACAATGGATCTCAGTCTCAGTGCGATGGATCTCAACCTCAGCATGATGGATTTTAGTCTCAGCATGATGGATCTCAGTCTCAGTGCGATGGATCTCAGTCTCAGCATGACGGATCTCAGCCTCAGTGCGATAGATCTCAGTCTCAACACGATGGATCTCAGTCTCAGTGCAATTGATCTCAGTCTCAGTGCGATGGATCTCTGTCTCAGTGCTATGGATCTCAGTCTCAGCACGAGAGATGTCAGTCTCAGCGTGATGGAGCTGAGCAGGTGGATCTCAGTCTCAGCGTGATGGATATCAGTCTCAGCATGATGGATCTCAGCCTCAGTGCAATGGATCTCAGTCTCAGCATGATGGATCTGAGCAGGTGGATCTCAGTCTCAGAATGATGGATCTCAGCCTCAGTGCAATGGATCTCAGTCTCAGCATGATGGATATGAGCAAGTGGATCTCAGTCTCAGCGTGATGGATCTCAGTCTCCGTATGATGGATCTTAGCCTCACTGCAATATATCTCAGTCTCAGCATGATGGATCTGAGCAGGTGAATCTCAGTCTCAGCATGATGGATCTCAGCCTCAGTGCAATGGATCTCAGTCTCAGCATGATGGATCTGAGCAAGTGGATCTCAGTCTCAGCATGATGGATCTCAGTTTCAGCATGATAGATCTCAGTCTCAGCATGATGGATCTGCGCAGGTGGATCTCAGTCTCAGCATGATGGATCTCAGACTCAGCACGATGGATCGAAGCAGGTCGATCTCAGTCTGAGCATGATGGATCTGAGCAGGTGGATCTCAGTCTCAGTATGATGGATCTCAGCCTCAGTGCAATGGATCTCAGTCTCAGCATGATGGAACTCAGTCTCAGCATGATGGATCTCGTGTCTCAGTGCGCTGGATGGCAGCCTCGGCAAGATGGAGCTAAGCAGGTGGATCTCAGTCTCAGCATGATGGATCTCAGCCTCAGTGCAATGGATCTCAGTCTCGGCATGATGGATCTCAGTTTCAACATGATGGATCTCAGTCTCAGCATGATGGACCTCAGTCTCAGTGCGATGGATCTCAGTCTCAGTGCGATGGATCTCAATCTCAGCATTTTAGATCTCAGTCTCAGCATGATGGATCTCAGACTCAGCACGATGGATTTCAGTCTCAGCATGATGGATTTCAGTCTCAGCACGAGAGATCTCAGACACAGCATGCTGTATCTGAGCAGGTGGATCACAGTCTCAGTGCGATGGATCCTAGTCTCAGCATGATGGATCTGTCTCAGCATGATGGATCTCAGTCTCAGCATGATGGATCTCAGTCTCAGCATGATGGATCTTAGTCTCAGCATGATGGATATCAGTCTCAGTGCGATGGATCTCAGTCTCAGCACAATGGATCTCAGCCTCAGCATGATGGAACTCAGTCTCAGTGCGGTAGATCTCAGTCTCAGCACGATGGAGCTCAGTCTCAGTGCTATGGATCTCAGACTCAGTGCTATGGATCTCACTCTCAGCATGGTGGATCTCAGTCTCAGTGCGATGGATCTCAGTCTCAGCACGAGGGATCTCAGTCTCAGCATGATGGATCTGAGCAGGTGGATTTCAGTCTAAGCATGATGGATCTCAGTCTCAGCATGATGTATCTCAGCCTCAGTGCAATGGATCTCAGTCTCAGCATGATGGATCTCATCTCAGCATGATGGATCTCAGTCTCAGCATGATGGATCTCAGTCTCAGTGCGATGGATCTCAGTCTCAGCATGATGGATCTCAGTCTCAGCATGATGGATCTGAACAGGTGGATCTCAGTCTCAGCATGAGGAATCTCTATCTCAGCACGATCGATCTCATTCTCAGCATGATAGATCCCAGTCTCAGTGCAGTGGATCTCAGTCTCAGTGCGATGCATCTGAGTCTCAATGCGATGGATCTCAGCATCAGTGCAATGGATCTCAGCCTCAGTGCAATGGATCTCAGTCTCAGCATGATGGATCTCAGTCTCAGCATGATGGATCTCAGTCACAGCATGATGCATCTGAGCAGGTGGATCTCAGTCTCAGCATGATGGATCTCAGTTTCAACATGATGGATCTCCATCTCAGTATGATGGATCTCAGTCTCAGTGCGATGGATCTCAGTCTCAGTGCGATGGATCTCAATGTCAGTGCGATGGATCTCAGTGTCAGTGCGATGGATCTCAGTCTCAGTGCGATGGATCTCAGTCTCAGTGCAATGGATCTGAGTCTCAGTGCGATGGATCTCAGTCTCAGCACGGTGGATCTCACTCTCACCATGATGACTCTGAGCAGGTGGATCACAGTCTCATTGCGATGGATCTCAGTCTCAGCATGATGGATCTGAGAAGGTGGATCTCAGTCTCAGTGCGATGGATCTCAGTGTCAGCGTGATGGATCTCAGTCTCAGTGAGAAGGATCGCATTCTCAGTATGATGGATCTCAGTCTCAGCACGATGAATCTCAGTCTCAGCATGATGGATCTCAGTCTCAGCATGATGGATCTCAGTCTCAGTGCGGTAGATCTCAGTCTCAGCATGATGGATCTTAGTCTCAGCATGATGGATCTCAGTCTGAGTGCAATGGATCTCAGTCTCAGAGCGATGGATCTCAGACTCAGTGCTCTGAATCTCACTCTCAGAATGGTGGATCTCAGTCTCAGTACGATGGATTTCAGTCTCAGCACGAGGGATCTCAGTCTCAGCATGATGGATCTGAGCAGGTGGATTTCAGTCTCAGTTTGATGGATCTCAGTCTCAGATTGATAGATCTCAGCCTCAGTGCAATGGATCTCAGTCTCAGCATGATGGATCTCAGTCTCAGCATGATGGATCTCGGTCTCAGCATGATGGATCTCAGTCTCAGTGCGATGGATCTCAGTCTCAGCATGATGGATCTCAGTCTCAGCATGATGGATCTGAGCAGGTGGATCTCAGTCTCAGCATGATGGATCTCTGTCTCAGCACGATCGATCTCAGTCTCAGCATGATAGATCTCAGTCTCAGTGCAGTGGATCTCAGTCTCAGTGCGATGGATCTGAGTCTCAGTGCGATGGAGTTCAGCATCAGTGCAATGGATCTCAGCCTCAGGGTAATGGATCTCAGTATCAGCATGATGGATCTCAGTCTCAGCATGATGGATCTCAGTCTCTGCATCAATGATCTGAGCAGGTGGATCTCAGTCTCAGCATGATGGATCTCAGCCTCAGTGCAATGGATCTCAGTCTCAGCATGATGGATCTGAGCAAGTGGATCTCAGTCCCAGCGTGATGGATCTCAGCCTCAGCATGATGGATCTCAGCCTCAGTGCAATGGATTTCAGTCTCAGCATGATGGATCTGAGCAAGTGGATCTCAGTTTGAGCATGATGGAACTGAGCAGGTGGATCTCAGACTCAGCAGGATGGATCTCAGTCTCAGCATGAAGAATCTCAGTCTCAGCATGATGGATCTGAGCAGGTGGATCTCAGTCTCAGCATGATAGATCTCAGACTCAGCACGATGGATCTGAGCAGGTCGATCTCAGCCTCAGCATGATGGATCTGAGCAGGTGAATCTCAGTCTCAGTATGATGGATCCCAGCCTCAGTGCAATGGATCTCAGTCTCAGCACGATGGATCTCAGTCTCAGCACGTTGGATCATAGTCTCAGTGCGACAGATGTCAGTCTCAGCAAGATGGAACTGAGCAGGTGGATCTCAGTCTCAGTGCAATGGATCTCAGTCTCAACATGATGGATCTCAGTTTCAACATGATGGATCTCAGTCTCAGCATGATGGATGTCAGTCGCAATGCGCTGGATCTCTGTCTCAGTGCGATGGATCTCAGTCTCAGCATGATGGATCTGAGCAGGTCGATCTCAGTCTCAGCATGATGGATCTGAGCAGGTGGATCTCAGTCTCAGCACGATGTATCTCAGTCTCAGTGCAATGAATCTCAGTCTCAGCAGGATGGATCTCAGTCTCAGCACGATGGATCTCACTCTCAGTGTGATGAATCTCAGTCTCAGTGCGATGGATCTCAGTCTCAGATGATGGATCTCAATCTCAGATGATGGATCTCAGTCTCAGTGCGATGGATCTCAGTCTCAGCATGGTGGATCTCAGTCTCAGCACGATGGATCTTAGTCTCAGCACGATGGATCTCAGTCTCAGCATGATGGATCTCAGCCACAGCATGATGGATCTCAGTCTCAGCACGATGGATCTTAGTCTCAGCACGATGGATCTCAGTCTCAGCACGATGGATCTCAGTCTCACCATGATGGATCTTAGTCTCAGCATGATGGATCTCAGTCTCAGCATGATGGATCTCAGTCTCAGCGTGATGGATCTCAGTCTCAGTGCGATGCATCTCAGTCTCAGCATGATGTATCTCAGTCTCAGCATGATGGATCTCAGTCTCAGCATGATGGATCTGAGCAGGTGGATCTCAGTCTCAGCATGATGGATCTCTGTCTCAGCACGATGGATCTCAGTCTCAGCATGTTAGATCTCAGTCTCAGTGCAGTGGATCTCAATCTCAGTGCGATGGATCTGAGTCTCAGTGCGATGGATCTCAGCATCAGTGCAATGGATCTCAGCCTCAGTGCAATGGATCTCAATCTCAGCATGATGGATCTGAGCAAGTGGATCTCAGTCTCAGCATGATGGATCTCAGACTCAGCACGATGGATCTGAGCAGATCGATCTCAGTCTCAACATGTTGGATCTGAGCAGGTGGATCTCAGTCTCAGTATGATGGATCCCAGCCTCAGTGCAATGGATTTCAGTCTCAGCACGATGGATCTCAGTCTCAGCACGATGGATCATAGTCTTAGTGCGATGGATGTCAGTCTCGGCAAGATGGATCTGAGCAGGTGGATCTCAGTCTCAGTGCAATGGATCTCAGTCTCAGCATGTTGGATCTCAGTTTCAACATGATGGATCTCAGTCTCAGCATGATGGTTCTCAGTCTCAGTGTGATGGATCTCAGTCTCAGCATGATGGATCTGAGCAGGTGGATCTCAGTCTCAGCATGATGGATCTGAGCAGGTGGATCTCAGTCTCAGCACGATGAATCTCAGTCTCAGTGCAGTGGATCTCAATCTCAGTGCAATGGATCTGAGTCTCATTGCGATGGATCTAAGCATCAGTGCAATGTATCTCAGCCTCAGTGCAATGGATCTCAGTCTCAGCATGATGGATCTCAGTCTCAGCATGATGGATCTCAGTCTCAACATGATGGATCTGAGCAGGTAAATCTCAGTCTCAGCATGATCGATATCAGCCTCAGTGCAATGGATCTCAGTCTCAGCATGGTGGATCTGAGCAGGTAAATCTCAGTCTCAGCACGATGGGTCTCAGTCTCAGCACGATGGATCTCAGTCTCAGCACGATGGATCTCAGTCTCAGCATGATTGATCTCAGTCTCAGCATGATGGATCTCAGTCTCAGCATGATGGATCTCAGTCTCAGTGCGATGGATCTCAGTCTCAGCATGATGGATCTCAGTCTCAGCATGATGGATCTGAGCAGGTGGATCTCAGTCTCAGCATGATGGATCTCTGTCTCAGCACGATGGATCTCAGTCTCAGCATGATAGGCCTCAGTCTCAGTGCAGTGGATCTCAGTCTCAGTGCGATGGATCTGAGTCTCAGTGCGATGGATCTCAGCATGAGTGCAATGGATCTCAGCCTCAGTGCAATGGATCTCAGTCTCAGCATGATGGATCTCAGTCTCAGCATGATGGATCTGAGCAGGTGGAACTCAGTCTCAGCATGATGGATCTCAGCCTCAGTGCGATGGATCTCAGTCAAAGCATGATGGATCTGAGCAAGTGGATCTCAGTCCCAGCGTGATGGATCTCAGTCTCAGCATGATGGATCTCAGCCTCAGTGCAATGGATTTCAGTCTCAGCATGATGGATCTCAGTCTCAGCATGATGGATCTGAGCAGGTGGATCTCAGTCTCAGCATGATGGATCTCAGGCTCAGCACGATGGAATGAGCAGGACGATCTCAGTCTCAGCATGATGGATCTGAGCAGGTGGATCTCAGTCTCAGCACGATGGATCTCAGTCTCAGTGCAATGAATCTCAGTCTCAGCACGATGGATCTCAGTCCCAGCACGATGGATCTCAGTCTCAGTGCGATGAATCTCAGTCTCAGTGCGAAGGATCTCAGTCTCAGATGATGGATCTCAGTCTCAGATGATGGATCTCAGTCTCAGCACGATGGATCTCAGTCTCAGTGCGATGAATCTCAGTCTCAGTGCGAAGGATCTCAGTCTCAGATAATGGATCAGTCTCAGATGATGGATCTCAGTCTCAGTGTGATGGATCTCAGACTCAGCATGATGGATCTCAGTCTCTGTGCGATGAATCTCAGTCTCAGTGCGATGGATCTCAGTCTCAGATGATGGATCTGAGTCTCAGATGATGGATTTCAGTCTCAGTGCGATGGATCTCTGTCTCAGTGCGATGGATCTCAGTCTCAGTGCGATGGATCTGTCTCAGCATGATGGATCTCAGTCTCAGCACGATGGATCTCAGTCTCAGCACGATGGATCTCAGTCTCAGCACGAAGAATCTCAGTCTCAGCATGATGGATCTCAGTCTCAGCATGATGGATCTCAGTCTCAGTGCGATGGATCTCAGTCTCAGAATGATGGATCTCAGTCTCAGCATGATGGCTCTCAGTCTCAGCATGATGGATCTGAGCAGGCGGATCTCAGTCACAGCATGATGGGTCTCTGTCTCAGCACGATGGATCTCAGTCTCAGCATGAAAGATCTCAGTCTCAGTGCAGTAGATCTCAGTCTCAGTGCGATGGATCTCAGTCTCAGTGCGATGGATCTCAGCCTCAGTGCAATGGAACTCAGCCTCAGTGCAATGGATCTCAGTCTCAGCATGATGGATATCAGTCTCAGCATGATGGATCTCAGTCTCAGCATGATGGATCTCAGTCTCAGCATGATGGAAATCAGTCTCAGCATGATGGATCTCAATCTCAGTGCGATGGATCTCATTCTCAGTGCGATGGATCTCAGTCTGAGAATGATGGATCTCAGTCTCAGCATGACAGATATCAGTCTCAGCATGATAGACCTGAGCAGGTGGATCTCAGTCTCAGCATGATGGATCTCAGTCTCAGAATGTTGGATCTGAGCAGTTGGATCTCAGTCTCATCGTGATGGATCTCAGTCTCAGAATGATGGATCTCAGCCTCAGTGCAATGGATCTCAGTCTCAGCATGATGGATCTGAGCAGGTGGATCTCAGTCTCAGCACGATGGATCATAGTCTCAGTGCTATGGATGTCAGTCTCGGCAAGATGGATCAGAGCAGTTGGATCTCAGTCTCAGCATGATGGATCTCAGCCTCAGTGCAATGGATCTCAGTCTCAACATGATGGATCTCAGTCGCAGTGCGATGGATCTCAGTCTCAGCATGATGGATCTGAGCAGGTCGATCTCAGTCTCAGCATCATGGATCTAAGCAGGTGGATCTCAGTCTCAGTATGATGGATCTCAGCCTCAGTGCAATGGATCTCAGTCTCAGCACAATGGATCTCAGTCTCAGCACAATGAATCTGACTCTCAGTGCGATGGATCTCAGTCTCGGCATGTTGGATCTGAGCAGGTGGATGTCAGTCTCACCATGATGGATCTCAGCCTCAGTTTAATGGATCTCAGTTTCAGCATGATGGATCTCAGTTTCAACATGATGGATCTCCATCTCAGCATGATGGATCTCAGTCTCAGCGCGATGGATCTCAGTCTCAGTGCGATGGATCTCAATGTCAGTGCAATGGATCTCAGTCTCAGTGCGATGGACCTCAGTCTCAGCATGATGGATCTCAGTCTAAGTGCGACGGATCTTAGTCTCAGCACGATTGATCTCAGTCTCACCATGATGGATCTGAGCAGGTGGATCACAGTCTCATTGCGTTGGATCTTAGTCTCAGCATGATGGATTTCAGTCTCAGCATGATGGATCTCAGTCTCAGGGCGATGGATCTCAGTCTCAACATGATGCATCTGAGCATGTGGATCACAGTCTCAGCATGATGGATCTCAGTCTCAGGGCGATGGATCTCAGTCTCAACATGATGCATCTGAGCATGTGGATCTCAGTCTCAGCATGATGGATCTCAGTCTCAACACGATGAATCTCAGTCTCAGCATGATGGATCGCAGTCTCAGCATGATGGATCTCAGTCTCAGCATGATGGATCTCAGTCTCAGCACAATGGATCTCAGTCTCAGTGCGATAGATGTCAGTCTCAGTGCGATGGATCTTAGTCTCAGCATGATGGATCTCAGTCTCAGTGCGATGGATCTCAGTCTCAGCACAATGGATCTCGGCCTCAGCATGATGGATCTCAGTCTCAGTGCGATAGATCTTAGTCTCAGCACGATGGATCTCAGTCTCAGTGCGATGGATCTCAGTCTCAGTGCGATGGATCTCAGTCTCAGTGCTATGGATCTCTCTCTCAGCATGGTGGATCTCAGTCTCAGTGCGATGGATCTCAGTCTCAGTGCTATGGATCTCTCTCTCAGCATGGTGGATCTCAGTCTCAGTGCGATGGATCTCAGTCTCAGTGCAATGAATCTCAGTCTCAGCAGGATGGATCTCAGTCTCAGCACGATGGATCTCACTCTCAGTGTGATGAATCTCAGTCTCAGTGCGATGGATCTCAGTCTCAGATGATGGATCTCAATCTCAGATGATGGATCTCAGTCTCAGTGCGATGGATCTCAGTCTCAGCATGGTGGATCTCAGTCTCAGCACGATGGATCTTAGTCTCAGCACGATGGATCTCAGTCTCAGCATGATGGATCTCAGCCACAGCATGATGGATCTCAGTCTCAGTGCTATGGATCTCAGTCTCAGTGCGATAGATGTCAGTCTCAGTGCGATGGATCTTAGTCTCAGCATGATGGATCTCAGTCTCAGTGCGATGGATCTCAGTCTCAGCACAATGGATCTCGGCCTCAGCATGATGGATCTCAGTCTCAGTGCGATAGATCTTAGTCTCAGCACGATGGATCTCAGTCTCAGTGCGATGGATCTCAGTCTCAGTGCGATGGATCTCAGTCTCAGTGCTATGGATCTCTCTCTCAGCATGGTGGATCTCAGTCTCAGTGCGATGGATCTCAGTCTCAGTGCTATGGATCTCTCTCTCAGCATGGTGGATCTCAGTCTCAGTGCGATGGATCTCAGTCTCAGTGCAATGAATCTCAGTCTCAGCAGGATGGATCTCAGTCTCAGCAGGATGGATCTCAACCTCAGTGCAATGGATCTCAGTCTCAGCATGTTGGATCTCAGTTTCAACATGATGGATCTCAGTCTCAGCATGATGGTTCTCAGTCTCAGTGTGATGGATCTCAGTCTCAGCATGATGGATCTGAGCAGGTGGATCTCAGTCTCAGCATGATGGATCTGAGCAGGTGGATCTCAGTCTCAGCACGATGAATCTCAGTCTCAGTGCAGTGGATCTCAATCTCAGTGCAATGGATCTGAGTCTCATTGCGATGGATCTAAGCATCAGTGCAATGTATCTCAGCCTCAGTGCAATGGATCTCAGTCTCAGCATGATGGATCTCAGTCTCAGCATGATGGATCTCAGTCTCAACATGATGGATCTGAGCAGGTAAATCTCAGTCTCAGCATGATCGATATCAGCCTCAGTGCAATGGATCTCAGTCTCAGCATGGTGGATCTGAGCAGGTAAATCTCAGTCTCAGCACGATGGGTCTCAGTCTCAGCACGATGGATCTCAGTCTCAGCACGATGGATCTCAGTCTCAGCATGATTGATCTCAGTCTCAGCATGATGGATCTCAGTCTCAGCATGATGGATCTCAGTCTCAGTGCGATGGATCTCAGTCTCAGCATGATGGATCTCAGTCTCAGCATGATGGATCTGAGCAGGTGGATCTCAGTCTCAGCATGATGGATCTCTGTCTCAGCACGATGGATCTCAGTCTCAGCATGATAGGCCTCAGTCTCAGTGCAGTGGATCTCAGTCTCAGTGCGATGGATCTGAGTCTCAGTGCGATGGATCTCAGCATGAGTGCAATGGATCTCAGCCTCAGTGCAATGGATCTCAGTCTCAGCATGATGGATCTCAGTCTCAGCATGATGGATCTGAGCAGGTGGAACTCAGTCTCAGCATGATGGATCTCAGCCTCAGTGCGATGGATCTCAGTCAAAGCATGATGGATCTGAGCAAGTGGATCTCAGTCCCAGCGTGATGGATCTCAGTCTCAGCATGATGGATCTCAGCCTCAGTGCAATGGATTTCAGTCTCAGCATGATGGATCTCAGTCTCAGCATGATGGATCTGAGCAGGTGGATCTCAGTCTCAGCATGATGGATCTCAGGCTCAGCACGATGGAATGAGCAGGACGATCTCAGTCTCAGCATGATGGATCTGAGCAGGTGGATCTCAGTCTCAGCACGATGGATCTCAGTCTCAGTGCAATGAATCTCAGTCTCAGCACGATGGATCTCAGTCCCAGCACGATGGATCTCAGTCTCAGTGCGATGAATCTCAGTCTCAGTGCGAAGGATCTCAGTCTCAGATGATGGATCTCAGTCTCAGATGATGGATCTCAGTCTCAGCACGATGGATCTCAGTCTCAGTGCGATGAATCTCAGTCTCAGTGCGAAGGATCTCAGTCTCAGATAATGGATCAGTCTCAGATGATGGATCTCAGTCTCAGTGTGATGGATCTCAGACTCAGCATGATGGATCTCAGTCTCTGTGCGATGAATCTCAGTCTCAGTGCGATGGATCTCAGTCTCAGATGATGGATCTGAGTCTCAGATGATGGATTTCAGTCTCAGTGCGATGGATCTCTGTCTCAGTGCGATGGATCTCAGTCTCAGTGCGATGGATCTGTCTCAGCATGATGGATCTCAGTCTCAGCACGATGGATCTCAGTCTCAGCACGATGGATCTCAGTCTCAGCACGATGGATCTCAGTCTCAGCATGATGGATCTCAGTCTCAGCATGATGGATCTCAGTCTCAGTGCGATGGATCTCAGTCTCAGAATGATGGATCTCAGTCTCAGCATGATGGCTCTCAGTCTCAGCATGATGGATCTGAGCAGGCGGATCTCAGTCACAGCATGATGGGTCTCTGTCTCAGCACGATGGATCTCAGTCTCAGCATGAAAGATCTCAGTCTCAGTGCAGTAGATCTCAGTCTCAGTGCGATGGATCTCAGTCTCAGTGCGATGGATCTCAGCCTCAGTGCAATGGAACTCAGCCTCAGTGCAATGGATCTCAGTCTCAGCATGATGGATATCAGTCTCAGCATGATGGATCTCAGTCTCAGCATGATGGATCTCAGTCTCAGCATGATGGAAATCAGTCTCAGCATGATGGATCTCAATCTCAGTGCGATGGATCTCATTCTCAGTGCGATGGATCTCAGTCTGAGAATGATGGATCTCAGTCTCAGCATGACAGATATCAGTCTCAGCATGATAGACCTGAGCAGGTGGATCTCAGTCTCAGCATGATGGATCTCAGTCTCAGAATGTTGGATCTGAGCAGTTGGATCTCAGTCTCATCGTGATGGATCTCAGTCTCAGAATGATGGATCTCAGCCTCAGTGCAATGGATCTCAGTCTCAGCATGATGGATCTGAGCAGGTGGATCTCAGTCTCAGCACGATGGATCATAGTCTCAGTGCTATGGATGTCAGTCTCGGCAAGATGGATCAGAGCAGTTGGATCTCAGTCTCAGCATGATGGATCTCAGCCTCAGTGCAATGGATCTCAGTCTCAACATGATGGATCTCAGTCGCAGTGCGATGGATCTCAGTCTCAGCATGATGGATCTGAGCAGGTCGATCTCAGTCTCAGCATCATGGATCTAAGCAGGTGGATCTCAGTCTCAGTATGATGGATCTCAGCCTCAGTGCAATGGATCTCAGTCTCAGCACAATGGATCTCAGTCTCAGCACAATGAATCTGACTCTCAGTGCGATGGATCTCAGTCTCGGCATGTTGGATCTGAGCAGGTGGATGTCAGTCTCACCATGATGGATCTCAGCCTCAGTTTAATGGATCTCAGTTTCAGCATGATGGATCTCAGTTTCAACATGATGGATCTCCATCTCAGCATGATGGATCTCAGTCTCAGCGCGATGGATCTCAGTCTCAGTGCGATGGATCTCAATGTCAGTGCAATGGATCTCAGTCTCAGTGCGATGGACCTCAGTCTCAGCATGATGGATCTCAGTCTAAGTGCGACGGATCTTAGTCTCAGCACGATTGATCTCAGTCTCACCATGATGGATCTGAGCAGGTGGATCACAGTCTCATTGCGTTGGATCTTAGTCTCAGCATGATGGATTTCAGTCTCAGCATGATGGATCTCAGTCTCAGGGCGATGGATCTCAGTCTCAACATGATGCATCTGAGCATGTGGATCACAGTCTCAGCATGATGGATCTCAGTCTCAGGGCGATGGATCTCAGTCTCAACATGATGCATCTGAGCATGTGGATCTCAGTCTCAGCATGATGGATCTCAGTCTCAACACGATGAATCTCAGTCTCAGCATGATGGATCGCAGTCTCAGCATGATGGATCTCAGTCTCAGCATGATGGATCTCAGTCTCAGCACAATGGATCTCAGTCTCAGTGCGATAGATGTCAGTCTCAGTGCGATGGATCTTAGTCTCAGCATGATGGATCTCAGTCTCAGTGCGATGGATCTCAGTCTCAGCACAATGGATCTCGGCCTCAGCATGATGGATCTCAGTCTCAGTGCGATAGATCTTAGTCTCAGCACGATGGATCTCAGTCTCAGTGCGATGGATCTCAGTCTCAGTGCGATGGATCTCAGTCTCAGTGCTATGGATCTCTCTCTCAGCATGGTGGATCTCAGTCTCAGTGCGATGGATCTCAGTCTCAGTGCTATGGATCTCTCTCTCAGCATGGTGGATCTCAGTCTCAGTGCGATGGATCTCAGTCTCAGTGCAATGAATCTCAGTCTCAGCAGGATGGATCTCAGTCTCAGCACGATGGATCTCACTCTCAGTGTGATGAATCTCAGTCTCAGTGCGATGGATCTCAGTCTCAGATGATGGATCTCAATCTCAGATGATGGATCTCAGTCTCAGTGCGATGGATCTCAGTCTCAGCATGGTGGATCTCAGTCTCAGCACGATGGATCTTAGTCTCAGCACGATGGATCTCAGTCTCAGCATGATGGATCTCAGCCACAGCATGATGGATCTCAGTCTCAGTGCTATGGATCTCAGTCTCAGTGCGATAGATGTCAGTCTCAGTGCGATGGATCTTAGTCTCAGCATGATGGATCTCAGTCTCAGTGCGATGGATCTCAGTCTCAGCACAATGGATCTCGGCCTCAGCATGATGGATCTCAGTCTCAGTGCGATAGATCTTAGTCTCAGCACGATGGATCTCAGTCTCAGTGCGATGGATCTCAGTCTCAGTGCGATGGATCTCAGTCTCAGTGCTATGGATCTCTCTCTCAGCATGGTGGATCTCAGTCTCAGTGCGATGGATCTCAGTCTCAGTGCTATGGATCTCTCTCTCAGCATGGTGGATCTCAGTCTCAGTGCGATGGATCTCAGTCTCAGTGCAATGAATCTCAGTCTCAGCAGGATGGATCTCAGTCTCAGCACGATGGATCTCACTCTCAGTGTGATGAATCTCAGTCTCAGTGCGATGGATCTCAGTCTCAGATGATGGATCTCAATCTCAGATGATGGATCTCAGTCTCAGTGCGATGGATCTCAGTCTCAGCATGGTGGATCTCAGTCTCAGCACGATGGATCTTAGTCTCAGCACGATGGATCTCAGTCTCAGCATGATGGATCTCAGCCACAGCATGATGGATCTCAGTCTCAGCACGATGGATCTTAGTCTCAGCACGATGGGTCTCAGTCTCAGCACGATGGATCTCAGTCTCACCATGATGGATCTTAGTCTCAGCATGATGGATCTCAGTCTCAGCATGATGGATCTCAGTCTCAGCGTGATGGATCTCAGTCTCAGTGCGATGCATCTCAGTCTCAGCATGATGTATCTCAGTCTCAGCATGATGGATCTCAGTCTCAGCATGATGGATCTGAGCAGGTGGATCTCAGTCTCAGCATGATGGATCTCTGTCTCAGCACGATGGATCTCAGTCTCAGCATGTTAGATCTCAGTCTCAGTGCAGTGGATCTCAATCTCAGTGCGATGGATCTGAGTCTCAGTGCGATGGATCTCAGCATCAGTGCAATGGATCTCAGCCTCAGTGCAATGGATCTCAATCTCAGCATGATGGATCTGAGCAAGTGGATCTCAGTCTCAGCATGATGGATCTCAGACTCAGCACGATGGATCTGAGCAGATCGATCTCAGTCTCAACATGTTGGATCTGAGCAGGTGGATCTCAGTCTCAGTATGATGGATCCCAGCCTCAGTGCAATGGATTTCGTCTCAGCACGATGGATCTCAGTCTCAGCACGATGGATCATAGTCTTAGTGCGATGGATGTCAGTCTCGGCAAGATGGATCTGAGCAGGTGGATCTCAGTCTCAGTGCAATGGATCTCAGTCTCAGCATGTTGGATCTCAGTTTCAACATGATGGATCTCAGTCTCAGCATGATGGTTCTCAGTCTCAGTGTGATGGATCTCAGTCTCAGCATGATGGATCTGAGCAGGTGGATCTCAGTCTCAGCATGATGGATCTGAGCAGGTGGATCTCAGTCTCAGCACGATGAATCTCAGTCTCAGTGCAGTGGATCTCAATCTCAGTGCAATGGATCTGAGTCTCATTGCGATGGATCTAAGCATCAGTGCAATGTATCTCAGCCTCAGTGCAATGGATCTCAGTCTCAGCATGATGGATCTCAGTCTCAGCATGATGGATCTCAGTCTCAACATGATGGATCTGAGCAGGTAAATCTCAGTCTCAGCATGATCGATATCAGCCTCAGTGCAATGGATCTCAGTCTCAGCATGGTGGATCTGAGCAGGTAAATCTCAGTCTCAGCACGATGGGTCTCAGTCTCAGCACGATGGATCTCAGTCTCAGCACGATGGATCTCAGTCTCAGCATGATTGATCTCAGTCTCAGCATGATGGATCTCAGTCTCAGCATGATGGATCTCAGTCTCAGTGCGATGGATCTCAGTCTCAGCATGATGGATCTCAGTCTCAGCATGATGGATCTGAGCAGGTGGATCTCAGTCTCAGCATGATGGATCTCTGTCTCAGCACGATGGATCTCAGTCTCAGCATGATAGGCCTCAGTCTCAGTGCAGTGGATCTCAGTCTCAGTGCGATGGATCTGAGTCTCAGTGCGATGGATCTCAGCATGAGTGCAATGGATCTCAGCCTCAGTGCAATGGATCTCAGTCTCAGCATGATGGATCTCAGTCTCAGCATGATGGATCTGAGCAGGTGGAACTCAGTCTCAGCATGATGGATCTCAGCCTCAGTGCGATGGATCTCAGTCAAAGCATGATGGATCTGAGCAAGTGGATCTCAGTCCCAGCGTGATGGATCTCAGTCTCAGCATGATGGATCTCAGCCTCAGTGCAATGGATTTCAGTCTCAGCATGATGGATCTCAGTCTCAGCATGATGGATCTGAGCAGGTGGATCTCAGTCTCAGCATGATGGATCTCAGGCTCAGCACGATGGAATGAGCAGGACGATCTCAGTCTCAGCATGATGGATCTGAGCAGGTGGATCTCAGTCTCAGCACGATGGATCTCAGTCTCAGTGCAATGAATCTCAGTCTCAGCACGATGGATCTCAGTCCCAGCACGATGGATCTCAGTCTCAGTGCGATGAATCTCAGTCTCAGTGCGAAGGATCTCAGTCTCAGATGATGGATCTCAGTCTCAGATGATGGATCTCAGTCTCAGCACGATGGATCTCAGTCTCAGTGCGATGAATCTCAGTCTCAGTGCGAAGGATCTCAGTCTCAGATAATGGATCAGTCTCAGATGATGGATCTCAGTCTCAGTGTGATGGATCTCAGACTCAGCATGATGGATCTCAGTCTCTGTGCGATGAATCTCAGTCTCAGTGCGATGGATCTCAGTCTCAGATGATGGATCTGAGTCTCAGATGATGGATTTCAGTCTCAGTGCGATGGATCTCTGTCTCAGTGCGATGGATCTCAGTCTCAGTGCGATGGATCTGTCTCAGCATGATGGATCTCAGTCTCAGCACGATGGATCTCAGTCTCAGCACGATGGATCTCAGTCTCAGCACGATGGATCTCAGTCTCAGCATGATGGATCTCAGTCTCAGCATGATGGATCTCAGTCTCAGTGCGATGGATCTCAGTCTCAGAATGATGGATCTCAGTCTCAGCATGATGGCTCTCAGTCTCAGCATGATGGATCTGAGCAGGCGGATCTCAGTCACAGCATGATGGGTCTCTGTCTCAGCACGATGGATCTCAGTCTCAGCATGAAAGATCTCAGTCTCAGTGCAGTAGATCTCAGTCTCAGTGCGATGGATCTCAGTCTCAGTGCGATGGATCTCAGCCTCAGTGCAATGGAACTCAGCCTCAGTGCAATGGATCTCAGTCTCAGCATGATGGATATCAGTCTCAGCATGATGGATCTCAGTCTCAGCATGATGGATCTCAGTCTCAGCATGATGGAAATCAGTCTCAGCATGATGGATCTCAATCTCAGTGCGATGGATCTCATTCTCAGTGCGATGGATCTCAGTCTGAGAATGATGGATCTCAGTCTCAGCATGACAGATATCAGTCTCAGCATGATAGACCTGAGCAGGTGGATCTCAGTCTCAGCATGATGGATCTCAGTCTCAGAATGTTGGATCTGAGCAGTTGGATCTCAGTCTCATCGTGATGGATCTCAGTCTCAGAATGATGGATCTCAGCCTCAGTGCAATGGATCTCAGTCTCAGCATGATGGATCTGAGCAGGTGGATCTCAGTCTCAGCACGATGGATCATAGTCTCAGTGCTATGGATGTCAGTCTCGGCAAGATGGATCAGAGCAGTTGGATCTCAGTCTCAGCATGATGGATCTCAGCCTCAGTGCAATGGATCTCAGTCTCAACATGATGGATCTCAGTCGCAGTGCGATGGATCTCAGTCTCAGCATGATGGATCTGAGCAGGTCGATCTCAGTCTCAGCATCATGGATCTAAGCAGGTGGATCTCAGTCTCAGTATGATGGATCTCAGCCTCAGTGCAATGGATCTCAGTCTCAGCACAATGGATCTCAGTCTCAGCACAATGAATCTGACTCTCAGTGCGATGGATCTCAGTCTCGGCATGTTGGATCTGAGCAGGTGGATGTCAGTCTCACCATGATGGATCTCAGCCTCAGTTTAATGGATCTCAGTTTCAGCATGATGGATCTCAGTTTCAACATGATGGATCTCCATCTCAGCATGATGGATCTCAGTCTCAGCGCGATGGATCTCAGTCTCAGTGCGATGGATCTCAATGTCAGTGCAATGGATCTCAGTCTCAGTGCGATGGACCTCAGTCTCAGCATGATGGATCTCAGTCTAAGTGCGACGGATCTTAGTCTCAGCACGATTGATCTCAGTCTCACCATGATGGATCTGAGCAGGTGGATCACAGTCTCATTGCGTTGGATCTTAGTCTCAGCATGATGGATTTCAGTCTCAGCATGATGGATCTCAGTCTCAGGGCGATGGATCTCAGTCTCAACATGATGCATCTGAGCATGTGGATCTCAGTCTCAGCATGATGGATCTCAGTCTCAGGGCGATGGATCTCAGTCTCAACATGATGCATCTGAGCATGTGGATCTCAGTCTCAGCATGATGGATCTCAGTCTCAACACGATGAATCTCAGTCTCAGCATGATGGATCGCAGTCTCAGCATGATGGATCTCAGTCTCAGCATGATGGATCTCAGTCTCAGCACAATGGATCTCAGTCTCAGTGCGATAGATGTCAGTCTCAGTGCGATGGATCTTAGTCTCAGCATGATGGATCTCAGTCTCAGTGCGATGGATCTCAGTCTCAGCACAATGGATCTCGGCCTCAGCATGATGGATCTCAGTCTCAGTGCGATAGATCTTAGTCTCAGCACGATGGATCTCAGTCTCAGTGCGATGGATCTCAGTCTCAGTGCGATGGATCTCAGTCTCAGTGCTATGGATCTCTCTCTCAGCATGGTGGATCTCAGTCTCAGTGCGATGGATCTCAGTCTCAGTGCTATGGATCTCTCTCTCAGCATGGTGGATCTCAGTCTCAGTGCGATGGATCTCAGTCTCAGTGCAATGAATCTCAGTCTCAGCAGGATGGATCTCAGTCTCAGCACGATGGATCTCACTCTCAGTGTGATGAATCTCAGTCTCAGTGCGATGGATCTCAGTCTCAGATGATGGATCTCAATCTCAGATGATGGATCTCAGTCTCAGTGCGATGGATCTCAGTCTCAGCATGGTGGATCTCAGTCTCAGCACGATGGATCTTAGTCTCAGCACGATGGATCTCAGTCTCAGCATGATGGATCTCAGCCACAGCATGATGGATCTCAGTCTCAGCACGATGGATCTTAGTCTCAGCACGATGGGTCTCAGTCTCAGCACGATGGATCTCAGTCTCACCATGATGGATCTTAGTCTCAGCATGATGGATCTCAGTCTCAGCATGATGGATCTCAGTCTCAGCGTGATGGATCTCAGTCTCAGTGCGATGCATCTCAGTCTCAGCATGATGTATCTCAGTCTCAGCATGATGGATCTCAGTCTCAGCATGATGGATCTGAGCAGGTGGATCTCAGTCTCAGCATGATGGATCTCTGTCTCAGCACGATGGATCTCAGTCTCAGCATGTTAGATCTCAGTCTCAGTGCAGTGGATCTCAATCTCAGTGCGATGGATCTGAGTCTCAGTGCGATGGATCTCAGCATCAGTGCAATGGATCTCAGCCTCAGTGCAATGGATCTCAATCTCAGCATGATGGATCTGAGCAAGTGGATCTCAGTCTCAGCATGATGGATCTCAGACTCAGCACGATGGATCTGAGCAGATCGATCTCAGTCTCAACATGTTGGATCTGAGCAGGTGGATCTCAGTCTCAGTATGATGGATCCCAGCCTCAGTGCAATGGATTTCGTCTCAGCACGATGGATCTCAGTCTCAGCACGATGGATCATAGTCTTAGTGCGATGGATGTCAGTCTCGGCAAGATGGATCTGAGCAGGTGGATCTCAGTCTCAGTGCAATGGATCTCAGTCTCAGCATGTTGGATCTCAGTTTCAACATGATGGATCTCAGTCTCAGCATGATGGTTCTCAGTCTCAGTGTGATGGATCTCAGTCTCAGCATGATGGATCTGAGCAGGTGGATCTCAGTCTCAGCATGATGGATCTGAGCAGGTGGATCTCAGTCTCAGCACGATGAATCTCAGTCTCAGTGCAGTGGATCTCAATCTCAGTGCAATGGATCTGAGTCTCATTGCGATGGATCTAAGCATCAGTGCAATGTATCTCAGCCTCAGTGCAATGGATCTCAGTCTCAGCATGATGGATCTCAGTCTCAGCATGATGGATCTCAGTCTCAACATGATGGATCTGAGCAGGTAAATCTCAGTCTCAGCATGATCGATATCAGCCTCAGTGCAATGGATCTCAGTCTCAGCATGGTGGATCTGAGCAGGTAAATCTCAGTCTCAGCACGATGGGTCTCAGTCTCAGCACGATGGATCTCAGTCTCAGCACGATGGATCTCAGTCTCAGCATGATTGATCTCAGTCTCAGCATGATGGATCTCAGTCTCAGCATGATGGATCTCAGTCTCAGTGCGATGGATCTCAGTCTCAGCATGATGGATCTCAGTCTCAGCATGATGGATCTGAGCAGGTGGATCTCAGTCTCAGCATGATGGATCTCTGTCTCAGCACGATGGATCTCAGTCTCAGCATGATAGGCCTCAGTCTCAGTGCAGTGGATCTCAGTCTCAGCATGATGGATCTCAGTCTCAGCATGATGGATCTCAGTCTCAACATGATGGATCTGAGCAGGTAAATCTCAGTCTCAGCATGATCGATATCAGCCTCAGTGCAATGGATCTCAGTCTCAGCATGGTGGATCTGAGCAGGTAAATCTCAGTCTCAGCACGATGGGTCTCAGTCTCAGCATGATTGATCTCAGTCTCAGCATGATGGATCTCAGTCTCAGCATGATGGATCTCAGTCTCAGTGCGATGGATCTCAGTCTCAGTGCGATGGATCTCAGTCTCAGCATGATGGATCTCAGTCTCAGCATGATGGATCTGAGCAGGTGGATCTCAGTCTCAGCATGATGGATCTCTGTCTCAGCACGATGGATCTCAGTCTCAGCATGATAGGCCTCAGTCTCAGTGCAGTGGATCTCAGTCTCAGTGCGATGGATCTGAGTCTCAGTGCGATGGATCTCAGCATGAGTGCAATGGATCTCAGCCTCAGTGCAATGGATCTCAGTCTCAGCATGATGGATCTCAGTCTCAGCATGATGGATCTGAGCAGGTGGAACTCAGTCTCAGCATGATGGATCTCAGCCTCAGTGCGATGGATCTCAGTCAAAGCATGATGGATCTGAGCAAGTGGATCTCAGTCCCAGCGTGATGGATCTCAGTCTCAGCATGATGGATCTCAGCCTCAGTGCAATGGATTTCAGTCTCAGCATGATGGATCTCAGTCTCAGCATGATGGATCTGAGCAGGTGGATCTCAGTCTCAGCATGATGGATCTCAGGCTCAGCACGATGGAATGAGCAGGACGATCTCAGTCTCAGCATGATGGATCTGAGCAGGTGGATCTCAGTCTCAGCACGATGGATCTCAGTCTCAGTGCAATGAATCTCAGTCTCAGCACGATGGATCTCAGTCCCAGCACGATGGATCTCAGTCTCAGTGCGATGAATCTCAGTCTCAGTGCGAAGGATCTCAGTCTCAGATGATGGATCTCAGTCTCAGATGATGGATCTCAGTCTCAGCACGATGGATCTCAGTCTCAGTGCGATGAATCTCAGTCTCAGTGCGAAGGATCTCAGTCTCAGATAATGGATCAGTCTCAGATGATGGATCTCAGTCTCAGTGTGATGGATCTCAGACTCAGCATGATGGATCTCAGTCTCTGTGCGATGAATCTCAGTCTCAGTGCGATGGATCTCAGTCTCAGATGATGGATCTGAGTCTCAGATGATGGATTTCAGTCTCAGTGCGATGGATCTCTGTCTCAGTGCGATGGATCTCAGTCTCAGTGCGATGGATCTGTCTCAGCATGATGGATCTCAGTCTCAGCACGATGGATCTCAGTCTCAGCACGATGGATCTCAGTCTCAGCACGATGGATCTCAGTCTCAGCATGATGGATCTCAGTCTCAGCATGATGGATCTCAGTCTCAGTGCGATGGATCTCAGTCTCAGAATGATGGATCTCAGTCTCAGCATGATGGCTCTCAGTCTCAGCATGATGGATCTGAGCAGGCGGATCTCAGTCACAGCATGATGGGTCTCTGTCTCAGCACGATGGATCTCAGTCTCAGCATGAAAGATCTCAGTCTCAGTGCAGTAGATCTCAGTCTCAGTGCGATGGATCTCAGTCTCAGTGCGATGGATCTCAGCCTCAGTGCAATGGAACTCAGCCTCAGTGCAATGGATCTCAGTCTCAGCATGATGGATATCAGTCTCAGCATGATGGATCTCAGTCTCAGCATGATGGATCTCAGTCTCAGCATGATGGAAATCAGTCTCAGCATGATGGATCTCAATCTCAGTGCGATGGATCTCATTCTCAGTGCGATGGATCTCAGTCTGAGAATGATGGATCTCAGTCTCAGCATGACAGATATCAGTCTCAGCATGATAGACCTGAGCAGGTGGATCTCAGTCTCAGCATGATGGATCTCAGTCTCAGAATGTTGGATCTGAGCAGTTGGATCTCAGTCTCATCGTGATGGATCTCAGTCTCAGAATGATGGATCTCAGCCTCAGTGCAATGGATCTCAGTCTCAGCATGATGGATCTGAGCAGGTGGATCACAGTCTCAGCACGATGGATCATAGTCTCAGTGCTATGGATGTCAGTCTCGGCAAGATGGATCAGAGCAGTTGGATCTCAGTCTCAGCATGATGGATCTCAGCCTCAGTGCAATGGATCTCAGTCTCAACATGATGGATCTCAGTCGCAGTGCGATGGATCTCAGTCTCAGCATGATGGATCTGAGCAGGTCGATCTCAGTCTCAGCATCATGGATCTAAGCAGGTGGATCTCAGTCTCAGTATGATGGATCTCAGCCTCAGTGCAATGGATCTCAGTCTCAGCACAATGGATCTCAGTCTCAGCACAATGAATCTGACTCTCAGTGCGATGGATCTCAGTCTCGGCATGTTGGATCTGAGCAGGTGGATGTCAGTCTCACCATGATGGATCTCAGCCTCAGTTTAATGGATCTCAGTTTCAGCATGATGGATCTCAGTTTCAACATGATGGATCTCCATCTCAGCATGATGGATCTCAGTCTCAGCGCGATGGATCTCAGTCTCAGTGCGATGGATCTCAATGTCAGTGCAATGGATCTCAGTCTCAGTGCGATGGACCTCAGTCTCAGCATGATGGATCTCAGTCTAAGTGCGACGGATCTTAGTCTCAGCACGATTGATCTCAGTCTCACCATGATGGATCTGAGCAGGTGGATCACAGTCTCATTGCGTTGGATCTTAGTCTCAGCATGATGGATTTCAGTCTCAGCATGATGGATCTCAGTCTCAGGGCGATGGATCTCAGTCTCAACATGATGCATCTGAGCATGTGGATCTCAGTCTCAGCATGATGGATCTCAGTCTCAGGGCGATGGATCTCAGTCTCAACATGATGCATCTGAGCATGTGGATCTCAGTCTCAGCATGATGGATCTCAGTCTCAACACGATGAATCTCAGTCTCAGCATGATGGATCGCAGTCTCAGCATGATGGATCTCAGTCTCAGCATGATGGATCTCAGTCTCAGCACAATGGATCTCAGTCTCAGTGCGATAGATGTCAGTCTCAGTGCGATGGATCTTAGTCTCAGCATGATGGATCTCAGTCTCAGTGCGATGGATCTCAGTCTCAGCACAATGGATCTCGGCCTCAGCATGATGGATCTCAGTCTCAGTGCGATAGATCTTAGTCTCAGCACGATGGATCTCAGTCTCAGTGCGATGGATCTCAGTCTCAGTGCGATGGATCTCAGTCTCAGTGCTATGGATCTCTCTCTCAGCATGGTGGATCTCAGTCTCAGTGCGATGGATCTCAGTCTCAGTGCTATGGATCTCTCTCTCAGCATGGTGGATCTCAGTCTCAGTGCGATGGATCTCAGTCTCAGTGCAATGAATCTCAGTCTCAGCAGGATGGATCTCAGTCTCAGCACGATGGATCTCACTCTCAGTGTGATGAATCTCAGTCTCAGTGCGATGGATCTCAGTCTCAGATGATGGATCTCAATCTCAGATGATGGATCTCAGTCTCAGTGCGATGGATCTCAGTCTCAGCATGGTGGATCTCAGTCTCAGCACGATGGATCTTAGTCTCAGCACGATGGATCTCAGTCTCAGCATGATGGATCTCAGCCACAGCATGATGGATCTCAGTCTCAGCACGATGGATCTTAGTCTCAGCACGATGGGTCTCAGTCTCAGCACGATGGATCTCAGTCTCACCATGATGGATCTTAGTCTCAGCATGATGGATCTCAGTCTCAGCATGATGGATCTCAGTCTCAGCGTGATGGATCTCAGTCTCAGTGCGATGCATCTCAGTCTCAGCATGATGTATCTCAGTCTCAGCATGATGGATCTCAGTCTCAGCATGATGGATCTGAGCAGGTGGATCTCAGTCTCAGCATGATGGATCTCTGTCTCAGCACGATGGATCTCAGTCTCAGCATGTTAGATCTCAGTCTCAGTGCAGTGGATCTCAATCTCAGTGCGATGGATCTGAGTCTCAGTGCGATGGATCTCAGCATCAGTGCAATGGATCTCAGCCTCAGTGCAATGGATCTCAATCTCAGCATGATGGATCTGAGCAAGTGGATCTCAGTCTCAGCATGATGGATCTCAGACTCAGCACGATGGATCTGAGCAGATCGATCTCAGTCTCAACATGTTGGATCTGAGCAGGTGGATCTCAGTCTCAGTATGATGGATCCCAGCCTCAGTGCAATGGATTTCGTCTCAGCACGATCGATCTCAGTCTCAGCACGATGGATCATAGTCTTAGTGCGATGGATGTCAGTCTCGGCAAGATGGATCTGAGCAGGTGGATCTCAGTCTCAGTGCAATGGATCTCAGTCTCAGCATGTTGGATCTCAGTTTCAACATGATGGATCTCAGTCTCAGCATGATGGTTCTCAGTCTCAGTGTGATGGATCTCAGTCTCAGCATGATGGATCTGAGCAGGTGGATCTCAGTCTCAGCATGATGGATCTGAGCAGGTGGATCTCAGTCTCAGCACGATGAATCTCAGTCTCAGTGCAGTGGATCTCAATCTCAGTGCAATGGATCTGAGTCTCATTGCGATGGATCTAAGCATCAGTGCAATGTATCTCAGCCTCAGTGCAATGGATCTCAGTCTCAGCATGATGGATCTCAGTCTCAGCATGATGGATCTCAGTCTCAACATGATGGATCTGAGCAGGTAAATCTCAGTCTCAGCATGATCGATATCAGCCTCAGTGCAATGGATCTCAGTCTCAGCATGGTGGATCTGAGCAGGTAAATCTCAGTCTCAGCACGATGGGTCTCAGTCTCAGCACGATGGATCTCAGTCTCAGCTCGATGGATCTCAGTCTCAGCATGATGGATCTCAGTCTCAGCATGATGGATCTCAGTCTCAGTGCGATGGATCTCAGTCTCAGCATGATGGATCTCAGTCTCAGCATGATGGATCTGAGCAGGTGGATCTCAGTCTCAGCATGATGGATCTCTGTCTCAGCACGATGGATCTCAGTCTCAGCATGATAGGCCTCAGTCTCAGTGCAGTGGATCTCAGTCTCAGCATGATGAATCTCAGTCTCAGCATGATGGATCTCAGTCTCAACATGATGGATCTGAGCAGGTAAATCTCAGTCTCAGCATGATCGATATCAGCCTCAGTGCAATGGATCTCAGTCTCAGCATGGTGGATCTGAGCAGGTAAATCTCAGTCTCAGCACGATGGGTCTCAGTCTCAGCATGATTGATCTCAGTCTCAGCATGATGGATCTCAGTCTCAGCATGATGGATCTCAGTCTCAGTGCGATGGATCTCAGTCTCAGTGCGATGGATCTCAGTCTCAGCATGATGGATCTCAGTCTCAGCATGATGGATCTGAGCAGGTGGATCTCAGTCTCAGCATGATGGATCTCTGTCTCAGCACGATGGATCTCAGTCTCAGCATGATAGGCCTCAGTCTCAGTGCAGTGGATCTCAGTCTCAGTGCGATGGATCTGAGTCTCAGTGCGATGGATCTCAGCATGAGTGCAATGGATCTCAGCCTCAGTGCAATGGATCTCAGTCTCAGCATGATGGATCTCAGTCTCAGCATGATGGATCTGAGCAGGTGGAACTCAGTCTCAGCATGATGGATCTCAGCCTCAGTGCGATGGATCTCAGTCAAAGCATGATGGATCTGAGCAAGTGGATCTCAGTCCCAGCGTGATGGATCTCAGTCTCAGCATGATGGATCTCAGCCTCAGTGCAATGGATTTCAGTCTCAGCATGATGGATCTCAGTCTCAGCATGATGGATCTGAGCAGGTGGATCTCAGTCTCAGCATGATGGATCTCAGGCTCAGCACGATGGAATGAGCAGGACGATCTCAGTCTCAGCATGATGGATCTGAGCAGGTGGATCTCAGTCTCAGCACGATGGATCTCAGTCTCAGTGCAATGAATCTCAGTCTCAGCACGATGGATCTCAGTCCCAGCACGATGGATCTCAGTCTCAGTGCGATGAATCTCAGTCTCAGTGCGAAGGATCTCAGTCTCAGATGATGGATCTCAGTCTCAGATGATGGATCTCAGTCTCAGCACGATGGATCTCAGTCTCAGTGCGATGAATCTCAGTCTCAGTGCGAAGGATCTCAGTCTCAGATAATGGATCAGTCTCAGATGATGGATCTCAGTCTCAGTGTGATGGATCTCAGACTCAGCATGATGGATCTCAGTCTCTGTGCGATGAATCTCAGTCTCAGTGCGATGGATCTCAGTCTCAGATGATGGATCTGAGTCTCAGATGATGGATTTCACTCTCAGTGCGAAGGATCTCTGTCTCAGTGCGATGGATCTCAGTCTCAGTGCGATGGATCTGTCTCAGCATGATGGATCTCAGTCTCAGCACGATGGATCTCAGTCTCAGCACGATGGATATCAGTCTCAGCACGATGGATCTCAGTCTCAGCATGATGGATCTCAGTCTCAGCATGATGGATCTCAGTCTCAGTGCGATGGATCTCAGTCTCAGAATGATGGATCTCAGTCTCAGCATGATGGCTCTCAGTCTCAGCATGATGGATCTGAGCAGGCGGATCTCAGTCTCAGCATGATGGGTCTCTGTCTCAGCACGATGGATCTCAGTCTCAGCATGAAAGATCTCAGTCTCAGTGCAGTAGATCTCAGTCTCAGTGCGATGGATCTCAGTCTCAGTGCGATGGATCTCAGCCTCAGTGCAATGGAACTCAGCCTCAGTGCAATGGATCTGTCTCAGCATGATGGATATCAGTCTCAGCATGATGGATCTCAGTCTCAGCATGATGGATCTCAGTCTCAGCATGATGGAAATCAGTCTCAGCATGATGGATCTCAATCTCAGTGCGATGGATCTCATTCTCAGTGCGATGGATCTCAGTCTGAGAATGATGGATCTCAGTCTCAGCATGACAGATATCAGTCTCAGCATGATAGACCTGAGCAGGTGGATCTCAGTCTCAGCATGATGGATCTCAGTCTCAGAATGTTGGATCTGAGCAGTTGGATCTCAGTCTCATCGTGATGGATCTCAGTCTCAGAATGATGGATCTCAGCCTCAGTGCAATGGATCTCAGTCTCAGCATGATGGATCTGAGCAGGTGGATCTCAGTCTCAGCACGATGGATCATAGTCTCAGTGCTATGGATGTCAGTCTCGGCAAGATGGATCAGAGCAGTTGGATCTCAGTCTCAGCATGATGGATCTCAGCCTCAGTGCAATGGATCTCAGTCTCAACATGATGGATCTCAGTCGCAGTGCGATGGATCTCAGTCTCAGCATGATGGATCTGAGCAGGTCGATCTCAGTCTCAGCATCATGGATCTAAGCAGGTGGATCTCAGTCTCAGTATGATGGATCTCAGCCTCAGTGCAATGGATCTCAGTCTCAGCACAATGGATCTCAGTCTCAGCACAATGAATCTGACTCTCAGTGCGATGGATCTCAGTCTCGGCATGTTGGATCTGAGCAGGTGGATGTCAGTCTCACCATGATGGATCTCAGCCTCAGTTTAATGGATCTCAGTTTCAGCATGATGGATCTCAGTTTCAACATGATGGATCTCCATCTCAGCATGATGGATCTCAGTCTCAGCGCGATGGATCTCAGTCTCAGTGCGATGGATCTCAATGTCAGTGCAATGGATCTCAGTCTCAGTGCGATGGACCTCAGTCTCAGCATGATGGATCTCAGTCTAAGTGCGACGGATCTTAGTCTCAGCACGATTGATCTCAGTCTCACCATGATGGATCTGAGCAGGTGGATCACAGTCTCATTGCGTTGGATCTTAGTCTCAGCATGATGGATTTCAGTCTCAGCATGATGGATCTCAGTCTCAGGGCGATGGATCTCAGTCTCAACATGATGCATCTGAGCATGTGGATCTCAGTCTCAGCATGATGGATCTCAGTCTCAGGGCGATGGATCTCAGTCTCAACATGATGCATCTGAGCATGTGGATCTCAGTCTCAGCATGATGGATCTCAGTCTCAACACGATGAATCTCAGTCTCAGCATGATGGATCGCAGTCTCAGCATGATGGATCTCAGTCTCAGCATGATGGATCTCAGTCTCAGCACAATGGATCTCAGTCTCAGTGCGATAGATGTCAGTCTCAGTGCGATGGATCTTAGTCTCAGCATGATGGATCTCAGTCTCAGTGCGATGGATCTCAGTCTCAGCACAATGGATCTCGGCCTCAGCATGATGGATCTCAGTCTCAGTGCGATAGATCTTAGTCTCAGCACGATGGATCTCAGTCTCAGTGCGATGGATCTCAGTCTCAGTGCGATGGATCTCAGTCTCAGTGCTATGGATCTCTCTCTCAGCATGGTGGATCTCAGTCTCAGTGCGATGGATCTCAGTCTCAGTGCTATGGATCTCTCTCTCAGCATGGTGGATCTCAGTCTCAGTGCGATGGATCTCAGTCTCAGTGCAATGAATCTCAGTCTCAGCAGGATGGATCTCAGTCTCAGCACGATGGATCTCACTCTCAGTGTGATGAATCTCAGTCTCAGTGCGATGGATCTCAGTCTCAGATGATGGATCTCAATCTCAGATGATGGATCTCAGTCTCAGTGCGATGGATCTCAGTCTCAGCATGGTGGATCTCAGTCTCAGCACGATGGATCTTAGTCTCAGCACGATGGATCTCAGTCTCAGCATGATGGATCTCAGCCACAGCATGATGGATCTCAGTCTCAGCACGATGGATCTTAGTCTCAGCACGATGGATCTCAGTCTCAGCACGATGGATCTCAGTCTCACCATGATGGATCTTAGTCTCAGCATGATGGATCTCAGTCTCAGCATGATGGATCTCAGTCTCAGCGTGATGGATCTCAGTCTCAGTGCGATGCATCTCAGTCTCAGCATGATGTATCTCAGTCTCAGCATGATGGATCTCAGTCTCAGCATGATGGATCTGAGCAGGTGGATCTCAGTCTCAGCATGATGGATCTCTGTCTCAGCACGATGGATCTCAGTCTCAGCATGTTAGATCTCAGTCTCAGTGCAGTGGATCTCAATCTCAGTGCGATGGATCTGAGTCTCAGTGCGATGGATCTCAGCATCAGTGCAATGGATCTCAGCCTCAGTGCAATGGATCTCAATCTCAGCATGATGGATCTGAGCAAGTGGATCTCAGTCTCAGCATGATGGAACTCAGACTCAGCACGATGGATCTGAGCAGATCGATCTCAGTCTCAACATGTTGGATCTGAGCAGGTGGATCTCAGTCTCAGTATGATGGATCCCAGCCTCAGTGCAATGGATTTCGTCTCAGCACGATGGATCTCAGTCTCAGCACGATGGATCATAGTCTTAGTGCGATGGATGTCAGTCTCGGCAAGATGGATCTGAGCAGGTGGATCTCAGTCTCAGTGCAATGGATCTCAGTCTCAGCATGTTGGATCTCAGTTTCAACATGATGGATCTCAGTCTCAGCATGATGGTTCTCAGTCTCAGTGTGATGGATCTCAGTCTCAGCATGATGGATCTGAGCAGGTGGATCTCAGTCTCAGCATGATGGATCTGAGCAGGTGGATCTCAGTCTCAGCACGATGAATCTCAGTCTCAGTGCAGTGGATCTCAATCTCAGTGCAATGGATCTGAGTCTCATTGCGATGGATCTAAGCATCAGGGCAATGTATCTCAGCCTCAGTGCAATGGATCTCAGTCTCAGCATGATGGATCTCAGTCTCAGCATGATGGATCTCAGTCTCAACATGATGGATCTGAGCAGGTAAATCTCAGTCTCAGCATGATCGATATCAGCCTCAGTGCAATGGATCTCAGTCTCAGCAT
Source organism: Cetorhinus maximus (assembly GCF_964194155.1). Lineage (NCBI taxonomy): Eukaryota > Metazoa > Chordata > Chondrichthyes > Lamniformes > Cetorhinidae > Cetorhinus > Cetorhinus maximus. The sequence continues at coordinate 146,883,401 of NC_135885.1, read as the reverse complement.
GGTGGATCTGAGCAGGTAAATCTCAGTCTCAGCACGATGGGTCTCAGTCTCAGCACGATGGATCTCAGTCTCAGCACGATGGATCTCAGTCTCAGCATGATTGATCTCAGTCTCAGCATGATGGATCTCAGTCTCAGCATGATGGATCTCAGTCTCAGTGCGATGGATCTCAGTCTCAGCATGATGGATCTCAGTCTCAGCATGATGGATCTGAGCAGGTGGATCTCAGTCTCAGCATGATGGATCTCTGTCTCAGCACGATGGATCTCAGTCTCAGCATGATAGGCCTCAGTCTCAGTGCAGTGGATCTCAGTCTCAGTGCGATGGATCTGAGTCTCAGTGCGATGAATCTCAGCATGAGTGCAATGGATCTCAGCCTCAGTGCAATGGATCTCAGTCTCAGCATGATGGATCTCAGTCTCAGCATGATGGATCTGAGCAGGTGGAACTCAGTCTCAGCATGATGGATCTCAGCCTCAGTGCGATGGATCTCAGTCAAAGCATGATGGATCTGAGCAAGTGGATCTCAGTCCCAGCGTGATGGATCTCAGTCTCAGCATGATGGATCTCAGCCTCAGTGCAATGGATTTCAGTCTCAGCATGATGGATCTCAGTCTCAGCATGATGGATCTGAGCAGGTGGATCTCAGTCTCAGCATGATGGATCTCAGGCTCAGCACGATGGAATGAGCAGGACGATCTCAGTCTCAGCATGATGGATCTGAGCAGGTGGATCTCAGTCTCAGCACGATGGATCTCAGTCTCAGTGCAATGAATCTCAGTCTCAGCACGATGGATCTCAGTCCCAGCACGATGGATCTCAGTCTCAGTGCGATGAATCTCAGTCTCAGTGCGAAGGATCTCAGTCTCAGATGATGGATCTCAGTCTCAGATGATGGATCTCAGTCTCAGCACGATGGATCTCAGTCTCAGTGCGATGAATCTCAGTCTCAGTGCGAAGGATCTCAGTCTCAGATAATGGATCAGTCTCAGATGATGGATCTCAGTCTCAGTGTGATGGATCTCAGACTCAGCATGATGGATCTCAGTCTCTGTGCGATGAATCTCAGTCTCAGTGCGATGGATCTCAGTCTCAGATGATGGATCTGAGTCTCAGATGATGGATTTCAGTCTCAGTGCGATGGATCTCTGTCTCAGTGCGATGGATCTCAGTCTCAGTGCGATGGATCTGTCTCAGCATGATGGATCTCAGTCTCAGCACGATGGATCTCAGTCTCAGCACGATGGATCTCAGTCTCAGCACGATGGATCTCAGTCTCAGCATGATGGATCTCAGTCTCAGCATGATGGATCTCAGTCTCAGTGCGATGGATCTCAGTCTCAGAATGATGGATCTCAGTCTCAGCATGATGGCTCTCAGTCTCAGCATGATGGATCTGAGCAGGCGGATCTCAGTCACAGCATGATGGGTCTCTGTCTCAGCACGATGGATCTCAGTCTCAGCATGAAAGATCTCAGTCTCAGTGCAGTAGATCTCAGTCTCAGTGCGATGGATCTCAGTCTCAGTGCGATGGATCTCAGCCTCAGTGCAATGGAACTCAGCCTCAGTGCAATGGATCTCAGTCTCAGCATGATGGATATCAGTCTCAGCATGATGGATCTCAGTCTCAGCATGATGGATCTCAGTCTCAGCATGATGGAAATCAGTCTCAGCATGATGGATCTCAATCTCAGTGCGATGGATCTCATTCTCAGTGCGATGGATCTCAGTCTGAGAATGATGGATCTCAGTCTCAGCATGACAGATATCAGTCTCAGCATGATAGACCTGAGCAGGTGGATCTCAGTCTCAGCATGATGGATCTCAGTCTCAGAATGTTGGATCTGAGCAGTTGGATCTCAGTCTCATCGTGATGGATCTCAGTCTCAGAATGATGGATCTCAGCCTCAGTGCAATGGATCTCAGTCTCAGCATGATGGATCTGAGCAGGTGGATCTCAGTCTCAGCACGATGGATCATAGTCTCAGTGCTATGGATGTCAGTCTCGGCAAGATGGATCAGAGCAGTTGGATCTCAGTCTCAGCATGATGGATCTCAGCCTCAGTGCAATGGATCTCAGTCTCAACATGATGGATCTCAGTCGCAGTGCGATGGATCTCAGTCTCAGCATGATGGATCTGAGCAGGTCGATCTCAGTCTCAGCATCATGGATCTAAGCAGGTGGATCTCAGTCTCAGTATGATGGATCTCAGCCTCAGTGCAATGGATCTCAGTCTCAGCACAATGGATCTCAGTCTCAGCACAATGAATCTGACTCTCAGTGCGATGGATCTCAGTCTCGGCATGTTGGATCTGAGCAGGTGGATGTCAGTCTCACCATGATGGATCTCAGCCTCAGTTTAATGGATCTCAGTTTCAGCATGATGGATCTCAGTTTCAACATGATGGATCTCCATCTCAGCATGATGGATCTCAGTCTCAGCGCGATGGATCTCAGTCTCAGTGCGATGGATCTCAATGTCAGTGCAATGGATCTCAGTCTCAGTGCGATGGACCTCAGTCTCAGCATGATGGATCTCAGTCTAAGTGCGACGGATCTTAGTCTCAGCACGATTGATCTCAGTCTCACCATGATGGATCTGAGCAGGTGGATCACAGTCTCATTGCGTTGGATCTTAGTCTCAGCATGATGGATTTCAGTCTCAGCATGATGGATCTCAGTCTCAGGGCGATGGATCTCAGTCTCAACATGATGCATCTGAGCATGTGGATCTCAGTCTCAGCATGATGGATCTCAGTCTCAGGGCGATGGATCTCAGTCTCAACATGATGCATCTGAGCATGTGGATCTCAGTCTCAGCATGATGGATCTCAGTCTCAACACGATGAATCTCAGTCTCAGCATGATGGATCGCAGTCTCAGCATGATGGATCTCAGTCTCAGCATGATGGATCTCAGTCTCAGCACAATGGATCTCAGTCTCAGTGCGATAGATGTCAGTCTCAGTGCGATGGATCTTAGTCTCAGCATGATGGATCTCAGTCTCAGTGCGATGGATCTCAGTCTCAGCACAATGGATCTCGGCCTCAGCATGATGGATCTCAGTCTCAGTGCGATAGATCTTAGTCTCAGCACGATGGATCTCAGTCTCAGTGCGATGGATCTCAGTCTCAGTGCGATGGATCTCAGTCTCAGTGCTATGGATCTCTCTCTCAGCATGGTGGATCTCAGTCTCAGTGCGATGGATCTCAGTCTCAGTGCTATGGATCTCTCTCTCAGCATGGTGGATCTCAGTCTCAGTGCGATGGATCTCAGTCTCAGTGCAATGAATCTCAGTCTCAGCAGGATGGATCTCAGTCTCAGCACGATGGATCTCACTCTCAGTGTGATGAATCTCAGTCTCAGTGCGATGGATCTCAGTCTCAGATGATGGATCTCAATCTCAGATGATGGATCTCAGTCTCAGTGCGATGGATCTCAGTCTCAGCATGGTGGATCTCAGTCTCAGCACGATGGATCTTAGTCTCAGCACGATGGATCTCAGTCTCAGCATGATGGATCTCAGCCACAGCATGATGGATCTCAGTCTCAGCACGATGGATCTTAGTCTCAGCACGATGGATCTCAGTCTCAGCACGATGGATCTCAGTCTCACCATGATGGATCTTAGTCTCAGCATGATGGATCTCAGTCTCAGCATGATGGATCTCAGTCTCAGCGTGATGGATCTCAGTCTCAGTGCGATGCATCTCAGTCTCAGCATGATGTATCTCAGTCTCAGCATGATGGATCTCAGTCTCAGCATGATGGATCTGAGCAGGTGGATCTCAGTCTCAGCATGATGGATCTCTGTCTCAGCACGATGGATCTCAGTCTCAGCATGTTAGATCTCAGTCTCAGTGCAGTGGATCTCAATCTCAGTGCGATGGATCTGAGTCTCAGTGCGATGGATCTCAGCATCAGTGCAATGGATCTCAGCCTCAGTGCAATGGATCTCAATCTCAGCATGATGGATCTGAGCAAGTGGATCTCAGTCTCAGCATGATGGATCTCAGACTCAGCACGATGGATCTGAGCAGATCGATCTCAGTCTCAACATGTTGGATCTGAGCAGGTGGATCTCAGTCTCAGTATGATGGATCCCAGCCTCAGTGCAATGGATTTCGTCTCAGCACGATGGATCTCAGTCTCAGCGCGATGGATCATAGTCTTAGTGCAATGGATGTAAGTCTCAGCATGATGGATCTGAGCAGGTGGATCTCAGTCTCAGCATGATGGATCTCAGCCTCAGTGCAATGGATTTCAGTCTCAGCATGATGGATCTGAGCAAGTGGATCTCAGTTTGAGCATGATGGAACTGAGCAGGTGGATCTCAGTCTCAGCAGGATGGATCTCAGTCTCAGCATGATGGAAATCAGTCTCAGCATGATGGATCTGAGCAGGTCGATCTCAGTCTCAGCATGATGGATCTGAGCAAGTGGATCTCAGTCTCAGTATGATGGATTCCAGCCTTAGTGCAATGGATCTCAGTCTCAACACGTTGGATCTCAGTCTCAGCACGATGGATCATAGTCTCAGTGCGATGGATGTCAGTCTCGGCAAGATGGATCTGAGCAGGTGGATCTCAGTCTCAGTGCAATGTATCTCAGTCTCAACATGATGGATCTCTGTTTCAACATGATGGATCTCAGTCTCAGCATGATGGATGTCAGTCGCAATGCGATGGATCTCAGTCTCAGTGCGATGGATCTCAGTCTCAGCATGATGGATCTGAGCAGGTGGATCTCAGTTTAAGCATGATGGATCTGAGCAGGTGGATCTCAGTCTCAGCAGGATGGATCTCAGTCTCAGCATGATCGAAATCAGTCTCAGCATGATGGATCTGAGCAGGTGGATCTCAGTCTCAGCACGATGTATCTCAGTCTCAGTGCAAATGATCTCAGTCTCAGATGATGGATCACAGTCTCAGATGATGGATCTCAGTCTCAGTGCGATGGATCTCAGTCTCAGCATGATGTATCTCAGTCTCAGCTCGATGGATCTCAGTCTCAGCGTGATGTATCTCAGTCTCAGCGTGATGGATCTCAGTCTCAGTGCGATGGATCTCAGTCTCAGCATGATGGATCTTAGTCTCAGCATGATGGATCTCAGTCTCAGCACGATGGATCTCAGGCTCAGAACGATGGATCTCAGTCTCACCATGATGGATCTCAGTCTCAGTGCGATAGATCTCAGTCTCAGCACGATGGATCTCAGTCTCAGTGCGATGGATCTCAGTCTCAGTGCAATGGATCTCTGTCTCAGTGCTATGCATCTCTCTCTCAGCATGATGGATCTCAGTATCAGTGCGATGGATCTCAGTCTCAACACAAGGGATCTCAGTCTCATTGCAATAGGTCTCAGTCTCAGCATGATGGATCTCACTCTCAGCATGATGGATCTCAGTCTCAGGGCGATGGATCTCAGTCTCAACATGATGGATCTGAGCAGGTGGATCTCAGCCTCAGCATGATGGATCTGAGCAGGTGGATCTCAGTCTCAGTATGATGGATCTCAGCCTCAGTGCAATGGATCTCAGTCTCAGCATGATGGATCTCAGTCTCAGCACGATTGATCTCAGTATCAGCACGATGGATCTCAGTCTCAGTGCGATGGTTCTCAGTCTCAGGGCGATGGATCTCAGTCTCAGCACAATGGATCTCAGTCTCAGCACAATGGATCTCAGTCTCAGTGCGATAGATCTCAGTCTCAGCACGATGGATCTCAGTCTCAGTGCAATGCATCTCAGTCTCAGTGCGATGGATCTCTGTCTCAGTGCTATGGGTCTCACTCTCAGCATGATGGATTCCCGTCACAGTGCTATGTATCTCAGTCTCAGCACGAGAGATGTCAGTCTCAGCATGATGGATCTGAGCAGGTGGATCTCAGTCTCAGCATGATTGATCTCAGTCTCAGCATGATGGATCTGAGCAGGTAAATCTCAGTCTCAGCATGATGGATATCAGCCTCAGTGTAATGGATCTCAGTCTCAGCATGATGGATCTGAGTAAGTGGATCTCAGTCCCAGCGTGATGGATCTCAGTCTCAGCATGATTGATCTCAGCCTCAGTGCAATGGATTTAGGTCTCTGCATGATGGATCTGAGCAAGTGGATCTTAGTTTGAGCATGATGGAACTGAGCAGGTGGATCTCAGTCTCAGCAGGATGGATCTCAGTCTCAGCATGATGGATCTCAGTCTCAGCATGATGGATCTGAGCGGGTGGATCTCAGTCTCAGCATGATGGATCTCAGACGCAGCACGATGGATCTGAGCAGGTCGATCTCAGTCTCAGCATGATGGATCTGAGCAGGTGGATCTCAGTCTCAGTATGATGGATCCCAGCCTCAGTGCAATAGATCTCAGTCTCAGCACGATGGATCTCAGTCTCAGAACGATGCATCATAGTCTCAGTGCGATGGATGTCAGTCTCGGCAAGATGGATCAGAGCAGGTGGATCTCAGTCTCAGTGCAATGGATCTCAGTCTAAACATGATGGATCTCAGTTTCAACATGATGGATCTCAGTCTCAGCATCATGGATGTCAGTCGCAGTGCGATGGATCTCAGTCTCAGTGCGATGGATCTCAGTCTCAGCATGATGGATCTGATTAGGGCGATCTCAGTCTCAGCATGATGGATCTGAGCAGGTCGATCTCAGTCTCAGCTCGATGGATCTCAGTCACAGCACGATGGATCTCAGTCTCAGTGCGATGAATCTCAGTCTCAGTGCGATGGATCTCAGTCTCAGATGATGGATCACAGTCTCAGATGATGGATCTCAGTCTCAGTGCGATGGATCTCAGTCTCAGCACGAGGGATCTCAGTCTCAGCATGATGGATCTGAGCAGGTGGATCACAGTCTCAGTGCGATGGATCCTAGTCTCAGCATGATGGATTTCAGTCTCAGCATGATGGATCTCAGTCTCAGGGCGATGGATCTCAGTCTCAACATGATGCATCTGAGCATGTGGATCTCAGTCTCAGCATGATGGATCTCAGTCTCAGCACAATGGATCTCAGTCTCAGCACAATGGATCTCAGTCTCAGTGCGATAGATCTCAGTCTCAGCACGATGGATCTCAGTCTCAGTGCAATGCATCTCAGTCTCAGTGCGATGGATCTCTCTCTCAGAGCTATGGGTCTCACTCTCAGCATGATGGATCCCCGCCACAGAGCTATGTATCTCAGTCTCAGCACGAGAGATGTCAGTCTCAGCATGATGGATCTGAGCAGGTGGATCTCAGTCTCAGCGTGATGGATATCAGTCTCAGCATGATGGATCTCAGCCTCAGTGCAATGGATCTCAGTCTCAGCATGATGGATCTGAGCAGGTGGATCTCAGTCTCCGCATGATGGATCTCAGCCTCACTGCAATGTATCTCAGTCTCAGCATGATGGATCTGAGCAGGTGGATCTCAGTCTCAGCATGATGGATCTCAGCCTCAGTGCAATGGATCTCAGTCTCAGCATGATGGATCTCAGAATCAGCACGATGGATCGAAGCAGGTCGATCTCAGTCTCAGCATGATGGATCTGAGCAGGTGGATCTCAGTCTCAGTATGATGGATCTCAGCCTCAGTGCAATGGATCTCAGTCTCAGCATGATGGATCTCAGTCTCAGCATGATGGATCTCATGTCTCAGTCCGCTGGATGACAGCCTCGGCAAGATGGATCTAAGCAGGTGGATCTCAGTCTCAGCATGATGGATCTCAGCCTCAGTGCAATGGATCTCAGTCTCAGCATGATGGATCTCAGTTTCAACATGATGGATCTCAGTCTCAGCATGATGGATCTCAGTCTCAGCATGATGGATCTCAGTCTCAGCATGATGGATCTCAATCTCAGCATGATGGATCTCAGTCTCAGCATGATGGATCTGAGCAGGTGGATCTCAGTCTCAGCTTGATGGATCTCAGTCTCAGTGCAGTGGATCTCAATCTCAGAGCGATGGATCTGAGTCTCAGTGCGATGGATCTCAGCATCAGTGCAATGGATCTCAGTCTCAGCATGATGGATCTCAGTCTCAGCATGATTGATCTCAGTCTCAGCATGATGGATCTGAGCAGGTAAATCTCAGTCTCAGCATGATGGATATCAGCCTCAGTGTAATGGATCTCAGTCTCAGCATGATGGATCTGAGTAAGTGGATCTCAGTCCCAGCGTGATGGATCTCAGTCTCAGCATGATTGATCTCAGCCTCAGTGCAATGGATTTAGGTCTCTGCATGATGGATCTGAGCAAGTGGATCTTAGTTTGAGCATGATGGAACTGAGCAGGTGGATCTCAGTCTCAGCAGGATGGATCTCAGTCTCAGCTTGATGGATCTCAGTCTCAGCATGATGGATCTGAGCGGGTGGATCTCAGTCTCAGCATGATGGATCTCAGACGCAGCACGATGGATCTGAGCAGGTCGATCTCAGTCTCAGCATGATGGATCTGAGCAGGTGGATCTCAGTCTCAGTATGATGGATCCCAGCCTCAGTGCAATAGATCTCAGTCTCAGCACGATGGATCTCAGTCTCAGCACGATGCATCATAGTCTCAGTGCGATGGATGTCAGTCTCGGCAAGATGGATCTGAGCAGGTGGATCTCAGTCTCAGTGCAATGGATCTCATTCTAAACATGATGGATCTCAGTTTCAACATGATGGATCTCAGTCTCAGCATCATGGATGTCAGTCGCAGTGCGATGGATCTCAGTCTCAGTGCGATGGATCTCAGTCTCAGCATGATGGATCTGATTAGGGCGATCTCAGTCTCAGCATGATGGATCTGAGCAGGTCGATCTCAGTCTCAGCTCGATGGATCTCAGTCACAGCACGATGGATCTCAGTCTCAGTGCGATGAATCTCAGTCTCAGTGGGATGGATCTCAGTCTCAGATGATGGATGACAGTCTCAGATGATGGATCTCAGTCTCAGTGCGATGGATCTCAGTCTCAGCACGAGGGATCTCAGTCTCAGCATGATGGATCTGAGCAGGTGGATCACAGTCTCAGTGCGAGGAATCCTAGTCTCAGCATGATGGATTTCAGTCTCAGCATGATGGATCTCAGTCTCAGGGCGATGGATCTCAGTCTCAACATGATGCATCTGAGCATGTGGATCTCAGTCTCAGCATGATGGATCTCAGTCTCAACACGATGAATCTCAGTCTCAGCATGATGGATCGCAGTCTCAGCATGATGGATCTCAGTCTCAGCATGATGGATCTCAGTCTCAGCACAATGGATCTCAGTCTCAGTGCGATAGATGTCAGTCTCAGTGCGATGGATCTTAGTCTCAGCATGATGGATCTCAGTCTCAGTGCGACGGATCTCAGTCTCAGCACAATGGATCTCGGCCTCAGCATGATGGATCTCAGTCTCAGTGCGATAGATCTTAGTCACAGCACGATGGATCTCAGTCTCAGTGCGATGGATCTCAGTCTCAGTGCGATGGATCTCAGTCTCAGTGCTATGGATCTCTCTCTCAGCATGGTGGATCTCAGTCTCAGTGCGATGGATCTCAGTCTCAGTGCTATGGATCTCTCTCTCAGCATGGTGGATCTCAGTCTCAGTGCGATGGATCTCAGTCTCAGTGCGATGGATCTCAGTCTCAGTGCTATGGATCTCTCTCTCAGCATGGTGGATCTCAGTCTCAGTGTGATGGATCTCAGTCTCAGTGCTATGGATCTCTCTCTCAGCATGGTGGATCTCAGTCTCAGTGCGATGGAACTCAGTCTCAGCACGAGGGATCTCAGTCTCAGCATGATGGATCTGAGCAGGTGGATTTCAGTCTCAGTGCGATGGATCTCAGTCTCAGTGCGATGGATCTCAGTCTCAGTGCTATGGATCTCTCTCTCAGCATGGTGGATCTCAGTCTCAGTGCGATGGATCTCAGTCTCAGTGCTATGGATCTCTCTCTCAGCATGGTGGATCTCAGTCTCAGTGCGATGGAACTCAGTCTCAGCACGAGGGATCTCAGTCTCAGCATGATGGATCTGAGCAGGTGGATTTCAGTCTCAGCGTGATGGATCTCAGTCTCAGCATGATGGATCTCAGCCTCAGTGCAATGGATCTCTGTCTCAGCATGATGGATCTCAGTCTCAGCATGATGGATCTCAGGCTCAGAATGATGGATCTCAGTCTCAGCATGATGGATCTCTATCTCAGCCCCATGGATCTCAGTCTCAGCATGATAGATCTCAGTCTCAGTGCAGTGGATCTCTGCCTCAGTGCGATGGATCTGAGTCTGAGTGCGATGGATCTCAGCATCAGTGCAATGGATCTCAGCCTCAGTGCAATGGATCTCAGTCTCAGCATGATGGACCTCAGTCTCAGCATGATGGATCTAAGTCTCAGTATGATGGATCTGAGCAGGTGGATCTCAGTCTCAGCATTATGGATCTCAGCCTCAGTGCAATGGATTTCAGTCTCAGCATGATGGATCTGAGCAAGTGGATCTCAGTTTGAGCATGATGGAACTGAGCAGGTGGATCTCAGTCTCAGCAGGATGGATCTCAGTCTCAGCATGATGGAAATCAGTCTCAGCATGATGGATCTGAGCAGGTCGATCTCAGTCTCAGCATGATGGATCTGAGCAAGTGGATCTCAGTCTCAGTATGATGGATTCCAGCCTTAGTGCAATGGATCTCAGTCTCAACACGTTGGATCTCAGTCTCAGCACGATGGATCATAGTCTCAGTGCGATGGATGTCAGTCTCGGCAAGATGGATCTGAGCAGGTGGATCTCAGTCTCAGTGCAATGTATCTCAGTCTCAACATGATGGATCTCTGTTTCAACATGATGGATCTCAGTCTCAGCATGATGGATGTCAGTCGCAATGCGATGGATCTCAGTCTCAGTGCGATGGATCTCAGTCTCAGCATGATGGATCTGAGCAGGTGGATCTCAGTTTAAGCATGATGGATCTGAGCAGGTGGATCTCAGTCTCAGCAGGATGGATCTCAGTCTCAGCATGATCGAAATCAGTCTCAGCATGATGGATCTGAGCAGGTGGATCGCAGTCTCAGCACGATGTATCTCAGTCTCAGTGCAATGGATCTCAGTCTCAGATGATGGATCACAGTCTCAGATGATGGATCTCAGTCTCAGTGCGATGGATCTCAGTCTCAGCATGATGTATCTCAGTCTCAGCTCGATGGATCTCAGTCTCAGCGTGATGTATCTCAGTCTCAGCGTGATGGATCTCAGTCTCAGTGCGATGGATCTCAGTCTCAGCATGATGGATCTTAGTCTCAGCATGATGGATCTCAGTCTCAGCACGATGGATCTCAGGCTCAGAACGATGGATCTCAGTCTCACCATGATGGATCTCAGTCTCAGTGCGATAGATCTCAGTCTCAGCACGATGGATCTCAGTCTCAGTGCGATGGATCTCAGTCTCAGTGCAATGGATCTCTGTCTCAGTGCTATGCATCTCTCTCTCAGCATGATGGATCTCAGTATCAGGGCGATGGATCTCAGTCTCAACATGATGGATCTGAGCAGGTGGATCTCAGCCTCAGCATGATGGATCTCAGTCTCAACACGACGAATCACAGTCTCAGTACGATGCATCTCAGTCTCAGCACAATTGATCTCAGTATCAGCACGATGGATCTCAGTCTCAGTGCGATGGTTCTCAGTCTCAGGGCGATGGATCTCAGTCTCAGCACAATGGATCTCAGTCTCAGCACAATGGATCTCAGTCTCAGTGCGATAGATCTCAGTCTCAGCACGATGGATCTCAGTCTCAGTGCAATGCATCTCAGTCTCAGTGCGATGGATCTCAGTCTCAGCATGATGGATCTGAGCAGGTGGATCTCAGTCTCAGCATGATGGATCTCAGCCTCAGTGCAATGGATCTCAGTCTCAGCATGATGGATCTCAGAATCAGCACGATGGATCGAAGCAGGTCGATCTCAGTCTCAGCATGATGGATCTGAGCAGGTGGATCTCGGTCTCAGTATGATGGATCTCAGCCTCAGTGCAATGGATCTCAGTCTCAGCATGATGGATCTCAGTCTCAGCATGATGGATCTCATGTCTCAGTCCGCTGGATGACAGCCTCGGCAAGATGGATCTAAGCAGGTGGATCTCAGTCTCACCATGATGGATCTCAGCCTCAGTGCAATGGATCTCAGTCTCAGCATGATGGATCTCAGTCTCAGCATGATGGATCTCAGTCTCAGCATGATGGATCTCAATCTCAGCATGATGGATCTCAGTCTCAGCATGATGGATCTGAGCAGGTGGATCTCAGTCTCAGCTTGATGGATCTCAGTCTCAGTGCAGTGGATCTCAATCTCAGAGCGATGGATCTGAGTCTCAGTGCGATGGATCTCAGCATCAGTGCAATGGATCTCAGTCTCAGCATGATGGATCTCAGTCTCAGCATGATTGATCTCAGTCTCAGCATGATGGATCTGAGCAGGTAAATCTCAGTCTCAGCATGATGGATATCAGCCTCAGTGTAATGGATCTCAGTCTCAGCATGATGGATCTGAGTAAGTGGATCTCAGTCCCAGCGTGATGGATCTCAGTCTCAGCATGATTGATCTCAGCCTCAGTGCAATGGATTTAGGTCTCTGCATGATGGATCTGAGCAAGTGGATCTTAGTTTGAGCATGATGGAACTGAGCAGGTGGATCTCAGTCTCAGCAGGATGGATCTCAGTCTCAGCTTGATGGATCTCAGTCTCAGCATGATGGATCTGAGCGGGTGGATCTCAGTCTCAGCATGATGGATCTCAGACGCAGCACGATGGATCTGAGCAGGTCGATCTCAGTCTCAGCATGATGGATCTGAGCAGGTGGATCTCAGTCTCAGTATGATGGATCCCAGCCTCAGTGCAATAGATCTCAGTCTCAGCACGATGGATCTCAGTCTCAGCACGATGCATCATAGTCTCAGTGCGATGGATGTCAGTCTCGGCAAGATGGATCTGAGCAGGTGGATCTCAGTCTCAGTGCAATGGATCTCAGTCTCAACATGATGGATCTCAGTTTCAACATGATGGATCTCAGTCTCAGCATCATGGATGTCAGTCGCAGTGCGATGGATCTCAGTCTCAGTGCGATGGATCTCAGTCTCAGCATGATGGATCTGATTAGGGCGATCTCAGTCTCAGCATGATGGATCTGAGCAGGTCGATCTCAGTCTCAGCTCGATGGATCTCAGTCACAGCACGATGGATCTCAGTCTCAGTGCGATGAATCTCAGTCTCAGTGGGATGGATCTCAGTCTCAGATGATGGATGACAGTCTCAGATGATGGATCTCAGTCTCAGTGCGATGGATCTCAGTCTCAGCACGAGGGATCTCAGTCTCAGCATGATGGATCTGAGCAGGTGGATCACAGTCTCAGTGCGATGGATCCTAGTCTCAGCATGATGGATTTCAGTCTCAGCATGATGGATCTCAGTCTCAGGGCGATGGATCTCAGTCTCAACATGATGCATCTGAGCATGTGGATCTCAGTCTCAGCATGATGGATCTCAGTCTCAACACGATGAATCTCAGTCTCAGCATGATGGATCGCAGTCTCAGCATGATGGATCTCAGTCTCAGCATGATGGATCTCAGTCTCAGCACAATGGATCTCAGTCTCAGTGCGATAGATGTCAGTCTCAGTGCGATGGATCTTAGTCTCAGCATGATGGATCTCAGTCTCAGTGCGACGGATCTCAGTCTCAGCACAATGGATCTCGGCCTCAGCATGATGGATCTCAGTCTCAGTGCGATAGATCTTAGTCACAGCACGATGGATCTCAGTCTCAGTGCGATGGATCTCAGTCTCAGTGCGATGGATCTCAGTCTCAGTGCTATGGATCTCTCTCTCAGCATGGTGGATCTCAGTCTCAGCAGGATGGATCTCAGTCTCAGCATGATGGAAATCAGTCTCAGCATGATGGATCTGAGCAGGTCGATCTCAGTCTCAGCATGATGGATCTGAGCAAGTGGATCTCAGTCTCAGTATGATGGATTCCAGCCTTAGTGCAATGGATCTCAGTCTCAACACGTTGGATCTCAGTCTCAGCACGATGGATCATAGTCTCAGTGCGATGGATGTCAGTCTCGGCAAGATGGATCTGAGCAGGTGGATCTCAGTCTCAGTGCAATGTATCTCAGTCTCAACATGATGGATCTCTGTTTCAACATGATGGATCTCAGTCTCAGCATGATGGATGTCAGTCGCAATGCGATGGATCTCAGTCTCAGTGCGATGGATCTCAGTCTCAGCATGATGGATCTGAGCAGGTGGATCTCAGTTTAAGCATGATGGATCTGAGCAGGTGGATCTCAGTCTCAGCAGGATGGATCTCAGTCTCAGCATGATCGAAATCAGTCTCAGCATGATGGATCTGAGCAGGTGGATCGCAGTCTCAGCACGATGTATCTCAGTCTCAGTGCAATGGATCTCAGTCTCAGATGATGGATCACAGTCTCAGATGATGGATCTCAGTCTCAGTGCGATGGATCTCAGTCTCAGCATGATGTATCTCAGTCTCAGCTCGATGGATCTCAGTCTCAGCGTGATGTATCTCAGTCTCAGCGTGATGGATCTCAGTCTCAGTGCGATGGATCTCAGTCTCAGCATGATGGATCTTAGTCTCAGCATGATGGATCTCAGTCTCAGCACGATGGATCTCAGGCTCAGAACGATGGATCTCAGTCTCACCATGATGGATCTCAGTCTCAGTGCGATAGATCTCAGTCTCAGCACGATGGATCTCAGTCTCAGTGCGATGGATCTCAGTCTCAGTGCAATGGATCTCTGTCTCAGTGCTATGCATCTCTCTCTCAGCATGATGGATCTCAGTATCAGTGCGATGGATCTCAGTCTCAACACAAGGGATCTCAGTCTCATTGCAATAGGTCTCAGTCTCAGCATGATGGATCTCACTCTCAGCATGATGGATCTCAGTCTCAGGGCGATGGATCTCAGTCTCAACATGATGGATCTGAGCAGGTGGATCTCAGCCTCAGCATGATGGATCTGAGCAGGTGGATCTCAGTCTCAGTATGATGGATCTCAGCCTCAGTGCAATGGATCTCAGTCTCAGCATGATGGATCTCAGTCTCAGCACGATTGATCTCAGTATCAGCACGATGGATCTCAGTCTCAGTGCGATGGTTCTCAGTCTCAGGGCGATGGATCTCAGTCTCAGCACAATGGATCTCAGTCTCAGCACAATGGATCTCAGTCTCAGTGCGATAGATCTCAGTCTCAGCACGATGGATCTCAGTCTCAGTGCAATGCATCTCAGTCTCAGTGCGATGGATCTCTGTCTCAGTGCTATGGGTCTCACTCTCAGCATGATGGATTCCCGTCACAGTGCTATGTATCTCAGTCTCAGCACGAGAGATGTCAGTCTCAGCATGATGGATCTGAGCAGGTGGATCTCAGTCTCAGCGTGATGGATATCAGTCTCAGCATGATGGATCTCAGCCTCAGTGCAATGGATCTCAGTCTCAGCATGATGGATCTGAGCAGGTGGATCTCAGTCTCCGCATGATGGATCTCAGACTCAGTGCAATGGATCTCAGTCTCAGCATGATGGATCTGAGCAGGTGGATCTCAGTCTCAGTATGATGGATCTCAGCCTCAGTGCAATGGATCTCAGTCTCAGCATGATGGATCTCAGTCTCAGCATGATGGATCTCATGTCTCAGTCCGCTGGATGACAGCCTCGGCAAGATGGATCTAAGCAGGTGGATCTCAGTCTCAGCATGATGGATCTCAGCCTCAGTGCAATGGATCTCAGTCTCAGCATGATGGATCTCAGTTTCAACATGATGGATCTCAGTCTCAGCATGATGGATCTCAGTCTCAGCATGATGGATCTCAGTCTCAGCATGATGGATCTCAATCTCAGCATGATGGATCTCAGTCTCAGCATGATGGATCTGAGCAGGTGGATCTCAGTCTCAGCTTGATGGATATCAGTCTCAGTGCAGTGGATCTCAATCTCAGAGCGATGGATCTGAGTCTCAGTGCGATGGATCTCAGCATCAGTGCAATGGATCTCAGTCTCAGCATGATGGATCTCAGTCTCAGCATGATTGATCTCAGTCTCAGCATGATGGATCTGAGCAGGTAAATCTCAGTCTCAGCATGATGGATATCAGCCTCAGTGTAATGGATCTCAGTCTCAGCATGTTGGATCTGAGTAAGTGGATCTCAGTCCCAGCGTGATGGATCTCAGTCTCAGCATGATTGATCTCAGCCTCAGTGCAATGGATTTAGGTCTCTGCATGATGGATCTGAGCAAGTGGATCTTAGTTTGAGCATGATGGAACTGAGCAGGTGGATCTCAGTCTCAGCAGGATGGATCTCAGTCTCAGCTTGATGGATCTCAGTCTCAGCATGATGGATCTGAGCGGGTGGATCTCAGTCTCAGCATGATGGATCTCAGACGCAGCACGATGGATCTGAGCAGGTCGATCTCAGTCTCAGCATGATGGATCTGAGCAGGTGGATCTCAGTCTCAGTATGATGGATCTCAGCCTCAGTGCAATGGATCTCAGTCTCAGCATGATGGATCTCAGAATCAGCACGATGGATCGAAGCAGGTCGATCTCAGTCTCAGCATGATGGATCTGAGCAGGTGGATCTCAGTCTCAGTATGATGGATCTCAGCCTCAGTGCAATGGATCTCAGTCTCAGCATGATGGATCTCAGTCTCAGCATGATGGATCTCATGTCTCAGTCCGCTGGATGACAGCCTCGGCAAGATGGATCTAAGCAGGTGGATCTCAGTCTCAGCATGATGGATCTCAGCCTCAGTGCAATGGATCTCTGTCTCAGCATGATGGATCTCAGTTTCAACATGATGGATCTCAGTCTCAGCATGATGGATCTCAGTCTCAGCATGATGGATCTCAGTCTCAGCATGATGGATCTCAATCTCAGCATGATGGATCTCAGTCTCAGCATGATGGATCTGAGCAGGTGGATCTCAGTCTCAGCTTGATGGATCTCAGTCTCAGTGCAGTGGATCTCAATCTCAGAGCGATGGATCTGAGTCTCAGTGCGGTGGATCTCAGCATTAGTGCAATGGATCTCAGTCTCAGCATGATGGATCTCAGTCTCAGCATGATTGATCTCAGTCTCAGCATGATGGATCTGAGCAGGTAAATCTCAGTCTCAGCATGATGGATATCAGCCTCAGTGTAATGGATCTCAGTCTCAGCATGATGGATCTGAGTAAGTGGATCTCAGTCCCAGCGTGATGGATCTCAGTCTCAGCATGATTGATCTCAGCCTCAGTGCAATGGATTTAGGTCTCTGCATGATGGATCTGAGCAAGTGGATCTTAGTTTGAGCATGATGGAACTGAGCAGGTGGATCTCAGTCTCAGCAGGATGGATCTCAGTCTCAGCTTGATGGATCTCAGTCTCAGCATGATGGATCTGAGCGGTTGGATCTCAGTCTCAGCATGATGGATCTCAGACGCAGCACGATGGATCTGAGCAGGTCGATCTCAGTCTCAGCATGATGGATCTGAGCAGGTGGATCTCAGTCTCAGTATGATGGATCCCAGCCTCAGTGCAATAGATCTCAGTCTCAGCACGATGGATCTCAGTCTCAGCACGATGCATCATAGTCTCAGTGCGATGGATGTCAGTCTCGGCAAGATGGATCTGAGCAGGTGGATCTCAGTCTCAGTGCAATGGATCTCAGTCTAAACATGATGGATCTCAGTTTCAACATGATGGATCTCAGTCTCAGCATCATGGATGTCAGTCGCAGTGCGATGGATCTCAGTCTCAGTGCGATGGATCTCAGTCTCAGCATGATGGATCTGATTAGGGCGATCTCAGTCTCAGCATGATGGATCTGAGCAGGTCGATCTCAGTCTCAGCTCGATGGATCTCAGTCACAGCACGATGGATCTCAGTCTCAGTGCGATGAATCTCAGTCTCAGTGGGATGGATCTCAGTCTCAGATGATGGATGACAGTCTCAGATGATGGATCTCAGTCTCAGTGCGATGGATCTCAGTCTCAGCACGAGGGATCTCAGTCTCAGCATGATGGATCTGAGCAGGTGGATCACAGTCTCAGTGCGATGGATCCTAGTCTCAGCATGATGGATTTCAGTCTCAGCATGATGGATCTCAGTCTCAGGGCGATGGATCTCAGTCTCAACATGATGCATCTGAGCATGTGGATCTCAGTCTCAGCATGATGGATCTCAGTCTCAACACGATGAATCTCAGTCTCAGCATGATGGATCGCAGTCTCAGCATGATGGATCTCAGTCTCAGCATGATGGATCTCAGTCTCAGCACAATGGATCTCAGTCTCAGTGCGATAGATGTCAGTCTCAGTGCGATGGATCTTAGTCTCAGCATGATGGATCTCAGTCTCAGTGCGACGGATCTCAGTCTCAGCACAATGGATCTCGGCCTCAGCATGATGGATCTCAGTCTCAGTGCGATAGATCTTAGTCACAGCACGATGGATCTCAGTCTCAGTGCGATGGATCTCAGTCTCAGTGCGATGGATCTCAGTCTCAGTGCTATGGATCTCTCTCTCAGCATGGTGGATCTCAGTCTCAGTGCGATGGATCTCAGTCTCAGTGCTATGGATCTCTCTCTCAGCATGGTGGATCTCAGTCTCAGTGCGATGGATCTCAGTCTCAGTGCGATGGATCTCAGTCTCAGTGCTATGGATCTCTCTCTCAGCATGGTGGAACTCAGTCTCAGTGTGATGGATCTCAGTCTCAGTGCTATGGATCTCTCTCTCAGCATGGTGGATCTCAGTCTCAGTGCGATGGAACTCAGTCTCAGCACGAGGGATCTCAGTCTCAGCATGATGGATCTGAGCAGGTGGATTTCAGTCTCAGTGCGATGGATCTCAGTCTCAGTGCGATGGATCTCAGTCTCAGTGCTATGGATCTCTCTCTCAGCATGGTGGATCTCAGTCTCAGTGCGATGGATCTCAGTCTCAGTGCTATGGATCTCTCTCTCAGCATGGTGGATCTCAGTCTCAGTGCGATGGATCTCAGTCTCAGTGCGATGGATCTCAGTCTCAGTGCTATGGATCTCTCTCTCAGCATGGTGGAACTCAGTCTCAGTGTGATGGATCTCAGTCTCAGTGCTATGGATCTCTCTCTCAGCATGGTGGATCTCAGTCTCAGTGCGATGGAACTCAGTCTCAGCACGAGGGATCTCAGTCTCAGCATGATGGATCTGAGCAGGTGGATCACAGTCTCAGTGCGATGGATCCTAGTCTCAGCATGATGGATTTCAGTCTCAGCATGATGGATCTCAGTCTCAGGGCGATGGATCTCAGTCTCAACATGATGCATCTGAGCATGTGGATCTCAGTCTCAGCATGATGGATCTCAGTCTCAACACGATGAATCTCAGTCTCAGCATGATGGATCGCAGTCTCAGCATGATGGATCTCAGTCTCAGCATGATGGATCTCAGTCTCAGCACAATGGATCTCAGTCTCAGTGCGATAGATGTCAGTCTCAGTGCGATGGATCTTAGTCTCAGCATGATGGATCTCAGTCTCAGTGCGACGGATCTCAGTCTCAGCACAATGGATCTCGGCCTCAGCATGATGGATCTCAGTCTCAGTGCGATAGATCTTAGTCACAGCACGATGGATCTCAGTCTCAGTGCGATGGATCTCAGTCTCAGTGCGATGGATCTCAGTCTCAGTGCTATGGATCTCTCTCTCAGCATGGTGGATCTCAGTCTCAGTGCGATGGATCTCAGTCTCAGTGCTATGGATCTCTCTCTCAGCATGGTGGATCTCAGTCTCAGTGCGATGGATCTCAGTCTCAGTGCGATGGATCTCAGTCTCAGTGCTATGGATCTCTCTCTCAGCATGGTGGAACTCAGTCTCAGTGTGATGGATCTCAGTCTCAGTGCTATGGATCTCTCTCTCAGCATGGTGGATCTCAGTCTCAGTGCGATGGAACTCAGTCTCAGCACGAGGGATCTCAGTCTCAGCATGATGGATCTGAGCAGGTGGATTTCAGTCTCAGTGCGATGGATCTCAGTCTCAGTGCGATGGATCTCAGTCTCAGTGCTATGGATCTCTCTCTCAGCATGGTGGAACTCAGTCTCAGTGTGATGGATCTCAGTCTCAGTGCTATGGATCTCTCTCTCAGCATGGTGGATCTCAGTCTCAGTGCGATGGAACTCAGTCTCAGCACGAGGGATCTCAGTCTCAGCATGATGGATCTGAGCAGGTGGATTTCAGTCTCAGTGCGATGGATCTCAGTCTCAGTGCGATGGATCTCAGTCTCAGTGCTATGGATCTCTCTCTCAGCATGGTGGATCTCAGTCTCAGTGCGATGGATCTCAGTCTCAGTGCTATGGATCTCTCTCTCAGCATGGTGGATCTCAGTCTCAGTGCGATGGATCTCAGTCTCAGTGCGATGGATCTCAGTCTCAGTGCTATGGATCTCTCTCTCAGCATGGTGGA
The DNA here is from genome assembly GCF_964194155.1 of Cetorhinus maximus. Taxonomy (NCBI): domain Eukaryota; kingdom Metazoa; phylum Chordata; class Chondrichthyes; order Lamniformes; family Cetorhinidae; genus Cetorhinus; species Cetorhinus maximus. The sequence continues at coordinate 146,862,965 of NC_135885.1, read as the reverse complement.
ACTCAGTCTCAGTGTGATGGATCTCAGTCTCAGTGCTATGGATCTCTCTCTCAGCATGGTGGATCTCAGTCTCAGTGCGATGGAACTCAGTCTCAGCACGAGGGATCTCAGTCTCAGCATGATGGATCTGAGCAGGTGGATTTCAGTCTCAGCGTGATGGATCTCAGTCTCAGTGCAATGGATCTCAGCCTCAGTGCAATGGATCTCTGTCTCAGCATGATGGATCTCAGTCTCAGCATGATGGATCTCAGGCTCAGAATGATGGATCTCAGTCTCAGCATGATGGATCTCTATCTCAGCCCCATGGATCTCAGTCTCAGCATGATAGATCTCAGTCTCAGTGCAGTGGATCTCTGCCTCAGTGCGATGGATCTGAGTCTGAGTGCGATGGATCTCAGCATCAGTGCAATGGATCTCAGCCTCAGTGCAATGGATCTCAGTCTCAGCATGATGGATCTCAGTCTCAGCATGATGGATCTAACTCTCAGCATGATGCATCTGAGCAGGTGGATCTCAGTCTCAGCATGATGGATCTCAGCCTCAGTGCAATGGATTTCAGTCTCAGCATGATGGATCTGAGCAAGTGGATCTCAGTTTGAGCATGATGGAACTGAGCAGGTGGATCTCAGTCTCAGCAGGATGGATCTCAGTCTCAGCATGATGGAAATCAGTCTCAGCATGATGGATCTGAGCAGGTGGATCTCAGTCTCAGCATGATGGATCTCAGACTCAGCACGATGGATCTGAGCAGGTCGATCTCAGTCTCAGCATGATGGATCTGAGCAAGTGGATCTCAGTCTCAGTATGATGGATTCCAGCCTTAGTGCAATGGATCTCAGTCTCAACACGTTGGATCTCAGTCTCAGCACGATGGATCATAGTCTCAGTGCGCTGGATGTCAGTCTCGGCAAGATGGATCTGAGCAGGTGGATCTCAGTCTCAGTGCAATGTATCTCAGTCTCAACATGATGGATCTCTGTTTCAACATGATGGATCTCAGTCTCAGCATGATGGATGTCAGTCGCAATGCGATGGATCTCAGTCTCAGTGCGATGGATCTCAGTCTCAGCATGATGGATCTGAGCAGGTGGATCTCAGTTTAAGCATGATGGATCTGAGCAGGTGGATCTCAGTCTCAGCAGGATGGATCTCAGTCTCAGCATGATCGAAATCAGTCTCAGCATGATGGATCTGAGCAGGTGGATCTCAGTCTCAGCATGATGGATCTCAGACTCAGCACGATGAATCTGAGCAGGTCGATCTCAGTCTCAGCATGATGGATCTGAGCAAGTGGATCTCAGTCTCAGTATGATGGATCCCAGCCTTAGTGCAATGGATCTCTGTCTCAGAACGATGGTTCTCAGTCTCATCACGATGGATCATAGTCTCAGTGCAATGGATGTCAGTCTCGACAAGATGCATCTGAGCAGGTGGATCTCAGTCTCAGTGCAATGCATCTCAGTCTCAACATGATGGATCTCAGTTTCAACATGACGGATCTCAGTCTCAGCATGATGGATGTCAGTCACAATGCGATGGATCTCAGTCTCAGTTCGATGGATCTCAGTCTCAGCATGATGGATCTGAGCAGGTCGATCTCAGTCTCAGCATGATGGATCTGAGCAGGTGGACCTCAGTCTCAGCACGATGAATCTCAGTCTCAGTGCAATGAATCAGAGTCTCAGCACGATGGATCTCAGTCTCAGCACGATGGATCACAGTCTCAGTGCGATGAATCTCAGTCTCAGTGCGATGGATCTCAGTCTCAGATGTTTGATCTCAGTCTCAGATGATGGATCTCAGGCTCAGTGCGGAGGATCTCAGTCTCAGCATGATGGATCTCAGTCACAGTGCGATGGATCTCAGTCACAGCATGGTAGATCTCAGTCTCAGCACGATGGATCATAGTCTCAGCACGATGGATCTCAGTCTCAGCATGATGGATCTCAGTCTCAGCATGATGGATCTCATTCTCAGCATGATGGATCTGATCAGGTGGATCTCAGTCTCAGCATGATGGATCTCAGATTCAGCATGATGGATCTGAGCATATGGATCTCAGTCTCTGTATGATGGATCCCAGCCTCAGTGCAATGGATCTCAGTCTCAGCACGATTGATCTCAGTCTCAGCACGATGGATCATAGTCTCAGTGCGATGGATGTCAGTCTCGGCAAGATGGATCTGAGCAGGTGGATCTCAGTCTCAGTGCAATGGACCTCAGTCTAAACATGATGGATCTCAGTTTCAACATGATGGATCTCAGTCTCAGCATGATGGATGTCAGTCGCAGTGCGATGGATCTCGGACTCAGTGCGATGGATCTCAGTCTCAGCATGATGGATCTGAGCAGGGCGATCTCATTCTTAGCATGATGGATCTGAGCAGGTCGATCTCAGTCTCAGCTCGATGGATCTCAGTCACAGCACGATGGATCTCAGTCTCAGTGCGATGAATCTCAGTCTCAGCACGTGGGATCTCAGTCTCAGCACGATGGATCTGAGCAGGTGGATCACAGTCTCAGTGCGATGGATCCTAGTCTCAGAATGATGGATTTCAGTCTCAGCATGATGGATCTCAGTCTCAGGGCGATGGATCTCAGTCTCAACATGATGCATCTGAGCATGTGGATCTCATTCTCAGCATGATGGATCTCAGTCTCAACATAATGAATCTCAATCTCAGCATGATGGATCGCAGTCTCAGCATGATGGATCTCAGTCTCAGCATGATGGATCTCAGTCTCAGCACAATGGATCTCAGTCTCAGTGCGATAGATCTCAGTCTAAGAATGATGGATCTTAGTCTCAGCATGATGGATCTCAGTCACAGTGCGATGGATCTCAGTCTCAGCACGATGGATCTCAGCCTCAGCATGAAGGATCTCAGTCTCAGTGCGATAGATCTCAGTCTCAGCACGATGGATCTCAGTCTCAGTGCGATGGATCTCAGTCTCAGTGCGATGGATCTCAATCTCAGTGCTATGGATCTCACTCTCAGCATGGTGGATCTCAGTCTCAGTGCGATGGAACTCAGTCTCAGCACGAGGGATCTCAGTCTCAGCATGATGGATCTGAGCAGGTGGATTTCAGTCTCAGCGTGATGGATCTCAGTCTCGGGATGATGGATCTCAACCTCAGTGCAATGGATCTCAGTCTCAGCATGATGGATCTCAGTCTCAGCATGATGGATCTCAGTCTCAGCATGATGGATCTCAGTCTCCGCATGATGGATCTCAGATTCAGTGCAATGGATCTAAGTCTCAGCATGATGGATCTGAGCAAGTGGATCTCAGTCTCAGCGTGATGGATCTCCGTCTCAGCATGATGGATCTCAGCCTCACTGCAAGGTATCTCAGTCTCAGCATGATGGATCTGAGCAGGTGGATCTCAGTCTCAGCATGATGGATCTCAGCCTCAGTGCAATGGATCTCAGTCTCAGCATGATGGATCTCAGAATCAGCACGATGGATCGAAGCAGGTCGATCTCAGTCTCAGCATGATGGATCTGAGCAGGTGGATCTCAGTCTCAGTATGATGGATCTCAGCCTCAGTGCAATGGATCTCAGTCTCAGCATGATGGATCTCAGTCTCAGCATGATGGATCTCATGTCTCAGTTCGCTGGATGACAGCTTCGGCAAGATGGATCTAAGCAGGTGGATCTCAGTCTCAGCATGATGGATCTCAGCCTCAGTGCAATGGATCTCAGTCTCAGCATGATGGATCTCAGTTTCAACATGATGGATCTCAGTCTCAGCATGATGGATCTCAGTCTCAGTGCGATTGATCTCAGTCTCAGTGCGATGGATCTCAGTCTAAGTGCGATGGATCTCAATCTCAGCATGATGGATCTCAGTCTCAGCATGATTGATCTCAGTCTCAGCATGATGGATCTCAGTCTCAGCATGATGGATCTCAATCTCAGCATGATGGATCTCAGTCTCAGCATGATGGATCTGAGCAGGTGGCTCTCAGTCTCAGCATGATGGATCTCTTTCTCAGCACGATGGATCTCAGTCTCAGCATGTTAGATCTCAGTCTCAATGCAGTGGATCTCAATCTCAGTGCAGTGGATCTGAGTCTCAGTGCGATGGATCTCAGCATCAGTGCAATGGATCTCAGTCTCAGAATGATGGATCTCAGTCTCAGCATGATGGATCTCAGTCTCAGCATTATGGATCTGAGCAGGTAAATCTCAGTCTCAGCATGATGGATATCAGCCTCTGTGCAATGGATCTCAGTCTCAGCATGATGGATCTGAGCAAGTGGATCTCAGTCCCAGAGTGATGGATCTCAGTCTCAGCATGATGGATCTCAGCCTCAGTGCAATGGATTTAGGTCTCTGCATGATGGATCTGAGCAAGTGGATCTTAGTTTGAGCATGATGGAACTGAGCAGGTGGATCTCAGTCTCAGTAGGATGGATCTCAGTCTCAGCATGATGGATCTCAGTCTCAGCATGATGGATCTGAGCAGGTGGATCTCAGTCTCAGCATGATGGATCTCAGATCAGCACGATGGATCTGAGCAGGTCGATCTCAGTCTCTGCATGATGGATCTGAGCAGGTGGATCTCAGTCTCAGTATGATGGATCCCAGCCTCAGTGCAATGGATCTCAGTCTCAGCACAATGGATCTCAGTCTAAACATGATGGATCTCAGTTTCAACATGATGGATCTCAGTCTCAGCATGATGGATCTGAGCAGGGCGATCTCAGTCTCAGCATGATGGATCTGAGCATGTCGATCTCAGTCTCAGCTCGATGGATCTCAGTCACAGCACGATGGATCTCAGTCTCAGTGCGATGAATCTCAGTCTCAGTGCGATGGATCTCAGTCTCAGATGATGGATCACAGTCTCAGATGATGGATCTCAGTCTCAGTGCGATGGATCTCAGTCTCAGCATGAGGGATCTCATTCTCAGCACGAGGGATCTCAGTCTCAGCATGATGTATCTGAGCAGGTGGATCACAGTCTCAGTGCGATGGATCCTAGTCTCAGCATGATGGATTTCAGTCTCAGCATGATGGATCTCAGTCTCAGGGCGATGGATCTCAGTCTCAACATGATGCATCTGAGCATGTGGATCTCAGTCTCAGCATGATGGATCTCAGTCTCAACACGATGAATCTCAGTCTCAGCATGATGGATCGCAGTCTCAGCATGATGGATCTCAGTCTCAGCACGATGGATCTCAGTCTCAGCACAATGGATCTCAGTCTCAGTGCGATAGATCTCAGTCTCAGTGCGATGGATCTTAGTCTCAGCATGATGGATCTCAGTCTCAGTGCGACGGATCTCAGTCTCAGCACAATGGATCTCAGTCTCAGCATGATGGATCTCAGTCTCGGTGCGATAGATCTCAGTCTCAGCACTATGGATCTCAGTCTCAGTGCGATGGATCTCAGTCTCAGTGCTATGTATCTCAGTCTCAGTGCTATGGATCTCTCTGTCAGCATGGTGGATCTCAGTCTCAGTGCGATGGAACTCAGTCTCAGCATGATGGATCTGAGCAGGTGGATTTCAGTCTCAGCGTGATGGATCTCAGTCTCAGCATGATGGATCTCAGCCTCAGTGCAATGGATCTCAGTCTCAGCATGATGGATCTCTGTCTCAGCATGATGGATCTCAGGCTCAGCATGATGGATCTCAGTCTCAGCATGATGGATCTCTATCTCAGCCCCATGGATCTCAGTCTCAGCATGATAGATCTCAGTCTCAGTGCAGTGGATCTCAGTCTCAGTGCGATGGATCTGAGTCTCAGTGCGATGGCTCTCAGCATCAGTGCAATGGATCTCAGCCTCAGTGCAATGGATCTAAGTTTCAGCGTGATGGATCTCAGTCTCAGCATGATGGATCTCAGTCTCAGCATGATGGATCTGAGCAGGTGGATCTCAGTGTCAGCATGATGGATCTCAGCCTCAGTGCAATGGATTTCAGTCTCAGCATGATGGATCTGTGCAAGTGGATCTCAGTTTGAGCATGATGGAACTGAGCAGGTGGATCTCAGTCTCAGCAGGATGGATCTCAGTCTCAGCATGATGGAAATCAGACTCAGCATGATGGCTCAGAGCAGGTGGATCTCAGTCTCAGCATGATGGATCTCAGACTCTGCACGATGGATCTGAGCAGGTCGATCTCAGTCTCAGCATGATGGATCTGAGCAAGTGGATCTCATTCTCAGTTTGATGGATCCCAGCCTTAGTGCAATGGATCTCAGTCTCAGCACGATGGATCTCAGTCTCAGCACGATGGATCTCAGTCTCAGTGCGATGAATCTCAGTCTCACTGCGATGGATCTCAGTCTCAGATGTTTGATCTCAGTCTCAGATGATGGATCTCATTCTCAGCATGATGGATCTCAGTCTCAGCATGATGGATCTCAGTCTCAGTGCGATGGATCTCAGTCTCAGCATGGTGGATCTCAGTCTCAGCATGATGGATCTGAGCAGGTGGATCTCAGTGTCAGCATGATGGATCTCAGCCTCAGTGCAATGGATTTCAGTCTCAGCATGATGGATCTGTGCAAGTGGATCTCAGTTTGAGCATGATGGAACTGAGCAGGTGGATCTCAGTCTCAGCAGGATGGATCTCAGTCTCAGCATGATGGAAATCAGTCTCAGCATGATGGATCAGAGCAGGTGGATCTCAGTCTCAGCATGATGGATCTCAGACTCTGCACGATGGATCTGAGCAGGTCGATCTCAGTCTCAGCATGATGGATCTGAGCAAGTGGATCTCATTCTCAGTTTGATGGATCCCAGCCTTAGTGCAATGGATCTCAGTCTCAGCACGATGGATCATTGTCTCAGTGCGATGGATGTCAGTCTCAGCAAGATGGATCTGTGCAGGTGGATCTCAGTCTCAGTGCAATGTATCTCAGTCTCAACATGATGGATCTCAGTTTCAACATGATGGATCTCAGTCTCAGCATGATGGATGTCAGTCGCAATGTGATGGATCTCAGTCTCAGTGCGATGGATCTCAGTCTCAGCATGATGGATCTGACCAAGTGGATCTCAGTTTAAGCATGATGGATCTGAGCAGGTGGATCTCAGTCTCAGCAGGATGGATCTCAGTCTCAGCATGATGGAAATCAGTCTCAGCATGATGGATCTGAGCAGGAGAATCTCACTCTCAGCATGATGGATCTCAGATTCAGCACGATGAATCTGAGCAGGTCGATCTCAGTCTCAGCATGATGGATCTGAGCAAGTGGATCTCAGTCTCAGTATGATGGATCCCAGCCTCAGTGCAATGGATCTCAGTCTCAGCACGATGGATCTCAGTCTCAGCACGATAGATCATAGTCTCAGTGCAATGGATGTCAGTCTCAGCAAGATGGATCTGAGCAGGTGGATCTCAGTCTCAGTGCAATGCATCTCAGTCACAACATGATGGATCTCAGTTTCAACATGATGGATCTCAGTCTCAGCATGATGGATGTCAGTCGCAATGCGATGGATCTCCGTCTCAGTGCGATGGATATCAGTCTCAGCATGATGGATCTGAGCAGGTCGATCTCAGTCTCAGCATGATGGATCTGAGCAGGTGGACCTCAGTCTCAGCACGATGGATCGCATTCTCAGTGCAATGAATCTCAGTCTCAGCACGATGGATCTCAGTCTCAGCACGATGGATCTCAGTCTCAGTGCGATGAATCTCAGTCTCACTGCGATGGATCTCAGTCTCAGATGTTTGATCTCAGTCTCAGATGATGGATCTCAGTCTCAGCATGATGGATCTCAGTCTCAGCATGATGGATCTCAGTCTCAGTGCGATGGATCTCAGTCTCAGCATGGTGGATCTCAGTCTCAGCACGATGGATCTTAGTCTCAGCACGATGGTTCTCAGTCTCAGCAGGATGGATCTCAGTCTCAGCATGATGGATCACAGTCTCAGCATGATGGATCTGAGCAGGTGGATCTTTGTCTCAGCATGATGGATCTCAGACTCAGCATGATGGATCTGAGCATATGGATCTCAGTCTCTTTATGATGGATCCCAGCCTCAGTGCAATGGATCTCAGTCTCAGCACGATGGATCTCAGTCTCAGCACGATGGTTCATAGTCTCAGTGCGATGGATGTCAGTCTCGGCAAGATGGATCTGAGCAGGTGGATCTCAGTCTCAGTGCAATGGATCTCAGTCTAAACATGATGGATCTCAGTTTCAACATGATGGATCTCAGTCTCAGCATGATGGATGTGAGCAGGGCGATCTCAGTCTCAGCATGATGGATCTGAGCAGGTCGATCTCAGTCTCAGCTCGATGGATCTCAGTCACAGCACGATGGATCTCAGTCTCAGTGCGATGAATCTCAGTCTCAGTGCGATGGATCTCAGTCTCAGCACGAGGGATCTCAGTCTCAGCACGATGGATCAGAGCAGGTGGATCACAGTGTCAGTGCTTTGGATCCTAGTCTCAGCATGATGGATTTCAGTCTCAGCATAATGGATCTCAGTCTCAGGGCGATGGATCTCAGTCTCAACATGATGCATCTGAGCATGTGGATCTCAGTCTCAACATGATGGGTCTCAGTCACATCATGATGAATCTCAGTCTCAGCATGATGGATCGCATTCTCAGCATGATGGATCTCAGTCTCAGCACGATGGATCTCAGTCTCAGCACAATTGATCTCAGTCTCAGTGCGATAGATCTCAGTCTAAGAATGATGGATCTTAGTCTCAGCATGATGGATCTCAGTCACAGTGCGATGGATCTCAGTCTCAGCACGATGGATCTCAGCCTCAGCATGATGGATCTCAGTCTCAGTGCGATAGATCTCAGTCTCAGCACGATGGATCTCAGTCTCAGTGCGATGGATCTCAGTCTCAGTGCGATGGATCTCAGTCTCAGTGCTATGGATCTCTCTCTCAGCATGGTGGATCTCAGTCTCAGTGCGATGGAACTCAGTCTCAGCACGAGGGATCTCAGTCTCAGCATGATGGATCTGAGCAGCTGGATTTCAGTCTCAGCGTGATGGATCTCAGTCTCGGCATGATGGATCTCAGCCTCAGTGCAATGGATCTCAGTCTCAGCATGATGGATCACAGTCTCAGCATGCTGGATCTCAGTCTCAGCATGATGGATCTCAGTCTCAGTGCGATGGATCTCAGTCTCAGCATGATGGATCTCAGTCTCAGCATGATGCATTTCAGTCTCAGCATGATGGATCTGAGCAAGTGGATCTCAGTCTCAGCATGATGGATCTCTATCTCAGCCCGATGGATCTCAGTCTCAGCATGATAGATCTCAGTCTCAGTGCAGTGGATCTCAGTCTCAGTGCGATGGATCTGAGTCTCAGTGCGATGGATCTCAGCATCATTGCAATGGATCTCAGCCTCAGTGCAATGGATCTCAGTCTCAGCATGATGGATCTTAGTCTCAGCATGATGGATCTCAGTCTCAGCATGATGGATCTGAGCAGGTGGATCTCAGTGTCAGCATGATGGATCTCAGCCAAGTGCAATGGATTTCAGTCTCAGCATGATGGATCTGAGCAAGTGGATCTCAGTTTGAGCATGATGGAACTGAGCAGATGGATCTCAGTCTCAGCAGGATGGATCTCAGTCTCAGCATGATGGCAATCAGTCTCAGCATGATGGATCTGAGCAGGTGGATCTCAGTCTCAGCATGATGGATCTCAGCCACAGTGCAATGGATTTCAGTCTCAGCATGATGGATCTGAGCAAGTGGATCTCAGTTTGAGCATTATGGAACTGAGCAGGTGGATCTCAGTCTCAGCAGGATGGATCTCAGTCTCAGCATGATGGAAATCAGTCTCAGCATGATGGTTCTGAGCAGGTGGATCTCAGTCTCAGAATGATGGAACTCAGACTCAGGACGATGGATCTGAGCAGGTCGATCTCAGTCTCAGCATGATGGATCTGAGCAAGTGGATCTCAGTCTAAGCATGATGGATCTGAGCATGTGGATGTCACTCTCAGCATGATGGATCTCAGTCTCAACACGATGAATCTCAGTCTCAGCATGATGGATCGCAGTCTCAGCATGATGGATCTTAGTCTCAGCACGATGGATCTCAGTCGCAGCAAAATGGATCTCAGTCTCAGTGCGATAGATCTCAGTCTCAGCATGATGGATCTTAGTCTCAGCATGATGGATCTCAGTCACAGTGCGATGGATCTCAGTCTCAGCACGATGGATCTCAGCCTCAGCATGATGGATCTCAGTCTCAGTGCGATAGATCTCAGTCTCAGCACGATGGATCTCAGTCTCAGTGCGATGGATCTCAGTCTCAGTGCGATGGATCTCAGTCTCAGTGCTATGGATCACTCTCTCAGCATGGTGGATCTCAGTCTCAGTGCGATGGAACTCAGTCTCAGCACGAGGGATCTCAGTCTCAGCATGAAGGAACTGAGCAGGTGGATTTCAGTCTCAGCATGATGGATCACAGCCTCAGTGCAATGGATCTCAGTCTTAGCATGATGGATGTCTATCTCAGCCCGATGGATCTCAGTCTCAGCATGACAGATCTCAGTCTCAGTGCAGTGGATCTCAGTCTCAGTGCGATGGATCTGAGTCTCAGTGCAATGGATCTCAGTCTCAGCATGATGGATCTCAGTCTCAGCATGATGGATCTCAGTCTCAGCATGATGGATCTGAGCAGCTGGATCTCATTCTCAGCATGATGGATCTCAGCCTCAGTGCAATGGATTTCAGTCTCAGCATGATGGATCTGAGCAAGTGGATCTCAGTTTGAGCATGATGGAACTGAGCAGGTGGATCTCAGTCTCAGCAGGATGGATCTCAGTCTCAGCATGATGGAAATCAGTCTCAGCATGATGGATCTGAGCAGGTGGATCTCAGTCTCAGCATGATGGATCTCAGACTCAGCACGATGTATCTGAGCAGGTCGATCGCAGTCTCAGCATGATGGATCTGAGCAAGTGGATCTCAGTCTCAGTATGATGGATTCCAGCCTTAGTGCAATTCATCTCAGTCTCAGCACGATGGATCTCAGTCTCAGCACGATGGATCATAGTCTCAGTGCGATGGATGTCAGTCTCGGCAAGATGGATCTGAGCAGGTGGATCTCAGTCTCAGTGCAATGTATCTCAGTCTCAACATGATGGATCTCAGTTTCAACATGATGGATCTCAGTCTCAGCATGATGGATGTCAGTCGCAATGCGATGGATCTCAGTATCAGTGCGATGGATCTCAGTCTCAGCATGATGGATCTGAGCAAGTGGATCTCAGACTCAGCATGATGGAACTGAGCAGGTGGATCTCAGTCTCAGCAGGATGGATCTCAGTTTCAGCATGATCGAAATCAGTCTCAGCATGATGGATCTGAGCAGGTCGATCTCAGTCTCAGCATGATGGATCTGAGCAGGTGGACCTCAGTCTCAGCACGATGTATCTCAGTCTCAGTGCAATGAATCAGAGTCTCAGCGCGATGGATCTCAGTCTCAGCACGATGGATCTCATTCTCAGTGCGATGAATCTCAGTCTCAGTGCGATGGATCTCAGTCTCAGATGATGGATCTCAGTCTCAGATGATGGATCTCAGTCTCAGTGCGATGGATCTCAGTCTCAGCATGATGGATCTCAGTCTCAGTGCGATGGATCTCAGTCTCAGCATGGTTGATCTCAGTCTCAGCACGATGGATCTTCGTCTCAGCACGATGGATCTCAGTCTCAGCATGATGGATCTCAGCCACAGCATGATGGATCTCAGTCTCAGCACGATGGATCTTAGTCTCAGCACGATGGGTCTCAGAATCAGCACGATGGATCTCAGTCTCAGCATGATGGATCTCAGTCTCAGCATGATGCATCTCAGTCTCAGCATGATGGATTTCAGTCTCAGCATGATGGATCTCAGTCTCAGTGCGATGGATCTCAGTGTCAGCATGATGGATCTCAGTCTCAGCATGATGGATCTCAGTCTCAGCATAATGGATCTCAATCTCAGCATGATGGATCTCAGTCTCAGCATGATGGATCTGAGCAGGTGGATCTCAGTCTCAGCATGATGGATCTCTGTCTCATCACGATGGATCTCAGTCTCAGCATGTTAGATCTCAGTCTCAGTGCAGTGGATTTCAGTCTCAGTGCGATGGATCTGAGTCTCAGAACGATGGATCTCAGCATCAGTGCAATGGATCTCAGTCTCAGCATGATGGATCTCAGTCTCAGCATGATGGATCTCAGTCTCAGCATGATGGATCTGAGCAGGTAAATCTCAGTCTCAGCATGTTGGATATCAGCCTCTGTGCAATGGATCTCAGTCTCAGCATGATGGATATGAGCAACTGGATCTCAGTCCCAGCGTGATGGATCTCAGTCTCAGCATGATGGATCTCAGCCTCAGTGCAATGGATTTAGGTCTCTGCATGATGGATCTGAGCAACTGGATCTTAGTTTGAGCATGATGGAACTGAGCAGGTGGATCTCAGTCTCAGCAGGATGTATCTCAGTCTCAGCTTGATGGATCTAAGTCTCAGCTTGATGGATCTCAGACGCAGCACGATGGATCTGAGCAGGTCGATCTCAGTCTCAGCATGATGGATCTGAGCAGGTGGATCTCAGTCTCAGTATGATGGATCCCAGCCTCAGTGCAATGGATCTCAGTCTCAGATGATGGATCTCAGTCTCAGTGCGATGGATCTCAGTCTCAGCATGATGGATCTCAGTCTCAGTGCGATGGATCTCAGTCTCAGCATGGTTGATCTCAGTCTCAGCACGATGGATCTTCGTCTCAGCACGATGGATCTCAGTCTCAGCATGATGGATCTCAGCCACAGCATGATGGATCTCAGTCTCAGCACGATGGATCTTAGTCTCAGCACGATGGGTCTCAGAATCAGCACGATGGATCTCAGTCTCAGCATGATGGATCTCAGTCTCAGCATGATGCATCTCAGTCTCAGCATGATGGATTTCAGTCTCAGCATGATGGATCTCAGTCTCAGTGCGATGGATCTCAGTGTCAGCATGATGGATCTCAGTCTCAGCATGATGGATCTCAGTCTCAGCATAATGGATCTCAATCTCAGCATGATGGATCTCAGTCTCAGCATGATGGATCTGAGCAGGTGGATCTCAGTCTCAGCATGATGGATCTCTGTCTCATCACGATGGATCTCAGTCTCAGCATGTTAGATCTCAGTCTCAGTGCAGTGGATTTCAGTCTCAGTGCGATGGATCTGAGTCTCAGAACGATGGATCTCAGCATCAGTGCAATGGATCTCAGTCTCAGCATGATGGATCTCAGTCTCAGCATGATGGATCTCAGTCTCAGCATGATGGATCTGAGCAGGTAAATCTCAGTCTCAGCATGTTGGATATCAGCCTCTGTGCAATGGATCTCAGTCTCAGCATGATGGATATGAGCAACTGGATCTCAGTCCCAGCGTGATGGATCTCAGTCTCAGCATGATGGATCTCAGCCTCAGTGCAATGGATTTAGGTCTCTGCATGATGGATCTGAGCAACTGGATCTTAGTTTGAGCATGATGGAACTGAGCAGGTGGATCTCAGTCTCAGCAGGATGGATCTCAGTCTCAGCTTGATGGATCTAAGTCTCAGCTTGATGGATCTCAGACGCAGCACGATGGATCTGAGCAGGTCGATCTCAGTCTCAGCATGATGGATCTGAGCAGGTGGATCTCAGTCTCAGTATGATGGATCCCAGCCTCAGTGCAATGGATCTCAGTCTCAGCACGATGGATCTCAGTCTCAGCATGATGGATCATAGTCTCAGTGCGATGGATGTCAGTCTCGCCAACATGGATCTGAGCAGGTGGATCTCAGTCTCAGCAGGATGGATCTCAGTCTCAGCTTGATGGATCTCAGTCTCAGCTTGATGGATCTCAGACGCAGCACGATGGATCTGAGCAGGTCGATCTCAGTCTCAGCATGATGGATCTGAGCAGGTGGATCTCAGTCTCAGTATGATGGATCCCAGCCTCAGTGCAATGGATCTCAGTCTCAGCACGATGGATCTCAGTCTCAGCACGATGTATCATAGTCTCCGTGCGATGGATGTCAGTCTCGCCAACATGGATCTGAGCAGGCGGATCTCAGTCTCAGTGCAATGGATCTCAGTCTAAACATGATGGATCTCAGTTTCAACATGATGGATCTCAGTCTCAGCATGATGGATCTGAGTAGGGCGATCTCAGTCTCAGCATGATGGATCTGAGTAGGGCGATCTCAGTCTCAGCTTGATGGATCTCAGTCACAGCACGATGGATCTCAGTCTCAGTGCGATCAATCTCAGTCTCAGTGCGATGGATCTGAGTCTCAGATGATGGATCACAGTCACAGATGATGGATCTCAGTCTCCGTGCGATGGATCTCAGTCTCAGCACGAGGGATCTCAGTCTCAGAATGATGGATCTGAACTGGTGGATCACAGTCTCAGTGCGATGGATCCTAGTCTCAGCATGATGGATTTCAGTCTCAGCATGATGGATCTCAGTCTCAGGGCGATGGATCTCAGTCTCAACATGATGCATCTGAGCATGTGGATCTCAGTCTCAGCATGATGGGTCTCAGTCTCAACACGATGAATCTCAGTCTCAGCATGATGGGTCGCAGTCTCAGCATGATGGATCTCAGTCAAGGCAAAATGGATCTCAGTCTCAGTGCGATAGATCTCAGTCTCAGCATGATGGATCTTAGTCTCAGCATGATGGATCTCAGTCTCAGCATGATGGATGTCAGTGGCAATGCGATGGATCTCAGTCTCAGTGCGATGGATCTCAGTCTCAGCATGATGGATCTGAGCAAGTGGATCTCAGTTTAAGCATGATGGAACTGAGCAGGTGGCTCTCAGTCTCAGCATGATGGATCTGAGCAGGTGGATCTCAGTCTCAGCATGATGGATCTGAGCAAGTGGATCTCAGTCTCAGTATGATGGATCCCAGCCTCAGTGCAATGGATCTCAGTCTCAGCACGATGGATCTCAGTCTCAGCACGATGGATCATTGTCTCAGTGCGATGTATGTCAGTCTCGGCAAGATGGATCTGTGCAGGTGGATCTCAGTCTCAGTGCAATGCATCTCAGTCTCAACATGATGGATCTCAGTTTCAACATGATGGATCTCAGTCTCAGCATGATGGATGTCAGTCGCAATGCGATGGATCTCAGTCTCAGTGCGATGGATCTCAGTCTCAGCATGATGGATCTGAGCAGGTCGATCTCAGTCTCAGCATGATGGATCTGAGCAGGTGGACCTCAGTCTCAGCACGATGTATCTCAGTCTCAGTGCAATGAATCAGAGTCTCAGCACGATGGATCTCAGTCTCAGCACGATGGATCTCAGTCTCAGTGCGATGAATCTCAGTCTCAGTGCGATGGATCTCAGTCTCAGATGATGGATCTCAGTCTCAGATGGTGGATCTCAGGCTCAGTGCGATGGATCTCAGTCTCAGCATGATGGATCTCAGTCTCAGCATGGTTGATCTCAGTCTCAGCACGATGGATCTTCGTCTCAGCACGATGGATCTCAGTCTCAGCATGATGGATCTCAGCCACAACATGATGGATCTCAGTCTCAGCACGATGGATCTTAGTCTCAACACGATGGGTCTCAGTCTCAGAACGATGGATCTCAGTCTCAGCATGATGGATCTCAGTCTCAGCATGATGCATCTCAGTCTCAGCATGATGGATTTCAGTCTCAGCATGATGGATCTCAGTCTCAGTGCGATGGATCTCAGTGTCAGCATGATGGATCTCAGTCTCAGCATGATGGATCTCAGTCTCAGCATGATGGATCTCAATCTCAGCATGATGGATCTCAGTCTCAGCATGATGGATCTGAGCAGGTGGATCTCAGTCTCAGCATGATGGATCTCTGTCTCAGCACGATGGATCTCAGTCTCAGCATGTTAGATCTCAGTCTCAGTGCAGTGGATCTCAGTCTCAGTGCGATGGATCTGAGTCTCAGTGCGATGGATCTCAGCATCAGTGCAATGGATCTCAGTCTCAGCATGATGGATCTCAGTCTCAGCATGATGGATCTCAGTCTCAGCATGATGGATCTGAGCAGGTAAATCTCAGTCTCAGCATGATGGATATCAGCCTCAGTGCAATGGATCTCAGTCTCAGCATGATGGATCTGAGCAAGTGGATCTCAGTCCCAGCGTGATGGATCTCAGTCTCAGCATGATGGATCTCAGCCTCAGTGCAATGGATTTAGGTCTCAGCATGATGGATCTGAGCAGGTGGATCTCAGTCTCAGCATGATGGATCTCAGACTCAGCACCATGGATCTGAGCAGGTCGATCTCAGTCTCAGCATGATGGATCTGAGCAAGTGGATCTCAGTCTCAGTATGATGGATCCCAGCCTCAGTGCAATGGATCTCAGTCTCAGCACGATGGATCTTAGTCTCAGCACGATGGATCATAGTCTCAGTGCGATGGATGTCAGTCTCGGCAAGATGGATCTGAGCAGGTGGATCTCAGTCTCAGCATGATGGATCTCAGACTCAGCACCATGGATCTGAGCAGGTGGATCTCAGTCTCAGCATGATGGATCTGAGCAAGTGGATCTCAGTCTCAGTATGATGGATCCCAGCCTCAGTGCAATGGATCTCAGTCTCAGCACGATGGATCTCAGTCTCAGCACGATGGATCATTGTCTCAGTGCAATGGATTTAGGTCTCTGCATGATGGATCTGAGCAACTGGATCTTAGTTTGAGCATGATGGAACTGAGCAGGTGGATCTCAGTCTCAGCAGGATGGATCTCAGTCTCAGCTTGATGGATCTAAGTCTCAGCTTGATGGATCTCAGACGCAGCACGATGGATCTGAGCAGGTCGATCTCAGTCTCAGCATGATGGATCTGAGCAGGTGGATCTCAGTCTCAGTATGATGGATCCCAGCCTCAGTGCAATGGATCTCAGTCTCAGCACGATGGATCTCAGTCTCAGCATGATGGATCATAGTCTCAGTGCGATGGATGTCAGTCTCGCCAACATGGATCTGAGCAGGTGGATCTCAGTCTCAGCAGGATGGATCTCAGTCTCAGCTTGATGGATCTCAGTCTCAGCTTGATGGATCTCAGACGCAGCACGATGGATCTGAGCAGGTCGATCTCAGTCTCAGCATGATGGATCTGAGCAGGTGGATCTCAGTCTCAGTATGATGGATCCCAGCCTCAGTGCAATGGATCTCAGTCTCAGCACGATGGATCTCAGTCTCAGCACGATGTATCATAGTCTCCGTGCGATGGATGTCAGTCTCGCCAACATGGATCTGAGCAGGCGGATCTCAGTCTCAGTGCAATGGATCTCAGTCTAAACATGATGGATCTCAGTTTCAACATGATGGATCTCAGTCTCAGCATGATGGATCTGAGTAGGGCGATCTCAGTCTCAGCATGATGGATCTGAGTAGGGCGATCTCAGTCTCAGCTTGATGGATCTCAGTCACAGCACGATGGATCTCAGTCTCAGTGCGATCAATCTCAGTCTCAGTGCGATGGATCTGAGTCTCAGATGATGGATCACAGTCACAGATGATGGATCTCAGTCTCCGTGCGATGGATCTCAGTCTCAGCACGAGGGATCTCAGTCTCAGAATGATGGATCTGAACTGGTGGATCACAGTCTCAGTGCGATGGATCCTAGTCTCAGCATGATGGATTTCAGTCTCAGCATGATGGATCTCAGTCTCAGGGCGATGGATCTCAGTCTCAACATGATGCATCTGAGCATGTGGATCTCAGTCTCAGCATGATGGGTCTCAGTCTCAACACGATGAATCTCAGTCTCAGCATGATGGGTCGCAGTCTCAGCATGATGGATCTCAGTCAAGGCAAAATGGATCTCAGTCTCAGTGCGATAGATCTCAGTCTCAGCATGATGGATCTTAGTCTCAGCATGATGGATCTCAGTCTCAGCATGATGGATGTCAGTGGCAATGCGATGGATCTCAGTCTCAGTGCGATGGATCTCAGTCTCAGCATGATGGATCTGAGCAAGTGGATCTCAGTTTAAGCATGATGGAACTGAGCAGGTGGCTCTCAGTCTCAGCATGATGGATCTGAGCAGGTGGATCTCAGTCTCAGCATGATGGATCTGAGCAAGTGGATCTCAGTCTCAGTATGATGGATCCCAGCCTCAGTGCAATGGATCTCAGTCTCAGCACGATGGATCTCAGTCTCAGCACGATGGATCATTGTCTCAGTGCGATGTATGTCAGTCTCGGCAAGATGGATCTGTGCAGGTGGATCTCAGTCTCAGTGCAATGCATCTCAGTCTCAACATGATGGATCTCAGTTTCAACATGATGGATCTCAGTCTCAGCATGATGGATGTCAGTCGCAATGCGATGGATCTCAGTCTCAGTGCGATGGATCTCAGTCTCAGCATGATGGATCTGAGCAGGTCGATCTCAGTCTCAGCATGATGGATCTGAGCAGGTGGACCTCAGTCTCAGCACGATGTATCTCAGTCTCAGTGCAATGAATCAGAGTCTCAGCACGATGGATCTCAGTCTCAGCACGATGGATCTCAGTCTCAGTGCGATGAATCTCAGTCTCAGTGCGATGGATCTCAGTCTCAGATGATGGATCTCAGTCTCAGATGGTGGATCTCAGGCTCAGTGCGATGGATCTCAGTCTCAGCATGATGGATCTCAGTCTCAGCATGGTTGATCTCAGTCTCAGCACGATGGATCTTCGTCTCAGCACGATGGATCTCAGTCTCAGCATGATGGATCTCAGCCACAACATGATGGATCTCAGTCTCAGCACGATGGATCTTAGTCTCAACACGATGGGTCTCAGTCTCAGAACGATGGATCTCAGTCTCAGCATGATGGATCTCAGTCTCAGCATGATGCATCTCAGTCTCAGCATGATGGATTTCAGTCTCAGCATGATGGATCTCAGTCTCAGTGCGATGGATCTCAGTGTCAGCATGATGGATCTCAGTCTCAGCATGATGGATCTCAGTCTCAGCATGATGGATCTCAATCTCAGCATGATGGATCTCAGTCTCAGCATGATGGATCTGAGCAGGTGGATCTCAGTCTCAGCATGATGGATCTCTGTCTCAGCACGATGGATCTCAGTCTCAGCATGTTAGATCTCAGTCTCAGTGCAGTGGATCTCAGTCTCAGTGCGATGGATCTGAGTCTCAGTGCGATGGATCTCAGCATCAGTGCAATGGATCTCAGTCTCAGCATGATGGATCTCAGTCTCAGCATGATGGATCTCAGTCTCAGCATGATGGATCTGAGCAGGTAAATCTCAGTCTCAGCATGATGGATATCAGCCTCAGTGCAATGGATCTCAGTCTCAGCATGATGGATCTGAGCAAGTGGATCTCAGTCCCAGCGTGATGGATCTCAGTCTCAGCATGATGGATCTCAGCCTCAGTGCAATGGATTTAGGTCTCAGCATGATGGATCTGAGCAGGTGGATCTCAGTCTCAGCATGATGGATCTCAGACTCAGCACCATGGATCTGAGCAGGTCGATCTCAGTCTCAGCATGATGGATCTGAGCAAGTGGATCTCAGTCTCAGTATGATGGATCCCAGCCTCAGTGCAATGGATCTCAGTCTCAGCACGATGGATCTCAGTCTCAGCACGATGGATCATAGTCTCAGTGCGATGGATGTCAGTCTCGGCAAGATGGATCTGAGCAGGTGGATCTCAGTCTCAGCATGATGGATCTCAGACTCAGCACCATGGATCTGAGCAGGTCGATCTCAGTCTCAGCATGATGGATCTGAGCAAGTGGATCTCAGTCTCAGTATGATGGATCCCAGCCTCAGTGCAATGGATCTCAGTCTCAGCACGATGGATCTCAGTCTCAGCACGATGGATCATTGTCTCAGTGCGATGGATGTCAGTCTCGGCAAGATGGATCTGTGCAGGTGGATCTCAGTCTCAGTGCAATGCATCTCAGTCTCAACATGATGGATCTCAGTTTCAACATGATGGATCTCAGTCTCAGCATGATGGATGTCAGTCGCAATGCGATGGATCTCAGTCTCAGTGCGATGGATCTCAGTCTCAGCATGATGGATCTGAGCAGGTCGATCTCAGTCTCAGCATGATGGATCTGAGCAGGTGGACCTCAGTCTCAGCACGATGTATCTCAGTCTCAGTGCAATGAATCAGAGTCTCAGCACGATGGATCTCAGTCTCAGCACGATGGATCTCAGTCTCAGTGCGATGAATCTCAGTCTCAGTGCGATGGATCTCAGTCTCAGATGATGGATCTCAGTCTCAGATGATGGATCTCAGGCTCCGTGCGATGGATCTCAGTCTCAGCATGATGGATCTCAGCCTCAGTGCGATGGATCTCAGTCTCAGCATGATGGATCTCAGCCACAGCATGATGGATCTCAGTCTCAGCACGATGGATCTTAGTCTCAGCACGATGGGTCTCAGTCTCAGAACGATGGATCTCAGTCTCAGCATGATGGATCTCAGTCTCAGCATGATGCATCTCAGTCTCAGCATGATGGATTTCAGTCTCAGCATGATGGATCTCAGTCTCAGTGCGATGGATCTCAGTGTCAGCATGATGGATCTCAGTCTCAGCATGATGGATCTCAGTCTCAGCATGATGGATCTCAATCTCAGCATGATGGATCTCAGTCTCAGCATGATGGATCTGAGCAGGTGGATCTCAGTCTCAGCATGATGGATCTCTGTCTCAGCACGATGGATCTCAGTCTCAGCATGTTAGATCTCAGTCTCAGTGCAGTGGATCTCAGCATCAGTGCAATGGATCTCAGTCTCAGCATGATGGATCTCAGTCTCAGCATGATGGATCTCAGTCTCAGCATGATGGATCTGAGCAGGTAAATCTCAGTCTCAGCATGATGGATATCAGCCTCAGTGCAATGGATCTCAGTCTCAGCATGATGGATCTGAGCAAGTGGATCTCAGTCCCAGAGTGATGGATCTCAGTCTCAGCATGATGGATCTCAGCCTCAGTGCAATGGATTTAGGTCTCAGCATGTTGGATCTGAGCAGGTGGATCTCAGTCTCAGCATGATGGATCTGAGCAGGTCGATCTCAGTCTCAGCATGATGGATCTGAGCAGGTGGACCTCAGTCTCAGCACGATGTATCTCAGTCTCAGTGCAATGAATCAGAGTCTCAGCACGATGGATCTCAGTCTCAGCACGATGGATCTCAGTCTCAGTGCGATGAATCTCAGTCTCAGTGCGATGGATCTCAGTCTCAGATGATGGATCTCAGTCTCAGATTTTGGATCTCAGTCTCAGTGCGATGGATCTCAGTCTCAGCATGATGGATCTCAGTCTCAGCATAATGGATCTCAATCTCAGCATGATGGATCTCAGTCTCAGCATGATGGATCTGAGCAGGTGGATCTCAGTCTCAGCATGATGGATCTCTGTCTCAGCACGATGGATCTCAGTCTCAGCATGTTAGATCTCAGTCTCAGTGCAGTGGATATCAGTCTCAGTGCGATGGATCTGAGTCTCAGAACGATGGATCTCAGCATCAGTGCAATGGATCTCAGTCTCAGCATGATGGATCTCAGTCTCAGTGCAATGAATCAGAGTCTCAGCACGATGGATCTCAGTCTCAGCGCGATCGATCTCAGTCTCAGTGCGATGAATCTCAGTCTCAGTGCGATGGATCTCAGTCTCAGATGATGGATCTCAGTCTCAGATGATGGATCTCAGTCTCAGCATGATGGATCTCAGTCTCAGTGCGATGGATCTCAGTCTCAGCGTGGTGGATCTCAGTCTCAGCACGATGGATCTTAGTCTCAGCACGATGGGTCTCAGTCTCAGCACGATGGATCTCAGTCTCAGCATGATGGATCTCAGTCTCAGCATGATGGATCTCAGTCTCAGCATGATGGATCTGAGCAGGTAATTCTCAGTCTCAGCATGATGGATATCAGCCTCAGTGCAATGGATCTCAGTCTCAGCATGATGGATCTGAGCAAGTGGATCTCAGTCCCAGCGTGATGGATCTCAGTCACAGCATAATGGATCTCAGTCTCAGGGCGATGGATCTCAGTCTCAACATGATGGATCTGAGCAGGTGGATCTCAGTCTCAGCATGATTTATATCAGTCTCAAAACGATGAATCTCAGTCTCAGCATGATGGATCTCAGTCTCAGCACGATGGATATCAGTCTCAGCACAATGGATCTCAGTCTCAGTGCGATAGATGTCAGTCTCAGTGCGATGGATCTCAGTCTCAGTGCGATGTATCTCAGTCTCAGCATGATGGATCTTAGTCTCAGCATGATGGATCTCAGTCTCAGTGCGATGGATCTCAGTCTCAGCACGAGGGATCTCAGCCTCAGCATGTTGGATCTCAGTCTCAGTGCGATGGATCTCAGTCTCAGTGCGATGGATCTCAGTCTCAGTGCTATGGATGTCACTCTCAGCATGATGGATCTCAGTCTTAGAGCGCTGGATCTCAGTCTCAGCACGAGGGATCACAGTCTCAGCATGATGGATCTGAGCAGGTGGATTTCAGTCTCAGCCTGATGGATCTCAGTCTCAGCATGATGGATGTCAGTCGCAATGTGATGGATCACAGTCTCAGTGCGATGGATCTCAGTCTCAGCATGATGGATCTGAGCAGGTCGATCTCAGTCTCAGCATGATGGATCTGAGCAGGTGGACCTCAGTCTCAGCACGATGTATCTCAGTCTCAGTGCAATGAATCAGAGTCTCAGCACGATGGATCTCAGTCTCAGCACGATGGATCTCAGTCTCAGTGCGATGAATCTCAGTCTCAGTGCGATGGATCTCAGTCTCAGATGATGGATCTCAGTCTCAGATGATGGATCTCAGGCTCAGTGCGATGGATCTCAGTCTCAGCATGATGGATCTCAGTCTCAGCATAATGGATCTCAATCTCAGCATGATGGATCTCAGTCTCAGCATGATGGACCTGAGCAGGTGGATCTCAGTCTCAGCATGATGGGTCTCTGTCTCAGCACGATGGATCTCAGTCTCAGCATGTTAGATCTCAGTCTCAGTGCAGTGGATATCAGTCTCAGTGCGATGGATCTGAGTCTCAGAACGATGGATCTCAGCATCAGTGCAATGGATCTCAGTCTCAGCATGATGTATCTCAGTCTCAGCATGATGGATCTCAGTCTCAGCATGATGGATCTGAGCAGGTGGATCTCAATCTCAGCATGATGGATCATTGTCTCAGCACGATGGATCTCAGTCTCAGCATGTTAGATCTCAGTCTCAGTGCAGTGGATCTCAGTCTCAGTGCGATGGATCTGAGTCTCAGAACAATGGATCTCAGCATCAGTGCAATGGATCTCAGTCTCAGCATGATGGATCTCAGTCTCAGCATGATGGATCTCAGTCTCAGCATGATGGATCTGAGCAGGTAAATCTCAGTCTCAGCATGATGGATATGAGCCTCAGTGCAATGGATCTCAGTCTCAGCATGATGGATATGAGCAACTGGATCTCAGTCCCAGCGTGATGGATCTCAGTCTCAGCATGATGGATCTCAGCCTCAGTGCAATGGATTTAGGTCTCTGCATGATGGATCTGAGCAACTGGATCTTAGTTTGAGCATGATGGAACTGAGCAGGTGGATCTCAGTCTCAGCAGGATGGATCTCAGTCTCAGCTTGATGGATCTCAGTCTCAGCTTGATGGATCTCAGACGCAGCACGATGGATCTGAGCAGGTCGATCTCAGTCTCAGCATGATGGATCTGAGCAGGTGGATCTCAGTCTCAGTATGATGGATCCCAGCCTCAGTGCAATGGATCTCAGTCTCAGCACGATGGATCTCAGTCTCAGCACGATGGATCATAGTCTCAGTGCGATGGATGTCAGTCTCGCCAACATGGATCAGAGCAGGTGGATCTCAGTCTCAGTGCAATGGATCTCAGTCTAAACATGAAGGATCTCAGTTTCAACATGATGGATCTCAGTCTCAGCATGATGGATCTGAGTAGGGCGATCTCAGTCTCAGCATGATGGATCTCAGTCACAGCACGATGGATCTCAGTCTCAGTGCGATCAATCTCAGTCTCAGTGCGATGGATCTCAGTCTCAGATGATGGATCACAGTCACAGATGATGGATCTCAGTCTCCGTGCGATGGATCTCAGTCTCAGCACGAGGGATCTCAGTCTCAGAATGATGGATCTGAGCTGGTGGATCACAGTCTCAGTGCGATGGATCCTAGTCTCAGCATGATGGATTTCAGTCTCAGCATGATGGATCTCAGTCTCAGGGCGATGGATCTCAGTCTCAACATGATGCATCTGAGCATGTGGATCTCAGTCTCAGCATGATGGATCTCAGTCTCAACACGATGAATCTCAGTCTCAGCATGATGGATCGCAGTCTCAGCATGATGGATCTCAGTCTCAGCACAATGGATCTCAGTCTCAGTGCGATAGATCTCAGTCTCAGCATGATGGATCTTAGTCTCAGCATGATGGATCTCAGTCTCAGCATGATGGATGTCAGTGGCAATGCGATGGATCTCAGTCTCAGTGCGATGGATCTCAGTCTCAGCATGATGGATCTGAGCAAGTGGATCTCAGTTTAAGCATGATGGATCTGAGCAGGTGGATCACAGTCTCAGTGCGATCGATCCTAGTCTCAGCATGATGGATTTCAGTCTCAGCATGATGGATCTCAGTCTCAGGGCAATGGATCTCAGTCTCAACATGATGCATCTGAGCATGTGGATCTCAGTCTCAGCATGATGGATCTCAGTCTCAACATGATGAATCTCAGTCTCAGCATGATGGATCGCAGTCTCAGCATGATGGATCTCAGCCTCAGCACAATGGATCTCAATCTCAGTGCGATGGATCTCAGTCTCAGCACGATGGATCTCAGCCTCAGCATGATGGATCTCAGTCTCAGTGCGATAGATCTCAGTTTCGGCACGATGGATCTCAGTCTCAGTGCGATGGATCTCAGTCTCAGTGCGATGGATCTCAGTCTCAGTGCTATGGATCTCTCTCTCAGCATGGTGGATCACAGTCTCAGTGCGATGGAACTCAGTCTCAGCACGAACGATCTCAGTCTCAACATGATGGATCTGAGCAGGTGGATTTGAGTCTCAGCGTGATGGATCTCAGTCTCAGCATGATGGATCTCAGTCTCAGCATGATGGATCTCAGTCTCAGCATGATGGATCTCAGTCTCAGTGCGATGGATCTCAGTCTCAGCATGATGGATCTCATCTCAGCATGATGGATCTCAGTCTCAGCATGATGGATCTGAGCAAGTGGATTTCAGTCTCAGCATGATGGATCTCTATCTCAGCCCGATGGATCTCAGTCTCAGCATGATAGATCTCAGTCTCAGTGCAGTGGAACTCAGTCTCAGTGCGATGGATCTGAGTCTCAGTGCGGTGGACCTCAGGATCAGTGCAATGGATCTCAGCCTCAGTGCAATGGATCTCAGTCTCAGCATGATGGATCTCAGTCTCAGCATGATGGATCTCAGTCTCAGCATGATGGATCTGAGCAGGTGGCTCTCAGTCTCAGCATGATGGAACTCAGCCTCAGTCCAATGGATTTCAGTCTCAACACGATGGATCTCAGTCTCAGCACGATGTATCTCAGTCTCAGTGCAATGAATCAGAGTCTCAGCACGATGGATCTCAGTCTCAGCGCGATCGATCTCAGTCTCAGTGCGATGAATCTCAGTCTCAGTGCGATGGATCTCAGTCTCAGATGATGGATCTCAGTCTCAGATGATGGATCTCAGTCTCAGCATGATGGATCTCAGTCTCAGTGCGATGGATCTCAGTCTCAGCGAGGTGGATCTCAGTCTCAGCACGATGGATCTTAGTCTCAGCACGATGGGTCTCAGTCTCAGCACGATGGATCTCAGTCTCAGCATGATGGATCTCAGTCTCAGCATGATGGATCTCAGTCTCAGCATGATGGATCTGAGCAGGTAATTCTCAGTCTCAGCATGATGGATATCAGCCTCAGTGCAATGGATCTCAGTCTCAGCATGATGGATCTGAGCAAGTGGATCTCAGTCCCAGCGTGATGGATCTCAGTCACAGCATAATGGATTTCAGTCTCAGGGCGATGGATCTCAGTCTCAACATGATGGATCTGAGCAGGTGGATCTCAGTCTCAGCATGATTTATATCAGTCTCAAAACGATGAATCTCAGTCTCAGCATGATGGATCTCAGTCTCAGCACGATGGATATCAGTCTCAGCACAATGGATCTCAGTCTCAGTGCGATAGATGTCAGTCTCAGTGCGATGGATCTCAGTCTCAGTGCGATGTATCTCAGTCTCAGCATGATGGATCTTAGTCTCAGCATGATGGATCTCAGTCTCAGTGCGATGGATCTCAGTCTCAGCACGAGGGATCTCAGCCTCAGCATGTTGGATCTCAGTCTCAGTGCGATGGATCTCAGTCTCAGTGCGATGGATCTCAGTCTCAGTGCTATGGATGTCACTCTCAGCATGATGGATCTCAGTCTTAGAGCGCTGGATCTCAGTCTCAGCACGAGGGATCACAGTCTCAGCATGATGGATCTGAGCAGGTGGATTTCAGTCTCAGCCTGATGGATCTCAGTCTCAGCATGATGGATCCCAGCCTCAGTGCAATGGATCTCAGTCTCAGCATGATGGATCTCAGTCTCAGCATGATGGATCTCAGTCGCAGTGCGATGGATCTCAGTCTCAGCATATTGGATCTCAATCTCTGTGCGATGAATCTCAGTCTCAGTGCGATGGTTCTCAGTCTCAGATGATGGATCTCAGTCTCAGATGATGGATCTCAGTCTCAGGGCGATGGATCTCAGTCTCAGTGCGATGGATCTGTCTCAGCATGATGGATCTCAGTCTAAGCACGATGGATCTTAGTCTCAGCACGATGGATCTCAGTCTCAGCATGATGGATCTCAGACACAGCATGATGGATCTCAGTCTCAGCACGATGGATCTTAGTCTCAGCACGATGGGTCTCAGTCTCAGCACGATGGATCTCAGTCTCAGCATGATGGATCGCAGTCTCAGCATGATGGATCTCAGTCTTAGCACAATGGATCTCAGTCTCAGTGCGATAGATCTCAGTCTCAGCATGATGGATCTTAGTCTCAGCATGATGGATCTCAGTCTCAGTGCGATGGATCTCAGTCTCAGCACGATGGATCTGAGCCTCAGCATGATGGATCTCAGTCTCAGTGCGATAGATCTCAGTCTCAGCACGATGGATCTCAGTCTCAGTGCGATGGATCTCAGTCTCAGTGCGATGGATCTCAGTCTCAGTGCTATGGATCTCTCTCTCAGCATGGTGGATCTCAGTCTCAGCATGATGGATCTCAGTCTCAGCACGAGGGATCTCAGTCTCAGCATGGTGGATCTGAGCAGGTGGATTTCAGTCTCTGCATGATGGATCTCAGTCTCAGCATGATGGATCTCAGCCTGAGTGCAATGGATCTCAGTCTCAGCATGATGGATGTCAGTCTCAGCATGATGGATCTCAGTCTCAGCATGATGGATGTCAGTCTCAGTGCAATGGATCTCAGTCTCAGCATGATGGATCTCAGTCTCAGCATGATGGATCTCAGTCTCAGCATGATGGATCTGAGCAGGTGGATCTCAGTCTCAGCATGATGGATCTCAGCCTCAGTGCAATGGATTTCAGTCTCAACACGATGGATCTCAGTTTCAACATGATGGATCTCAGTCTCAGCATGATGGATGTCAGTGGCAATTGGATGGATCTCAGTCTCAGTGCGATGGATCTCCGTCTCAGCATGATGGATCTGAGCAAGTGGATCTCAGTTTAAGCATGATGGAACTGAGCAGGTGGATCTCAGTCTCAGCAGGATGGATCTCAGTCTCAGCATGATGGATCTCAGCCTCAGTGCAATGGATCTCAGTCTCAGCATGATGGATCTCAGTCTCAGCATGATTGATCTCAGACGCAGCGCGATGGATCTCAGTCTCAGCATAATGGATCTCAGTCTCTGTGCGATGAATCTCAGTCTCAGTGCGATGGATCTCAGTCTCAGATGATGGATCTCAGTCTCAGATGATGGATCTCAGTCTCAGGGCGATGGATCTCAGTCTCAGTGCGATGGATCTGTCTCAGCATGATGGATCTCAGTCTAAGCACGATGGATCTTAGTCTCAGCACGATGGATCTCAGTCTCATCATGATGGATCTCAGACACAGCATGATGGATCTCAGTCTCAGCACGATGGATCTTAGTCTCAGCACGATGGGTCTCAGTCTCAGCACGATGGATCTCAGTCTCAGCATGATGGATGTCAGTGTCAGCATGATGGATCTCAGTCTCAGTGCGATAGATCTCAGTCTCAGCAAAATGGATCACAGTGTCAATGCGATGGATCTCAGTCTCAGTGCTATGGATCTCAGTCTCAGCATGATGGATTTCAGTCTCAGTGCAATGGATCTCAGTCTCAGTGCGATGGATCTCAGTCTCAGCACGAGGGATCTCAGTCTCAGCATGATGGATCTGAGCAGGTGGATCTCAGTCTCAGTGCGATGGATCCCAGTCTCAGCATGATGGATCTCAGTCTCAGTGCGATGGATCTCAGTCTCACGGCGGTGGATCTCAGTCTCAACATGATGGATCTGAGCAGGTGGATCTCATTCTCAGCATGATGGATCTCAGTATCAACACGATGAATCTCAGTCTCAGCGTGATGGATCCCAGTCTCAGAACGATGGATGTCAGTCTCAGCATAATGGATCTCAGTATCAGTTCGATGGATCTCAGTCTCAGTGCGATGGATCTCAGTCTCAGCACAATGGATCTCAGTCTCAGCACAATGGATCTCAGTCTCAGCACAATGGATCTCAGTCTCAGTGCGATGGATCTCAGTCTCAGCATGATGGATCTTAGTCCCAGCATGATGGATCTCAGTCTCAGTGCGATAGATCTCAGTCTCAGCACGATGGATCTCAGTCTCATCATGATGGATCTCAGTCGCAGTGCGATAGATCTCAGTCTCAGCACGATGGATCTCTGTCTCAGTGCGATGGATTTCAGTATCAGCATGATGGATCTTATTCTCAGCATGATGGATCTCCGTCTCAGTGCGATGGATTTCAGTCTCAGCACGATGGATCTCAGTCTCAGTGCGATCGATTTCAGTCTCAGCATGATGGATCTTAGTCTCAGCATGATGGATCTAAGTCTCAGCACGATGGATCTCAGTCTCAGTGCGATGGATCTCAGTCTCAGCACAAGGGATCTCAGTCTCAGCTTGATGGATCTGTTTCAGTCCCATGGATCTCAGTCTCAGCGTGATGGGTCTCAGTCTCAGCATGATGGACCTCAGCCTCAGTGCAATAGATCTCAGTCTCAGCATGATGGATCTGAGCATGTGGATCTCAGTCACAGCATGATGGATCTGAGCAGGTGGATCTCAGTCGCAGCATGATGGATCTCAGTGTCAGTGCGATGGATCTCAGTCTCAGTGCTATGGATCTCAGTCTCAGCACGATGGATCTCAGTCTCAGCATGATGGATCTGAGCAGGTGGATCACAGTCTCAGTGCGATGGATCCCAGTCTCAGCATGATGGATCTCTGTCTCAGTGCGATGGATCTCAGTCTCAGCATGATGGATATCAGTCTCAGCCTGATGGATCTCAGTCTCAGGGCGATGGATCTCCGTATCAACATGATGGATCTGAGCAGGTGGATCTCAGTCTCAGCATGATTGATATCAGTCTCAAAACGATGAATCTCAGTCTCAGCATGATGGATCTCAGTCTCAGCATGATGGATCTCAGTCTCAGCACGATGGATATCAGTCTCAGCACAATGGATGTCAGTCTCAGTGCGATAGATCTCAGTCTCAGTGCAATGGATCTCAGTCTCAGTGCGATGGATCTCAGTCTCAGCATGATGGATCTTAGTCTCAGCATGATGGATCTCATTCTCAGTGCGATGGATCTCAGTCTCAGCGCAATGGATCTCAGCCTCAGCATGTTGAATCTCAGTCTCAGTGCGATGGATCTCAGTCTCAGTGCGATGGATCTCAGTCTCAGAGCTATGGATGTCACTCTCAGCATGATTGATCTCAGTCTTAGAGCATGATGGATCTGAGCAGGTGGATTTCAGTCTCAGCGTGATGGGTCTCAGTCTCAGCATGATGGATCTCAGTCTCAGCATGATGGATCTCAGTCTCAGCACGATGGATGTCAGTCTCAGAACAATGGATCTCAGTCTCAGTTCGATGGATCTCTTCTCAGCACGATGGATCTCAGTCTCAGCACGATGGATCTCAGTCTCAGCGTGATGGATCTCAGTCTCAGCGCGATGGATCTGACTCTCAGCGTGATGGATCTCAGTCTCAGCACGATGGATGTCTGTCTCAGCACAATGGATCTCAGTCTCAGTTCGATGGATCACAGTCTCAGTGCGATGGATCTCAGTCTCAGCACAATGGATCTCAGTCTCAGCACAATGGATCTCAGTCTCAGTGCGATGGATCTCAGTCTCAGCATGATGGATCTTATTCTCAGCATGATGGATCTCAGTCTCAGTGCGATGGATCTCAGTCTCAGTGCGATGAATCTCAGTCTCAGTGCAATGGATCTCAGTCTCAGCATGATGGATCTGAGCATGTGGATCTCAGTCTCAGCATGATGGATCTCAGCCTCAGTGCAATGGATCTCCGTCTCAGCATGATGGATCTGAGCAAGTGGATCTCAGTCTGAGCATGATGGATCGGAGCATGTGGATTTCAGTCTCAGCATGATGCATCTCAGTCTCAGCATGATGGTTCTCAGTCTCAGCATGATGGATCTGAGCAGGTCGATATCAGTCTCAGCATGATGGATCTCAGACTCAGCACGATGGATCGAAGCAGGTCGATCTCAGTCTCAGCATGATGCATCTGAGCAGGTGGATCTCAGTCTCAGCATGATGGATCTCAGTGTCAGTGCGATGGATCTCAGTCTCAGTGCTATGGATCTCAGTCTCAGCACGATGGATCTCAGTCTCAGCATGATGGATTTAAGCAGGTGGATCACAGTCTCAGTGCGATGGATTCCAGTCTCAGCATGATGGATCTCAGTCTCAGTGCGATGGATCTCAGTCTCAGCATGATGGATATCAGTCTCAGCATGATGGATCTCAGTCTCAGGGCGATGGATCTCAGTCTCAACATGATGGATCTGAGCAGAGGGATCTCAGTCTCAGCATGATTGATATCAGTCTCAAAACGATGAATCTCAGTCTCAGCATGATGGATCTCAGTCTCAGCATGATGGATCTCAGTCTCAGCACGATGGATATCAGTCTCAGCACAATGGATCTCAGTCTCAGTGCGATAGATCTCAGTCTCAGTGCGATGGATCTCAGTCTCAGTGCGATGGATCTCAGTCTCAGCATGATGGATCTTAGTCTCAGCATGATGGATCTCAGTCTCAGTGCGATGGATCTCAGTCTCAGCACGATGGATCTCAGCCTCAGCATGTTGGATCTCAGTCTCAGTGCGATGGATCTCAGTCTCAGTGCTATGGATGTCACTCTCAGCATGATGGATCTCAGACTCAGCACGATGGATCGAAGCAGGTCGATCTCAGTCTCAGCATGATCGATCTGAGCAGGTGGATCTCAGTCTCAGCATGATGGATCTCAGTGTCAGTGCGATGGATCTCAGTCTAAGTGCTATGGATCTCTGTCTCAGCACGAGGGATCTCAGTCTCAGCATGATGGATCTGAGCAGGTGGATTTCAGTCTCAGCGTGATGGATCTCAGTCTCAGCATGATGGATCTCAGCCTCAGTGCAATGGATCTTAGTCTCCGCATGATGGATCTCAGTCTCAGCATGATGGATCTCAGTCGCAGTGCGATGGATCTCAGTCTCAGCATATTGGATCTCAGTCTCTGTGCGATGAATCTCAGTCTCAGTGCGATGGATCTCAGTCACAGATGATGGATCTCAGTCTCAGATGATGGATCTCAGTCTCAGGGCGATGGATCTCAGTCTCAGTGCGATGGATCTGTCTCAGCATGATGGGTCTAAGTCTCAGCACGATGGATCTTAGTCTCAGCACGCTGGATCTCAGTCTCAGCATGATTGATCTCAGACACAGCATGATGGATCTCAGTCTCAGCACGATGGATCTTAGTCTCAGCACGATGGATCTCAGTCTCAGCATGATGGATCTCAGTCTCAGCATGATGGATCTCAGTCTCAGCATGATGGATCACAGTCTCAGTGCGATGGATCTCAGTCTCATCATGATGGATCTGAGCAGGTGGATCTCAGTCTCAGTGCGATGGATCTCAGTGTCAGCATGATGGATCTCAGTCGCAGCATGACGGATTTCAGTCTCAGTGCGATGGATCTCAGTCTCAGTGAGAAGGATCGCAGTCTCAGTATGATGGATCTCAGTCTCAGCACGATGGATCTCAGTCTCAGCATGATGAATCTCAGTCTCAGCGTGATGGATCTCAGTCTCAGCATGATGGATCTCAGTCTCAGCGTGATGGATCTCAGTCTCAGCGCGATGGATCTCAGTCTCAGCATGATGGATCTCAGTCTCAGCATGATGGATCTCAGTCTCAGCATGATGGATCTCAGTCTCAGTGCTATGGATCTCAGTCTCAGCATGATGGATTTCAGTCTCAGTGCAATGGATCTCAGTCTCAGTGCGATGGATCTCAGTCTCAGCACGAGGGATCTCAGTCTCAGCATGATGGATCTTTGCAGGTGGATCACATTCTCAGTGCGGTGGATCCCAGTCTCAGTATCATGAATCTCAGTCTCAGTGCGATGGATCTCAGTCTCAGCATGATGGATCGCAGTCTCAGCATGATGGATCTCAGTCTTAGGGCGATGGATCTCAGTCTCAACATGATGGATCTGAGCAGGTGGATCTCAGTCTCAGCATGATGGATCTCAGTCTCAACACGATGAATCTCAGTCGCGGCATGATGGATGTCAGTCTCAACATGATGGATCTCAGTGTCAGCACGAGGGATCTCAGTCTCAGCATGATGGATCTGAGCAGGTGGATCACAGTCTCAGTGCGATGGATCCCAGTCTCAGCATCAAGGATCTCAGTCTCAGTGCGGTGGATCTAAGTCTCAGCATGATGGATCTCAGTCTCAGCATGATGGATCTCAGTCTCAGGGCGATGGATCTCAGTCTCAACATGATGGATCTGAGCAGGTGGATCTCAGTCTCAGCATGATGGATCTCAGTCTCCACACGATGAATCTCAGTCTCAGCATGATGGATCTCAGTCTCAGATAAATGGATCTCAGTCTCAGCTCGATGGATCTCAGTATCAGCACAATGGATTTCAGTCTCAGTGCTATGGACCTCAGTCTCAGTGCGATGCATTTCAGTCTCAGTGCGATGGATCTCAGTCTCAGCATGAAGGATGTTAGTCTCAGCATGATGGATCTCAGTCTCAGCACGATGGATCTCAGTCTCAGCATGATGGATCTGAGCAGGTGGATTTCAGTCTCAGCGTGATGGATCTCTGTCTCATTGCAATGGATCTCAGTCTCAGCACAATGGATCTCAGTCTCAGCATGATGGATCTCAGTCTAAGTGCGATGGATCTCAGTCTCAGCATGATGGATCTCAGTCTCAGTGCGATGAATCTCAGTCTCAGTGCGATGGATCTGAGTCTCAGCATGATGGATCACAGACACAGCACGATGGATCTCAGTCTCAGCACGATGGATCTTTGTCTCAGCACGATGGGTCTCTGTCTCAGCACGATGGATCTCAGTCTCAGCATGATGGATCTCAGTCTCAGCATGATGGATCTCAGTTTCAGTGCGATGGATCTCAGTCTCAGCATGATGGATCTCAGTGTGAGCACAAGGGATCTCAGTCTCAGCTTGATGGATCTGAGCAGGTGGATCTCAGTCTCAGCGTGATGTATCTCAGTCTCAGCATGATGTATCTCAGCCTCATTGCAATGGATCTCAGTCTCAGAATGATGGATCTCAGTCTCAGCATGATGGATCTCAGTCTCAGGGCGATGGATCTCAGACTCAACATGATGGATCTGAGCAGGTGGATCTCAGCCTCAGCATGATGGATCTCAGTCTCAACACGATGAATCTCAGTCTCAGCATGATGGATCTCAGTCTCAGCACGATTGATCTCAGTCTCAGCACGATGGATCTCAGTCTCAGTACAATGGATCTCAGTCTCAGTGCGATGGATCTCAGACTCATAACAATGGATCTCATTCACAGCACAATGGATCTCAGTATCAGTGCGATGGATCTCAGTCTCAGCATGATGGATCTCAGTCTCAGTGCGATGGATCTCAGTATCAGTGCGATGGATCTCAGTCTCAGCATGATGGATCTCAGTCTCAGCACGATGTATCTCAGTCTCAGTGCAATGGATCTCAGTCTCAGTGTGATGGATCTCAGTCTCAGTGCTTTGGATCTCACTCTCAGCATGATGGATCTCAGTCTCAGTGCTATGGATCTCAGTCTCAGCACGAGAGATGTCAGTCTCAGCATGACGGATCTCAGTCACAGTGCGATAGATCTCAGTCTCAGCACGATGTATCTCAGTCTCAGTGCAATGGATCTCAGTCTCAGTGTGATGGATCTCAGTCTCAGTGCTTTGGATCTCACTCTCAGCATGATGGATCTCAGTCTCAGTGTTATGGATCTCAGTCTCAGCACGAGAGATGTCAGTCTCAGCATGATGGATCTCATGTCTCAGTGCGCTGGATGACTGCCTCGGCAAGATGGATCTGAGCAGGTGGATCTCAGTCTCAGCATGATGGATCTCAGCCTCAGTGCAATGCATCTCAGTCTCAGCATGATGGATCTCAGTTTCAACATGATGGATCTCAGTCTCAGCATGATGGATCTCAGTCTCAGTGCGATGGATCTCAGTCTCAGCATGATGAATCTCAGTCTCAGCGTGATGGATCTCAGTCTCAGCATGATGGATCTCAGTCTCAGCGTGATGGATCTCAGTCTCAGCGCGATGGATCTCAGTCTCAGCATGATGGATCTCAGTCTCAGCATGATGGATCTCAGTCTCAGCATGATGGATCTCAGTCTCAGTGCGATGGATCTCAGTCTCAGCATGATGGATTTCAGTCTCAGTGCAATGGATCTCAGTCTCAGTGCGATGGATCTCAGTCTCAGCACGAGGGATCTCAGTCTCAGCATGATGGATCTTTGCAGGTGGATCACAGTCTCAGTGCGGTGGATCCCAGTCTCAGTATCATGAATCTCAGTCTCAGTGCGATGGATCTCAGTCTCAGCATGATGAATCGCAGTCTCAGCATGATGGATCTCAGTCTTAGGGCGATGGATCTCAGTCTCAACATGATGGATCTGAGCAGGTGGATCTCAGTCTCAGCATGATGGATCTCAGTCTCAACACGATGAATCTCAGTCGCGGCATGATGGATGTCAGTCTCAACATGATGGATCTCAGTGTCAGCACGAGGGATCTCAGTCTCAGCATGATGGATCTGAGCAGGTGGATCACAGTCTCAGTGCGATGGATCCCAGTCTCAGCATCAAGGATCTCAGTCTCAGTGCGGTGGATCTAAGTCTCAGCATGATGGATCTCAGTCTCAGCATGATGGATCTCAGTCTCAGGGCGATGGATCTCAGTCTCAACATGATGGATCTGAGCAGGTGGATCTCAGTCTCAGCATGATGGATCTCAGTCTCCACACGATGAATCTCAGTCTCAGCATGATGGATCTCAGTCTCAGCTAAATGGATCTCAGTCTCAGCTCGATGGATCTCAGTATCAGCACAATGGATTTCAGTCTCAGTGCTATGGACCTCAGTCTCAGTGCGATGCATTTCAGTCTCAGTGCGATGGATCTCAGTCTCAGCATGAAGGATGTTAGTCTCAGCATGATGGATCTCAGTCTCAGCACGATGGATCTCAGTCTCAGCATGATGGATCTGAGCAGGTGGATTTCAGTCTCAGCGTGATGGATCTCTGTCTCAGCATGATGGATCTCAGCCTCATTGCAATGGATCTCAGTCTCAGCACAATGGATCTCAGTCTCAGCATGATGGATCTCAGTCTAAGTGCGATGGATCTCAGTCTCAGCATGATGGATCTCAGTCTCAGTGCGATGAATCTCAGTCTCAGTGCGATGGATCTGAGTCTCAGCATGATGGATCACAGACACAGCACGATGGATCTTAGTCTCAGCACGATGGATCTCAGTCTCAGCATGATGGATCTCAGACACAGCATGATGGATCTCAGTCTCAGCACGATGGATCTTAGTCTCAGCACGATGGGTCTCAGTCTCAGCACGATGGATCTCAGTCTCAGCATGATGGATCGCAGTCTCAGCATGATGGATCTCAGTCTCAGCACAATGGATCTCAGTCTCAGTGCGATAGATCTCAGTCTCAGCATGATGGATCTTAGTCTCAGCATGATGGATCTCAGTCTCAGTGCGATGGATCTCAGTCTTAGCACGATGGATCTGAGCCTCAGCATGATGGATCTCAGTCTCAGTGCGATAGATCTCAGTCTCAGCACGATGGATCTCAGTCTCAGCACGATGGATCTTTGTCTCAGCACGATGGGTCTCTGTCTCAGCACGATGGATCTCAGTCTCAGCATGATGGATCTCAGTCTCTGCATGATGGATCTCAGTTTCAGTGCGATGGATCTCAGTCTCAGCATGATGGATCTCAGTCTCAGTGCTATGGATCTCTCTCTCAGCATGGTAGATCTCAGTCTCAGCACGATGGATCTCAGTCTCAGCACGATGGATCTTTGTCTCAGCACGATGGGTCTCTGTCTCAGCACGATGGATCTCAGTCTCAGCATGATGGATCTCAGTCTCAGCATGATGGATCTCAGTTTCAGTGCGATGGATCTCAGTCTCAGCATGATGGATCTCAGTGTGAGCACAAGGGATCTCAGTCTCAGCTTGATGGATCTGAGCAGGTGGATCTCAGTCTCAGCGTGATGTATCTCAGTCTCAGCATGATGTATCTCAGCCTCATTGCAATGGATCTCAGTCTCAGCATGATGGATCTCAGTCTCAGCATGATGGATCTCAGTCTCAGGGCGATGGATCTCAGACTCAACATGATGGATCTGAGCAGGTGGATCTCAGCCTCAGCATGATGGATCTCAGTCTCAACACGATGAATCTCAGTCTCAGCATGATGGATCTCAGTCTCAGCACGATTGATCTCAGTCTCAGCACGATGGATCTCAGTCTCAGTACAATGGATCTCAGTCTCAGTGCGATGGATCTCAGACTCATAACAATGGATCTCATTCACAGCACAATGGATCTCAGTATCAGTGCGATGGATCTCAGTCTCAGCATGATGGATCTCAGTCTCAGTGCGATGGATCTCAGTATCAGTGCGATGGATCTCAGTCTCAGCATGATGGATCTCAGTCTCAGCACGATGTATCTCAGTCTCAGTGCAATGGATCTCAGTCTCAGTGTGATGGATCTCAGTCTCAGTGCTTTGGATCTCACTCTCAGCATGATGGATCTCAGTCTCAGTGCTATGGATCTCAGTCTCAGCACGAGAGATGTCAGTCTCAGCATGACGGATCTCAGTCTCAGTGCGATAGATCTCAGTCTCAGCACGATGTATCTCAGTCTCAGTGCAATGGATCTCAGTCTCAGTGTGATGGATCTCAGTCTCAGTGCTTTGGATCTCACTCTCAGCATGATGGATCTCAGTCTCAGTGTTATGGATCTCAGTCTCAGCACGAGAGATGTCAGTCTCAGCATGATGGATCTCATGTCTCAGTGCGCTGGATGACTGCCTCGGCAAGATCGATCTGAGCAGGTGGATCTCAGTCTCAGCATGATGGATCTCAGCCTCAGTGCAATGCATCTCAGTCTCAGCATGATGGATCTCAGTTTCAACATGATGGATCTCAGTCTCAGCATGATGGATCTCAGTCTCAGTGCGATGGATCTCAGTCTCAGTGCGATGTATCTCAGTCTCAGCATGATGGATCTTAGTCTCAGCATGATGGATCTCAGTCTCAGTGCGATGGATCTCAGTCTCAGCACGAGGGATCTCAGCCTCAGCAAGTTGGATCTCAGTCTCAGTGCGATGGATCTCAGTCTCAGTGCGATGGATCTCAGTCTCAGTGCTATGGATGTCACTCTCAGCATGATGGATCTCAGTCTTAGAGCGCTGGATCTCAGTCTCAGCCCGAGGGATCACAGTCTCAGCATGATGGATCTGAGCAGGTGGATTTCAGTCTCAGCCTGATGGATCTCAGTCTCAGCATGATGGATCCCAGCCTCAGTGCAATGGATCTCATTCTCAGCATGATGGATCTCAGTCTCAGCATGATGGATCTCAGTCGCAGCATGACGGATTTCAGTCTCAGTGCGATGGATCTCAGTCTCAGTGAGAAGGATCGCAGTCTCAGTATGATGGATCTCAGTCTCAGCACGATGGATCTCAGTCTCAGCATGATGAATCTCAGTCTCAGCGTGATGGATCTCAGTCTCAGCATGATGGATCTCAGTCTCAGCGTGATGGATCTCAGTCTCAGCGCGATGGATCTCAGTCTCAGCATGATGGATCTCAGTCTCAGCATGATGGATCTCAGTCTCAGCATGATGGATCTCAGTCTCAGTGCTATGGATCTCAGTCTCAGCATGATGGATTTCAGTCTCAGTGCAATGGATCTCAGTCTCAGTGCGATGGATCTCAGTCTCAGCACGAGGGATCTCAGTCTCAGCATGATGGATCTTTGCAGGTGGATCACAGTCTCAGTGCGGTGGATCCCAGTCTCAGTATCATGAATCTCAGTCTCAGTGCGATGGATCTCAGTCTCAGCATGATGGATCGCAGTCTCAGCATGATGGATCTCAGTCTTAGGGCGATGGATCTCAGTCTCAACATGATGGATCTGAGCAGGTGGATCTCAGTCTCAGCATGATGGATCTCAGTCTCAACACGATGAATCACAGTCGCAGCATGATGGATGTCAGTCTCAACATGATGGATCTCAGTGTCAGCACGAGGGATCTCAGTCTCAGCATGATGGATCTGAGCAGGTGGATCACAGTCTCAGTGCGATGGATCCCAGTCTCAGCATCAAGGATCTCAGTCTCAGTGCGGTGGATCTAAGTCTCAGCATGATGGATCTCAGTCTCAGCATGATGGATCTCAGTCTCAGCACGATGGATCTTAGTCTCAGCACGATGGGTCTCAGTCTCAGCACGATGGATCTCAGTCTCAGCATGATGGATCGCAGTCTCAGCATGATGGATCTCAGTCTCAGCACAATGGATCTCAGTCTCAGTGCGATAGATCTCAGTCTCAGCATGATGGATCTTAGTCTCAGCATGATGGATCTCAGTCTCAGTGCGATGGATCTCAGTCTCAGCACGATGGATCTGAGCCTCAGCATGATGGATCTCAGTCTCAGTGCGATAGATCTCAGTCTCAGCACGATGGATCTCAGTCTCAGCACGATGGATCTTTGTCTCAGCACGATGGGTCTCGGTCTCAGCACAATGAATCTCAGTCTCAGCATGATGGATCTCAGTCTCAGCATGATGGATCTCAGTTTCAGTGCGATGGATCTCAGTCTCAGCATGATGGATCTCAGTCTCAGTGCTATGGATCTCTCTCTCAGCATGGTAGATCTCAGTCTCAGTGCGATGGAACTCCGTCTCAGCACGATGGATCTCAGTCTCAGCACGATGGATCTTTGTCTCAGCACGATGGGTCTCTGTCTCAGCACGATGGATCTCAGTCTCAGCATGATGGATCTCAGTCTCAGCATGATGGATCTCAGTTTCAGTGCGATGGATCTCAGTCTCAGCATGATGGATCTCAGTGTGAGCACAAGGGATCTCAGTCTCAGCTTGATGGATCTGAGCAGGTGGATCTCAGTCTCAGCGTGATGTATCTCAGTCTCAGCATGATGTATCTCAGCCTCATTGCAATGGATCTCAGTCTCAGCATGATGGATCTCAGTCTCAGCATGATGGATCTCAGTCTCAGGGCGATGGATCTCAGACTCAACATGATGGATCTGAGCAGGTGGATCTCAGCCTCAGCATGATGGATCTCAGTCTCAACACGATGAATCTCAGTCTCAGCATGATGGATCTCAGTCTCAGCACGATTGATCTCAGTCTCAGCACGATGGATCTCAGTCTCAGTACAATGGATCTCAGTCTCAGTGCGATGGATCTCAGACTCATAACAATGGATCTCATTCACAGCACAATGGATCTCAGTATCAGTGCGATGGATCTCAGTCTCAGCATGATGGATCTCAGTCTCATTGCGATGGATCTCAGTATCAGTGCGATGGATCTCAGTCTCAGCATGATGGATCTCAGTCTCAGCACGATGTATCTCAGTCTCAGTGCAATGGATCTCAGTCTCAGTGTGATGGATCTCAGTCTCAGTGCTTTGGATCTCACTCTCAGCATGATGGATCTCAGTCTCAGTGCTATGGATCTCAGTCTCAGCACGAGAGATGTCAGTCTCAGCATGACGGATCTCAGTCTCAGTGCGATAGATCTCAGTCTCAGCACGATGTATCTCAGTCTCAGTGCAATGGATCTCAGTCTCAGTGTGATGGATCTCAGTCTCAGTGCTTTGGATCTCACTCTCAGCATGATGGATCCCAGTCTCAGTGTTATGGATCTCAGTCTCAGCACGAGAGATGTCAGTCTCAGCATGATGGATCTCATGTCTCAGTGCGCTGGATGACTGCCTCGGCAAGATCGATCTGAGCAGGTGGATCTCAGTCTCAGCATGATGGATCTCAGCCTCAGTGCAATGCATCTCAGTCTCAGCATGATGGATCTCAGTTTCAACATGATGGATCTCAGTCTCAGCATGATGGATCTCAGTCTCAGTGCGATGGATCTCAGTCTCAGTGCGATGTATCTCAGTCTCAGCATGATGGATCTTAGTCTCAGCATGATGGATCTCAGTCTCAGTGCGATGGATCTCAGTCTCAGCACGAGGGATCTCAGCCTCAGCATGTTGGATCTCAGTCTCAGTGCGATGGATCTCAGTCTCAGCACGATGGATCTCAGTCTCAGTGCTATGGATGTCACTCTCAGCATGATGGATCTCAGTCTTAGAGCGCTGGATCTCAGTCTCAGCCCGAGGGATCACAGTCTCAGCATGATGGATCTGAGCAGGTGGATTTCAGTTTCAGCCTGATGGATCTCAGTGTCAGCACGATGGATCTTTGTCTCAGCACGATGGGTCTCTGTCTCAGCACGATGGATCTCAGTCTCAGCATGATGGATCTCAGTTTCAGTGCGATGGATCTCAGTCTCAGCATGATGGATCTCAGTCTCAGTGCTATGGATCTCTCTCTCAGCATGGTAGATCTCATTCTCAGTGCGATGGAACTCAGTCTCAGCACGATGGATCTCAGTCTCAGCACGATGGATCTTTGTCTCCGCACGATGGGTCTCTGTCTCAGCACGATGGATCTCAGTCTCAGCATGATGGATCTCAGTCTCAGCATGATGGATCTCAGTTTCAGTGCGATGGATCTCAGTCTCAGCATGATGGATCTCAGTGTGAGCACAAGGGATCTCAGTCTCAGCTTGATGAATCTGAGCAGGTGGATCTCAGTCTCAGCGTGATGTATCTCAGTCTCAGCATGATGTATCTCAGCCTCATTGCAATGGATCTCAGTCTCAGCATGATGGATCTCAGTCTCAGCATGATGGATCTCAGTCTCAGGGCGATGGATCTCAGACTCAACATGATGGATCTGAGCAGGTGGATCTCAGCCTCAGCATGATGGATCTCAGTCTCAACACGATGAATCTCAGTCTCAGCATGATGGATCTCAGTCTCAGCACGATTGATCTCAGTCTCAGCACGATGGATCTCAGTCTCAGTACAATGGATCTCAGTCTCAGTGCGATGGATCTCAGACTCATAACAATGGATCTCATTCACAGCACAATGGATCTCAGTATCAGTGCGATGGATCTCAGTCTCAGCATGATGGATCTCAGTCTCAGTGCGATGGATCTCAGTATCAGTGCGATGGATCTCAGTCTCAGCATGATGGATCTCAGCCTCAGCACGATGTATCTCAGTCTCAGTGCAATGGATCTCAGTCTCAGTGTGATGGATCTCAGTCTCAGTGCTTTGGATCTCACTCTCAGCATGATGGATCTCAGTCTCAGTGCTATGGATCTCAGTCTCAGCACGAGAGATGTCAGTCTCAGCATGACGGATCTCAGTCACAGTGCGATAGATCTCAGTCTCAGCACGATGTATCTCAGTCTCAGTGCAATGGATCTCAGTCTCAGTGTGATGGATCTCAGTCTCAGTGCTTTGGATCTCACTCTCAGCATGATGGATCTCAGTCTCAGTGTTATGGATCTCAGTCTCAGCACGAGAGATGTCAGTCTCAGCATGATGGATCTCATGTCTCAGTGCGCTGGATGACTGCCTCGGCAAGATGGATCTGAGCAGGTGGATCTCAGTCTCAGCATGATGGATCTCAGCCTCAGTGCAATGCATCTCAGTCTCAGCATGATGGATCTCAGTTTCAACATGATGGATCTCAGTCTCAGCATGATGGATCTCAGTCTCAGTGCGATGGATCTCAGTCTCAGTGCGATGTATCTCAGTCTCAGCATGATGGATCTTAGTCTCAGCATGATGGATCTCAGTCTCAGTGCGATGGATCTCAGTCTCAGCACGAGGGATCTCAGCCTCAGCAAGTTGGATCTCAGTCTCAGTGCGATGGATCTCAGTCTCAGTGCGATGGATCTCAGTCTCAGTGCTATGGATGTCACTCTCAGCATGATGGATCTCAGTCTTAGAGCGCTGGATCTCAGTCTCAGCCCGAGGGATCACAGTCTCAGCATGATGGATCCCAGCCTCAGTGCAATGGATCTCAGTCTCAGCATGATGGATCTCAGTCTCAGCATGATGGATCTCAGTCGCAGCATGACGGATTTCAGTCTCAGTGCGATGGATCTCAGTCTCAGTGAGAAGGATCGCAGTCTCAGTATGATGGATCTCAGTCTCAGCACGATGGCTCTCAGTCTCAGCATGATGAATCTCAGTCTCAGCGTGATGGATCTCAGTCTCAGCATGATGGATCTCAGTCTCAGCGTGATGGATCTCAGTCTCAGCGCGATGGATCTCAGTCTCAGCATGATGGCACTCAGTCTCAGCATGATGGATCTCAGTCTCAGCATGATGGATCTCAGTCTCAGTGCTATGGATCTCAGTCTCAGCATGATGGATTTCAGTCTCAGTGCAATGGATCTCAGTCTCAGTGCGATGGATCTCAGTCTCAGCACGAGGGATCTCAGTCTCAGCATGATGGATCTTTGCAGGTGGATCACAGTCTCAGTGCGGTGGATCCCAGTCTCAGTATCATGAATCTCAGTCTCAGTGCGATGGATCTCAGTCTCAGCATGATGGATCGCAGTCTCAGCATGATGGATCTCAGTCTTAGGGCGATGGATCTCAGTCTCAACATGATGGATCTGAGCAGGTGGATCTCAGTCTCAGCATGATGGATCTCAGTCTCAACACGATGAATCTCAGTCGCGGCATGATGGATGTCAGTCTCAACATGATGGATCTCAGTGTCAGCACGAGGGATCTCAGTCTCAGCATGATGGATCTGAGCAGGTGGATCACAGTCTCAGTGCGATGGATCCCAGTCTCAGCATCAAGGATCTCAGTCTCAGTGCGGTGGATCTAAGTCTCAGCATGATGGATCTCAGTCTCAGCATGATGGATCTCAGTCTCAGGGCGATGGATCTCAGTCTCAACATGATGGATCTGAGCAGGTGGATCTCAGTCTCAGCATGATGGATCTCAGTCTCCACACGATGAATCTCAGTCTCAGCATGATGGATCTCAGTCTCAGCTAAATGGATCTCAGTCTCAGCTCGATGGATCTCAGTATCAGCACAATGGATTTCAGTCTCAGTGCTATGGACCTCAGTCTCAGTGCGATGCATTTCAGTCTCAGTGCGATGGATCTCAGTCTCAGCATGAAGGATGTTAGTCTCAGCATGATGGATCTCAGTCTCAGCACGATGGATCTCAGTCTCAGCATGATGGATCTGAGCAGGTGGATTTCAGTCTCAGCGTGATGGATCTCTGTCTCAGCATGATGGATCTCAGCCTCATTGCAATGGATCTCAGTCTCAGCACAATGGATCTCAGTCTCAGCATGATGGATCTCAGTCTAAGTGCGATGGATCTCAGTCTCAGCATGATGGATCTCAGTCTCAGTGCGATGAATCTCAGTCTCAGTGCGATGGATCTGAGTCTCAGCATGATGGATCACAGACACAGCACGATGGATCTCAGTCTCAGCACGATGGATCTTTGTCTCAGCACGATGGGTCTCTGTCTCAGCACGATGGATCTCAGTCTCAGCATGATGGATCTCAGTCTCAGCATGATGGATCTCAGTTTCAGTGCGATGGATCTCAGTCTCAGCATGATGGATCTCAGTGTGAGCACAAGGGATCTCAGTCTCAGCTTGATGGATCTGAGCAGGTGGATCTCAGTCTCAGCGTGATGTATCTCAGTCTCAGCATGATGTATCTCAGCCTCATTGCAATGGATCTCAGTCTCAGCATGATGGATCTCAGTCTCAGCATGATGGATCTCAGTCTCAGGGCGATGGATCTCAGACTCAACATGATGGATCTGAGCAGGTGGATCTCAGCCTCAGCATGATGGATCTCAGTCTCAACACGATGAATCTCAGTCTCAGCATGATGGATCTCAGTCTCAGCACGATTGATCTCAGTCTCAGCACGATGGATCTCAGTCTCA
Source organism: Cetorhinus maximus (assembly GCF_964194155.1). Taxonomy (NCBI): domain Eukaryota; kingdom Metazoa; phylum Chordata; class Chondrichthyes; order Lamniformes; family Cetorhinidae; genus Cetorhinus; species Cetorhinus maximus. The sequence continues at coordinate 146,818,224 of NC_135885.1, read as the reverse complement.
GTACAATGGATCTCAGTCTCAGTGCGATGGATCTCAGACTCATAACAATGGATCTCATTCACAGCACAATGGATCTCAGTATCAGTGCGATGGATCTCAGTCTCAGCATGATGGATCTCAGTCTCAGTGCGATGGATCTCAGTATCAGTGCGATGGATCTCAGTCTCAGCATGATGGATCTCAGTCTCAGCACGATGTATCTCAGCCTCAGTGCAATGGATCTCAGTCTCAGTGTGATGGATCTCAGTCTCAGTGCTTTGGATCTCACTCTCAGCATGATGGATCTCAGTCTCAGTGCGATGGATCTCAGTCTCAGTGCGATGTATCTCAGTCTCAGCATGATGGATCTTAGTCTCAGCAGGATGGATCTCAGTCTCAGTGCGATGGATCTCAGTCTCAGCACGAGGGATCTCAGCCTCAGCAAGTTGGATCTCAGTCTCAGTGCGATGGATCTCAGTCTCAGTGCGATGGATCTCAGTCTCAGTGCTATGGATGTCACTCTCAGCATGATGGATCTCAGTCTTAGAGCGCTGGATCTCAGTCTCAGCCCGAGGGATCACAGTCTCAGCATGATGGATCTGAGCAGGTGGATTTCAGTTTCAGCCTGATGGATCTCATTCTCAGCATGATGGATCCCAGCCTCAGTGCAATGGATCTCAGTCTCAGCATGATGGATCTCAGTCTCAGCATGATGGATCTCAGTCGCAGTGCGATGGATCTCAGTCTCAGCATATTGGATCTCAACCTCTGTGCGATGAATCTCAGTCTCAGTGCGATGGTTCTCAGTCTCAGATGATGGATCTCAGTCTCAGATGATGGATCTCAGTCTCAGGGCGATGGATCTCAGTCTCAGTGCGATGGATCTGTCTCAGCATGATGGATCTCAGTCTAAGCACGATGGATCTTAGTCTCAGCACGATGGATCTCAGTCTCAGCATGATGGATCTCAGACACAGCATGATGGATCTCAGTCTCAGCACGATGGATCTTTGTCTCAGCACGATGGGTCTCAGTCTCAGCACGATGGATCTCAGTATCAGCATGATGGATCGCAGTCTCAGCATGATGGATCTCAGTCTCAGCACAATGGATCTCAGTCTCAGTGCGATAGATCTCAGTCTCAGCATGATGGATCTTAGTCTCAGCATGATGGATCTCAGTCTCAGTGCGATGGATCTCAGTCTCAGCACGATGGATCTGAGCCTCAGCATGATGGATCTCAGTCTCAGTGCGATAGATCTCAGTCTCAGCACGATGGATCTCAGTCTCAGTGCGATGGATCTCAGTCTCAGTGCGATGGATCTCAGTCTCAGTGCTATGGATCTCTCTCTCAGCATGGTAGATCTCAGTCTCAGTGCGATGGAACTCAGTCTAAGCACGATGGATCTCAGTCTCAGCACGATGGATCTTTGTCTCAGCACGATGGGTCTCTGTCTCAGCACGATGGATCTCAGTCTCAGCATGATGGATCTCAGTCTCAGCATGATGGATCTCAGTTTCAGTGCGATGGATCTCAGTCTCAGCATGATGGATCTCAGTGTGAGCACAAGGGATCTCAGTCTCAGCTTGATGGATCTGAGCAGGTGGATCTCAGTCTCAGCGTGATGTATCTCAGTCTCAGCATGATGTATCTCAGCCTCATTGCAATGGATCTCAGTCTCAGCATGATGGATCTCAGTCTCAGCATGATGGATCTCAGTCTCAGGGCGATGGATCTCAGACTCAACATGATGGATCTGAGCAGGTGGATCTCAGCCTCAGCATGATGGATCTCAGTCTCAACACGATGAATCTCAGTCTCAGCATGATGGATCTCAGTCTCAGCACGATTGATCTCAGTCTCAGCACGATGGATCTCAGTCTCAGTACAATGGATCTCAGTCTCAGTGCTATGGATCTCTCTCTCTCAGCATGGTAGATCTCAGTCTCAGTGCGATGGAACTCAGTCTCAGCACGATGGATCTCAGTCTCAGCACGATGGATCTTTGTCTCAGCACGATGGGTCTCTGTCTCAGCACGATGGATCTCAGTCTCAGCATGATGGATCTCATTCTCAGCATGATGGATCTCAGTTTCAGTGCGATGGATCTCAGTCTCAGCATGATGGATCTCAGTGTGAGCACAAGGGATCTCAGTCTCAGCTTGATGGATCTGAGCAGGTGGATCTCAGTCTCAGCGTGATGTATCTCAGTCTCAGCATGATGTATCTCAGCCTCATTGCAATGGATCTCAGTCTCAGCATGATGGATCTCAGTCTCAGCATGATGGATCTCAGTCTCAGGGCGATGGATCTCAGACTCAACATGATGGATCTGAGCAGGTGGATCTCAGCCTCAGCATGATGGATCTCAGTCTCAACACGATGAATCTCAGTCTCAGCATGATGGATCTCAGTCTCAGCACGATTGATCTCAGTCTCAGCACGATGGATCTCAGTCTCAGTACAATGGATCTCAGTCTCAGTGCGATGGATCTCAGACTCATAACAATGGATCTCATTCACAGCACAATGGATCTCAGTATCAGTGCGATGGATCTCAGTCTCAGCATGATGGATCTCAGTCTCAGTGCGATGGATCTCAGTATCAGTGCGATGGATCTCAGTCTCAGCATGATGGATCTCAGTCTCAGCATGATGGATCTCAGTCTCAGCGTGATGGATCTCAGTCTCAGCGCGATGGATCTCAGTCTCAGCATGATGGATCTCAGTCTCAGCATGATGGATCTCAGTCTCAGCATGATGGATCTCAGTCTCAGTGCGATGGATCTCAGTCTCAGCATGATGGATTTCAGTCTCAGTGCAATGGATCTCAGTCTCAGTGCGATGGATCTCAGTCTCAGCACGAGGGATCTCAGTCTCAGCATGATGGATCTTTGCAGGTGGATCACAGTCTCAGTGCGGTGGATCCCAGTCTCAGTATCATGAATCTCAGTCTCAGTGCGATGGATCTCAGTCTCAGCATGATGGATCGCAGTCTCAGCATGATGGATCTCAGTCTTAGGGCGATGGATCTCAGTCTCAACATGATGGATCTGAGCAGGTGGATCTCAGTCTCAGCATGATGGATCTCAGTCTCAACACGATGAATCTCAGTCGCGGCATGATGGATGTCAGTCTCAACATGATGGATCTCAGTGTCAGCACGAGGGATCTCAGTCTCAGCATGATGGATCTGAGCAGGTGGATCACAGTCTCAGTGCGATGGATCCCAGTCTCAGCATCAAGGATCTCAGTCTCAGTGCGGTGGATCTAAGTCTCAGCATGATGGATCTCAGTCTCAGCATGATGGATCTCAGTCTCAGGGCGATGGATCTCAGTCTCAACATGATGGATCTGAGCAGGTGGATCTCAGTCTCAGCATGATGGATCTCAGTCTCCACACGATGAATCTCAGTCTCAGCATGATGGATCTCAGTCTCAGATAAATGGATCTCAGTCTCAGCTCGATGGATCTCAGTATCAGCACAATGGATTTCAGTCTCAGTGCTATGGACCTCAGTCTCAGTGCGATGCATTTCAGTCTCAGTGCGATGGATCTCAGTCTCAGCATGAAGGATGTTAGTCTCAGCATGATGGATCTCAGTCTCAGCACGATGGATCTCAGTCTCAGCATGATGGATCTGAGCAGGTGGATTTCAGTCTCAGCGTGATGGATCTCTGTCTCAGCATGATGGATCTCAGCCTCATTGCAATGGATCTCAGTCTCAGCACAATGGATCTCAGTCTCAGCATGATGGATCTCAGTCTAAGTGCGATGGATCTCAGTCTCAGCATGATGGATCTCAGTCTCAGTGCGATGAATCTCAGTCTCAGTGCGATGGATCTGAGTCTCAGCATGATGGATCACAGACACAGCACGATGGATCTCAGTCTCAGCACGATGGATCTTTGTCTCAGCACGATGGGTCTCTGTCTCAGCACGATGGATCTCAGTCTCAGCATGATGGATCTCAGTCTCAGCATGATGGATCTCAGTTTCAGTGCGATGGATCTCAGTCTCAGCATGATGGATCTCAGTGTGAGCACAAGGGATCTCAGTCTCAGCTTGATGGATCTGAGCAGGTGGATCTCAGTCTCAGCGTGATGTATCTCAGTCTCAGCATGATGTATCTCAGCCTCATTGCAATGGATCTCAGTCTCAGCATGATGGATCTCAGTCTCAGCATGATGGATCTCAGTCTCAGGGCGATGGATCTCAGACTCAACATGATGGATCTGAGCAGGTGGATCTCAGCCTCAGCATGATGGATCTCAGTCTCAACACGATGAATCTCAGTCTCAGCATGATGGATCTCAGTCTCAGCACGATTGATCTCAGTCTCAGCACGATGGATCTCAGTCTCAGTACAATGGATCTCAGTCTCAGTGCGATGGATCTCAGACTCATAACAATGGATCTCATTCACAGCACAATGGATCTCAGTATCAGTGCGATGGATCTCAGTCTCAGCATGATGGATCTCAGTCTCAGTGCGATGGATCTCAGTATCAGTGCGATGGATCTCAGTCTCAGCATGATGGATCTCAGTCTCAGCACGATGTATCTCAGCCTCAGTGCAATGGATCTCAGTCTCAGTGTGATGGATCTCAGTCTCAGTGCTTTGGATCTCACTCTCAGCATGATGGATCTCAGTCTCAGTGCGATGGATCTCAGTCTCAGTGCGATGTATCTCAGTCTCAGCATGATGGATCTTAGTCTCAGCAGGATGGATCTCAGTCTCAGTGCGATGGATCTCAGTCTCAGCACGAGGGATCTCAGCCTCAGCAAGTTGGATCTCAGTCTCAGTGCGATGGATCTCAGTCTCAGTGCGATGGATCTCAGTCTCAGTGCTATGGATGTCACTCTCAGCATGATGGATCTCAGTCTTAGAGCGCTGGATCTCAGTCTCAGCCCTGAGAGATCACAGTCTCAGCATGATGGATCTGAGCAGGTGGATTTCAGTTTCAGCCTGATGGATCTCAGTCTCAGCATGATGGATCCCAGCCTCAGTGCAATGGATCTCAGTCTCAGCATGATGGATCTCAGTCTCAGCATGATGGATCTCAGTCGCAGTGCGATGGATCTCAGTCTCAGCATATTGGATCTCAACCTCTGTGCGATGAATCTCAGTCTCAGTGCGATGGTTCTCAGTCTCAGATGATGGATCTCAGTCTCAGATGATGGATCTCAGTCTCAGGGCGATGGATCTCAGTCTCAGTGCGATGGATCTGTCTCAGCATGATGGATCTCAGTCTAAGCACGATGGATCTTAGTCTCAGCACGATGGATCTCAGTCTCAGCATGATGGATCTCAGACACAGCATGATGGATCTCAGTCTCAGCACGATGGATCTTTGTCTCAGCACGATGGGTCTCAGTCTCAGCACGATGGATCTCAGTATCAGCATGATGGATCGCAGTCTCAGCATGATGGATCTCAGTCTCAGCACAATGGATCTCAGTCTCAGTGCGATAGATCTCAGTCTCAGCATGATGGATCTTAGTCTCAGCATGATGGATCTCAGTCTCAGTGCGATGGATCTCAGTCTCAGCACGATGGATCTGAGCCTCAGCATGATGGATCTCAGTCTCAGTGCGATAGATCTCAGTCTCAGCACGATGGATCTCAGTCTCAGTGCGATGGATCTCAGTCTCAGTGCGATGGATCTCAGTCTCAGTGCTATGGATCTCTCTCTCAGCATGGTAGATCTCAGTCTCAGTGCGATGAATCTCAGTCTAAGCACGATGGATCTCAGTCTCAGCACGATGGATCTTTGTCTCAGCACGATGGGTCTCTGTCTCAGCACGATGGATCTCAGTCTCAGCATGATGGATCTCAGTCTCAGCATGATGGATCTCAGTTTCAGTGCGATGGATCTCAGTCTCAGCATGATGGATCTCAGTGTGAGCACAAGGGATCTCAGTCTCAGCTTGATGGATCTGAGCAGGTGGATCTCAGTCTCAGCGTGATGTATCTCAGTCTCAGCATGATGTATCTCAGCCTCATTGCAATGGATCTCAGTCTCAGCATGATGGATCTCAGTCTCAGCATGATGGATCTCAGTCTCAGGGCGATGGATCTCAGACTCAACATGATGGATCTGAGCAGGTGGATCTCAGCCTCAGCATGATGGATCTCAGTCTCAACACGATGAATCTCAGTCTCAGCATGATGGATCTCAGTCTCAGCACGATTGATCTCAGTCTCAGCACGATGGATCTCAGTCTCAGTACAATGGATCTCAGTCTCAGTGCTATGGATCTCTCTCTCAGCATGGTAGATCTCAGTCTCAGTGCGATGGAACTCAGTCTCAGCACGATGGATCTCAGTCTCAGCACGATGGATCTTTGTCTCAGCACGATGGGTCTCTGTCTCAGCACGATGGATCTCAGTCTCAGCATGATGGATCTCAGTCTCAGCATGATGGATCTCAGTTTCAGTGCGATGGATCTCAGTCTCAGCATGATGGATCTCAGTGTGAGCACAAGGGATCTCAGTCTCAGCTTGATGGATCTGAGCAGGTGGATCTCAGTCTCAGCGTGATGTATCTCAGTCTCAGCATGATGTATCTCAGCCTCATTGCAATGGATCTCAGTCTCAGCATGATGGATCTCAGTCTCAGCATGATGGATCTCAGTCTCAGGGCGATGGATCTCAGACTCAACATGATGGATCTGAGCAGGTGGATCTCAGCCTCAGCATGATGGATCTCAGTCTCAACACGATGAATCTCAGTCTCAGCATGATGGATCTCAGTCTCAGCACGATTGATCTCAGTCTCAGCACGATGGATCTCAGTCTCAGTACAATGGATCTCAGTCTCAGTGCGATGGATCTCAGACTCATAACAATGGATCTCATTCACAGCACAATGGATCTCAGTATCAGTGCGATGGATCTCAGTCTCAGCATGATGGATCTCAGTCTCAGTGCGATGGATCTCAGTATCAGTGCGATGGATCTCAGTCTCAGCATGATGGATCTCAGTCTCAGCACGATGTATCTCAGCCTCAGTGCAATGGATCTCAGTCTCAGTGTGATGGATCTCAGTCTCAGTGCTTTGGATCTCACTCTCAGCATGATGGATCTCAGTCTCAGTGCTATGGATCTCAGTCTCAGCACGAGAGATGTCAGTCTCAGCATGACGGATCTCAGTCACAGTGCGATACATCTCAGTCTCAGCACGATGTATCTCAGTCTCAGTGCAATGGATCTCAGTCTCAGTGTGATGGATCTCAGTCTCAGTGCTTTGGATCTCACTCTCAGCATGATGGATCTCAGTCTCAGTGTTATGGATCTCAGTCTCAGCACGAGAGATGTCAGTCTCAGCGTGATGGATCTCAGTCTCAGCGCGATGGATCTCAGTCTCAGCATGATGGATCTCAGTCTCAGCATGATGGATCTCAGTCTCAGCATGATGGATCTCAGTCTCAGTGCTATGGATCTCAGTCTCAGCATGATGGATTTCAGTCTCAGTGCAATGGATCTCAGTCTCAGTGCGATGGATCTCAGTCTCAGCACGAGGGATCTCAGTCTCAGCATGATGGATCTTTGCAGGTGGATCACAGTCTCAGTGCGGTGGATCCCAGTCTCAGTATCATGAATCTCAGTCTCAGTGCGATGGATCTCAGTCTCAGCATGATGGATCGCAGTCTCAGCATGATGGATCTCAGTCTTAGGGCGATGGATCTCAGTCTCAACATGATGGATCTGAGCAGGTGGATCTCAGTCTCAGCATGATGGATCTCAGCCTCAGTGCAATGCATCTCAGTCTCAGCATGATGGATCTCAGTTTCAACATGATGGATCTCAGTCTCAGCATGATGGATCTCAGTCTCAGTGCGATGGATCTCAGTCTCAGTGCGATGTATCTCAGTCTCAGCATGATGGATCTTAGTCTCAGCATGATGGATCTCAGTCTCAGTGCGATGGATCTCAGTCTCAGCACGAGGGATCTCAGCCTCAGCAAGTTGGATCTCAGTCTCAGTGCGATGGATCTCAGTCTCAGTGCGATGGATCTCAGTCTCAGTGCTATGGATGTCACTCTCAGCATGATGGATCTCAGTCTTAGAGCGCTGGATCTCAGTCTCAGCCCGAGGGATCACAGTCTCAGCATGATGGATCTGAGCAGGTGGATTTCAGTCTCAGCCTGATGGATCTCAGTCACAGCATGATGGATCCCAGCCTCAGTGCAATGGATCTCAGTCTCAGCATGATGGATCTCAGTCTCAGCATGATGGATCTCAGTCGCAGCATGACGGATTTCAGTCTCAGTGCGATGGATCTCAGTCTCAGTGAGAAGGATCGCAGTCTCAGTATGATGGATCTCAGTCTCAGCACGATGGATCTCAGTCTCAGCATGATGAATCTCAGTCTCAGCGTGATGGATCTCAGTCTCAGCATGATGGATCTCAGACTCTGCGTGATGGATCTCAGTCTCAGCGCGATGGATATCAGTCTCAGCATGATGGATCTCAGTCTCAGCATGATGGATCTCAGTCTCAGCATGATGGATCTCAGTCTCAGTGCGATGGATCTCAGTCTCAGCATGATGGATTTCAGTCTCAGTGCAATGGATCTCAGTCTCAGTGCGATGGATCTCAGTCTCAGCACGAGGGATCTCAGTCTCAGCATGATGGATCTTTGCAGGTGGATCACAGTCTCAGTGCGGTGGATCCCAGTCTCAGTATCATGAATCTCAGTCTCAGTGCGATGGATCTCAGTCTCAGTGCGATGGATCTCAGTCTCAGCATGATGGATCGCAGTCTCAGCATGATGGATTTCAGTCTTAGGGCGATGGATCTCAGTCTCAACATGATGGATCTGAGCAGGTGGATCTCAGTCTCAGCATGATGGATCTCAGTCTCAACACGATGAATCTCAGTCGCGGCATGATGGATGTCAGTCTCAACATGATGGATCTCAGTGTCAGCACGAGGGATCTCAGTCTCAGCATGATGGATCTGAGCAGGTGGATCACAGTCTCAGTGCGATGGATCCCAGTCTCAGCATCAAGGATCTCAGTCTCAGTGCGGTGGATCTAAGTCTCAGCATGATGGATCTCAGTCTCAGCATGATGGATCTCAGTCTCAGGGCGATGGATCTCAGTCTCAACATGATGGATCTGAGCAGGTGGATCTCAGTCTCAGCATGATGGATCTCAGTCTCCACACGATGAATCTCAGTCTCAGCATGATGGATCTCAGTCTCAGATAAATGGATCTCAGTCTCAGCTCGATGGATCTCAGTATCAGCACAATGGATTTCAGTCTCAGTGCTATGGACCTCAGTCTCAGTGCGATGCATTTCAGTCTCAGTGCGATGGATCTCAGTCTCAGCATGAAGGATGTTAGTCTCAGCATGATGGATCTCAGTCTCAGCACGATGGATCTCAGTCTCAGCATGATGGATCTGAGCAGGTGGATTTCAGTCTCAGCGTGATGGATCTCTGTCTCAGCATGATGGATCTCAGCCTCATTGCAATGGATCTCAGTCTCAGCACAATGGATCTCAGTCTCAGCATGATGGATCTCAGTCTAAGTGCGATGGATCTCAGTCTCAGCATGATGGATCTCAGTCTCAGTGCGATGAATCTCAGTCTCAGTGCGATGGATCTGAGTCTCAGCATGATGGATCACAGACACAGCACGATGGATCTCAGTCTCAGCACGATGGATCTTTGTCTCAGCACGATGGGTCTCTGTCTCAGCACGATGGATCTCAGTCTCAGCATGATGGATCTCAGTCTCAGCATGATGGATCTCAGTTTCAGTGCGATGGATCTCAGTCTCAGCATGATGGATCTCAGTGTGAGCACAAGGGATCTCAGTCTCAGCTTGATGGATCTGAGCAGGTGGATCTCAGTCTCAGCGTGATGTATCTCAGTCTCAGCATGATGTATCTCAGCCTCATTGCAATGGATCTCAGTCTCAGCATGATGGATCTCAGTCTCAGCATGATGGATCTCAGTCTCAGGGCGATGGATCTCAGACTCAACATGATGGATCTGAGCAGGTGGATCTCAGCCTCAGCATGATGGATCTCAGTCTCAACACGATGAATCTCAGTCTCAGCATGATGGATCTCAGTCTCAGCACGATTGATCTCAGTCTCAGCACGATGGATCTCAGTCTCAGTACAATGGATCTCAGTCTCAGTGCGATGGATCTCAGACTCATAACAATGGATCTCATTCACAGCACAATGGATCTCAGTATCAGTGCGATGGATCTCAGTCTCAGCATGATGGATCTCAGTCTCAGTGCGATGGATCTCAGTATCAGTGCGATGGATCTCAGTCTCAGCATGATGGATCTCAGTCTCAGCACGATGTATCTCAGTCTCAGTGCAATGGATCTCAGTCTCAGTGTGATGGATCTCAGTCTCAGTGCTTTGGATCTCACTCTCAGCATGATGGATCTCAGTCTCAGTGCTATGGATCTCAGTCTCAGCACGAGAGATGTCAGTCTCAGCATGACGGATCTCAGTCACAGTGCGATAGATCTCAGTCTCAGCACGATGTATCTCAGTCTCAGTGCAATGGATCTCAGTCTCAGTGTGATGGATCTCAGTCTCAGTGCTTTGGATCTCACTCTCAGCATGATGGATCTCAGTCTCAGTGTTATGGATCTCAGTCTCAGCACGAGAGATGTCAGTCTCAGCATGATGGATCTCATGTCTCAGTGCGCTGGATGACTGCCTCGGCAAGATGGATCTGAGCAGGTGGATCTCAGTCTCAGCATGATGGATCTCAGCCTCAGTGCAATGCATCTCAGTCTCAGCATGATGGATCTCAGTTTCAACATGATGGATCTCAGTCTCAGCATGATGGATCTCAGTCTCAGTGCGATGGATCTCAGTCTCAGTGCGATGTATCTCAGTCTCAGCATGATGGATCTTAGTCTCAGCATGATGGATCTCAGTCTCAGTGCGATGGATCTCAGTCTCAGCACGAGGGATCTCAGCCTCAGCATGTTGGATCTCAGTCTCAGTGCGATGGATCTCAGTCTCAGTGCGATGGATCTCAGTCTCAGTGCTATGGATGTCACTCTCAGCATGATGGATCTCAGTCTTAGAGCGCTGGATCTCAGTCTCAGCCCGAGGGATCACAGTCTCAGCATGATGGATCTGAGCAGGTGGATTTCAGTTTCAGCCTGATGGATCTCAGTCTCAGCATGATGGATCCCAGCCTCAGTGCAATGGATCTCAGTCTCAGCATGATGGATCTCAGTCTCAGCATGATGGATCTCAGTCGCAGTGCGATGGATCTCAGTCTCAGCACGATGGATCTCAGTCTCAGTACAATGGATCTCAGTCTCAGTGCGATGGATCTCAGACTCATAACAATGGATCTCATTCACAGCACAATGGATCTCAGTATCAGTGCGATGGATCTCAGTCTCAGCATGATGGATCTCAGTCTCAGTGCGATGGATCTCAGTATCAGTGCGATGGATCTCAGTCTCAGCATGATGGATCTCAGTCTCAGCACGATGTATCTCAGTCTCAGTGCAATGGATCTCAGTCTCAGTGTGATGGATCTCAGTCTCAGTGCTTTGGATCTCACTCTCAGCATGATGGATCTCAGTCTCAGTGCTATGGATCTCAGTCTCAGCACGAGAGATGTCAGTCTCAGCATGACGGATCTCAGTCACAGTGCGATAGATCTCAGTCTCAGCACGATGTATCTCAGTCTCAGTGCAATGGATCTCAGTCTCAGTGTGATGGATCTCAGTCTCAGTGCTTTGGATCTCACTCTCAGCATGATGGATCTCAGTCTCAGTGTTATGGATCTCAGTCTCAGCACGAGAGATGTCAGTCTCAGCATGATGGATCTCATGTCTCAGTGCGCTGGATGACTGCCTCGGCAAGATGGATCTGAGCAGGTGGATCTCAGTCTCAGCATGATGGATCTCAGCCTCAGTGCAATGCATCTCAGTCTCAGCATGATGGATCTCAGTTTCAACATGATGGATCTCAGTCTCAGCATGATGGATCTCAGTCTCAGTGCGATGGATCTCAGTCTCAGTGCGATGTATCTCAGTCTCAGCATGATGGATCTTAGTCTCAGCATGATGGATCTCAGTCTCAGTGCGATGGATCTCAGTCTCAGCACGAGGGATCTCAGCCTCAGCATGTTGGATCTCAGTCTCAGTGCGATGGATCTCAGTCTCAGTGCGATGGATCTCAGTCTCAGTGCTATGGATGACACTCTCAGCATGATGGATCTCAGTCTTAGAGCGCTGGATCTCAGTCTCAGCCCGAGGGATCACAGTCTCAGCATGATGGATCTGAGCAGGTGGATTTCAGTTTCAGCCTGATGGATCTCAGTCTCAGCATGATGGATCCCAGCCTCAGTGCAATGGATCTCAGTCTCAGCATGATGGATCTCAGTCTCAGCATGATGGATCTCAGTCGCAGTGCGATGGATCTCAGTCTCAGCATATTGGATCTCAACCTCTGTGCGATGAATCTCAGTCTCAGTGCGATGGATCTCAGTCTCAGTGCTATGGATGTCACTCTCAGCATGATGGATCTCAGTCTTAGAGCGCTGGATCTCAGTCTCAGCCCGAGGGATCACAGTCTCAGCATGATGGATCTGAGCAGGTGGATTTCAGTCTCAGCCTGATGGATCTCAGTCTCAGCATGATGGATCCCAGCCTCAGTGCAATGGATCTCAGTCTCCGCATGATGGATCTCAGTCTCAGCATGATGGATCTCAGTCGCAGCATGACGGATTTCAGTCTCAGTGCGATGAATCTCAGTCTCAGTGAGAAGGATCGCAGTCTCAGTATGATGGATCTCAGTCTCAGCACGATGGATCTCAGTCTCAGCATGATGAATCTCAGTCTCAGCGTGATGGATCTCAGTCTCAGCATGATGGATCTCAGTCTCTGCGTGATGGATCTCAGTCTCAGCGCGATGGATCTCAGTCTCAGCATGATGGATCTCAGTCTCAGCATGATGGATCTCAGTCTCAGCATGATGGATCTCAGTCTCAGTGCGATGGATCTCAGTCTCAGCATGATGGATTTCAGTCTCAGTGCAATGGATCTCAGTCTCAGTGCGATGGATCTCAGTCTCAGCACGAGGGATCACAGTCTCAGCATGATGGATCTTTGCAGGTGGATCACAGTCTCAGTGCGGTGGATCCCAGTCTCAGTATCATGAATCTCAGTCTCAGTGCGATGGATCTCAGTCTCAGCATGATGGATCGCAGTCTCAGCATGATGGATCTCAGTCTTAGGGCGATGGATCTCAGTCTCAACATGATGGATCTGAGCAGGTGGATCTCAGTCTCAGCATGATGGATCTCAGTCTCAACACGATGAATCTCAGTCGCGGCATGATGGATGTCAGTCTCAACATGATGGATCTCAGTGTCAGCACGAGGGATCTCAGTCTCAGCATGATGGATCTGAGCAGGTGGATCACAGTCTCAGTGCGATGGATCCCAGTCTCAGCATCAAGGATCTCAGTCTCAGTGCGGTGGATCTAAGTCTCAGCATGATGGATCTCAGTCTCAGCATGATGGATCTCAGTCTCAGGGCGATGGATCTCAGTCTCAACATGATGGATCTGAGCAGGTGGATCTCAGTCTCAGCATGATGGATCTCAGTCTCCACACGATGAATCTCAGTCTCAGCATGATGGATCTCAGTCTCAGCTAAATGGATCTCTGTCTCAGCTCGATGGATCTCAGTATCAGCACAATGGATTTCAGTCTCAGTGCTATGGACCTCAGTCTCAGTGCGATGGATCTCAGTCTCAGCATGAAGGATGTTAGTCTCAGCATGATGGATCTCAGTCTCAGCACGATGGATCTCAGTCTCAGCATGATGGATCTCAGTCTCAGCACGATTGATCTCAGTCTCAGCACGATGGATCTCAGTCTCAGTACAATGGATCTCAGTCTCAGTGCGATGGATCTCAGACTCATAACAATGGATCTCATTCACAGCACAATGGATCTCAGTATCAGTGCGATGGATCTCAGTCTCAGCATGATGGATCTCAGTCTCAGTGCGATGGATCTCAGTATCAGTGCGATGGATCTCAGTCTCAGCATGATGGATCTCAGTCTCAGCACGATGTATCTCAGTCTCAGTGCAATGGATCTCAGTCTCAGTGTGATGGATCTCAGTCTCAGTGCTTTGGATCTCACTCTCAGCATGATGGATCTCAGTCTCAGTGCTATGGATCTCAGTCTCAGCACGAGAGATGTCAGTCTCAGCATGACGGATCTCAGTCTCAGTGCAATAGATCTCAGTCTCAGCACGATGTATCTCAGTCTCAGTGCAATGGATCTCAGTCTCAGTGTGATGGATCTCAGTCTCAGTGCTTTGGATCTCACTCTCAGCATGATGGATCTCAGTCTCAGTGTTATGGATCTCAGTCTCAGCACGAGAGATGTCAGTCTCAGCATGATGGATCTCATGTCTCAGTGCGCTGGATGACTGCCTCGGCAAGATGGATCTGAGCAGGTGGATCTCAGTCTCAGCATGATGGATCTCAGCCTCAGTGCAATGCATCTCAGTCTCAGCATGATGGATCTCAGTTTCAACATGATGGATCTCAGTCTCAGCATGATGGATCTCAGTCTCAGTGCGATGGATCTCAGTCTCAGTGCGATGTATCTCAGTCTCAGCATGATGGATCTTAGTCTCAGCATGATGGATCTCAGTCTCAGTGCGATGGATCTCAGTCTCAGCACGAGGGATCTCAGCCTCAGCATGTTGGATCTCAGTCTCAGTGCGATGGATCTCAGTCTCAGTGCGATGGATCTCAGTCTCAGTGCTATGGATGTCACTCTCAGCATGATGGATCTCAGTCTTAGAGCGCTGGATCTCAGTCTCAGCCCGAGGGATCACAGTCTCAGCATGATGGATCTGAGCAGGTGGATTTCAGTTTCAGCCTGATGGATCTCAGTCTCAGCATGATGGATCCCAGCCTCAGTGCAATGGATCTCAGTCTCAGCATGATGGATCTCAGTCTCAGCATGATGGATCTCAGTCGCAGTGCGATGGATCTCAGTCTCAGCATATTGGATCTCAACCTCTGTGCGATGAATCTCAGTCTCAGTGCGATGGATCTCAGTCTCAGTGCTATGGATGTCACTCTCAGCATGATGGATCTCAGTCTTAGAGCGCTGGATCTCAGTCTCAGCCTGAGGGATCACAGTCTCAGCATGATGGATCTGAGCAGGTGGATTTCAGTCTCAGCCTGATGGATCTCAGTCTCAGCATGATGGATCCCAGCCTCAGTGCAATGGATCTCAGTCTCAGCATGATGGATCTCAGTCTCAGCATGATGGATCTCAGTCGCAGCATGACGGATTTCAGTCTCAGTGCGATGGATCTCAGTCTCAGTGAGAAGGATCGCAGTCTCAGTATGATGGATCTCAGTCTCAGCACGATGGATCTCAGTCTCAGCATGATGAATCTCAGTCTCAGCGTGATGGATCTCAGTCTCAGCATGATGGATCTCAGTCTCTGCGTGATGGATCTCAGTCTCAGCGCGATGGATCTCAGTCTCAGCATGATGGATCTCAGTCTCAGCATGATGGATCTCAGTCTCAGCATGATGGATCTCAGTCTCAGTGCGATGGATCTCAGTCTCAGCATGATGGATTTCAGTCTCAGTGCAATGGATCTCAGTCTCAGTGCGATGGATCTCAGTCTCAGCACGAGGGATCTCAGTCTCAGCATGATGGATCTTTGCAGGTGGATCACAGTCTCAGTGCGGTGGATCCCAGTCTCAGTATCATGAATCTCAGTCTCAGTGCGATGGATCTCAGTCTCAGCATGATGGATCGCAGTCTCAGCATGATGGATCTCAGTCTTAGGGCGATGGATCTCAGTCTCAACATGATGGATCTGAGCAGGTGGATCTCAGTCTCAGCATGATGGATCTCAGTCTCAACACGATGAATCTCAGTCGCGGCATGATGGATGTCAGTCTCAACATGATGGATCTCAGTGTCAGCACGAGGGATCTCAGTCTCAGCATGATGGATCTGAGCAGGTGGATCACAGTCTCAGTGCGATGGATCCCAGTCTCAGCATCAAGGATCTCAGTCTCAGTGCGATGTATCTCAGTCTCAGCATGATGGATCTTAGTCTCAGCATGATGGATCTCAGTCTCAGTGCGATGGATCTCAGTCTCAGCACGAGGGATCTCAGCCTCAGCATGTTGGATCTCAGTCTCAGTGCGATGGATCTCAGTCTCAGTGCGATGGATCTCAGTCTCAGTGCTATGGATGTCACTCTCAGCATGATGGATCTCAGTCTTAGAGCGCTGGATCTCAGTCTCAGCCCGAGGGATCACAGTCTCAGCATGATGGATCTGAGCAGGTGGATTTCAGTTTCAGCCTGATGGATCTCAGTCTCAGCATGATGGATCCCAGCCTCAGTGCAATGGATCTCAGTCTCAGCATGATGGATCTCAGTCTCAGCATGATGGATCTCAGTCGCAGTGCGATGGATCTCAGTCTCAGCATATTGGATCTCAACCTCTGTGCGATGAATCTCAGTCTCAGTGCGATGGATCTCAGTCTCAGTGCTATGGATGTCACTCTCAGCATGATGGATCTCAGTCTTAGAGCGCTGGATCTCAGTCTCAGCCCGAGGGATCACAGTCTCAGCATGATGGATCTGAGCAGGTGGATTTCAGTCTCAGCCTGATGGATCTCAGTCTCAGCATGATGGATCCCAGCCTCAGTGCAATGGATCTCAGTCTCAGCATGATGGATCTCAGTCTCAGCATGATGGATCTCAGTCGCAGCATGACGGATTTCAGTCTCAGTGCGATGGATCTCAGTCTCAGTGAGAAGGATCGCAGTCTCAGTATGATGGATCTCAGTCTCAGCACGATGGATCTCAGTCTCAGCATGATGAATCTCAGTCTCAGCGTGATGGATCTCAGTCTCAGCATGATGGATCTCAGTCTCTGCGTGATGGATCTCAGTCTCAGCGCGATGGATCTCAGTCTCAGCATGATGGATCTCAGTCTCAGCATGATGGATCTCAGTCTCAGCATGATGGATCTCAGTCTCAGTGCGATGGATCTCAGTCTCAGCATGATGGATTTCAGTCTCAGTGCAATGGATCTCAGTCTCAGTGCGATGGATCTCAGTCTCAGCACGAGGGATCTCAGTCTCAGCATGATGGATCTTTGCAGGTGGATCACAGTCTCAGTGCGGTGGATCCCAGTCTCAGTATCATGAATCTCAGTCTCAGTGCGATGGATCTCAGTCTCAGCATGATGGATCGCAGTCTCAGCATGATGGATCTCAGTCTTAGGGCGATGGATCTCAGTCTCAACATGATGGATCTGAGCAGGTGGATCTCAGTCTCAGCATGATGGATCTCAGTCTCAACACGATGAATCTCAGTCGCGGCATGATGGATGTCAGTCTCAACATGATGGATCTCAGTGTCAGCACGAGGGATCTCAGTCTCAGCATGATGGATCTGAGCAGGTGGATCACAGTCTCAGTGCGATGGATCCCAGTCTCAGCATCAAGGATCTCAGTCTCAGTGCGGTGGATCTAAGTCTCAGCATGATGGATCTCAGTCTCAGCATGATGGATCTCAGTCTCAGGGCGATGGATCTCAGTCTCAACATGATGGATCTGAGCAGGTGGATCTCAGTCTCAGCATGATGGATCTCAGTCTCCACACGATGAATCTCAGTCTCAGCATGATGGATCTCAGTCTCAGCTAAATGGATCTCAGTCTCAGCTCGATGGATCTCAGTATCAGCACAATGGATTTCAGTCTCAGTGCTATGGACCTCAGTCTCAGTGCGATGCATTTCAGTCTCAGTGCGATGGATCTCAGTCTCAGCATGAAGGATGTTAGTCTCAGCATGATGGATCTCAGTCTCAGCACGATGGATCTCAGTCTCAGCATGATGGATCTGAGCAGGTGGATTTCAGTCTCAGCGTGATGGATCTCTGTCTCAGCATGATGGATCTCAGCCTCATTGCAATGGATCTCAGTCTCAGCATGATGGATCTCAGTCTCAGCATGATGGATCTCAGTCTAAGTGCGATGGATCTCAGTCTCAGCATGATGGATCTCAGTCTCAGTGCGATGAATCTCAGTCTCAGGGCGATGGATCTGAGTCTCAGCATGATGGATCACAGACACAGCACGATGGATCTCAGTCTCAGCACGATGGATCTTTGTCTCAGCACGATGGGTCTCTGTCTCAGCACGATGGATCTCAGTCTCAGCATGATGGATCTCAGTCTCAGCATGATGGATCTCAGTTTCAGTGCGATGGATCTCAGTCTCAGCATGATGGATCTCAGTGTGAGCACAAGGGATCTCAGTCTCAGCTTGATGGATCTGAGCAGGTGGATCTCAGTCTCAGCGTGATGTATCTCAGTCTCAGCATGATGTATCTCAGCCTCATTGCAATGGATCTCAGTCTCAGCATGATGGATCTCAGTCTCAGCATGATGGATCTCAGTCTCAGGGCGATGGATCTCAGACTCAACATGATGGATCTGAGCAGGTGGATCTCAGCCTCAGCATGATGGATCTCAGTCTCAACACGATGAATCTCAGTCTCAGCATGATGGATCTCAGTCTCAGCACGATTGATCTCAGTCTCAGCACGATGGATCTCAGTCTCAGTACAATGGATCTCAGTCTCAGTGCGATGGATCTCAGACTCATAACAATGGATCTCATTCACAGCACAATGGATCTCAGTATCAGTGCGATGGATCTCAGTCTCAGCATGATGGATCTCAGTCTCAGTGCGATGGATCTCAGTATCAGTGCGATGGATCTCAGTCTCAGCATGATGGATCTCAGTCTCAGCACGATGTATCTCAGTCTCAGTGCAATGGATCTCAGTCTCAGTGTGATGGATCTCAGTCTCAGTGCTTTGGATCTCACTCTCAGCATGATGGATCTCAGTCTCAGTGCTATGGATCTCAGTCTCAGCACGAGAGATGTCAGTCTCAGCATGACGGATCTCAGTCTCAGTGCAATAGATCTCAGTCTCAGCACGATGTATCTCAGTCTCAGTGCAATGGATCTCAGTCTCAGTGTGATGGATCTCAGTCTCAGTGCTTTGGATCTCACTCTCAGCATGATGGATCTCAGTCTCAGTGTTATGGATCTCAGTCTCAGCACGAGAGATGTCAGTCTCAGCATGATGGATCTCATGTCTCAGTGCGCTGGATGACTGCCTCGGCAAGATGGATCTGAGCAGGTGGATCTCAGTCTCAGCATGATGGATCTCAGCCTCAGTGCAATGCATCTCAGTCTCAGCATGATGGATCTCAGTTTCAACATGATGGATCTCAGTCTCAGCATGATGGATCTCAGTCTCAGTGCGATGGATCTCAGTCTCAGTGCGATGTATCTCAGTCTCAGCATGATGGATCTTAGTCTCAGCATGATGGATCTCAGTCTCAGTGCGATGGATCTCAGTCTCAGCACGAGGGATCTCAGCCTCAGCATGTTGGATCTCAGTCTCAGTGCGATGGATCTCAGTCTCAGTGCGATGGATCTCAGTCTCAGTGCCAAGGATGTCACTCTCAGCATGATGGATCTCAGTCTTAGAGCGCTGGATCTCAGTCTCAGCCCGAGGGATCACAGTCACAGCATGATGGATCTGAGCAGGTGGATTTCAGTCTCAGCCTGATGGATCTCAGTCTCAGCATGATGGATCCCAGCCTCAGTGCAATGGATCTCAGTCTCAGCATGATGGATCTCAGTCTCAGCATGATGGATCTCAGTCGCAGTGCGATGGATCTCAGTCTCAGCATATTGGATCTCAATCTCTGTGCGATGAATCTCAGTCTCAGTGCGATGGTTCTCAGTCTCAGATGATGGATCTCAGCCTGAGTGCAATGGATCTCAGTCTCAGCATGATGGATGTCAGTCTCAGCATGATGGATCTCAGTCTCAGCATGATGGATGTCAGTCTCAGCATGATGGATCTCACTCTCAGTGCGATGGATCTCAGTCTCAGCATGATGGATCTCAGTCTCAGCCTGATGGATTTCAGTCTCAGCATGATGTATCTGAGCAAGGGGATCTCAGTCTCAGCATGATGGATCTCTATCTCAGCCCGATGGATCTCAGTCTCAGCATGATAGATCTCAGTCTCAGTGCAATGGATCTCAGCCTCAGTGCAATGGATCTCAGTCTCAGCATGATGGATCTCAGTCTCAGCATGATGGATCTCAGTCTCAGCATGATGGATCTCAGCCTCAGTGCAATGGATTTCAGTCTCAACACGATGGATCTCAGTTTCAACATGATGGATCTCAGTCTCAGCATGATCGATGTCAGTGGCAATTGGATGGATCTCACTCTCAGTGCGATGGATCTCAGTCTCAGCATGATGGATCTGAGCAAGTGGATCTCAGTTTAAGCATGATGGAACTGAGCAGGTGGATCTCAGTCTCAGCAGGATGGATCTCAGTCTCAGCATGATGGATCTCAGCCTCAGTGCAATGGATCTCAGTCTCAGCATGATGGATCTCAGTCTCAGCATGATTGATCTCAGACGCAGCGCGATGGATCTCAGTCTCTGCATATTGGTTCTCAGTCTCTGTGCGATGGATCTGTCTCAGCATGATGGATCTCAGTCTAAGCACGATGGATCTTAGTCTCAGCACGATGGATCTCAGTCTCAGCATGATGGATCTCAGACACAGCATGATGGATCTCAGTCTCAGCACGATGGATCTTAGTCTCAGCACGATGGGTCTCAGTCTCAGCACGATGGATCTCAGTCTCAGCATGATGGATGTCAGTGTCAGCATGATGGATCTCAGTCTCAGTGCGATAGATCTCAGTCTCAGCAAAATGGATCACAGTGTCAATGCGATGGATCTCAGTCTCAGTGCTATGGATCTCAGTCTCAGCATGATGGATTTCAGTCTCAGTGCAATGGATCTCAGTCTCAGTGCGATTGAGCTCAGTCTCAGCACGAGGGATCTCAGTCTCAGCATGATGGATCTGAGCAGGTGGATCTCAGTCTCAGTGCGATGGATCCCAGTCTCAGCATGATGGATCTCAGTCTCAGTGCGATGGAACTCAGTCTCACGGCGGTGGATCTCAGTCTCAACATGATGGATCTGAGCAGGTGGATCTCATTCTCAGCATGATGGATCTCAGTATCAACACGATGAATCTCAGTCTCAGCGTGATGGATCCCAGTCTCAGAACGATGGATGTCAGTCTCAGCACAATGGATCTCAGTATCAGTTCGATGGATCTCAGTCTCAGTGCGATGGATCTCAGTCTCAGCACAATGGATCTCAGTCTCAGCACAATGGATCTCAGTCTCAGCACAATGGATCTCAGTCTCAGCACAATGGATCTCAGTCTCAGTGCGATGGATCTCAGTCTCAGCATGATGGATCTTAGTCCCAGCATGATGGATCTCAGTCTCAGTGCGATAGATCTCAGTCTCAGCACGATGGATCTCAGTCTCATCATGGTGGATCTCAGTCGCAGTGCAATAGATCTCAGTCTCAGCAAAATGGATCACAGTGTCAATGCGATGGATCTCAGTCTCAGTGCTATGGATCTCAGTCTCAGCATGATGGATTTCAGTCTCAGTGCAATGGATCTCAGTCTCAGTGCGATGGATCTCAGTCTCAGCACGAGGGATCTCAGTCTCAGCATGATGGATCTGAGCAGGTGGATCTCAGTCTCAGTGCGATGGATCCCAGTCTCAGCATGATGGATCTCAGTCTCAGTGCGATGGATCTCAGTCTCACGGCGGTGGATCTCAGTCTCAACATGATGGATCTGAGCAGGTGGATCTCATTCTCAGCATGATGGATCTCAGTATCAACACGATGAATCTCAGTCTCAGCGTGATGGATCCCAGTCTCAGAACGATGGATGTCAGTCTCAGCACAATGGATCTCAGTATCAGTTCGATGGATCTCAGTCTCAGTGCGATGGATCTCAGTCTCAGCACAATGGATCTCAGTCTCAGCACAATGGATCTCAGTCTCAGCACAATGGATCTCAGTCTCAGTGCGATGGATCTCAGTCTCAGCATGATGGATCTTAGTCCCAGCATGATGGATCTCAGTCTCAGTGCGATAGATCTCAGTCTCAGCACGATGGATCTCAGTCTCATCATGATGGATCTCAGTCGCAGTGCGATAGATCTCAGTCTCAGCACGATGGATCTCTGTCTCAGTGCGATGGATTTCAGTCTCAGCATGATGGATCTTAGTCTCAGCATGATGGATCTCCGTCTCAGTGCGATGGATTTCAGTCTCAGCACGATGGATCTCAGTCTCAGTGCGATGGATTTCAGTCTCAGCATGATGGATCTTAGTCTCAGCATGATGGATCTCAGTCTCAGCACGATGGATCTCAGTCTCAGTGCGATGGATCTCAGTCTCAGCACAAGGGATCTCAGTCTCAGCTTGATGGATCTGTCTCAGTCCCATGGATCTCAGTCTCAGCGTGATGGGTCTCAGTCTCAGCATGATGGACCTCAGCCTCAGTGCAATGGATCTCAGTCTCAGCATGATGGATCTGAGCATGTGAATCTCAGTCACAGCATGATGGATCTGAGCAGGTGGATCTCAGTCTCAGCATGATGGATCTCAGTGTCAGTGCGATGGATCTCAGTCTCAGTGCTATGGATCTCAGTCTCAGCACGATGTATCTCAGTCTCAGCATGATGGATCTGAGCAGGTGGATCACAGTCTCAGTGCGATGGATCTCAGTCTCAGCATGATGGATCTCAGTCTCAGGGCGATGGATCTCAGTCTCAACATGATGGATCTGAGCAGGTGGATCTCAGTCTCAGCATGATTGATATCAGTCTCAAAACGATGAATCTCAGTCTCAGCATGATGGATCTCAGTCTCAGCATGATGGATCTCAGTCTCAGCACGATGGATATCAGTCTCAGCACAATGGATGTCAGTCTCAGTGCGATAGATCTCAGTCTCAGTGCAATTGATCTCAGTCTCAGTGCGATGGATCTCAGTCTCAGCATGATGGATCTTAGTCTCAGCATGATGGATCTCATTCTCAGTGCGATGGATCTCAGTCTCAGCGCGATGGATCTCAGCCTCAGCATGTTGAATCTCAGTCTCAGTGCGATGGATCTCAGTCTCAGTGCGATGGATCTCAGTCTCAGAGCTATGTATGTCACTCTCAGCATGATTGATCTCAGTCTAAGAGCATGATGGATCTGAGCAGGTGGATTTCAGTCTCAGCGTGATTGGTCTCAGTCTCAGCATGATGGATCTCAGACTCAGCATGATGGATCTCAGTCTCAGCATGATGGATCTCAGTCTCAGCACGATGGATGTCAGTCTCAGAACAATGGATCTCAGTCTCAGTTCGATGGATCTCTGTCTCAGCACGATGGATCTCAGTCACAGCACGATGGATCTCAGTCTCAGCGTGATGGATCTCAGTCTCAGCGCGATGGATCTCACTCTCAGCGTGATGGATCTCAGTCTCAGCACGATGGATGTCTGTCTCAGCACAATGGATCTCAGTCTCAGTTCGATGGATCACAGTCTCAGCACAATGGATCTCAGTCTCAGCACAATGGATCTCAGTCTCAGCATAATGGATCTCACTCTCAGTGCGATGGATCTCAGTCTCAGCATGATGGATCTTATTCTCAGCATGATGGATCTCAGTCTCAGTGCGATGAATCTCAGTCTCAGTGCAATGGATCTCAGTCTCAGCATGATGGATCTGAGCATGTGGATCTCAGTCTCAGCATGATGGATCTCAGCCTCAGTGCAATGGATCTCCGTCTCAGCATGATGGATCTGAGCAAGTGGATCTCAGTCTGAGCATGATGGATCGGAGCATGTGGATTTCAGTCTCAGCATGATGGATCTCAGTCTCAGCATGATGGTTCTCAGTCTCAGCATGATGGATCTGAGCAGGTCGATATCAGTCTCAGCATGATGGATCTCAGACTCAGCACGATGGATCGAAGCAGGTCGATCTCAGTCTCAGCATGATGCATCTGAGCAGGTGGATCTCAGTCTCAGCATGATGGATCTCAGTGTCAGTGCGATGGATCTCAGTCTCAGTGCTATGGATCTCAGTCTCAGCACGATGGATCTCAGTCTCAGCATGATGGATCTGAGCAGGTGGATCACAGTCTCAGTGCGATGGATCCCAGTCTCAGCATGATGGATCTCAGTCTCAGTGCGATGGATGTCAGTCTCAGCTTGATGGATATCAGTCTCAGCATGATGGATCTCAGTCTCAGGGCGATGGATCTCAGTCTCAACATGATGGATCTGAGCAGATGGATCTCAGTCTCAGCATGATTGATATCAGTCTCAAAACGATGAATCTCAGTCTCAGCATGATGGATCTCAGTCTCAGCATGATGGATCTCAGTCTCAGCACGATGGATATCAGTCTCAGCACAATGGATCTCAGTCTCAGTGCGATAGATCTCAGTCTCAGTGCGATGGATCTCAGTCTCAGTGCGATGGATCTCAGTCTCAGCATGATTGATCTTAGTCTCAGCATGATGGATCTCAGTCTCAGTGCGATGGATCTCAGTCTCAGTGCTATGGATGTCACTCTCAGCATGATGGATCTCAGACTCAGCACGATGGATCGAAGCAGGTCGATCTCAGTCTCAGCATGATCGATCTGAGCAGGTAGATCTCAGTCTCAGCATGATGGATCTCAGTGTCAGTGCGATGGATCTCAGTCTAAGTGCTATGGATCTCTGTCTCAGCACGAGGGATCTCAGTCTCAGCATGATGGATCTGAGCAGGTGGATTTCAGTCTCAGCGTGATGGATCTCAGTCTCAGCATGATGGATCTCAGCCTCAGTGCAATGGATCTCAGTCTCCGCATGATGGATCTCAGTCTCAGCATGATGGATCTCAGTCGCAGTGCGATGGATCTCAGTCTCAGCATATTGGATCTCAGTCTCTGTGCGATGAATCTCAGTCTCAGTGCGAAGGATCTCAGTCTCAGATGATGGATCTCAGTCTCAGATGATGGATCTCAGTCTCAGGGCGATGGATCTCAGTCTCAGTGCGATGGATCTGTCTCAGCATGATGGGTCTAAGTCTCAGCACGATGGATCTTAGTCTCAGCACGCTGGATCTCAGTCTCAGCATGATTGATCTCAGACACAGCATGATGGATCTCAGTCTCAGCACGATGGATCTTAGTCTCAGCACGATGGATATCAGTCTCAGCATGATGGATCTCAGTCTCAGCATGATGGATCTCAGTCTCAGTGCGATAGATCTCAGTCTCAGCAAAATGGATCACAGTGTCAATGCGATGGATCTCAGTCTCAGTGCTATGGATCTCAGTCTCAGCATGATGGATATCAGTCTCAGTGCAATTGATCTCAGTCTCAGTGCGATAGATCTCAGTCTCAGCACGAGGGATCTCAGTCTCAGCATGATGGATCTCAGTCTCCACACGATGAATCTCACTCTCAGCATGATGGATCTCAGTCTCAGCATGATGGATCTCAGTCTCAGCTCGATGGATCTCAGTCTCAGCACAATGGATTTCAGTCTCAGTGATATGGATCTCAGTCTCAGCATGAAGGATGTTAGTCTCAGCATGATGGATCTCAGTCTCAGCACGATGGATCTCAGTCTCAGCATGATGGATCTGAGCAGGTGGATTTCAGTCTCAGCGTGATGGATCTCTGTCTCAGCATGATGGATCTCAGCCTCAGTGCAATGGATCTCAGTCTCAGCACAATGGATCTCAGTCTCAGCATGATGCATCTCAGTCTAAGTGCGATGGATCTCAGTCTCAGCATGATGGATCTCAGTCTCAGTGCGATGAATCACAGTCTCAGTGCGATGGATCTGAGTCTCAGCATGATGGATCACAGACAGAGCACGATGGATCTCAGTCTCAGCACGATGGATCTTTGTCTCAGCACGATGGGTCTCTGTCTCAGCACGATGGATCTCAGTCTCAGCACAATGGATCTCAGTCTCAGCATAATGGATCTCAGTCTCAGTGCGATGGATCTCAGTCTCAGCATGATGGATCTTATTCTCAGCATGATGGATCTCAGTCTCAGTGCGATGGATCTCAGTCTCAGTGCGATGAATCTCAGTCTCAGTGCAATGGATCTCAGTCTCAGCATGATGGATCTGAGCATGTGGATCTCAGTCTCAGCATGATGGATCTCAGCCTCAGTGCAATGGATCTCCGTCTCAGCATGATGGATCTGAGCAAGTGGATCTCAGTCTGAGCATGATGGATCGGAGCATGTGGATTTCAGTCTCAGCATGATGGATCTCAGTCTCAGCATGATGGTTCTCAGTCTCAGCATGATGGATCTGAGCAGGTCGATATCAGTCTCAGCATGATGGATCTCAGACTCAGCACGATGGATCGAAGCAGGTCGATCTCAGTCTCAGCATGATGCATCTGAGCAGGTGGATCTCAGTCTCAGCATGATGGATCTCAGTGTCAGTGCGATGGATCTCAGTCTCAGTGCTATGGATCTCAGTCTCAGCACGATGGATCTCAGTCTCAGCATGATGGATCTGAGCAGGTGGATCACAGTCTCAGTGCGATGGATCCCAGTCTCAGCATGATGGATCTCAGTCTCAGTGCGATGGATCTCAGTCTCAGCTTGATGGATATCAGTCTCAGCATGATGGATCTCAGTCTCAGGGCGATGGATCTCAGTCTCAACATGATGGATCTGAGCAGATGGATCTCAGTCTCAGCATGATTGATATCAGTCTCAAAACGATGAATCTCAGTCTCAGCATGATGGACCTCAGTCTCAGCATGATGGATCTCAGTCTCAGCACGATGGATATCAGTCTCAGCACAATGGATCTCAGTCTCAGTGCGATAGATCTCAGTCTCAGTGCGATGGATCTCAGTCTCAGTGCGATGGATCTCAGTCTCAGCATGATTGATCTTAGTCTCAGCATGATGGATCTCAGTCTCAGTGCGATGGATCTCAGTCTCAGCACGATGGATCTCAGCCTCAGCATGTTGGATCTCAGTCTCAGTGCGATGGATCTCAGTCTCAGTGCTATGGATGTCACTCTCAGCATGATGGATCTCAGACTCAGCACGATGGATCGAAGCAGGTCGATCTCAGTCTCAGCATGATCGATCTGAGCAGGTGGATCTCAGTCTCAGCATGATGGATCTCAGTGTCAGTGCGATGGATCTCAGTCTAAGTGCTATGGATCTCTGTCTCAGCACGAGGGATCTCAGTCTCAGCATGATGGATCTGAGCAGGTGGATTTCAGTCTCAGCGAGATGGATCTCAGTCTCAGCATGATGGATCTCAGCCTCAGTGCAATGGATCTCAGTCTCCGCATGATGGATCTCAGTCTCAGCATGATGGATCTCAGTCGCAGTGCGATGGATCTCAGTCTCAGCATATTGGATCTCAGTCTCTGTGCGATGAATCTCAGTCTCAGTGCGATGGATCTCAGTCTCAGATGATGGATCTCAGTCTCAGATGATGGATCTCAGTCTCAGGGCGATGGATCTCAGTCTCAGTGCGATGGATCTGTCTCAGCATGATGGGTCTAAGTCTCAGCACGATGGATCTTAGTCTCAGCACGCTGGATCTCAGTCTCAGCATGATTGATCTCAGACACAGCATGATGGATCTCAGTCTCAGCACGATGGATCTTAGTCTCAGCACGATGGATCTCAGTCTCAGCATGATGGATCTCAGTCTCAGCATGATGGATCTCAGTCTCAGTGCGATAGATCTCAGTCTCAGCAAAATGGATCACAGTGTCAATGCGATGGATCTCAGTCTCAGTGCTATGGATCTCAGTCTCAGCATGATGGATATCAGTCTCAGTGCAATTGATCTCAGTCTCAGTGCGATAGATCTCAGTCTCAGCACGAGGGATCTCAGTCTCAGCATGATGGATCTCAGTCTCCACACGATGAATCTCACTCTCAGCATGATGGATCTCAGTCTCAGCATGATGGATCTCAGTCTCAGCTCGATGGATCTCAGTCTCAGCACAATGGATTTCAGTCTCAGTGCTATGGATCTCAGTCTCAGCATGAAGGATGTTAGTCTCAGCATGATGGATCTCAGTCTCAGCACGATGGATCTCAGTCTCAGCATGATGGATCTGAGCAGGTGGATTTCAGTCTCAGCGTGATGGATCTCTGTCTCAGCATGATGGATCTCAGCCTCAGTGCAATGGATCTCAGTCTCAGCACAATGGATCTCAATCTCAGCATGATGCATCTCAGTCTAAGTGCGATGGATCTCAGTCTCAGCATGATGGATCTCAGTCTCAGTGCGATGAATCACAGTCTCAGTGCGATGGATCTGAGTCTCAGCATGATGGATCACAGACAGAGCACGATGGATCTCAGTCTCAGCACGATGGATCTTTGTCTCAGCACGATGGGTCTCTGTCTCAGCACGATGGATCTCAGTCTCAGCACAATGGATCTCAGTCTCAGCATAATGGATCTCAGTCTCAGTGCGATGGATCTCAGTCTCAGCATGATGGATCTTATTCTCAGCATGATGGATCTCAGTCTCAGTGCGATGGATCTCAGTCTCAGTGCGATGAATCTCAGTCTCAGTGCAATGGATCTCAGTCTCAGCATGATGGATCTGAGCATGTGGATCTCAGTCTCAGCATGATGGATCTCAGCCTCAGTGCAATGGATCTCCGTCTCAGCATGATGGATCTGAGCAAGTGGATCTCAGTCTGAGCATGATGGATCGGAGCATGTGGATTTCAGTCTCAGCATGATGGATCTCAGTCTCAGCATGATGGTTCTCAGTCTCAGCATGATGGATCTGAGCAGGTCGATATCAGTCTCAGCATGATGGATCTCAGACTCAGCACGATGGATCGAAGCAGGTCGATCTCAGTCTCAGCATGATGCATCTGAGCAGGTGGATCTCAGTCTCAGCATGATGGATCTCAGTGTCAGTGCGATGGATCTCAGTCTCAGTGCTATGGATCTCAGTCTCAGCACGATGGATCTCAGTCTCAGCATGATGGATCTGAGCAGGTGGATCACAGTCTCAGTGCGATGGATCCCAGTCTCAGCATGATGGATCTCAGTCTCAGTGCGATGGATCTCAGTCTCAGCTTGATGGATATCAGTCTCAGCATGATGGATCTCAGTCTCAGGGCGATGGATCTCAGTCTCAACATGATGGATCTGAGCAGATGGATCTCAGTCTCAGCATGATTGATATCAGTCTCAAAACGATGAATCTCAGTCTCAGCATGATGGACCTCAGTCTCAGCATGATGGATCTCAGTCTCAGCACGATGGATATCAGTCTCAGCACAATGGATCTCAGTCTCAGTGCGATAGATCTCAGTCTCAGTGCGATGGATCTCAGTCTCAGTGCGATGGATCTCAGTCTCAGCATGATTGATCTTAGTCTCAGCATGATGGATCTCAGTCTCAGTGCGATGGATCTCAGTCTCAGCACGATGGATCTCAGCCTCAGCATGTTGGATCTCAGTCTCAGTGCGATGGATCTCAGTCTCAGTGCTATGGATGTCACTCTCAGCATGATGGATCTCAGACTCAGCACGATGGATCGAAGCAGGTCGATCTCAGTCTCAGCATGATCGATCTGAGCAGGTGGATCTCAGTCTCAGCATGATGGATCTCAGTGTCAGTGCGATGGATCTCAGTCTAAGTGCTATGGATCTCTGTCTCAGCACGAGGGATCTCAGTCTCAGCATGATGGATCTGAGCAGGTGGATTTCAGTCTCAGCGAGATGGATCTCAGTCTCAGCATGATGGATCTCAGCCTCAGTGCAATGGATCTCAGTCTCCGCATGATGGATCTCAGTCTCAGCATGATGGATCTCAGTCGCAGTGCGATGGATCTCAGTCTCAGCATATTGGATCTCAGTCTCTGTGCGATGAATCTCAGTCTCAGTGCGATGGATCTCAGTCTCAGATGATGGATCTCAGTCTCAGATGATGGATCTCAGTCTCAGGGCGATGGATCTCAGTCTCAGTGCGATGGATCTGTCTCAGCATGATGGGTCTAAGTCTCAGCACGATGGATCTTAGTCTCAGCACGCTGGATCTCAGTCTCAGCATGATTGATCTCAGACACAGCATGATGGATCTCAGTCTCAGCACG
This sequence comes from Cetorhinus maximus, assembly GCF_964194155.1. Taxonomy (NCBI): domain Eukaryota; kingdom Metazoa; phylum Chordata; class Chondrichthyes; order Lamniformes; family Cetorhinidae; genus Cetorhinus; species Cetorhinus maximus. The sequence continues at coordinate 146,788,128 of NC_135885.1, read as the reverse complement.
ATGGATCTTAGTCTCAGCACGATGGATCTCAGTCTCAGCATGATGGATCTCAGTCTCAGCATGATGGATCTCAGTCTCAGTGCGATAGATCTCAGTCTCAGCAAAATGGATCACAGTGTCAATGCGATTGATCTCAGTCTCAGTGCTATGGATCTCAGTCTCAGCATGATGGATATCAGTCTCAGTGCAATTGATCTCAGTCTCAGTGCGATAGATCTCAGTCTCAGCACGAGGGATCTCAGTCTCAGCATGATGGATCTCAGTCTCCACACGATGAATCTCACTCTCAGCATGATGGATCTCAGTCTCAGCATGATGGATCTCAGTCTCAGCTCGATGGATCTCAGTCTCAGCACAATGGATTTCAGTCTCAGTGCTATGGATCTCAGTCTCAGCATGAAGGATGTTAGTCTCAGCATGATGGATCTCAGTCTCAGCACGATGGATCTCAGTCTCAGCATGATGGATCTGAGCAGGTGGATTTCAGTCTCAGCGTGATGGATCTCTGTCTCAGCATGATGGATCTCAGCCTCAGTGCAATGGATCTCAGTCTCAGCACAATGGATCTCAATCTCAGCATGATGCATCTCAGTCTAAGTGCGATGGATCTCAGTCTCAGCATGATGGATCTCAGTCTCAGTGCGATGAATCACAGTCTCAGTGCGATGGATCTGAGTCTCAGCATGATGGATCACAGACAGAGCACGATGGATCTCAGTCTCAGCACGATGGGTCTCTGTCTCAGCACGATGGATCTCAGTCTCAGCACAATGGATCTCAGTCTCAGCATAATGGATCTCAGTCTCAGTGCGATGGATCTCAGTCTCAGCATGATGGATCTTATTCTCAGCATGATGGATCTCAGTCTCACTGCGATGGATCTCAGTCTCAGTGCGATGAATCTCAGTCTCAGTGCAATGGATCTCAGTCTCAGCATGATGGATCTGAGCATGTGGATCTCAGTCTCAGCATGATGGATCTCAGCCTCAGCACGATGGATCTTAGTCTCATCACGATGGGTCTCTGTCTCAGCACGATGGTTCTCAGTCTCAGCATGATGGATCTCAGTGTCAGCATGATGGATCTCAGTCTCAGTGCGATGGATGTCACTCTCAGGATGATGGATCTCAGTGTGAGCACAAGGGATCTCAGTCTCAGCTTGATGGATCTGAGCAGGTGGATCTCAGTCTCAGCGTGATGGATCTCAGTCTCAGCATGATGGATCTCAGCCTCATTGCCATGGATCTCAGTCTCAGCATGATGGGTCTCAGTCTCAGCATGATGGATCTCAGTCTCAGGGCGATGGATCTCAGACTCAACATGATGGAGCTGAGCAGGTGGATCTCAGCCTCAGCATGATGGATCTCAGTCTCAACACGATGAATCTCAGTCTCAGCATGATGGATCTCAGTCTCAGCATGATTGATCTCAGTCTCAGCACGATGGATCTCAGTCTCAGTACAATGGATCTCAGTCTCAGTTCGATGGAACTCAGACTCAGCACAATGGATCTCATTCTCAGCACAATTGATCTCAGTATCAGTGCGATGGATCTCAGTCTCAGCATGATTGATCTTAGTCTCAGCATGATGGATCTCAGTCTCAGTGCGATGGATCTCAGTCTGAGCAGGTTGGATCCTAGTTTCAGCATGACGGATCTCAGTCTCAGTGCGATAGATCTCAGTCTCAGCACGATGTATCTCAGTCTCAGTGCAATGGATCTCAGTCTCAGTGTGATGGATCTCAGTCTCAGTGCTATGGATCTCAGTCTCAGCACGAGAGATGTCAGTCTCAGCATGATGGATCTCATGTCTCAGTGCGCTGGATGACTGCCTCGGCAAGATGGATCTGAGCAGGTGGATCTCAGTCTCAGCATGATGGATCTCAGCCTCAGTGCAATGCATCTCAGTCTCAGCATGATGGATCTCAGTCTCAGTGCGATGGATCTCAGTCTCAGTGCGATGTATCTCAGTCTCAGCATGATGGATCTTAGTCTCAGCATGATGGATCTCAGTCTCAGTGCGATGGATCTCAGTCTCAGCACGAGGGATCTCAGCCTCAGCATGTTGGATCTCAGTCTCAGTGCGATGGATCTCAGTCTCAGTGCGATGGATCTCAGTCTCAGGGCGATGGATCTCAGTCTCAACATGATGGATCTGAGCAGGTGGATCTCAGTCTCAGCATGATGGATCTCAGTCTCAACACGATGAATCTCAGGCGCAGTATGATGGATCTCAGTCTCAACATGATGTATCTCAGTCTCAGCACGATGGATCACAGTCTCAGCATAATGGATCTCAGTCTCAGTGCGATAGATCTCAGTCTCAGCAAGATGGATCTCAGTATCAGAACGATGGATCTCAGTCTCAGTGCGATGGATCTCAGTCTCAGTGCTATGGATCTCAGTCTCAGCATGATGGACCTCAGTCTCAGTGCGATGGATCTCAGTCTCAGCACGAGGGATCTCAGTCTCAGCATGATGGATCTGAGCAGGTGGATTTCAGTCTCAGCGTGATGGATCTCAGTCTCAGTGCGATGGATCTCAGTCTCAGCACAATGGATCTCTTTCTGAGTGCGATGGATCTCAGTCTCAGCATGATGGATCTTAGTCTCAGCATGATGGATCTCAGTCTCAGTATGATGGATCTCAGCCTCAGGGCAATGGATCTCAGTCTCAGCACGATGGAACTCAGTCTCAGCACGATGGATCTCAGTCTCAGTGCGATGGATCTCAGTCTCAGTGTGATGGATCGCAGTCTCAGTATGATGGATCTCAGTCTCAACACGATGGATCTCAGTCTCAGCATGACGAATCTCAGTCTCAGCGCGATGGATCTCAGTCTCAGTGCGATGGATCTCAGTCTCAGTGTGATGGATCTCAGTCTCAGCATTATGGATCTCAGTCTCAGTGCGATGGATCTCAGTCTCAGCACGAGGGATCTCAGTCTCAGCATGATGGATCTTTGCAGGTGAATCACAGTCTCAGTGCGATGGATTCCAGTCTCAGCATCATGGATCTCAGTCTCAGAGCGATGGATCTCAGTCTCAGCATGATGGATCTCAGTCTCAGCATCATGGATCTCAGTCTCACTGCGATAGCTCTCAGTCTCAGCAAGATGGATCTCATTGTCAGTGCGATGGATCTTAGTCTCAGTGCTATGGATCTCAGTCTCAGCATGATGGATTTCAGTCTCAGTGCAATGGATCTCAGTCTCAGTGCGATGGATCTCAGTCTCAGCATGAGGGATCTCAGTCTCAGCATGATGGATCTTTGCAGGTGGATTACAGTCTCAGTGCGATGGATCCCAGTCTCAGCATCATGGATCTCTGTCTCAGTGCGATGGATCTCAGTCTCAGCATGATGGATCTCAGTCTCAGCATGATGGATCTCGGTCTCAGGGCGATGGATCTCAGTCTCAACATGATGAATCTCAGTCTCAGCATGATGGATCTCAGTCTCAACATGATGGATCTCAGTCTCAGCACGATGGATCTCAGTCTCTGCACGATGGATCTCAGCCTCAGCATGATGGATCTCAGTCTCAGTGCGATGGATCTCAGTCTCAGTGCGATGGATCTCAGTCTCAGTGCTATGGATCTAACTCTCAGCATGATGGACCTCAGTCTCAGTGCGATGGATCTCAGTCTCAGCACGAGGGATCTCAGTCTCAGAATGATGGATCTGAGCAGGTGGATTTCAGTCTCATCGTGATGGATCGCAGTGTCAGCATGATGGAACTCAGCCTCAGTGCATTGGATCTCAGTCTCAGCATGATGGATCTCAGTCTCAGCATGATGGATCTCAGTCTCAGGGCGATGGATCTCAGTCTCGACATGATGGATCTGAGAGGTGGATCTCAGTCTCAGCATGATGGATCTCAGTCTCAAAACGATGAATCTCAGTCTCAGCATGATGGATCTCAGTCTCAGCATGATGCATCTCATCCTCAGCACGATGGATCACAGTCTCAGTGCGATGGATCTCAGACTCAGTGCGATGGATCTCAGTCTCAGTGCGATGGATCTCAGTCTCAGCACAATGGATCTCTTTCTGAGTGCGATGGATCTCAGTCTCAGCATGATGGATCTTAGTCTCAGCATGATGGATCTCAGTCTCAGTGCGATGGATCTCAGTCTCAGTGCGATGGATCTCAGTCTCAGCATGATGGATCTCAGTCTCAGTGCGATAGATCTCAGTCTCAGCACGATGGATCTCAGTCTCAGTGCGATGGATCTCAGTCTCAGTGCGATGGATCTCAGTCTCAGTGCAATGGATCTCACTCTCAGCATGATGGATCTCAGTCTCAGTGCTATGGATCTCAGTCTCAGCAAGATGGATCTCAGTCTCAGTACAATGGATCTCAGTCTCAGTGCTATGGATCTCAGACTCAGCACAATTGATCTCATTCTCAGCACAATGGATCTCAGTCTCAGTGCGATGGATCTCAGTCCATGCATGATGGATCTTAGTCTCAGCATGATGGATTTCAGTCTCAGTGCGATAGATCTCAGTCTCAGCACGATGTATCTCAGTCTCAGTGCAATGGATCTCAGTCTCAGTGTGATGGATCTCAGTCTCAGTGCTTTGGATCTCAGTCTCAGCATGATGGATCTCAGTCTCAGTGCGATGGATCTCAGTCTCAGCACGAGTGATGTCAGTCTCAGCATGATGGATCTCATGTCTCAGTGCGCTGGATGACTGCCTCGGCAAGATGGATCTGAGCAGGTGGATCTCAGTCTCAGCATTATGGATCTCAGCCTCAGTGCAATGCATCTCAGTCTCAGCATGATGGATCTCAGTTTAAACATGATGGATCTCAGTCTCAGCATGATGGATCTCAGTCTCAGTGCGATGGTTCTCAGTCTCAGTGCGATGGATGTCAGTCTCAGAACGATGGATCTCAATCTCAGCAAGATGGAACTCAGTCTCAGCATGATGGATCTCATTTTCAGCACGATGGATCTCAGTCTCACCATGATGGATCTGAGCAGGTGGATCACAGTCTCAGTGCGATTGATCTCAGTCTCAGCATGATGGATCTGAGCAGGTGGATCTCAGTCTCAGTGCGATGGATCTCAGTGTCAGTGTGATGGATCATCATTCGCAGAATGACGGATTTCAGTCTCAGTGCGATGGATCTCAGTCTCAGTGAGAAGGATCGCAGTCTCAGTATGATGGATCTCAGTCTCAGCACAATGGATCTCAGTCTCAGAATGATGAATCTCAGTCTCAGCGTGATGGATCTCAGTCACAGCATAATGGATCTCAGTATCAGAACGATGGATCTCAGTCTCAGTGCGATGGATCTCAGTCTCAGTGCTATGGATCTCAGTCTCAGCATGATGGATCTCAGTCTCAGCATGATGGATCTCAGTCTCAGCACGAGGGATCTCAGTCTCAGCATGATGGATCTGAGCAGGTGGATTTCAGTCTCAGCGTGATGGATCTCAGTCTCAGCATGATGGATCTCAGCCTCAGTGCAATGGATCTCAGTCTCAGCATGATGGATCTCAGTCTCAGCATGATGGATCTCAGTCTCTGGTCGTTGGATCTCAGTCTCGACATGATGGATCTGAGCAGGTGGATCTCAGTCTCAGTATGATAAATCTCAGCCTCAGAGCAATGGATCTCAGTCTCAGCACGATGGAACTCAGTCTCAACACGATGGATCTCAGTCTCAGTGCGATGGATCTCAGTCTCAGTGTGATTGATCGCAGTCTCAGTATGATGGATCTCAGTCTCAACATGATGGATCTCAGTCTCAGCATGACGAATCTCAGTCTCAGCGTGATGGATCTCAGTCTCAGCGTGATGGATCTCAGTCTCAGCGCGATGGATCTCAGTCTCAGTGCGATGGATCTCAGTCTCAGTGTGATGGATCTCAGTCTCAGCATTATGGATCTCAGTCTCAGTGCGATGGATCTCAGTCTCAGCACGAGGGATCTCAGTCTCAGCATGATGGATCTTTGCAGGTGAATCACAGTCTCAGTGCGATGGATTCCAGTCTCAGCATCATGGATCTCAGTCTCAGAGCGATGGATCTCAGTCTCAGCATGATGGATCTCAGTCTCAGCATCATGGATCTCAGTCTCAGTGCGATAGATCTCTGTCTCAGCAAGATGGAACTCAGTGTCAGTACGATGGATCTCAGTCTCAGTGCTATGTATCTCAGTCTCAGCATGATGGATTTCAGTCACAGTGCAATGGATCACAGTCTCAGTGCGATGAATCTCAGTTTCAGCACGAGGGATCTCAGTCTCAGCATGATGGATCTTTGCAGGTGGATCACAGTCTCAGTGCGATGGATCCCAGTCTCAGCATCATGGATCTCTGTCACAGTGCGATGGATCTCAGTCTCAGTGCGATGTATCTCAGTCTCAGCATGATGGATCTCGGTCTCAGGGCGATGGATCTCAGTCTCAACATGATGGATCTCAGTCTCAGCACGATGGATCTCAGTCTCATCACATTGGATCTCAGTCTCAGTTCGATAGATCTCAGCCTCAGTGCGATGGATCTCAGTCTCAGTGCGATGCATCTCAGTCTCAGCATGATGGATCTTAGTCTCAGCATGATGGATCTCAGTCTCAGTGCGATGGATCTCAGTCTCAGCACGATGGATCTCTGCCTCAGCATGATGGATCTCAGTCTCAGTGCGATAGATCTCAGTCTCAGCACGATGGATCTCAGTCTCAGTGCGATGAATCTTAGTCTCAGTGCGATTGATCTCAGTCTCAGTGCTATGGATCTCACTCTCAGCATGATGGATCTCAGACTCAGTGCGATGGATCTCAGTCTCAGCACGTTGGATCTCAGTATCAGCATGATGTATCTGAGCAGGTGGATTTCAGTCTCATCGTGATGGATCTCAGTCTCAGCATGATGGATCTCAGCCTCAGTGCAATGGATCTCAGTCTCAGCATGATGGATCTCAGTCGCAGTGCGATGGATCTCAGTCTCAGCATGATGGATCTCAGTCTCAGCATGATGGATCTCAGTCTCAGCATGATGGATCTCAGTCTCAGTGCGATGGATCTCAGTCTCAGTGAGAAGGATCGCAGTCTCAGTATGATGGATCTTAGTCTCAGCACGATGGATCTCAGTCTCAACACGATGAATCTCAGTCTCAGCATGATGGATCACAGTCTCAACATGATGGATCTCAGTCTCAGCAGGATGGATCTCAGTCTCGGCACAAGGGATCTCAGTCTCAGTGCGATAGATCTCAGTCTCAGTGCGATGGATCTGTCTCAGCGCGATGGATCTCAGTCTCAGCATGATGGATCGTAGTCTCAGCATGATGGATCTCAGTCCCAGTGCGATGGACCTCAGTCTCAGCACGATGGATCTCAGCCTCAGAATGATGGATCTCAGTCTCAGTGCGATGGATCTCTGTCTCAGTGCGATGGATCTCAGTCTCATTGCTATGGATCTCACTCTCAGCATGATGGATCTCAGTCTCAGTGCGATGGATCTCAGTCTCAGCGCGAGGGATCTCAATCTCAGCATGATGGATCTGAGCAGGTGGATTTCAGTCTCATCGTGATGGATCGCAGTCTCAGCATGATGGAACTCAGCCTCAGTGCAATGGAGCACAGTCTCAGCATGATGGATCTCAGTCTCAGCATGATGGATCTCAGTCTCAGGGCGATGGATCTCAGTCTCGACATGATGGATCTGAGAGGTGGATCTCAGTCTCAGCATGATGGATCTCAGTCTCAAAACGATGAATCTCAGTCTCAGCATGATTGATCTCAGTCTCAGCATGATGCATCTCAGCCTCAGCACGATGGATCTCAGTCTCAGTGCGATGGATCTCAGACTCAGTGCGATGGCTCTCAGTCTCAGTGCGATGGATCTCAGTTTCAGCACAATGGATCTCAGACTCAGTGGGATGAATCTCAGTCTCAGCATGATGGATCTCAGTCTCAGCATGATGGATCTCAGTCTCAGCATGATGGATCTCAGTCTCAGTGCGATGGATCTCAGTCTCAGTGAGAAGGATCGCAGTCTCAGTATGATGGATCTTAGTCTCAGCACGATGGATCTCAGTCTCAACACGATGAATCTCAGTCTCAGCATGATGGATCACAGTCTCAACATGATGGATCTCAGTCTCAGCAGGATGGATCTCAGTCTCGGCACAAGGGATCTCAGTCTCAGTGCGATAGATCTCAGTCTCAGTGCGATGGATCTGTCTCAGCGCGATGGATCTCAGTCTCAGCATGATGGATCGTAGTCTCAGCATGATGGATCTCAGTCCCAGTGCGATGGACCTCAGTCTCAGCACGATGGATCTCAGCCTCAGCATGATGGATCTCAGTCTCAGTGCGATGGATCTCTGTCTCAGTGCGATGGATCTCAGTCTCATTGCTATGGATCTCACTCTCAGCATGATGGATCTCAGTCTCAGTGCGATGGATCTCAGTCTCAGCGCGAGGGATCTCAATCTCAGCATGATGGATCTGAGCAGGTGGATTTCAGTCTCATCGTGATGGATCGCAGTCTCAGCATGATGGAACTCAGCCTCAGTGCAATGGATCTCAGTCTCAGCATGATGGATCTCAGTCTCAGCATGATGGATCTCAGTCTCAGGGCGATGGATCTCAGTCTCGACATCATGGATCTGAGAGGTGGATCTCAGTCTCAGCATGATGGATCTCAGTCTCAAAACGATGAATCTCAGTCTCAGCATGATGGATCTCAGTCTCAGCATGATGCATCTCAGCCTCAGCACGATGGATCTCAGTCTCAGTGCGATGTATCTCAGACTCAGTGCGATGGATCTCAGTCTCAGTGCGATGGATCTCAGTTTCAGCACAATGGATCTCAGACTCAGTGCGATGAATCTCAGTCTCAGCATGATGGATCTTAGTCTCAGCATGATGGATCTCAGTCTCAGTGCGATGGATCTCAGTCTCAGCACGATGGATCTCAGTCTCAGCATGATGGATCTCAGTCTCAGTGCGATAGATCTCAGTCTCAGCACGATGGATCTCAGTCTCAGTGCGATGGATCTCAGTCTCAGTGCGATGGATCTCAGTCTCAGTGCAATGGATCTCACTCTCAGCATGATGGATCTCAGTCTCAGTGCTATGGATCTCAGTCACAGCACGAGGGATCTCAGTCTCAGCATGATTGGTGTCAGCCTCAGTGCAATGCATCTCAATCTGAGCATGATGGATCTGAGCAGGTGGATCACAGTCTCAGCATGATGGATCTCAGCCTCAGTGCAATGGATCTCAGTCTCAGCATATTGGATCTGAGCAAGTGATTCTCAGTCTCAGCGTGATGGATCTCAGTCTCAGCATGATGGATCTGAGCAGGTCGATCTCAGTATCAGCATGATGGATCTCAGCCTCATTGCAATGGATCTTAGTCTCAGCATGATGGATCTGAGCAAGTGGATCTCTGTTTGAGCATGATGGAACTGAGCAGGTGGATCTCAGTCTCAGTGCGATGGATCTAAGTCTCAGCATGATGGGTCTCAGTGTCAGCACGATGGATCTCAGTCTCAGCACGATGGATCTCAGTCTCAGCACGATGGATCTGTCTAAGCACGATGGATCTCAGTCTCAGCACGATGGATCTCAGACTCAGCACGATGGATCTCAGTCTCAGCATGATGGATCTCAGTCTCAGCACGAGGGATCTCAGCCTCAGCATGATGGATCTCATTCTCAGTGCGATGGTTCTCTGTCTCAGTGCGATGGATCTCAGTCTCATTGCTATGGAACTCAGACTCAGTGCGATGGATCTCAGTCTCAGTGCGATGGATCTCAGTTTCAGCACAATGGATCTCTTTCTGAGTGCGATGGATCTCAGTCTCAGCATGATGGATCTTAGCTCAGCATGATGGATCTCAGTCTCAGTGCGATGGATCTCAGTCTCAGCACGATGGATCTCAGTCTCAGCATGATGGATCTCAGTCTCAGTGCGATAGATCTCAGTCTCAGCACGATGGATCTCAGTCTCAGTGCGATGGATCTCAGTCTCAGTTCGATGGATCTCAGTCTCAGTGCTATGGATCTCACTCTCAGCATGATGGATCTCAGTCTCAATGCTATGGATCTCAGTCTCAGCACGAGGGATCTCAGTCTCAGCATCATGGAACTGAGCAGGTGAATCTCAGTCTCAGCATGATGGATCTCAGTCTCAGCATGATTGGTGTCAGCCTCAGTGCAATGCATCTCAATCTCAGCATGATGGATCTGAGCAGTTGGATCACAGTCTCAGCATGATGGATCTCAACCTCAGTGCAATGGATCTCAGTCTCAGCATATTGGATCTGAGCAAGTGATTCTCAGTCTCAGCGTGATGGATCTCAGTCTCAGCATGATGGATCTGAGCAGGTCGATCTCAGTCTCAGCATGATTGATCTCAGCCTCAGTGCCATGGATCTAAGTCTCAGCATGATGGATCTGAGCAAGTGGATCTCAGTCCCAGCGTGATGGATCTCAGTCTCAGCATGATGGACCTGAGCAGGTGGATCTCAGTCTCAGCACGATGGATCTCAGTCGAAGTGCAATGAATCAAAGTCTCATCACGATGGATCTCAGTCTCAGCACGAAGGATCTCAGTCTCAGTGCGATGGATCTCAGTCTCAGTGTGATGGATCGCAGTCTCAGTATGATGGATCTCTGTCTCAACACGATGGATCTCAGTCTCAGCATGACGAATCTCAGTCTCAGCGTGATGGATCTCAGTCTCAGCGTGATGGATCTCAGTCTCAGTGCGATGGATCTCAGTTTCAGTGTGATGGATCTCAGTCTCAGCATGATGGATCTCAGTCTCAGTGCGATGGATCTCAGTCTCAGCACGAGGGATCTCAGTCTCAGCATGATGGATCTTTGCAGGTGAATCACAGTCTCAGTGCGATGGATTCCCGTCTCAGCATCATGGATCTCAGTCTCAGAGCGATGGATCTCAGTCTCAGCATGATGGATCTCAGTCTCAGCATGATGGATCTCAGTCTCAGCATGATGGATCTCAGTCTCAGCATGATGGATCTCATTCTCAGTGCGATGGATCTCAGTCTCAGTGAGAAGGATCGCAGTCTCAGTATGATGGATCTCAGTCTCAGCACGATGGATCTCAGTCTCAACACGATGAATCTCAGTCTCAGCATGATGGATCTCAGTCTCAACATGATGGATCTCAGTCTCAGCAGGATGGATCTCAGTCTCAGTGTGATGGATCTCAGTCTCAGCGTGATGGATCTCAGTCTCAGCGCGATGGATCTCAGTCTCAGTGCGATGGATCTCAGTCTCAGTGTGATGGATCTCAGTCTCAGCATGATGGATCTCAGTCTCAGTGCGATGGATCTCAGTCTCAGCACGAGGGATCTCACTCTCAGCATGATGGATCTTTGCAGGTGAATCACAGTCTCAGTGCGATGGATTCCAGTCTCAGCATCATGGATCTCAGTCTCAGAGCGATGGATCTCAGTCTCAGCATGATGGATCTCAGTCTCAGCATGGTGGATCTCAGTCTCAGCATGATGGATCTCAGTCTCAGCATGATGGATCTCATTCTCAGTGCGATGGATCTCAGTCTCAGTGAGAAGGATCGCAGTCTCAGTATGATGGATCTCAGTCTCAGCACGATGGATCTCAGTCTCAACACGATGAATCTCAGTCTCAGCATGATGGATCTCAGTCTCAACATGATGGATCTCAGTCTCAGCAGGATGGACCTCAGTCTCGGCACAATGGATCTCAGTCTCAGCGCGATAGATCTCAGCCTCAGTGCGATGGATCTGTCTCAGTGCGATGGATCTCAGTCTCAGCATGATGGATCTTAGTCTCAGCATGATGGATCTCAGTCTCAGTGCGATGGATTTCAGTCTCAGAACGATGGATCTCAGCCTCAGCATGATGGATCTCAGTCTCAGTGCGATGGATCTCAGTCTCAGTGCGATGGATCTCAGTCTCATTGCTATGGATCTCACTCTCAGCATGATGGATCTCAGTCTCAGGGCGATGGATCTCAGTCTCAGCACGAGGTATCACAGTCTCAGCATGATGGATCTGAGCAGGTGGATTTCAGTCTCATCGTGATGGATCGCAGTCTCAGCATGATGGAACTCAGCCTCAGTGCAATGGATATCAGTCTCAGCATGATGGATCTCAGTCTCAGCATGATGGATCTCAGTCTCAGGGCGATGGATCTCAGTCTCGACATGATGGATCTGAGAGGTGGATCTCAGTCTCAGCATGATGGATCTCAGTCTCAAAACGATGAATCTCAGTCTCAGCATGATGTATCTCAGTCTCAGCATGATGCATCTCAGCCTCAGCACGATGGATCTCAGTCTCAGTGCGATGGATCTCAGTCTCAGTGCGATGGATCTCAGTCTCAGCATGATGGATCTCAGTCTCAGCATGATGGATCCCAGTCTCAGTATGATGGATCTCAGCCTCAGAGCAATGGATCTCAGTCTCAGCACGATGGAACTCAGTCTCAGCACGATGGATCTCAGTCTCAGTGCGATGGATCTCAGTCTCAGTGTGATGGATCGCAGTCTCAGTATGATGGATCTCAGTCTCAAAACGATGGATCTCAGTATCAGCATGACGAATCTCAGTCTCAGTGCGATGGATCTCAGTCTTAGCGTGATGGATCTCAGTCTCAGCGCGATGGATCTCAGTCTCAGTGCGATGGATCTCAGTCTCAGCACGAGGGATCTCAGTCTCAGCATGATGGATCTCAGTCTCAGTGCGATGGATCTCAGTCTCAGCACGAGGGATCTCAGTCTCAGCATGATGGATCTTTGCAGGTGAATCACAGTCTCAGTGCGATGGATTCCAGTCTCAGCATCATGGATCACAGTCTCAGCATGATGGATCTCAGTCTCAGTTCGATAGATCTCAGTCTCAGCACGATGGATCTCAGTCTCAGTGCTATGGATCTCACTCTCAGCATGATGGATCTCAGTCTCAGTGCTATGGATCTCAGTCTCAGCACGAGGGATCTCAGTCTCAGCATCATGGAACTGAGCAGGTGGATCTCAGTCTCAGCATGATGGATCTCAGTCTCTGCATGATTGGTGTCAGCCTCAGTGCAATGCATCTCATTCTCAGCATGATGGATCTGAGCAGGTGGATCACAATCTCAGCATGATGGATCTCAGCCTCAGTGCAATGGATCTCAGTCTCAGCATATTGGATCTGAGCAAGTGATTCTCAGTCTCAGCGTGATGGATCTCAGTCTCAGCATGATGGATCTGAGCAGGTCTATCTCAGTCTCAGCATGATGGATCTCAGCCTCAGTGCAATGGATCTAAGTCTCAGCATGATGGATCTGAGCAAGTGGATCTCAGTTTGAGCATGATGGAACTGAGCAGGTGGATCTCAGTCTCAGCAGGATGGATCTCAGACGCAGCATGATGGATCTGAGCATGTGGATCTCAGTCTCAGCATAATGGATCTCAGTCTGAGCATGATGGATCTCAGTCTCAGCATGATGGATCTGAGCAGGTGCATCTCAGTCTCAGCATGATGGATCTCAGAATCTGCACGATGGATCTAAGCAGGTCGATCTCAGTCTCAGCATGATGGATCTGAGCAGGTGGATCTCAGTCTCAGTATGATGGATCTCAGCCTCAGTGCAATGGATCTCAGTGTCAGCACGATGGATCTCAGTCTCAGCATGATAGATCGCATATCTCAGTGCGCTGGATGTCAGTCTCGGCAAGATGGATCTGAGGACGTGGATCTCAGTCGCAGCATGATGGATCTCAGTCTCAGTGCAATGGTTCTCAGTCTCAGTGCAATGGATCTCAGTCTCAGCATGATGGATCTGAGCAGGTCGATCTCAGTCTCAGCATGATGGATCTGAGCAGGTGGATCTCAGTCTCAGTATGATGGATCTCAGCCTCAGTGCAATGGATCTCAGTTTCAGCACGATGGATCTCAGTCTCAGCACGATGGATCTCAGTCTCAGCACGATGGATCTCAGTCATTGCGTGATGGATCTCAGTCTCAGTGCGATGGATCTCAGTCTCAGCATGATCGATTTTAGCAGCTGGATCTCAGTCTCAGCACGATGGATCTCAGCCTCAGCATGATGGATCTCAGTCTCAGTGCGATGGATCTCAGTCTCAGTGCGATAGATCTCAGTCTCATTGCTATGGATCTCACTCTCAGCATGATGGATCTCAGTCTCAGGGCGATGGATCTCAGTCTCAGCACGAGGGATCTCAGTCTCAGCATGATGGATCTGAGCAGGTGGATTCCAGTCTCATCGTGAAGGATCACAGTCTCAGCATGATGGAACTCAGCCTCAGTGCAATGGATCTCAGTCTCGACATGATGGATCTGAGAGGTGGATCTCAGTCTCAGCATGATGGATCTCAGTCTCAAAACGATGAATCTCAGTCTCAGCATGATGGATCTCAGTCTCAGCATGATGCATCACAGCCTCAGCACGATGGATCTCAGTCTCAGTGCGATGGATCTCAGTCTCAGTGCGATGGATCTCAGTCTCAGCATGATGGTTCTCAGTCTCAGCATGATGGATCCCAGTCTCAGTATGATGGATCTCAGCCTCAGAGCAATGGATCTCAGTCTCAGCACGATGGAACTCAGTCTCAGCACGATGGATCTCAGTCTCAGTGCGATGGATCTCAGTCTCAGTGTGATGGATCGCAGTCTCAGTATGATGGATCTCATTCTCAACACGATGGATCTCAGTCTCAGCATGACGAATCTCAGTCTCAGCGTGATGGATTCCAGTCTCAGCTTCATGGATCTCAGTCTCAGCATGATGGATATCAGTCTCAGTGCGATAGATCTCAGTCTCAGCACGATGGATCTCAGTCTCAGTGCGATGGATCTCAGTCTCAGTGCGATGGATCTCAGTCTCAGTGCTATGGATCTCACTCTCAGCATGATGGATCTCAGTCTCAGTGCTATGGATCTCAGTCTCAGCACGAGGGATCTCAGTCTCAGCATCATGGAACTGAGCAGGTGGATCTCAGTCTCAGCATGATGGATCTCAGTCTCAGCATGATTGGTGTCAGCCTCAGTGCAATGCATCTCATTCTCAGCATGATGGATCTGAGCAGGTCTATCTCAGTCTCAGCATGATGGATCTCAGCCTCAGTGCAATGGATCTAAGTCTCAGCATGATGGATCTGAGCAAGTGGATCTCAGTTTGAGCATGATGGAACTGAGCAGGTGGATCTCAGTCTCAGCAGGATGGATCTCAGACGCAGCATGATGGATCTGAGCATGTGGATCTCAGTCTCAGCATGATGGATCTCAGTCTGAGCATGATGGATCTCAGTCTCAGCATGATGGATCTGAGCAGGTGCATCTCAGTCTCAGCATGATGGATCTCAGAATCTGCACGATGGATCTAAGCAGGTCGATCTCAGTCTCAGCATGATGGATCTCAGTCTCAGCATGATGGATCGCATATCTCAGTGCGCTGGATGTCAGTCTCGGCAAGATGGATCTGAGGACGTGGATCTCAGTCGCAGCATGATGGATCTCAGTCTCAGTGCAATGGTTCTCAGTCTCAGTGCAATGCATCTCCGTCTCAGCATGATGGATCTGAGCAGGTCGATCTCAGTCTCAGCATGATGGATCTGAGCAGGTGGATCTCAGTCTCAGTATGATGGATCTCAGCCTCAGTGCAATGGATCTCAGTTTCAGCACGATGGATCTCAGTCTCAGCACGATGGATCTCAGTCTCAGCACGATGGATCTCAGTCATTGCGCGATGGATCTCAGTCTCAGTGCGATGGATCTCAGTCTCGGCATGATCGATTTTAGCAGCTGGATCTCAGTCTCAGCACGATGGATCTCAGCCTCAGCATGATGGATCTCAGTCTCAGTGCGATGGATCTCAGTCTCAGTGCGATAGATCTCAGTCTCATTTCTATGGATCTCACTCTCAGCATGATGGATCTCAGTCTCAGGGCGATGGATCTCAGTCTCAGCACGAGGGATCTCAGTCTCAGCATGATGGATCTGAGCAGGTGGATTCCAGTCTCATCGTGAAGGATCGCAGTCTCAGCATGATGGAACTCAGCCTCAGTGCAATGGATCTCAGTCTCAGCATGATGGATCTCAGTCTCAGCATGATGGATCTCAGTCTCAGGGCGATGGATGTCAGTCTCGACATGATGGATCTGAGAGGTGGATCTCAGTCTCAGCATGATGCATCTCAGCCTCAGCACGATGGATCTCAGTCTCAGTGCGATGGATCTCAGTCTCAGCATGATGGATCTCAGTCTCAGCATGATGGATCTTAGTCTCAGCATGATGGATCTCAGTCTCAGTATGATGGATCTCAGCCTCAGAGCAATGGATCTCAGTCTCAGCACGATGGAACTCAGTCTCAGCACGATGGATCTCAGTCTCAGTGCGATGGATCTCAGTCTCAGTGCGATGAATCTCAGTCTCAGTGCGATTGATCTCAGTCTCAGTGCTATGGATCTCACTCTTAGCATGATGGATCTCAGTCTCAGTGCGATGGATCTCAGTCTCAGCACGATGGATCTCAGTCTCAGCATGATGGATCTGAGCAGGTGGATTTCAGTCTCAGCGTGATGGATCTCAGTCTCAGCATGATGGATCTCAGCCTCAGTGCAATGGATCTCAGTCTCAGCATGATGGATCTCAGTCTCAGTGCTATGGATCTCACTCTCAGCATGATGGATCTCAGTCTCAGTGCTATGGATCTCAGTCTCAGCACGAGGGATCTCAGTCTCAGCATCATGGAACTGAGCAGGTGGATCTCAGTCTCAGCATGATGGATCTCAGTCTCAGCATGATTGGTGTCAGCCTCAGTGCAATGCATCTCAATCTCAGCATGATGGATCTGAGCAGGTGGATCACAGTCTCAGCATGATGGATCTCAGCCTCAGTGCAATGGATCTCAGTCTCAGCATATTGGATCTGAGCTAGTGATTCTCAGTCCCAGCGTGATGGATCTCAGTCTCAGCATGATGGACCTGAGCAGGTCGATCTCAGTCTCAGCACGATGGATCTCAGTCGAAGTGCAATGAATCTAAATCTCATCACGATGGATCTCAGCCTCAGTGCGATGGATCTCAGTCTCAAAAATGGATCTCAGTCTCAGCATGATGGATCTCAGTCTCAGCATGATGGATCTCAGTCTAAGCATGATGGATCTCAATCTCAGTGCGATTGATCTCGGTCTCAGCATGAAGGATCTCAGTCTCAGCATGATGGATCTCAGTCTCAGCATGATGGATCTCAGTCTCAGCATAATGGATCTCAGTCTCAGCAAGATGGATCTCAGTATCAGAACGATGGATCTCAGTCTCAGTGCTATGGATCTCAGTCTCAGCATGATGGATCTCAGTCTCAGTGCGATGGATCTCAGTCTCAGCACGAGGGATCTCAGTCTCAGCATGATGGACCTGAGCAGGTGGATTTCTGTCTCAGCGTGATGGATCTCAGTCTCAGCATGATGGATCTCAGCCTCAGTGCAATGGATCTCAGTCTCAGCATGATGGATCTCAGTCTCAGCATGATGGATCTCAGTCTCAGGGCGATGGATCTCAGTCTCGACATGATGGATCTGAGCAGGTGGATCTCTGTCTCAGTATGATGGATCTCAGCCTCAGAGCAATGGATCTCAGTCTCAGCACGATGGAACTCAGTCTCAGCACGAAGGATCTCAGTCTCATTGCGATGGATCTCAGTCTCAATGTGATGGATCGCAGTCTCAGTATGATGGATCTCAGTCTCAACACGATGGATTCTCAGTCTCAGCAGGATGGATCTCAGTCTCGGCACAATGGATCTCAGTCTCAGCGCGATAGATCTCAGCCTCAGTGCGATGGATCTGTCTCAGTGCGATGGATCTCAGTCTCAGCATGATGGATCTTAGTCTCAGCATGATGGATCTCAGTCTCAGTGCGATGGATTTCATTCTCAGCACGATGGATCTCAGCCTCAGCATGATGGATCTCAGTCTCAGTGCGATGGATCTCAGTCTCATTGCTATGGATCTCACTCTCAGCATGATGGATCTCAGTCTCAGGGCGATGGATCTCAGTCTCAGCACGAGGGATCACAGTCTCAGCATGATGGATCTGAGCAGGTGGATTTCAGTCTCATCGTGATGGATCGCAGTCTCAGCATGATGGAACTCAGCCTCAGTGCAATGGATATCAGTCTCAGCATGATGGATCTCAGTCTCAGCATGATGGATCTCAGTCTCAGGGCGATGGATCTCAGTCTCGACATGATGGATCTGAGAGGTGGATCTCAGTCTCAGCATGATGGATCTCAGTCTCAAAACGATGAATCTCAGTCTCAGCATGATGGATCTCAGTCTCAGCATGATGCATCTCAGTCTCAACATGATGGATCCCAGTCTCAGTATGATGGATCTCAGCCTCAGAGCAATGGATCTCAGTCTCAGTGCGATGGATCTCAGTCTCAGTGCGATGGATCTCAGTCTCAGCATGATGGATCTCAGTCTCAACATGATGGATCCCAGTCTCAGTATGATGGATCTCAGCCTCAGAGCAATGGATCTCAGTCTCAGCACGATGGAACTCAGTCTCAGCACGATGGATCTCAGTCTCAGCATGATGGATCTCAGTCTCAGCATGATGGATGTCAGTCTCAGCATGATGGATCTCAGTCTCAGCATGATGGATCTCAGTCTCAGTGCGATGGATCTCAGTCTCAGTGAGAAGGATCGCAGTCTCAGTATGATGGATCTCAGTCTCAGCATGATGGATCTCAGTCTCCACACGATGAATCTCAGTCTCAGCATGATGGATCTCAGTCTCAGCACGATGGAACTCAGTCTCAGCACGATGGATCTCAGTCTCAGTGCGATGGATCTCAGTCTCAGTGTGATGGATCGCAGTCTCAGTATGATGGATCTCAGTCTCAGCACGATGGATCTCAGTCTCAGCATGACGAATCTCAGTCTCAGCGTGATGGATCTCAGTCTAAGCGTGATGGATCTTTGCAGGTGAATCACAGTCTCAGTGCGATGGATTCCAGTCTCAGCATCATGGATCTCAGTCTCAGCATGATGGATCTCAGTCTCAGTGCGATAGATCTCAGTCTCAGCACGATGGATCTCAGTCTCAGTGCGATGGATCTCAGTCTCAGTGCGATGGATCTCAGTCTCAGTGCTATGGATCTCACTCTCAGCATGATGGATCTCAGTCTCAGTGCTATGGATCTCAGTCTCAGCACGAGGGATCTCAGTCTCAGCATCATGGAACTGAGCAGGTGGATCTCAGTCTCAGCATGATGGATCTCAGTCTCAGCATGATTGGTGTCAGCCTCAGTGCAATGCATCTCATTCTCAGCATGATGGATCTGAGCAGGTGGATCACAATCTCAGCATGATGGATCTCAGTCTCAGCACGATGGATCTCAGTCTCAGAACGATGGATCTCAGTCATTGCGCGATGGATCTCAGTCTCAGTGCGATGGATCTCAGTCTCGGCATGATCGATTTTAGCAGCTGGATCTCAGTCTCAGCACGATGGATCTCAGCCTCAGCATGATGGATCTCAGTCTCAGTGCGATGGATCTCAGTCTCAGTGCGATAGATCTCAGTCTCATTGCTATGGATCTCACTCTCAGCATGATGGATCTCAGTCTCAGGGCGATGGATCTCAGTCTCAGCACGAGGGATCTCAGTCTCAGCATGATGGATCTGAGCAGGTGGATTCCAGTCTCATCGTGAAGGATCGCAGTCTCAGCATGATGGAACTCAGGCTCAGTGCAATGGATCTCAGTCTCAGCATGATGGATCTCAGTCTCAGCATGATGGATCTCAGTCTCAGGGCGATGGATCTCAGTCTCGACATGATGGATCTGAGAGGTGCATCTCAGTCTCAGCATGATGGATCTCAGTCTCAAAACGATGAATCTCAGTCTCAGCATGATGGATTTCAGTCTCAGCATGATGCATCTCAGCCTCAGCACGATGGATCTCAGTCTCAGCATGATGGATCTCAGTCTCAGCAGGATGGATCTCAGTCTCAGTATGATGGATCTCAGCCTCAGAGCAATGGATCTCAGTCTCAGTGCGATGGATCTCAGTCTCAGTGTGATGGATCGCAGTCTCAGTATGATGGATCTCAGTCTCAACACGATGGATCTCAGTCTCAACATGACGAATCTCAGTCTCAGCGTGATGGATCTCAGTCTCAGCGTGATGGATCTCTGTCTCAGCGCGATGGATCTCAGTCTCAGTGCGATGGATCTCAGTCTCAGCACGAGGGATCTCAGTCTCAGCATGATGGATCTTTGCAGGTGAATCACAGTCTCAGTGCGATGGATTCCAGTCTCAGCATCATGGATCTCAGTCTCAGAGCGATGGATCTCAGTCTCAGCATGATGGATCTCAGTCTCAGCATGATGGATCTCAGTCTCAGCATGATGGATCTCAGTCTCAGCATGATGGATCTCATTCTCAGTGCGATGGATCTCAGTCTCAGTGAGAAGGATCGCAGTCTCAGTATGATGGATCTCAGTCTCAGCACGATGGATCTCAGTCTCAACATGATGGATCTCAGTCTCAGCAGGATGGATCTCAGTCTCGGCACAATGGATCTCAGTCTCAGCGCGATAGATCTCAGCCTCAGTGCGATGGATCTGTCTCAGTGCGATGGATCTCAGTCTCAGCATGATGGATCTTAGTCTCAGCATGATGGATCTCAGTCTCAGTGCGATGGATTTCAGTCTCAGCACGATGGATCTCAGCCTCAGCATGATGGATCTCAGTCTCAGTGCGATGGATCTCAGTCTCAGTGCGATGGATCTCAGTCTCATTGCTATGGATCTCACTCTCAGCATGATGGATCTCAGTCTCAGGGCGATGGATCTCAGTCTCAGCACGAGGGATCACAGTCTCAGCATGATGGATCTGAGAAGGTGGATTTCAGTCTCATCGTGATGGATCGCAGTCTCAGCATGATGGAACTCAGCCTCAGTGCAATGGATATCAGTCTCAGCATGATGGATCTCAGTCTCAGCATGATGGATCTCAGTCTCAGAGCGATGGATCTCAGTCTCGACATGATGGATCTGAGAGGTGGATCTCAGTCTCAGCATGATGGATCTCAGTCTCAAAACGATGAATCTCAGTCTCAGCATGATGGATCTCAGTCTCAGCATGATGCATCTCAGCCTCAGCACGATGGATCTCAGTCTCAGTGCGATGGATCTCAGTCTCAGTGCGATGGATCTCAGTCTCAGCATGATGGATCTCAGTCTCAGCATGATGGATCCCAGTCTCAGTATGATGGATCTCAGCCTCAGAGCAATGGATCTCAGTCTCAGCACGATGGAACTCAGTCTCAGCACGATGGATCTCAGTCTCAGCATGATGGATCTCAGTCTCAGCATGATGGATCTCAGTCTCAGCATGAAGGATCTCAGTCTCAGCATGATGGATCTCAGTCTCAGCATGATGGATCTCAGTCTCAGCAAGATGGATCTCAGTATCAGAACGATGGATCTCAGTCTCAGTGCTATGGATCTCAGTCTCAGCATGATGGATCTCAGTCTCAGTGCGATGGATCTCAGTCTCAGCACGAGGGATCTCAGTCTCAGCATGATGGACCTGAGCAGGTGGATTTCAGTCTCAGCGTGATGGATCTCAGTCTCAGAATGATGGATCTCAGCCTCAGTGCAATGGATCTCAGTCTCAGCATGATGGATCTCAGTCTCAGCATGATGGATCTCAGTCTCAGGGCGATGGATCTCAGTCTCGACATGATGGATCTGAGCAGGTGGATCTCTGTCTCAGTATGATGGATCTCAGCCTCAGAGCAATGGATCTCAGTCTCAGCACGATGGAACTCAGTCTCAGCACGAAGGATCTCAGTCTCAGTGCGATGGATCTCAGTCTCAATGTGATGGATCGCAGTCTCAGTATGATGGATCTCAGTCTCAACACGATGGATCTCAGTCTCAGCATGACGAATCTCAGTCTCAGCGTGATGGATCTCAGTCTCAGCGTGATGGATCTCAGTCTCAGCGCGATGGATCTCAGTCTCAGTGCGATGGATCTCAGTCTCAGTGTGATGGATCTCAGTCTCAGCATGATGGATCTCAGTCTCAGTGCGATGGATCTCAGTCTCAGCACGAGGGATCTCAGTCTCAGCATGATGGATCTTTGCAGGTGAATCACAGTCTCAGTGCGATGGATTCCCGTCTCAGCATCATGGATCTCAGTCTCAGAGCGATGGATCTCAGTCTCAGCATGATGGATCTCAGTCTCACCATGATGGATCTCAGTCTCAGCATGATGGATCTCAGTCTCAGCATGATGGATCTCAGTCTCAGTGCGATGGATCTCAGTCTCAGTGAGAAGGATCGCAGCCTCAGTATGATGGATCTCAGTCTCAGCACGATGGATCTCAGTCTCAGCATGATGGATCTCAGTCTCAACATGATGGATCTCAGTCTCAGCAGGATGGATCTCAGTCTCAGTGTGATGGATCTCAGTCTCAGCGTGATGGATCTCAGACTCAGCGCGATGGATTTCAGTCTCAGTGCGATGTATCTCAGTCTCAGTGTGATGGATCTCAGTCTCAGCATGATGGATCTCAGTCTCAGTGCGATGGATCTCAGTCTCAGCACGAGGGATCTCACTCTCAGCATGATGGATCTTTGCAGGTGAATCACAGTCTCAGTGCGATGGATTCCAGTCTCAGCATCATGGATCTCAGTCTCAGAGCGATGGATCTCAGTCTCAGCATGATGGATCTCAGTCTCAGCATGATGGATCTCAGTCTCAGCATGATGGATCTCAGTCTCAGCATGATGGATCTCATTCTCAGTGCGATGGATCTCAGTCTCAGTGAGAAGGATCGCAGTCTCAGTATGATGGATCTCAGTCTCAGCACGATGGATCTCAGTCTCAACACGATGAATCTCAGTCTCAGCATGATGGATCTCAGTCTCAACATGATGGATCTCAGTCTCAGCAGGATGGATCTCAGTCTCGGCACAATGGATCTCAGTCTCAGCGCGATAGATCTCAGCCTCAGTGCGATGGATCTGTCTCAGTGCGATGGATCTCAGTCTCAGCATGATGGATCTTAGTCTCAGCATGATGGATCTCAGTCTCAGTGCGATGGATTTCAGTCTCAGCACGATGGATCTCAGCCTCAGCATGATGGATCTCAGTCTCAGTGCGATGGATCTCAGTCTCAGTGCGATGGATCTCAGTCTCATTGCTATGGATCTCACTCTCAGCATGATGGATCTCAGTCTCAGGGCGATGGATCTCAGTCTCAGCACGAGGGATCACAGTCTCAGCATGATGGATCTGAGCAGGTGGATTTCAGTCTCATCGTGATGGATCGCAGTCTCAGCATGATGGAACTCAGCCTCAGTGCAATGGATATCAGTCTCAGCATGATGGATCTCAGTCTCAGCATGATGGATCTCAGTCTCAGGGCGATGGATCTCAGTCTCGACATGATGGATCTGAGAGGTGGATCTCAGTCTCAGCATGATGGATCTCAGTCTCAAAACGATGAATCTCAGTCTCAGCATGATGGATCTCAGTCTCAGCATGATGCATCTCAGCCTCAGCACGATGGATCTCAGTCTCAGTGCGATGGATCTCAGTCTCAGTGCGATGGATCTCAGTCTCAGCATGATGGATCTCAGTCTCAACATGATGGATCCCAGTCTCAGTATGATGGATCTCAGCCTCAGAGCAATGGATCTCAGTCCCAGCACGATGGAACTCAGTCTCAGCACGATGGATCTCAGTCTCAGCATGATGGATCTCAGTCCCAGCATGATGGATGTCAGTCTCAGCATGATGGATCTCAGTCTCAGCATGATGGATCTCAGTCTCAGTGCGATGGATCTCAGTCTCAGTGAGAAGGATCGCAGTCTCAGTATGATGGATCTCAGTCTCAGCACGATGGATCTCAGTCTCCACACGATGAATCTCAGTCTCAGCATGATGGATCTCAGTCTCAGCACGATGGAACTCAGTCTCAGCACGATGGATCTCAGTCTCAGTGCGATGGATCTCAGTCTCAGTGTGATGGATCGCAGTCTCAGTATGATGGATCTCAGTCTCAGCACGATGGATCTCAGTCTCAGCATGACGAATCTCAGTCTCAGCGTGATGGATCTCAGTCTAAGCGTGATGGATCTTTGCAGGTGAATCACAGTCTCAGTGCGATGGATTCCAGTCTCAGCATCATGGATCTCAGTCTCAGCATGATGGATCTCAGTCTCAGTGCGATAGATCTCAGTCTCAGCACGATGGATCTCAGTCTCAGTGCGATGGATCTCAGTCTCAGTGCGATGGATCTCAGTCTCAGTGCTATGGATCTCACTCTCAGCATGATGGATCTCAGTCTCAGTGCTATGGATCTCAGTCTCAGCACGAGGGATCTCAGTCTCAGCATCATGGAACTGAGCAGGTGGATCTCAGTCTCAGCATGATGGATCTCAGTCTCAGCATGATTGGTGTCAGCCTCAGTGCAATGCATCTCATTCTCAGCATGATGGATCTGAGCAGGTGGATCACAATCTCAGCATGATGGATCTCAGCCTCAGTGCAATGGATCTCAGTCTCAGCATATTGGATCTGAGCAAGTGATTCTCAGTCTCAGCGTGATGGATCTCAGTCTCAGCATGATGGATCTGAGCAGGTCGATCTCAGTCTCAGCATGATGGATCTCAGCCTCAGTGCAATGGATCTAAGTCTCAGCATGATGGATCTGAGCAAGTGGATCTCAGTTTGAGCATAATGGAACTGAGCAGGTGGATCTCAGTCTCAGCATAATGGATCTCAGTCTGAGCATGATGGATCTCAGTCTCAGCATGATGGATCTGAGCAGGTGCATCTCAGTCTCAGCATGATGGATCTCAGAATCTGCATGATGGATCTAAGCAGGTCGATCTCAGTCTCAGCATGATGGATCTGAGCAGGTGGATCTCAGTCTCAGTATGATGGATCTCAGCCTCAGTGCAATGGATCTCAGTGTCAGCACGATGGATCTCAGTCTCAGCATGATGGATCGCATATCTCAGTGCGCTGGATGTCAGTCTCGGCAAGATGGATCTGAGGACGTGGATCTCAGTCGCAGCATGATGGATCTCAGTCTCAGTGCAATGGTTCTCAGTCTCAGTACAATGGATCTCAGTCTCAGCATGATGGATCTGAGCAGGTCGATCTCAGTCTCAGCATGATGGATCTGAGCAGGTGGATCTCAGTCTCAGTATGATGGATCTCAGCCTCAGTGCAATGGATCTCAGTTTCAGCACGATGGATCTCAGTCTCAGCACGATGGATCTCAGTCTCAGAACGATGGATCTCAGTCATTGCGCGATGGATCTCAGTCTCAGTGCGATGGATCTCAGTCTCGGCATGATCGATTATAGCAGCTGGATCTCAGTCTCAGCACGATGGATCTCAGCCTCAGCATGATGGATCTCAGTCTCAGTGCGATGGATCTCAGTCTCAGTGCGATAGATCTCAGTCTCATTGCTATGGATCTCACTCTCAGCATGATGGATCTCAGTCTCAGGGCGATGGATCTCAGTCTCAGCACGAGGGATCTCAGTCTCAGCATGATGGATCTGAGCAGGTGGATTCCAGTCTCATCGTGAAGGATCGCAGTCTCAGCATGATGGAACTCAGGCTCAGTGCAATGGATCTCAGTCTCAGCATGATGGATCTCAGTCTCAGCATGATGGATCTCAGTCTCAGGGCGATGGATCTCAGTCTCGACATGATGGATCTGAGAGGTGCATCTCAGTCTCAGCATGATGGATCTCAGTCTCAGCATGATGGATCTCATTCTCAGTGCGATGGATCTCAGTCTCAGTGAGAAGGATCGCAGTCTCAGTATAATGGATCTCAGACTCAGCACGATGGATCTCAGTCTCAACACGATGAATCTCAGTCTCAGCATGATGGATCTCAGTCTCAACATGATGGATCTCAGTCTCAGCGGGATGGATCTCAGTCTCGGCACAATGGATCTCAGTCTCAGCGCGATAGATCTCAGCCTCAGTGCGATGGATCTGTCTCAGTGCGATGGATCTCAGTCTCAGCATGATGGATCTTAGTCTCAGCATGATGGATCTCAGTCTCAGTGCGATGGATTTCAGTCTCAGCACGATGGATCTCAGTCTCAGCATGATGGATCTCAGTCTCAGTGCGATGGATCTCAGTCTCAGTGCGATGGATCTCAGTCTCATTGCTAAGGATCTCAATCTCAGCATGATGGATCTCAGTCTCAGGGCGATGGATCTCACTCTTAGCATGATGGATCTCAGTCTCAGTGCGATGGATATCAGTCTCAGCACGATGGATCTCAGTCTCAGCATGATGGATCTGAGCAGGTGGATTTCAGTCTCAGCGTGATGGATCTCAGTCTCAGCGTGATGGATCTCAGCCTCAGTGCAATGGATCTCAGTCTCAGCATGATGGATCTCAGTCTCAGTGCGATGGATCTCAGTCTCAGTGTGATGGATCTCAGTCTCAGCATGATGGATCTCAGTCTCAGTGCGATGGATCTCAGTCTCAGCACGAGGGATCTCAGTCTCAGCATGATGGATCTTTGCAGGTGAATCACAGTCTCAGTGCGCTGGATTCCAGTCTCAGCATCATGGATCTCAGTCTCAGAGCGATGGATCTCAGTCTCAGCATGATGGATCTCAGTCTCAGCATGGTGGATCTCAGTCTCAGCATGATGGATCTCAGTCTCAGCATGATGGATCTCATTCTCAGTGCGATGGATCTCAGTCTCAGTGAGAAGGATCGCAGTCTCAGTATGATGGATCTCAGTCTCAGCACGATGGATCTCAGTCTCAACACGATGAATCTCAGTCTCAGCATGATGGATCTCAGTCTCAACATGATGGATCTCAGTCTCAGCAGGTTGGATCTCAGTCTCGGCACAATAGATCTCAGTCTCAGCGCGATAGATCTCAGCCTCAGTGCGATGGATCTGTCTCAGTGCGATGGATCTCAGTCTCAGCATGATGGATCTTAGTCTCAGCATGATGGATCTCAGTCTCAGTGCGATGGATTTCAGTCTCAGCACGATGGATCTCAGCCTCAGCATGATGGATCTCAGTCTCAGTGCGATGGATCTCAGTCTCAGTGCGATGGATCTCAGTCTCATTGCTATGGATCTCACTCTCAGCATGATGGATCTCAGTCTCAGGGCGATGGATCTCAGTCTCAGCACGAGGGATCACAGTCTCAGCATGATGGATCTGAGCAGGTGGATTTCAGTCTCATCGTGATGGATCGCAGTCTCAGCATGATGGAACTCAGCCTCAGTGCAATGGATATCAGTCTCAGCATGATGGATCTCAGTCTCAGCATGATGGATCTCAGTCTCAGGGCGATGGATCTCAGTCTCGACATGATGGATCTGAGAGGTGGATCTCAGTCTCAGCATGATGGATCTCAGTCTCAAAACGATGAATCTCAGTCTCAGCATGATGGATCTCAGTCTAAGCATGATGCATCTCAGCCTCAGCACGATGGATCTCAGTCTCAGTGCGATGGATCTCAGTCTCAGTGCGATGGATCTCAGTCTCAGTATGATGGATCTCAGCCTCAGAGCAATGGATCTCAGTCTCAGCACGATGGAACTCAGTCTCAGCACGATGGATCTCAGTCTCAGTGCGATGGATCTCAGTCTCAGTGTGATGGATCGCAGTCTCAGTATGATGGATCTCAGTCTCAAAACGATGGATCTCAGTCTCAACATGACGAATCTCAGTCTCAGCGTGATGGATCTCAGTCTTAGCGTGATGGATCTCAGTCTCAGCGCGATGGATCTCAGTCTCAGTGCGATGGATCTCAGTCTCAGTGTGATGGATCTCAGTCTCAGTATGATGGATCTCAGTCTCAGTGCGATGGATCTCAGTCTCAGCACGAGGGATCTCAGTCTCAGCATAATGGCTCTTTGCAGGTGAATCACAGTCTCAGTGCGATGGATGTCAGTCTCAGCATCATGGATCTCAGTCTCAGCATGATGGATCTCAGTCTCAGTGCGATAGATCTCAGTCTCAGCACGATGGATCTCAGTCTCAGTGCGATGGATCTCAGTCTCAGTGCGATGGATCTCAGTCTCAGCATGATGGATCTCAGTCTCAGTATGATGGATCTCAGCCTCAGAGCAATGGATCTCAGTCTCAGCACGATGGAACTCAGTCTCAGCACGATGGATCTCAGTCTCAGTGCGATGGATCTCAGTCTCAGTGCGATGAATCTCAGTCTCAGTGCGATTGATCTCAGTCTCAGTGCTATGGATCTCACTCTTAGCATGATGGATCTCAGTCTCAGTGCGATGGATCTCAGTCTCAGCACGATGGATCTCAGTCTCAGCATGATGGATCTGAGCAGGTGGATTTCAGTCTCAGCGTGATGGATCTCAGTCTCAGCATGATGGATCTCAGCCTCAGTGCAATGGATCTCAGTCTCAGCATGATGGATCTCAGTCTCAGTGCTATGGATCTCACTCTCAGCATGATGGATCTCAGTCTCAGTGCTATGGATCTCAGTCTCAGCACGAGGGATCTCAGTCTCAGCATCATGGAACTGAGCAGGTGGATCTCAGTCTCAGCATGATGGATCTCAGTCTCAGCATGATTGGTGTCAGCCTCAGTGCAATGCATCTCAATCTCAGCATGATGGATCTGAGCAGGTGGATCACAGTCTCAGCATGATGGATCTCAGCCTCAGTGCAATGGATCTCAGTCTCAGCATATTGGATCTGAGCTAGTGATTCTCAGTCCCAGCGTGATGGATCTCAGTCTCAGCATGATGGACCTGAGCAGGTCGATCTCAGTCTCAGCACGATGGATCTCAGTCGAAGTGCAATGAATCTAAATCTCATCACGATGGATCTCAGCCTCAGTGCGATGGATCTCAGTCTCAAAAATGGATCTCAGTCTCAGCATGATGGATCTCAGTCTCAGCATGATGGATCTCAGTCTAAGCATGATGGATCTCAATCTCAGTGCGATTGATCTCGGTCTCAGCATGAAGGATCTCAGTCTCAGCATGATGGATCTCAGTCTCAGCATGATGGATCTCAGTCTCAGCATAATGGATCTCAGTCTCAGCAAGATGGATCTCAGTATCAGAACGATGGATCTCAGTCTCAGTGCTATGGATCTCAGTCTCAGCATGATGGATCTCAGTCTCAGTGCGATGGATCTCAGTCTCAGCACGAGGGATCTCAGTCTCAGCATGATGGACCTGAGCAGGTGGATTTCTGTCTCAGCGTGATGGATCTCAGTCTCAGCATGATGGATCTCAGCCTCAGTGCAATGGATCTCAGTCTCAGCATGATGGATCTCAGTCTCAGCATGATGGATCTCAGTCTCAGGGCGATGGATCTCAGTCTCGACATGATGGATCTGAGCAGGTGGATCTCTGTCTCAGTATGATGGATCTCAGCCTCAGAGCAATGGATCTCAGTCTCAGCACGATGGAACTCAGTCTCAGCACGAAGGATCTCAGTCTCATTGCGATGGATCTCAGTCTCAATGTGATGGATCGCAGTCTCAGTATGATGGATCTCAGTCTCAACACGATGGATTCTCAGTCTCAGCAGGATGGATCTCAGTCTCGGCACAATGGATCTCAGTCTCAGCGCGATAGATCTCAGCCTCAGTGCGATGGATCTGTCTCAGTGCGATGGATCTCAGTCTCAGCATGATGGATCTTAGTCTCAGCATGATGGATCTCAGTCTCAGTGCGATGGATTTCATTCTCAGCACGATGGATCTCAGCCTCAGCATGATGGATCTCAGTCTCAGTGCGATGGATCTCAGTCTCATTGCTATGGATCTCACTCTCAGCATGATGGATCTCAGTCTCAGGGCGATGGATCTCAGTCTCAGCACGAGGGATCACAGTCTCAGCATGATGGATCTGAGCAGGTGGATTTCAGTCTCATCGTGATGGATCGCAGTCTCAGCATGATGGAACTCAGCCTCAGTGCAATGGATATCAGTCTCAGCATGATGGATCTCAGTCTCAGCATGATGGATCTCAGTCTCAGGGCGATGGATCTCAGTCTCGACATGATGGATCTGAGAGGTGGATCTCAGTCTCAGCATGATGGATCTCAGTCTCAAAACGATGAATCTCAGTCTCAGCATGATGGATCTCAGTCTCAGCATGATGCATCTCAGTCTCAACATGATGGATCCCAGTCTCAGTATGATGGATCTCAGCCTCAGAGCAATGGATCTCAGTCTCAGTGCGATGGATCTCAGTCTCAGTGCGATGGATCTCAGTCTCAGCATGATGGATCTCAGTCTCAACATGATGGATCCCAGTCTCAGTATGATGGATCTCAGCCTCAGAGCAATGGATCTCAGTCTCAGCACGATGGAACTCAGTCTCAGCACGATGGATCTCAGTCTCAGCATGATGGATCTCAGTCTCAGCATGATGGATGTCAGTCTCAGCATGATGGATCTCAGTCTCAGCATGATGGATCTCAGTCTCAGTGCGATGGATCTCAGTCTCAGTGAGAAGGATCGCAGTCTCAGTATGATGGATCTCAGTCTCAGCATGATGGATCTCAGTCTCCACACGATGAATCTCAGTCTCAGCATGATGGATCTCAGTCTCAGCACGATGGAACTCAGTCTCAGCACGATGGATCTCAGTCTCAGTGCGATGGATCTCAGTCTCAGTGTGATGGATCGCAGTCTCAGTATGATGGATCTCAGTCTCAGCACGATGGATCTCAGTCTCAGCATGACGAATCTCAGTCTCAGCGTGATGGATCTCAGTCTAAGCGTGATGGATCTTTGCAGGTGAATCACAGTCTCAGTGCGATGGATTCCAGTCTCAGCATCATGGATCTCAGTCTCAGCATGATGGATCTCAGTCTCAGTGCGATAGATCTCAGTCTCAGCACGATGGATCTCAGTCTCAGTGCGATGGATCTCAGTCTCAGTGCGATGGATCTCAGTCTCAGTGCTATGGATCTCACTCTCAGCATGATGGATCTCAGTCTCAGTGCTATGGATCTCAGTCTCAGCACGAGGGATCTCAGTCTCAGCATCATGGAACTGAGCAGGTGGATCTCAGTCTCAGCATGATGGATCTCAGTCTCAGCATGATTGGTGTCAGCCTCAGTGCAATGCATCTCATTCTCAGCATGATGGATCTGAGCAGGTGGATCACAATCTCAGCATGATGGATCTCAGTCTCAGCACGATGGATCTCAGTCTCAGAACGATGGATCTCAGTCATTGCGCGATGGATCTCAGTCTCAGTGCGATGGATCTCAGTCTCGGCATGATCGATTTTAGCAGCTGGATCTCAGTCTCAGCACGATGGATCTCAGCCTCAGCATGATGGATCTCAGTCTCAGTGCGATGGATCTCAGTCTCAGTGCGATAGATCTCAGTCTCATTGCTATGGATCTCACTCTCAGCATGATGGATCTCAGTCTCAGGGCGATGGATCTCAGTCTCAGCACGAGGGATCTCAGTCTCAGCATGATGGATCTGAGCAGGTGGATTCCAGTCTCATCGTGAAGGATCGCAGTCTCAGCATGATGGAACTCAGGCTCAGTGCAATGGATCTCAGTCTCAGCATGATGGATCTCAGTCTCAGCATGATGGATCTCAGTCTCAGGGCGATGGATCTCAGTCTCGACATGATGGATCTGAGAGGTGCATCTCAGTCTCAGCATGATGGATCTCAGTCTCAAAACGATGAATCTCAGTCTCAGCATGATGGATTTCAGTCTCAGCATGATGCATCTCAGCCTCAGCACGATGGATCTCAGTCTCAGCATGATGGATCTCAGTCTCAGCAGGATGGATCTCAGTCTCAGTATGATGGATCTCAGCCTCAGAGCAATGGATCTCAGTCTCAGTGCGATGGATCTCAGTCTCAGTGTGATGGATCGCAGTCTCAGTATGATGGATCTCAGTCTCAACACGATGGATCTCAGTCTCAACATGACGAATCTCAGTCTCAGCGTGATGGATCTCAGTCTCAGCGTGATGGATCTCTGTCTCAGCGCGATGGATCTCAGTCTCAGTGCGATGGATCTCAGTCTCAGCACGAGGGATCTCAGTCTCAGCATGATGGATCTTTGCAGGTGAATCACAGTCTCAGTGCGATGGATTCCAGTCTCAGCATCATGGATCTCAGTCTCAGAGCGATGGATCTCAGTCTCAGCATGATGGATCTCAGTCTCAGCATGATGGATCTCAGTCTCAGCATGATGGATCTCAGTCTCAGCATGATGGATCTCATTCTCAGTGCGATGGATCTCAGTCTCAGTGAGAAGGATCGCAGTCTCAGTATGATGGATCTCAGTCTCAGCACGATGGATCTCAGTCTCAACATGATGGATCTCAGTCTCAGCAGGATGGATCTCAGTCTCGGCACAATGGATCTCAGTCTCAGCGCGATAGATCTCAGCCTCAGTGCGATGGATCTGTCTCAGTGCGATGGATCTCAGTCTCAGCATGATGGATCTTAGTCTCAGCATGATGGATCTCAGTCTCAGTGCGATGGATTTCAGTCTCAGCACGATGGATCTCAGCCTCAGCATGATGGATCTCAGTCTCAGTGCGATGGATCTCAGTCTCAGTGCGATGGATCTCAGTCTCATTGCTATGGATCTCACTCTCAGCATGATGGATCTCAGTCTCAGGGCGATGGATCTCAGTCTCAGCACGAGGGATCACAGTCTCAGCATGATGGATCTGAGAAGGTGGATTTCAGTCTCATCGTGATGGATCGCAGTCTCAGCATGATGGAACTCAGCCTCAGTGCAATGGATATCAGTCTCAGCATGATGGATCTCAGTCTCAGCATGATGGATCTCAGTCTCAGAGCGATGGATCTCAGTCTCGACATGATGGATCTGAGAGGTGGATCTCAGTCTCAGCATGATGGATCTCAGTCTCAAAACGATGAATCTCAGTCTCAGCATGATGGATCTCAGTCTCAGCATGATGCATCTCAGCCTCAGCACGATGGATCTCAGTCTCAGTGCGATGGATCTCAGTCTCAGTGCGATGGATCTCAGTCTCAGCATGATGGATCTCAGTCTCAGCATGATGGATCCCAGTCTCAGTATGATGGATCTCAGCCTCAGAGCAATGGATCTCAGTCTCAGCACGATGGAACTCAGTCTCAGCACGATGGATCTCAGTCTCAGCATGATGGATCTCAGTCTCAGCATGATGGATCTCAGTCTCAGCATGAAGGATCTCAGTCTCAGCATGATGGATCTCAGTCTCAGCATGATGGATCTCAGTCTCAGCAAGATGGATCTCAGTATCAGAACGATGGATCTCAGTCTCAGTGCTATGGATCTCAGTCTCAGCATGATGGATCTCAGTCTCAGTGCGATGGATCTCAGTCTCAGCACGAGGGATCTCAGTCTCAGCATGATGGACCTGAGCAGGTGGATTTCAGTCTCAGCGTGATGGATCTCAGTCTCAGAATGATGGATCTCAGCCTCAGTGCAATGGATCTCAGTCTCAGCATGATGGATCTCAGTCTCAGCATGATGGATCTCAGTCTCAGGGCGATGGATCTCAGTCTCGACATGATGGATCTGAGCAGGTGGATCTCTGTCTCAGTATGATGGATCTCAGCCTCAGAGCAATGGATCTCAGTCTCAGCACGATGGAACTCAGTCTCAGCACGAAGGATCTCAGTCTCAGTGCGATGGATCTCAGTCTCAATGTGATGGATCGCAGTCTCAGTATGATGGATCTCAGTCTCAACACGATGGATCTCAGTCTCAGCATGACGAATCTCAGTCTCAGCGTGATGGATCTCAGTCTCAGCGTGATGGATCTCAGTCTCAGCGCGATGGATCTCAGTCTCAGTGCGATGGATCTCAGTCTCAGTGTGATGGATCTCAGTCTCAGCATGATGGATCTCAGTCTCAGTGCGATGGATCTCAGTCTCAGCACGAGGGATCTCAGTCTCAGCATGATGGATCTTTGCAGGTGAATCACAGTCTCAGTGCGATGGATTCCCGTCTCAGCATCATGGATCTCAGTCTCAGAGCGATGGATCTCAGTCTCAGCATGATGGATCTCAGTCTCACCATGATGGATCTCAGTCTCAGCATGATGGATCTCAGTCTCAGCATGATGGATCTCAGTCTCAGTGCGATGGATCTCAGTCTCAGTGAGAAGGATCGCAGCCTCAGTATGATGGATCTCAGTCTCAGCACGATGGATCTCAGTCTCAGCATGATGGATCTCAGTCTCAACATGATGGATCTCAGTCTCAGCAGGATGGATCTCAGTCTCAGTGTGATGGATCTCAGTCTCAGCGTGATGGATCTCAGACTCAGCGCGATGGATTTCAGTCTCAGTGCGATGTATCTCAGTCTCAGTGTGATGGATCTCAGTCTCAGCATGATGGATCTCAGTCTCAGTGCGATGGATCTCAGTCTCAGCACGAGGGATCTCACTCTCAGCATGATGGATCTTTGCAGGTGAATCACAGTCTCAGTGCGATGGATTCCAGTCTCAGCATCATGGATCTCAGTCTCAGAGCGATGGATCTCAGTCTCAGCATGATGGATCTCAGTCTCAGCATGATGGATCTCAGTCTCAGCATGATGGATCTCAGTCTCAGCATGATGGATCTCATTCTCAGTGCGATGGATCTCAGTCTCAGTGAGAAGGATCGCAGTCTCAGTATGATGGATCTCAGTCTCAGCACGATGGATCTCAGTCTCAACACGATGAATCTCAGTCTCAGCATGATGGATCTCAGTCTCAACATGATGGATCTCAGTCTCAGCAGGATGGATCTCAGTCTCGGCACAATGGATCTCAGTCTCAGCGCGATAGATCTCAGCCTCAGTGCGATGGATCTGTCTCAGTGCGATGGATCTCAGTCTCAGCATGATGGATCTTAGTCTCAGCATGATGGATCTCAGTCTCAGTGCGATGGATTTCATTCTCAGCACGATGGATCTCAGCCTCAGCATGATGGATCTCAGTCTCAGTGCGATGGATCTCAGTCTCAGTGCGATGGATCTCAGTCTCATTGCTATGGATCTCACTCTCAGCATGATGGATCTCAGTCTCAGGGCGATGGATCTCAGTCTCAGCACGAGGGATCACAGTCTCAGCATGATGGATCTGAGCAGGTGGATTTCAGTCTCATCGTGATGGATCGCAGTCTCAGCATGATGGAACTCAGCCTCAGTGCAATGGATATCAGTCTCAGCATGATGGATCTCAGTCTCAGCATGATGGATCTCAGTCTCAGGGCGATGGATGTCAGTCTCGACATGATGGATCTGAGAGGTGGATCTCAGTCTCAGCATGATGGATCTCAGTCTCAAAACGATGAATCTCAGTCTCAGCATGATGGATCTCAGTCTCAGCATGATGCATCTCAGCCTCAGCACGATGGATCTCAGTCTCAGTGCGATGGATCTCAGTCTCAGTGCGATGGATCTCAGTCTCAGCATGATGGATCTCAGTCTCAACATGATGGATCCCAGTCTCAGTATGATGGATCTCAGCCTCAGAGCAATGGATCTCAGTCCCAGCACGATGGAACTCAGTCTCAGCACGATGGATCTCAGTCTCAGCATGATGGATCTCAGTCCCAGCATGATGGATGTCAGTCTCAGCATGATGGATCTCAGTCTCAGCATGATGGATCTCAGTCTCAGTGCGATGGATCTCAGTCTCAGTGAGAAGGATCGCAGTCTCAGTATGATGGATCTCAGTCTCAGCACGATGGATCTCAGTCTCCACACGATGAATCTCAGTCTCAGCATGATGGATCTCAGTCTCAGCACGATGGAACTCAGTCTCAGCACGATGGATCTCAGTCTCAGTGCGATGGATCTCAGTCTCAGTGTGATGGATCGCAGTCTCAGTATGATGGATCTCAGTCTCAGCACGATGGATCTCAGTCTCAGCATGACGAATCTCAGTCTCAGCGTGATGGATCTCAGTCTAAGCGTGATGGATCTTTGCAGGTGAATCACAGTCTCAGTGCGATGGATTCCAGTCTCAGCATCATGGATCTCAGTCTCAGCATGATGGATCTCAGTCTCAGTGCGATAGATCTCAGTCTCAGCACGATGGATCTCAGTCTCAGTGCGATGGATCTCAGTCTCAGTGCGATGGATCTCAGTCTCAGTGCTATGGATCTCACTCTCAGCATGATGGATCTCAGTCTCAGTGCTATGGATCTCAGTCTCAGCACGAGGGATCTCAGTCTCAGCATCATGGAACTGAGCAGGTGGATCTCAGTCTCAGCATGATGGATCTCAGTCTCAGCATGATTGGTGTCAGCCTCAGTGCAATGCATCTCATTCTCAGCATGATGGATCTGAGCAGGTGGATCACAATCTCAGCATGATGGATCTCAGCCTCAGTGCAATGGATCTCAGTCTCAGCATATTGGATCTGAGCAAGTGATTCTCAGTCTCAGCGTGATGGATCTCAGTCTCAGCATGATGGATCTGAGCAGGTCGATCTCAGTCTCAGCATGATGGATCTCAGCCTCAGTGCAATGGATCTAAGTCTCAGCATGATGGATCTGAGCAAGTGGATCTCAGTTTGAGCATAATGGAACTGAGCAGGTGGATCTCAGTCTCAGCATAATGGATCTCAGTCTGAGCATGATGGATCTCAGTCTCAGCATGATGGATCTGAGCAGGTGCATCTCAGTCTCAGCATGATGGATCTCAGAATCTGCATGATGGATCTAAGCAGGTCGATCTCAGTCTCAGCATGATGGATCTGAGCAGGTGGATCTCAGTCTCAGTATG
This sequence comes from Cetorhinus maximus, assembly GCF_964194155.1. Lineage (NCBI taxonomy): Eukaryota > Metazoa > Chordata > Chondrichthyes > Lamniformes > Cetorhinidae > Cetorhinus > Cetorhinus maximus. Next base: position 146,751,352 of record NC_135885.1, on the reverse strand, counting down.
ATGGATCTCAGCCTCAGTGCAATGGATCTCAGTGTCAGCACGATGGATCTCAGTCTCAGCATGATGGATCGCATATCTCAGTGCGCTGGATGTCAGTCTCGGCAAGATGGATCTGAGGACGTGGATCTCAGTCGCAGCATGATGGATCTCAGTCTCAGTGCAATGGTTCTCAGTCTCAGTACAATGGATCTCAGTCTCAGCATGATGGATCTGAGCAGGTCGATCTCAGTCTCAGCATGATGGATCTGAGCAGGTGGATCTCAGTCTCAGTATGATGGATCTCAGCCTCAGTGCAATGGATCTCAGTTTCAGCACGATGGATCTCAGTCTCAGCACGATGGATCTCAGTCTCAGAACGATGGATCTCAGTCATTGCGCGATGGATCTCAGTCTCAGTGCGATGGATCTCAGTCTCGGCATGATCGATTATAGCAGCTGGATCTCAGTCTCAGCACGATGGATCTCAGCCTCAGCATGATGGATCTCAGTCTCAGTGCGATGGATCTCAGTCTCAGTGCGATAGATCTCAGTCTCATTGCTATGGATCTCACTCTCAGCATGATGGATCTCAGTCTCAGGGCGATGGATCTCAGTCTCAGCACGAGGGATCTCAGTCTCAGCATGATGGATCTGAGCAGGTGGATTCCAGTCTCATCGTGAAGGATCGCAGTCTCAGCATGATGGAACTCAGGCTCAGTGCAATGGATCTCAGTCTCAGCATGATGGATCTCAGTCTCAGCATGATGGATCTCAGTCTCAGGGCGATGGATCTCAGTCTCGACATGATGGATCTGAGAGGTGCATCTCAGTCTCAGCATGATGGATCTCAGTCTCAGCATGATGGATCTCATTCTCAGTGCGATGGATCTCAGTCTCAGTGAGAAGGATCGCAGTCTCAGTATAATGGATCTCAGACTCAGCACGATGGATCTCAGTCTCAACACGATGAATCTCAGTCTCAGCATGATGGATCTCAGTCTCAACATGATGGATCTCAGTCTCAGCGGGATGGATCTCAGTCTCGGCACAATGGATCTCAGTCTCAGCGCGATAGATCTCAGCCTCAGTGCGATGGATCTGTCTCAGTGCGATGGATCTCAGTCTCAGCATGATGGATCTTAGTCTCAGCATGATGGATCTCAGTCTCAGTGCGATGGATTTCAGTCTCAGCACGATGGATCTCAGTCTCAGCATGATGGATCTCAGTCTCAGTGCGATGGATCTCAGTCTCAGTGCGATGGATCTCAGTCTCATTGCTAAGGATCTCAATCTCAGCATGATGGATCTCAGTCTCAGGGCGATGGATCTCACTCTTAGCATGATGGATCTCAGTCTCAGTGCGATGGATATCAGTCTCAGCACGATGGATCTCAGTCTCAGCATGATGGATCTGAGCAGGTGGATTTCAGTCTCAGCGTGATGGATCTCAGTCTCAGCGTGATGGATCTCAGCCTCAGTGCAATGGATCTCAGTCTCAGCATGATGGATCTCAGTCTCAGTGCGATGGATCTCAGTCTCAGTGTGATGGATCTCAGTCTCAGCATGATGGATCTCAGTCTCAGTGCGATGGATCTCAGTCTCAGCACGAGGGATCTCAGTCTCAGCATGATGGATCTTTGCAGGTGAATCACAGTCTCAGTGCGCTGGATTCCAGTCTCAGCATCATGGATCTCAGTCTCAGAGCGATGGATCTCAGTCTCAGCATGATGGATCTCAGTCTCAGCATGGTGGATCTCAGTCTCAGCATGATGGATCTCAGTCTCAGCATGATGGATCTCATTCTCAGTGCGATGGATCTCAGTCTCAGTGAGAAGGATCGCAGTCTCAGTATGATGGATCTCAGTCTCAGCACGATGGATCTCAGTCTCAACACGATGAATCTCAGTCTCAGCATGATGGATCTCAGTCTCAACATGATGGATCTCAGTCTCAGCAGGTTGGATCTCAGTCTCGGCACAATAGATCTCAGTCTCAGCGCGATAGATCTCAGCCTCAGTGCGATGGATCTGTCTCAGTGCGATGGATCTCAGTCTCAGCATGATGGATCTTAGTCTCAGCATGATGGATCTCAGTCTCAGTGCGATGGATTTCAGTCTCAGCACGATGGATCTCAGCCTCAGCATGATGGATCTCAGTCTCAGTGCGATGGATCTCAGTCTCAGTGCGATGGATCTCAGTCTCATTGCTATGGATCTCACTCTCAGCATGATGGATCTCAGTCTCAGGGCGATGGATCTCAGTCTCAGCACGAGGGATCACAGTCTCAGCATGATGGATCTGAGCAGGTGGATTTCAGTCTCATCGTGATGGATCGCAGTCTCAGCATGATGGAACTCAGCCTCAGTGCAATGGATATCAGTCTCAGCATGATGGATCTCAGTCTCAGCATGATGGATCTCAGTCTCAGGGCGATGGATCTCAGTCTCGACATGATGGATCTGAGAGGTGGATCTCAGTCTCAGCATGATGGATCTCAGTCTCAAAACGATGAATCTCAGTCTCAGCATGATGGATCTCAGTCTAAGCATGATGCATCTCAGCCTCAGCACGATGGATCTCAGTCTCAGTGCGATGGATCTCAGTCTCAGTGCGATGGATCTCAGTCTCAGTATGATGGATCTCAGCCTCAGAGCAATGGATCTCAGTCTCAGCACGATGGAACTCAGTCTCAGCACGATGGATCTCAGTCTCAGTGCGATGGATCTCAGTCTCAGTGTGATGGATCGCAGTCTCAGTATGATGGATCTCAGTCTCAAAACGATGGATCTCAGTCTCAACATGACGAATCTCAGTCTCAGCGTGATGGATCTCAGTCTTAGCGTGATGGATCTCAGTCTCAGCGCGATGGATCTCAGTCTCAGTGCGATGGATCTCAGTCTCAGTGTGATGGATCTCAGTCTCAGTATGATGGATCTCAGTCTCAGTGCGATGGATCTCAGTCTCAGCACGAGGGATCTCAGTCTCAGCATAATGGCTCTTTGCAGGTGAATCACAGTCTCAGTGCGATGGATGTCAGTCTCAGCATCATGGATCTCAGTCTCAGCATGATGGATCTCAGTCTCAGTGCGATAGATCTCAGTCTCAGCACGATGGATCTCAGTCTCAGTGCGATGGATCTCAGTCTCAGTGCGATGGATCTCAGTCTCAGTGCTATGGATCTCACTCTCAGCATGATGGATCTCAGTCTCAGTGCTATGGATCTCAGTCTCAGCACGAGGGATCTCAGTCTCAGCATCATGGAACTGAGCAGGTGGATCTCAGTCTCAGCATGATGGATCTCAGTCTCTGCATGATTGGTGTCAGCCTCAGTGCAATGCATCTCATTCTCAGCATGATGGATCTGAGCAGGTGGATCACAATCTCAGCATGATGGATCTCAGCCTCAGTGCAATGGATCTCAGTCTCAGCATATTGGATCTGAGCAAGTGATTCTCAGTCTCAGCGTGATGGATCTCAGTCTCAGCATGATGGATCTGAGCAGGTCTATCTCAGTCTCAGCATGATGGATCTCAGCCTCAGTGCAATGGATCTAAGTCTCAGCATGATGGATCTGAGCAAGTGGATCTCAATTTGAGCATGATGGAACTGAGCAGGTGGATCTCAGTCTCAGCAGGATGGATCTCAGACGCAGCATGATGGATCTGAGCATGTGGATCTCAGTCTTAGCATAATGGATCTCAGTCTGAGCATGATGGATCTCAGTCTCAGCATGATGGATCTGAGCAGGTGCATCTCAGTCTCAGCATGATGGATCTCAGAATCTGCACGATGGATCTAAGCAGGTCGATCTCAGTCTCAGCATGATGGATCTGAGCAGGTGGATCTCAGTCTCAGTATGATGGATCTCAGCCTCAGTGCAATGGATCTCAGTGTCATCACGATGGATCTCAGTCTCAGCATGATGGATCGCATATCTCAGTGCGCTGGATGTCAGTCTCGGCAAGATGGATCTGAGGACGTGGATCTCAGTCTCAGCATGATGGATCTCAGTCTCAAAACGATGAATCTCAGTCTCAGCATGATGGATTTCAGTCTCAGCATGATGCATCTCAGCCTCAGCACGATGGATCTCAGTCTCAGTGCGATGGATCTCAGTCTCAGTGCGATGGATCTCAGTCTCAGCATGATGGATCTCAGTCTCAGCATGATGGATCCCAGTCTCAGTATGATGGATCTCAGCCTCAGAGCAATGGATCTCAGTCTCAGCACGATGGAACTCAGTCTCAGCACGATGGATCTCAGTCTCAGTGCGATGGATCTCAGTCTCAGTGTGATGGATCGCAGTCTCAGTATGATGGATCTCAGTCTCAAAACGATGGATCTCAGTCTCAACATGACGAATCTCAGTCTCAGCGTGATGGATCTCAGTCTTAGCGTGATGGATCTCAGTCTCAGCGCGATGGATCTCAGTCTCAGTGCGATGGATCTCAGTCTCAGTGTGATGGATCTCAGTCTCAGTATGATGGATCTCAGTCTCAGTGCGATGGATCTCAGTCTCAGCACGAGGGATCTCAGTCTCAGCATGATGGATCTTTGCAGGTGAATCACAGTCTCAGTGCGATGGATTCCAGTCTCAGCATCATGGATCTCAGTCTCAGCATGATGGATCTCAGTCTCAGTGCGATAGATCTCAGTCTCAGCACGATGGATCTCAGTCTCAGTGCGATGGATCTCAGTCTCAGTGCGATGGATCTCAGTCTCAGTGCTATGGATCTCACTCTCAGCATGATGGATCTCAGTCTCAGTGCTATGGATCTCAGTCTCAGCACGAGGGATCTCAGTCTCAGCATCATGGAACTGAGCAGGTGGATCTCAGTCTCAGCATGATGGATCTCAGTCTCTGCATGATTGGTGTCAGCCTCAGTGCAATGCATCTCATTCTCAGCATGATGGATCTGAGCAGGTGGATCACAATCTCAGCATGATGGATCTCAGCCTCAGTGCAATGGATCTCAGTCTCAGCATATTGGATCTGAGCAAGTGATTCTCAGTCTCAGCGTGATGGATCTCAGTCTCAGCATGATGGATCTGAGCAGGTCGATCTCAGTCTCAGCATGATGGATCTCAGCCTCAGTGCAATGGATCTAAGTCTCAGCATGATGGATCTGAGCAAGTGGATCTCAATTTGAGCATGATGGAACTGAGCAGGTGGATCTCAGTCTCAGCAGGATGGATCTCAGACGCAGCATGATGGATCTGAGCATGTGGATCTCAGTCTTAGCATAATGGATCTCAGTCTGAGCATGATGGATCTCAGTCTCAGCATGATGGATCTGAGCAGGTGCATCTCAGTCTCAGCATGATGGATCTCAGAATCTGCACGATGGATCTAAGCAGGTCGATCTCAGTCTCAGCATGATGGATCTGAGCATGTGGATCTCAGTCTCAGTATGATGGATCTCAGCCTCAGTGCAATGGATCTCAGTGTCAGCACGATGGATCTCAGTCTCAGCATGATGGATCGCATATCTCAGTGCGCTGGATGTCAGTCTCGGCAAGATGGATCTGAGGACGTGGATCTCAGTCGCAGCATGATGGATCTCAGTCTCAGTGCAATGGTTCTCAGTCTCAGTGCAATGGATCTCAGTCTCAGCATGATGGATCTGAGCAGGTCGATCTCAGTCTCAGCATGATGGATCTGAGCAGGTGGATCTCAGTCTCAGTATGATGGATCTCAGCCTCAGTGCAATGGATCTCAGTTTCAGCACGATGGATCTCAGTCTCAGCACGATGGATCTCAGTCTCAGCACGATGGATCTCAGTCATTGCGCGATGGATCTCAGCCTCAGTGCGATGGATCTCAGTCTCGGCATGATCGATTTTAGCAGCTGGATCTCAGTCTCAGCACGATGGATCTCAGCCTCAGCATGATGGATCTCAGTCTCAGTGCGATGGATCTCAGTCTCAGTGCGATAGATCTCAGTCTCATTGCTATGGATCTCACTCTCAGCATGATGGATCTCAGTCTCAGGGCGATGGATCTCAGTCTCAGCACGAGGGATCTCAGTCTCAGCATGATGGATCTGAGCAGGTGGATTCCAGTCTCATCGTGAAGGATCGCAGTCTCAGCATGATGGAACTCAGCCTCAGTGCAATGGATCTCAGTCTCAGCATGATGGATCTCAGTCTCAGCATGATGGATCTCAGTCTCAGGGCGATGGATCTCAGTCTCGACATGATGGATCTGAGAGGTGGATCTCAGTCTCAGCATGATGGATCTCAGTCTCAAAACGATGAATCTCAGTCTCAGCATGATGGATTTCAGTCTCAGCATGATGCATCTCAGTCTCAGCACGATGGATCTCAGTCTCAGTGCGATGGATCTCAGTCTCAGCATGATGGATCTCAGTCTCAGCATGATGGATCTTAGTCTCAGCATGATGGATCTCTGTCTCAGTATGATGGATCTCAGTCTCGACATGATGGATCTGAGAGGTGGATCTCAGTCTCAGCATGATGGATCTCAGTCTCAAAACGATGAATCTCAGTCTCAGCATGATGGATTTCAGTCTCAGCATGATGCATCTCAGCCTCAGCACGATGGATCTCAGTCTCAGTGCGATGGATCTCAGTCTCAGCATGATGGATCTCAGTCTCAGCATGATGGATCTTAGTCTCAGCATGATGGATCACAGTCTCAGTATGATGGATCTCAGCCTCAGAGCAATGGATCTCAGTCTCAGCACGATGGAACTCAGTCTCAGCACGATGGATCTCAGTCTCAGTGCGATAGATCTCAGTCTCAGCACGATGGATCTCAGTCTCAGTGCGATGGATCTCAGTCTCAGTGCGATGGATCTCAGTCTCAGTGCTATGGATCTCACTCTCAGCATGATGGATCGCAGTCTCAGTGCTATGGATCTCAGTCTCAGCACGAGGGATCTCAGTCTCAGCATCATGGAACTGAGCAGGTGGATCTCAGTCTCAGCATGATGGATCTCAGTCTCTGCATGATTGGTGTCAGCCTCAGTGCAATGCATCTCATTCTCAGCATGATGGATCTGAGCAGGTGGATCACAATCTCAGCATGATGGATCTCGGCCTCAGTGCAATGGATCTCAGTCTCAGCATATTGGATCTGAGCAAGTGATTCTCAGTCTCAGCGTGATGGATCTCAGTCTCAGCATGATGGATCTGAGCAGGTCGATCTCAGTCTCAGCATGATGGATCTCAGCCTCAGTGCAATGGATCTAAGTCTCAGCATGATGGATCTGAGCAAGTGGATCTCAATTTGAGCATGTTGGAACTGAGCAGGTGGATCTCAGTCTCAGCAGGATGGATCTCAGACGCAGCATGATGGATCTGAGCATGTGGATCTCAGTCTTAGCATAATGGATCTCAGTCTGAGCATGATGGATCTCAGTCTCAGCATGATGGATCTGAGCAGGTGCATCTCAGTCTCAGCATGATGGATCTCAGAATCTGCACGATGGATCTAAGCAGGTCGATCTCAGTCTCAGCATGATGGATCTGAGCAGGTGGATCTCAGTCTCAGTATGATGGATCTCAGCCTCAGTGCAATGGATCTCAGTGTCAGCACGATGGATCTCAGTCTCAGCATGATGGATCGCATATCTCAGTGCGCTGGATGTCAGTCTCGGCAAGATGGATCTGAGGACGTGGATCTCAGTCGCAGCATGATGGATCTCAGTCTCAGTGCAATGGTTCTCAGTCTCAGTGCAATGGATCTCAGTCTCAGCATGATGGATCTGAGCAGGTCGATCTCAGTCTCAGCATGATGGATCTGAGCAGGTGGATCTCAGTCTCAGTATGATGGATCTCAGCCTCAGTGCAATGGATCTCAGTTTCAGCACGATGGATCTCAGTCTCAGCACGATGGATCTCAGTCTCAGCACGATGGATCTCAGTCATTGCGCGATGGATCTCAGCCTCAGTGCGATGGATCTCAGTCTCGGCATGATCGATTTTAGCAGCTGGATCTCAGTCTCAGCACGATGGATCTCAGCCTCAGCATGATGGATCTCAGTCTCAGTGCGATGGATCTCAGTCTCAGTGCGATAGATCTCAGTCTCATTGCTATGGATCTCACTCTCAGCATGATGGATCTCAGTCTCAGGGCGATGGATCTCAGTCTCAGCACGAGGGATCTCAGTCTCAGCATGATGGATCTGAGCAGGTGGATTCCAGTCTCATCGTGAAGGATCGCAGTCTCAGCATGATGGAACTCAGCCTCAGTGCAATGGATCTCAGTCTCAGCATGATGGATCTCAGTCTCAGCATGATGGATCTCAGTCTCAGGGCGATGGATCTCAGTCTCGACATGATGGATCTGAGAGGTGGATCTCAGTCTCAGCATGATGGATCTCAGTCTCAAAACGATGAATCTCAGTCTCAGCATGATGGATTTCAGTCTCAGCATGATGCATCTCAGTCTCAGCACGATGGATCTCAGTCTCAGTGCGATGGATCTCAGTCTCAGCATGATGGATCTCAGTCTCAGCATGATGGATCTTAGTCTCAGCATGATGGATCTCTGTCTCAGTATGATGGATCTCAGTCTCGACATGATGGATCTGAGAGGTGGATCTCAGTCTCAGCATGATGGATCTCAGTCTCAAAACGATGAATCTCAGTCTCAGCATGATGGATTTCAGTCTCAGCATGATGCATCTCAGCCTCAGCACGATGGATCTCAGTCTCAGTGCGATGGATCTCAGTCTCAGCATGATGGATCTCAGTCTCAGCATGATGGATCTTAGTCTCAGCATGATGGATCACAGTCTCAGTATGATGGATCTCAGCCTCAGAGCAATGGATCTCAGTCTCAGCACGATGGAACTCAGTCTCAGCACGATGGATCTCAGTCTCAGTGCGATGGATCTCAGTCTCAGTGTGATGGATCGCAGTCTCAGTATGATGGATCTCAGTCTCAACACGATGGATCTCAGTCTCAACATGACGAATCTCAGTCTCAGCGTGATGGATCTCACTCTCAGCGTGATGGATCTCAGTCTCAGCGCGATGGATCTCAGTCTCAGCATCATGGATCTCAGTCTCAGTGCGATGGATCTCAGTCTCAGCACGAGGGATCTCAGTCTCAGCATGATGGATCTGAGCAGGTGGATCACAGTCTCAGTGCGATGGATCCCAGTCTCAGCATCATGGATCTCTGTCTCAGTGCGATGGATCTCAGTCTCAGCATGATGGATCTCAGTCTCAGCAAGATGGATCTCGGTCTCAGGGCGATGGATCTCAGTCTCATTGCTATGGATCTCACTCTCAGCATGATGGATCTCAGTCTCAGGGCGATGGATCTCAGTCTCAGCACGAGGGATCTCAGTCTCAGCATGATGGATCTGAGCAGGTGGATTCCAGTCTCATCGTGAAGGATCGCAGTCTCAGCATGATGGAACTCAGCCTCAGTGCAATGGATCTCAGTCTCAGCATGATGGATCTCAGTCTCAGCATGATGGATCTCAGTCTCAGGGCGATGGATCTCAGTCTCGACATGATGGATCTGAGAGGTGGATCTCAGTCTCAGCATGATGGATCTCAGTCTCAAAACGATGAATCTCAGTCTCAGCATGATGGATTTCAGTCTCAGCATGATGCATCTCAGCCTCAGCACGATGGATCTCAGTCTCAGTGCGATGGATCTCAGTCTCAGCATGATGGATCTCAGTCTCAGCATGATGGATCTTAGTCTCAGCATGATGGATCTCTATCTCAGTATGATGGATCTCAGTCTCGACATGATGGATCTGAGAGGTGGATCACAGTCTCAGCATGATGGATCTCAGTCTCAAAACGATGAATCTCAGTCTCAGCATGATGGAACTCAGCCTCAGTGCAATGGATCTCAGTCTCAGCATGATGGATCTCAGTCTCAGCATGATGGATCTCAGTCTCAGGGCGATGGATCTCAGTCTCGACATCATGGATCTGAGAGGTGGATCTCAGTCTCAGCATGATGGATCTCAGTCTCAAAACGATGAATCTCAGTCTCAGCAAGATGGATCTCAGTATCAGAACGATGGATCTCAGTCTCAGTGCGATGGATCTCAGTCTCAGTGCTATGGATCTCAGTCTCAGCATGATGGATCTCAGTCTCAGTGCGATGGATCTCAGTCTCAGTGCGATGGATCTCAGTCCCGGCATGATCGATTTTAGCAGCTGGATCTCAGTCTCAGCACGATGGATCTCAGTCTCATCGCAAAGAATCTCAGTCTCAGCACGATAGATCTCAGTCTCAGCACGATGGATCTCAGTCGAAGTGCAATGAATCTAAGTCTCAGCACGATGGATCTCAGCCTCAGTGCGATGGATCTCAGTCTCAAAAATGGATCTCAGTCTCAGCATGATGGATCTCAGTCTCAGCATGATGGATCTCAGTCTCAGCATGATGGATCTCAATCTCAGTGCGATGGATCTCAGTCTCAGCATGAAGGATCTCAGTCTCAGCATGATGGATCTCAGTCTCAGCACGATGGATCTCAGTCTCAGCATAATGGATCTCAGTCTCAGTGCGATAGATCTCAGTCTCAGCAAGATGGATCTCAGTATCAGAACGATGGATCTCAGTCTCAGTGCGATGGATCTCAGTCTCAGTGCTATGGATCTCAGTCTCAGCATGATGGATCTCAGTCTCAGTGCGATGGATCTCAGTCTCAGTGCGATGGATCTCAGTCTCGGCATGATCGATTTTAGCAGCTGGATCTCAGTCTCAGCACGATGGATCTCAGCCTCAGCATGATGGATCTCAGTCTCAGTGCGATGGATCTCAGTCTCAGTGCGATAGATCTCAGTCTCATTGCTATGGATCTCACTCTCAGCATGATGGATCTCAGTCTCAGGGCGATGGATCTCAGTCTCAGCACGAGGGATCTCAGTCTCAGCATGATGGATCTGAGCAGGTGGATTCCAGTCTCATCGTGAAGGATCGCAGTCTCAGCATGATGGAACTCAGCCTCAGTGCAATGGATCTCAGTCTCAGCATGATGGATCTCAGTCTCAGCATGATGGATTTCAGTCTCAGGGCGATGGATCTCAGTCTCGACATGATGGATCTGAGAGGTGGATCTCAGTCTCAGCATGATGGATCTCAGTCTCAAAACGATGAATCTCAGTCTCAGCATGATGGATTTCAGTCTCAGCATGATGCATCTCAGCCTCAGCACGATGGATCTCAGTCTCAGTGCGATGGATCTCAGTCTCAGCATGATGGATCTCAGTCTCAGCATGATGGATCTTAGTCTCAGCAGGATGGATCTCAGTCTCAGTATGATGGATCTCAGCCTCAGAGCAATGGATCTCAGTCTCAGCACGATGGAACTCAGTCTCAGCACGATGGATCTCAGTCTCAGTGCGATGGATCTCAGTCTCAGTGTGATGGATCGCAGTCTCAGTATGATGGATCTCAGTCTCAACACGATGGATCTCAGTCTCAACATGACGAATCTCAGTCTCAGTGTGATGGATCTCAGTCTCAGCGTGATGGATCTCAGTCTCAGCGCGATGGATCTCAGTCTCAGTGCGATGGATCTCAGTCTCAGTGTGATGGATCTCAGTCTCAGTGTGATGGATCTCAGTCTCAGCACGAGGGATCTCAGTCTCAGCATGTTGGATCTTTGCAGGTGAATCACAGTCTCAGTGCGATGGATTCCAGTCTCAGCATCATGGATCTCAGTCTCAGCATGATGGATCTCAGTCTCAGTGCGATAGATCTCAGTCTCAGTGCGATGGATCTCAGTGTCAGTACGATGGATCTCAGTCTCAGTGCTATGGATCTCAGTCTCAGCAGGATGGCTTTCAGTCTCAGTGCAATGGATCTCAGTCTCAGTGCGATGGATCTCAGTCTCAGCACGAGGGATCTCAGTCTCAGCATGATGGATCTGAGCAGGTGGATCACAGTCTCAGTGCGATGGATCCCAGTCTCAGCATCATGGATCTCTGTCTCAGTGCGATGGATCTCAGTCTCAGCATGATGGATCTCAGTCTCAGCAAGATCGATCTCGGTCTCAGGGCGATGGATCTCAGTCTCAACATGATGAATCTCAGTCTCAGCATGATGGATCTCAGTCTCAGTGCGATAGATCTCAGCCTCAGTGCGATGGATCTCAGTCTCAGTGCGATGGATCTCAGTCTCAGCATGATGGATCTTAGTCTCAGCATGATGGATCTCAGTCTCAGTGCGATGGATCTCAGTCTCAGCACGATGGATCTCAGTCATTGCGCGATGGATCTCAGCCTCAGTGCGATGGATCTCAGTCTCGGCATGATCGATTTTAGCAGCTGGATCTCAGTCTCAGCACGATGGATCTCAGCCTCAGCATGATGGATCTCAGTCTCAGTGCGATGGATCTCAGTCTCAGTGCGATGGATCTCAGTCTCGGCATGATCGATTTTAGCAGCTGGATCTCAGTCTCAGCATGATGGATCTCAGGTTCAACATGATGGATCTCAGTCTCAGCATGGTGGATCTCAGTTTCACGTGATGGATCTCAGTCTCAGCATGATGGAAATCAGTCTCAGTGCGATATAGCTCAGTCAAAGTGCGATGGATCTCAGTCTCAGTGCAATGGATCTGTCTCAGTGCGATGGATCTCAGTCTCAGCATGATGGATCTCAGTCTCAGTGCGATGGATCTAAGTCTCAGCATGATGGGTCTCAGTGTCAGCACGATGGATCTCAGTCTTAGCGTGATGGATCTCAGTCTCAGCGCGATGGATCTCAGTCTCAGTGTGATGGATCTCAGTCTCAGTGTGATGGATCTCAGTCTCAGCATGATGGATCTCAGTCTCAGTTCGATGGATCTCAGTCTCAGCACGAGGGATCTCAATCTCAGCATGATGGATCTTTGCAGGTGAATCACAGTCTCAGTGCGATGGATTCCAGTCACAGCATCATGGATCTCAGTCTCAGCATGATGGATCTCAGTCTCAGTGCGATAGATCTCAGTCTCAGCACAATGGATCTCAGTCGAAGTGCAATGAATCTAAGTCTCAGCACGATGGATCTCAGCCTCAGTGCGATGGATCTCAGTCTCAAAAATGGATCTCAGTCTCAGCATGATGGATCTCAGTCTCAGCATGATGGATCTCAGTCTCAGCATGATGGATCTCAATCTCAGTGCGATGGATCTCAGTCTCAGCATGAAGGATCTCAGTCTCAGCATGATGGATCTCAGTCTCAGCACGATGGATCTCAGTCTCAGCATAATGGATCTCAGTCTCAGTGCGATAGATCTCAGTCTCAGCAAGATGGATCTCAGTATCAGAACGATGGATCTCAGTCTCAGTGCGATGGATCTCAGTCTCAGTGCTATGGATCTCAGTCTCAGCATGATGGATCTCAGTCTCAGTGCGATGGATCTCAGTCTCAGTGCGATGGATCTCAGTCTCGGCATGATCGATTTTAGCAGCTGGATCTCAGTCTCAGCACGATGGATCTCAGCCTCAGCATGATGGATCTCAGTCTCAGTGCGATGGATCTCAGTCTCAGTGCGATAGATCTCAGTCTCATTGCTATGGATCTCACTCTCAGCATGATGGATCTCAGTCTCAGGGCGATGGATCTCAGTCTCAGCACGAGGGATCTCAGTCTCAGCATGATGGATCTGAGCAGGTGGATTCCAGTCTCATCGTGAAGGATCGCAGTCTCAGCATGATGGAACTCAGCCTCAGTGCAATGGATCTCAGTCTCAGCATGATGGATCTCAGTCTCAGCATGATGGATCTCAGTCTCAGGGCGATGGATCTCAGTCTCGACATGATGGATCTGAGAGGTGGATCTCAGTCTCAGCATGATGGATCTCAGTCTCAAAACGATGAATCTCAGTCTCAGCATGATGGATTTCAGTCTCAGCATGATGCATCTCAGCCTCAGCACGATGGATCTCAGTCTCAGTGCGATGGATCTCAGTCTCAGCATGATGGATCTCAGTCTCAGCATGATGGATCTTAGTCTCAGCAGGATGGATCTCAGTCTCAGTATGATGGATCTCAGCCTCAGAGCAATGGATCTCAGTCTCAGCACGATGGAACTCAGTCTCAGCACGATGGATCTCAGTCTCAGTGCGATGGATCTCAGTCTCAGTGTGATGGATCGCAGTCTCAGTATGATGGATCTCAGTCTCAACACGATGGATCTCAGTCTCAACATGACGAATCTCAGTCTCAGTGTGATGGATCTCAGTCTCAGCGTGATGGATCTCAGTCTCAGCGCGATGGATCTCAGTCTCAGTGCGATGGATCTCAGTCTCAGTGTGATGGATCTCAGTCTCAGTGTGATGGATCTCAGTCTCAGCACGAGGGATCTCAGTCTCAGCATGTTGGATCTTTGCAGGTGAATCACAGTCTCAGTGCGATGGATTCCAGTCTCAGCATCATGGATCTCAGTCTCAGCATGATGGATCTCAGTCTCAGTGCGATAGATCTCAGTCTCAGTGCGATGGATCTCAGTGTCAGTACGATGGATCTCAGTCTCAGTGCTATGGATCTCAGTCTCAGCAGGATGGCTTTCAGTCTCAGTGCAATGGATCTCAGTCTCAGTGCGATGGATCTCAGTCTCAGCACGAGGGATCTCAGTCTCAGCATGATGGATCTGAGCAGGTGGATCACAGTCTCAGTGCGATGGATCCCAGTCTCAGCATCATGGATCTCTGTCTCAGTGCGATGGATCTCAGTCTCAGCATGATGGATCTCAGTCTCAGCAAGATCGATCTCGGTCTCAGGGCGATGGATCTCAGTCTCAACATGATGAATCTCAGTCTCAGCATGATGGATCTCAGTCTCAGTGCGATAGATCTCAGCCTCAGTGCGATGGATCTCAGTCTCAGTGCGATGGATCTCAGTCTCAGCATGATGGATCTTAGTCTCAGCATGATGGATCTCAGTCTCAGTGCGATGGATCTCAGTCTCAGCACGATGGATCTCAGTCATTGCGCGATGGATCTCAGCCTCAGTGCGATGGATCTCAGTCTCGGCATGATCGATTTTAGCAGCTGGATCTCAGTCTCAGCACGATGGATCTCAGCCTCAGCATGATGGATCTCAGTCTCAGTGCGATGGATCTCAGTCTCAGTGCGATGGATCTCAGTCTCGGCATGATCGATTTTAGCAGCTGGATCTCAGTCTCAGCATGATGGATCTCAGGTTCAACATGATGGATCTCAGTCTCAGCATGGTGGATCTCAGTTTCACGTGATGGATCTCAGTCTCAGCATGATGGAAATCAGTCTCAGTGCGATATAGCTCAGTCAAAGTGCGATGGATCTCAGTCTCAGTGCAATGGATCTGTCTCAGTGCGATGGATCTCAGTCTCAGCATGATGGATCTCAGTCTCAGTGCGATGGATCTAAGTCTCAGCATGATGGGTCTCAGTGTCAGCACGATGGATCTCAGTCTTAGCGTGATGGATCTCAGTCTCAGCGCGATGGATCTCAGTCTCAGTGTGATGGATCTCAGTCTCAGTGTGATGGATCTCAGTCTCAGCATGATGGATCTCAGTCTCAGTTCGATGGATCTCAGTCTCAGCACGAGGGATCTCAATCTCAGCATGATGGATCTTTGCAGGTGAATCACAGTCTCAGTGCGATGGATTCCAGTCACAGCATCATGGATCTCAGTCTCAGCATGATGGATCTCAGTCTCAGTGCGATAGATCTCAGTCTCAGCACGATGGATCTCAGTCTCAGTGCGATGGATCTCAGTCTCAGTGCGATGGATCTCAGTCTCAGTGCTATGGATCTCACTCTCAGCATGATGGATCTCAGTCTCAGTGCTATGGATCTCAGTCTCAGCACGAGGGATCTCAGTCTCAGCATCATGGAACTGAGCAGGTGGATCTCAGTCTCAGCATGATGGATCTCAGTCTCAGCATGATTGGTGTCAGCCTCAGTGCAATGCATCTCATTCTCAGCATGATGGATCTGAGCAGGTGGATCACAATCTCAGCATGATGGATCTCAGCCGCAGTGCAATGGATCTCAGTCTCAGCATATTGGATCTGAGCAAGTGATTCTCAGTCTCAGCGTGATGGATCTCAGTCTCAGCATGATGGATCTGAGCAGGTCTATCTCAGTCTCAGCATGATGGATCTCAGCCTCAGTGCAATGGATCTAAGTCTCAGCATGATGGATCTGAGCAAGTGGATCTCAATTTGAGCATGATGGAACTGAGCAGGTGGATCTCAGTCTCAGCAGGATGGATCTCAGACGCAGCATGATGGATCTGAGCATGTGGATCTCAGTCTCAGCATAATGGATCTCAGTCTGAGCATGATGGATCTCAGTCTCAGCATGATGGATCTCAGTCTCAGTGCGATGGATCTCAGTCTCAGCACGAGGGATCTCAGTCTCAGCATGATGGATCTTTGCAGGTGAATCACAGTCTCAGTGCGATGGATTCCAGTCTCGGCATGATCGATTTTAGCAGCTGGATCTCAGTCTCAGCATGATGGATCTCAGGTTCAACATGATGGATCTCAGTCTCAGCATGGTGGATCTCAGTTTCACGTGATGGATCTCAGTCTCAGCATGATGGAAATCAGTCTCAGTGCGATATAGCTCAGTCAAAGTGCGATGGATCTCAGTCTCAGTGCAATGGATCTGTCTCAGTGCGATGGATCTCAGTCTCAGCATGATGGATCTCAGTCTCAGTGCGATGGATCTAAGTCTCAGCATGATGGGTCTCAGTGTCAGCACGATGGATCTCAGTCTTAGCGTGATGGATCTCAGTCTCAGCGCGATGGATCTCAGTCTCAGTGTGATGGATCTCAGTCTCAGTGTGATGGATCTCAGTCTCAGCATGATGGATCTCAGTCTCAGTTCGATGGATCTCAGTCTCAGCACGAGGGATCTCAATCTCAGCATGATGGATCTTTGCAGGTGAATCACAGTCTCAGTGCGATGGATTCCAGTCACAGCATCATGGATCTCAGTCTCAGCATGATGGATCTCAGTCTCAGTGCGATAGATCTCAGTCTCAGCACGATGGATCTCAGTCTCAGTGCGATGGATCTCAGTCTCAGTGCGATGGATCTCAGTCTCAGTGCTATGGATCTCACTCTCAGCATGATGGATCTCAGTCTCAGTGCTATGGATCTCAGTCTCAGCACGAGGGATCTCAGTCTCAGCATCATGGAACTGAGCAGGTGGATCTCAGTCTCAGCATGATGGATCTCAGTCTCAGCATGATTGGTGTCAGCCTCAGTGCAATGCATCTCATTCTCAGCATGATGGATCTGAGCAGGTGGATCACAATCTCAGCATGATGGATCTCAGCCGCAGTGCAATGGATCTCAGTCTCAGCATATTGGATCTGAGCAAGTGATTCTCAGTCTCAGCGTGATGGATCTCAGTCTCAGCATGATGGATCTGAGCAGGTCTATCTCAGTCTCAGCATGATGGATCTCAGCCTCAGTGCAATGGATCTAAGTCTCAGCATGATGGATCTGAGCAAGTGGATCTCAATTTGAGCATGATGGAACTGAGCAGGTGGATCTCAGTCTCAGCAGGATGGATCTCAGACGCAGCATGATGGATCTGAGCATGTGGATCTCAGTCTCAGCATAATGGATCTCAGTCTGAGCATGATGGATCTCAGTCTCAGCATGATGGATCTCAGTCTCAGTGCGATGGATCTCAGTCTCAGCACGAGGGATCTCAGTCTCAGCATGATGGATCTTTGCAGGTGAATCACAGTCTCAGTGCGATGGATTCCAGTCTCAGCATCATGGATCTCAGTCTCAGCATGATGGATATCAGTCTCAGTGCGATAGATCTCAGTCTCAGCACGATGGATCTCAGTCTCAGTGCGATGGATCTCAGTCTCAGTGCGATGGATCTCAGTCTCAGTGCTATGGATCTCACTCTCAGCATGATGGATCTCAGTCTCAGTGCTATGGATCTCAGTCTCAGCACGAGGGATCTCAGTCTCAAAACGATGAATCTCAGTCTCAGCATGATGGATTTCAGTCTCAGCATGATGCATCTCAGCCTCAGCACGATGGATCTCAGTCACAGTGCGATGGATCTCAGTCTCAGCATGATGGATCTCAGTCTCAGCACGATGGATCTCAGTCTCATCGCAAAGAATCTCAGTCTCAGCACGATAGATCTCAGTCTCAGCACAATGGATCTCAGTCGAAGTGCAATGAATCTAAGTCTCAGCACGATGGATCTCAGCCTCAGTGCGATGGATCTCAGTCTCAAAAATGGATCTCAGTCTCAGCATGATGGATCTCAGTCTCAGCATGATGGATCTCAGTCTCAGCATGATGGATCTCAATCTCAGTGCGATGGATCTCAGTCTCAGCATGAAGGATCTCAGTCTCAGCATGATGGATCTCAGTCTCAGCACGATGGATCTCGGTCTCAGCATAATGGATCTCAGTCTCAGTGCGATAGATCTCAGTCTCAGCAAGATGGATCTCAGTATCAGAACGATGGATCTCAGTCTCAGTGCGATGGATCTCAGTCTCAGTGCTATGGATCTCAGTCTCAGCATGATGGATCTCAGTCTCAGTGCGATGGATCTCAGTCTCAGTGCGATGGATCTCAGTCTCGGCATGATCGATTTTAGCAGCTGGATCTCAGTCTCAGCACGATGGATCTCAGCCTCAGCATGATGGATCTCAGTCTCAGTGCGATGGATCTCAGTCTCAGTGCGATAGATCTCAGTCTCATTGCTATGGATCTCACTCTCAGCATGATGGATCTCAGTCTCAGGGCGATGGATCTCAGTCTCAGCACGAGGGATCTCAGTCTCAGCATGATGGATCTGAGCAGGTGGATTCCAGTCTCATCGTGAAGGATCGCAGTCTCAGCATGATGGAACTCAGCCTCAGTGCAATGGATATCAGTCTCAGCATGATGGATCTCAGTCTCAGCATGATGGATCTCAGTCTCAGGGCGATGGATCTCAGTCTCGACATGATGGATCTGAGAGGTGGATCTCAGTCTCAGCATGATGGATCTCAGTCTCAAAACGATGAATCTCAGTCTCAGCATGATGGATTTCAGTCTCAGCATGATGCATCTCAGCCTCAGCACGATGGATCTCAGTCTCAGTGCGATGGATCTCAGTCTCAGCATGATGGATCTCAGTCTCAGCACGATGGAACTCAGTCTCAGCACGATGGATCTCAGTCTCAGTGCGATGGATCTCAGTCTCAGTGTGATGGATCGCAGTCTCAGTATGATGGATCTCAGTCTCAACACGATGGATCTCAGTCTCAGTTCGATGGATCTCAGTCTCAGCACGAGGGATCTCAATCTCAGCATGATGGATCTTTGCAGGTGAATCACAGTCTCAGTGCGATGGATTCCAGTCTCAGCATCATGGATCTCAGTCTCAGCATGATGGATCTCAGTCTCAGTGCGATAGATCTCAGTCTCAGCACGATGGATCTCAGTCTCAGTGCGATGGATCTCAGTCTCAGTGCGATGGATCTCAGTCTCAGTGCTATGGATCTCACTCTCAGCATGATGGATCTCAGTCTCAGTGCTATGGATCTCAGTCTCAGCACGAGGGATCTCAGTCTCAGCATCATGGAACTGAGCAGGTGGATCTCAGTCTCAGCATGATGGATCTCAGTCTCAGCATGATTGGTGTCAGCCTCAGTGCAATGCATCTCATTCTCAGCATGATGGATCTGAGCAGGTGGATCACAATCTCAGCATGATGGATCTCAGCCGCAGTGCAATGGATCTCAGTCTCAGCATATTGGATCTGAGCAAGTGATTCTCAGTCTCAGCGTGATGGATCTCAGTCTCAGCATGATGGATCTGAGCAGGTCTATCTCAGTCTCAGCATGATGGATCTCAGCCTCAGTGCAATGGATCTAAGTCTCAGCATGATGGATCTGAGCAAGTGGATCTCAATTTGAGCATGATGGAACTGAGCAGGTGGATCTCAGTCTCAGCAGGATGGATCTCAGACGCAGCATGATGGATCTGAGCATGTGGATCTCAGTCTCAGCATAATGGATCTCAGTCTGAGCATGATGGATCTCAGTCTCAGCATGATGGATCTCAGTCTCAGTGCGATGGATCTCAGTCTCAGCACGAGGGATCTCAGTCTCAGCATGATGGATCTTTGCAGGTGAATCACAGTCTCAGTGCGATGGATTCCAGTCTCAGCATCATGGATCTCAGTCTCAGCATGATGGATATCAGTCTCAGTGCGATAGATCTCAGTCTCAGCACGATGGATCTCAGTCTCAGTATGATGGATCTCAGTCTCAACACGATGGATCTTAGTCTCAGCAGGATGGATCTCAGTCTCAGTATGATGGATCTCAGCCTCAGAGCAATGGATCTCAGTCTCAGCACGATGGAACTCAGTCTCAGCACGATGGATCTCAGTCTCAGTGCGATGGATCTCAGTCTCAGTGTGATGGATCGCAGTCTCAGTATGATGGATCTCAGTCTCAACACGATGGATCTCAGTCTCAGCATGATGCATCTCAGCCTCAGCACGATGGATCTCAGTCTCAGTGCGATGGATCTCAGTCTCAGCATGATGGATCTCAGTCTCAGCATGATGGATCTTAGTCTCAGCAGGATGGATCTCAGTCTCAGTATGATGGATCTCAGCCTCAGAGCAATGGATCTCAGTCTCAGCACGATGGAACTCAGTCTCAGCACGATGGATCTCAGTCTCAGTGCGATGGATCTCAGTCTCAGTGTGATGGATCGCAGTCTCAGTATGATGGATCTCAGTCTCAACACGATGGATCTCAGTCTCAACATGACGAATCTCAGTCTCAGTGTGATGGATCTCAGTCTCAGCGTGATGGATCTCAGTCTCAGCGCGATGGATCTCAGTCTCAGTGCGATGGATCTCAGTCTCAGTGTGATGGATCTCAGTCTCAGTGTGATGGATCTCAGTCTCAGCACGAGGGATCTCAGTCTCAGCATGTTGGATCTTTGCAGGTGAATCACAGTCTCAGTGCGATGGATTCCAGTCTCAGCATCATGGATCTCAGTCTCAGCATGATGGATCTCAGTCTCAGTGCGATAGATCTCAGTCTCAGTGCGATGGATCTCAGTGTCAGTACGATGGATCTCAGTCTCAGTGCTATGGATCTCAGTCTCAGCAGGATGGCTTTCAGTCTCAGTGCAATGGATCTCAGTCTCAGTGCGATGGATCTCAGTCTCAGCACGAGGGATCTCAGTCTCAGCATGATGGATCTGAGCAGGTGGATCACAGTCTCAGTGCGATGGATCCCAGTCTCAGCATCATGGATCTCTGTCTCAGTGCGATGGATCTCAGTCTCAGCATGATGGATCTCAGTCTCAGCAAGATCGATCTCGGTCTCAGGGCGATGGATCTCAGTCTCAACATGATGAATCTCAGTCTCAGCATGATGGATCTCAGTCTCAGTGCGATAGATCTCAGCCTCAGTGCGATGGATCTCAGTCTCAGTGCGATGGATCTCAGTCTCAGCATGATGGATCTTAGTCTCAGCATGATGGATCTCAGTCTCAGTGCGATGGATCTCAGTCTCAGCACGATGGATCTCAGTCATTGCGCGATGGATCTCAGCCTCAGTGCGATGGATCTCAGTCTCGGCATGATCGATTTTAGCAGCTGGATCTCAGTCTCAGCACGATGGATCTCAGCCTCAGCATGATGGATCTCAGTCTCAGTGCGATGGATCTCAGTCTCAGTGCGATGGATCTCAGTCTCGGCATGATCGATTTTAGCAGCTGGATCTCAGTCTCAGCATGATGGATCTCAGGTTCAACATGATGGATCTCAGTCTCAGCATGGTGGATCTCAGTTTCACGTGATGGATCTCAGTCTCAGCATGATGGAAATCAGTCTCAGTGCGATATAGCTCAGTCAAAGTGCGATGGATCTCAGTCTCAGTGCAATGGATCTGTCTCAGTGCGATGGATCTCAGTCTCAGCATGATGGATCTCAGTCTCAGTGCGATGGATCTAAGTCTCAGCATGATGGGTCTCAGTGTCAGCACGATGGATCTCAGTCTTAGCGTGATGGATCTCAGTCTCAGCGCGATGGATCTCAGTCTCAGTGTGATGGATCTCAGTCTCAGTGTGATGGATCTCAGTCTCAGCATGATGGATCTCAGTCTCAGTTCGATGGATCTCAGTCTCAGCACGAGGGATCTCAATCTCAGCATGATGGATCTTTGCAGGTGAATCACAGTCTCAGTGCGATGGGTTCCAGTCACAGCATCATGGATCTCAGTCTCAGCATGATGGATCTCAGTCTCAGTGCGATAGATCTCAGTCTCAGCACGATGGATCTCAGTCTCAGTGCGATGGATCTCAGTCTCAGTGCGATGGATCTCAGTCTCAGTGCTATGGATCTCACTCTCAGCATGATGGATCTCAGTCTCAGTGCTATGGATCTCAGTCTCAGCACGAGGGATCTCAGTCTCAGCATCATGGAACTGAGCAGGTGGATCTCAGTCTCAGCATGATGGATCTCAGTCTCAGCATGATTGGTGTCAGCCTCAGTGCAATGCATCTCATTCTCAGCATGATGGATCTGAGCAGGTGGATCACAATCTCAGCATGATGGATCTCAGCCGCAGTGCAATGGATCTCAGTCTCAGCATATTGGATCTGAGCAAGTGATTCTCAGTCTCAGCGTGATGGATCTCAGTCTCAGCATGATGGATCTGAGCAGGTCTATCTCAGTCTCAGCATGATGGATCTCAGCCTCAGTGCAATGGATCTAAGTCTCAGCATGATGGATCTGAGCAAGTGGATCTCAATTTGAGCATGATGGAACTGAGCAGGTGGATCTCAGTCTCAGCAGGATGGATCTCAGACGCAGCATGATGGATCTGAGCATGTGGATCTCAGTCTCAGCATAATGGATCTCAGTCTGAGCATGATGGATCTCAGTCTCAGCATGATGGATCTCAGTCTCAGTGCGATGGATCTCAGTCTCAGCACGAGGGATCTCAGTCTCAGCATGATGGATCTTTGCAGGTGAATCACAGTCTCAGTGCGATGGATTCCAGTCTCAGCATCATGGATCTCAGTCTCAGCATGATGGATATCAGTCTCAGTGCGATAGATCTCAGTCTCAGCACGATGGATCTCAGTCTCAGTGCGATGGATCTCAGTCTCAGTGCGATGGATCTCAGTCTCAGTGCTATGGATCTCACTCTCAGCATGATGGATCTCAGTCTCAGTGCTATGGATCTCAGTCTCAGCACGAGGGATCTCAGTCTCAAAACGATGAATCTCAGTCTCAGCATGATGGATTTCAGTCTCAGCATGATGCATCTCAGCCTCAGCACGATGGATCTCAGTCACAGTGCGATGGATCTCAGTCTCAGCATGATGGATCTCAGTCTCAGCACGATGGATCTCAGTCTCATCGCAAAGAATCTCAGTCTCAGCACGATAGATCTCAGTCTCAGCACGATGGATCTCAGTCGAAGTGCAATGAATCTAAGTCTCAGCACGATGGATCTCTGCCTCAGTGCGATGGATCTCAGTCTCAAAAATGGATCTCAGTCTCAGCATGATGGATCTCAGTCTCAGCATGATGGATCTCAGTCTCAGCATGATGGATCTCAATCTCAGTGCGATGGATCTCCGTCTCAGCATGAAGGATCTCAGTCTCAGCATGATGGATCTCAGTCTCAGCACGATGGATCTAGGTCTCAGCATAATGGATCTCAGTCTCAGTGCGATAGATCTCAGTCTCAGCAAGATGGATCTCAGTATCAGAACGATGGATCTCAGTCTCAGTGCGATGGATCTCAGTCTCAGTGCTATGGATCTCAGTCTCAGCATGATGGATCTCAGTCTCAGTGCGATGGATCTCAGTCTCAGTGCGATGGATCTCAGTCCCGGCATGATCGATTTTAGCAGCTGGAACTCAGTCTCAGCACGATGGATCTCAGTCTCATCGCAAAGAATCTCAGTCTCAGCACGATAGATCTCAGTCTCAGCACGATGGATCTCAGTCGAAGTGCAATGAATCTAAGTCTCAGCACGATGGATCTCAGCCTCAGTGCGATGGATCTCAGTCTCAAAAATGGATCTCAGTCTCAGCATGATGGATCTCAGTCTCAGCATGATGGATCTCAGTCTCAGCATGATGGATCTCAATCTCAGTGCGATGGATCTCAGTCTCAGCATGAAGGATCTCAGTCTCAGCATGATGGATCTCAGTCTCAGCACGATGGATCTCAGTCTCAGCATAATGGATCTCAGTCTCAGTGCGATAGATCTCAGTCTCAGCAAGATGGATCTCAGTATCAGAACGATGGATCTCAGTCTCAGTGCGATGGATCTCAGTCTCAGTGCTATGGATCTCAGTCTCAGCATGATGGATCTCAGTCTCAGTGCGATGGATCTCAGTCTCAGTGCGATGGATCTCAGTCTCGGCATGATCGATTTTAGCAGCTGGATCTCAGTCTCAGCACGATGGATCTCAGCCTCAGCATGATGGATCTCAGTCTCAGTGCGATGGATCTCAGTCTCAGTGCGATAGATCTCAGTCTCATTGCTATGGATCTCACTCTCAGCATGATGGATCTCAGTCTCAGGGCGATGGATCTCAGTCTCAGCACGAGGGATCTCAGTCTCAGCATGATGGATCTGAGCAGGTGGATTCCAGTCTCATCGTGAAGGATCGCAGTCTCAGCATGATGGAACTCAGCCTCAGTGCAATGGATCTCAGTCTCAGCATGATGGATCTCAGTCTCAGCATGATGGATCTCAGTCTCAGGGCGATGGATCTCAGTCTCGACATGATGGATCTGAGAGGTGGATCTCAGTCTCAGCATGATGGATCTCAGTCTCAAAACGATGAATCTCAGTCTCAGCATGATGGATTTCAGTCTCAGCATGATGCATCTCAGCCTCAGCACGATGGATCTCAGTCTCAGTGCGATGGATCTCAGTCTCAGCATGATGGATCTCAGTCTCAGCATGATGGATCTTAGTCTCAGCAGGATGGATCTCAGTCTCAGTATGATGGATCTCAGCCTCAGAGCAATGGATCTCAGTCTCAGCACGATGGAACTCAGTCTCAGCACGATGGATCTCAGTCTCAGTGCGATGGATCTCAGTCTCAGTGTGATGGATCGCAGTCTCAGTATGATGGATCTCAGTCTCAACACGATGGATCTCAGTCTCAACATGACGAATCTCAGTCTCAGCGTGATGGATCTCAGTCTCAGCGTGATGGATCTCAGTCTCAGCGCGATGGATCTCAGTCTCAGTGCGATGGATCTCAGTCTCAGTGTGATGGATCTCAGTCTCAGTGTGATGGATCTCAGTCTCAGCACGAGGGATCTCAGTCTCAGCATGATGGATCTTTGCAGGTGAATCACAGTCTCAGTGCGATGGATTCCAGTCTCAGCATCATGGATCTCAGTCTCAGCATGATGGATCTCAGTCTCAGTGCGATAGATCTCAGTCTCAGTGCGATGGATCTCAGTGTCAGTACGATGGATCTCAGTCTCAGTGCTTTGGATCTCAGTCTCAGCAGGATGGCTTTCAGTCTCAGTGCAATGGATCTCAGTCTCAGTGCGATGGATCTCAGTCTCAGCACGAGGGATCTCAGTCTCAGCATGATGGATCTGAGCAGGTGGATCACAGTCTCAGTGCGATGGATCCCAGTCTCAGCATCATGGATCTCTGTCTCAGTGCGATGGATCTCAGTCTCAGCATGATGGATCTCAGTCTCAGCAAGATCGATCTCGGTCTCAGGGCGATGGATCTCAGTCTCAACATGATGAATCTCAGTCTCAGCATGATGGATCTCAGTCTCAGTGCGATAGATCTCAGTCTCAGTGCGATGGATCTCAGTCTCAGTGCGATGGATCTCAGTCTCAGCATGATGGATCTTAGTCTCAGCATGATGGATCTCAGTCTCAGTGCGATGGATCTCAGTCTCAGCACGATGGATCTCAGCCTCAGCATGATGGATCTCAGTCTCAGTGCGATAGATCTCAATCTCAGCACGATGGATCTCAGTCTCAGTGCGATGAATCTCAGTCTCAGTGCGATTGATCTCAATCTCAGTGCTATGGATCTCACTCTTAGCATGATGGATCTCAGTCTCAGTGCGATGGATCTCAGTCTCAGCACGATGGATCTCAGTCTCAGCATGATGGATCTGAGCAGGTGGATTTCAGTCTCAGCGTGATGGATCTCAGTCTCAGCATGATGGATCTCAGCCTCAGTGCAATGGATCTCAGTCTCGGCATGATGGATCTCAGTCTCAGTGCGATGGATCTCAGTCTCAGCATGATGGATCTCAGTCTCAGTGCGATGGATCTCAGTCTCAGCATGATGGATCTCAGTCTCAGCATGATGGATCTCAGTCTCAGTGCGATGGATCTCAGTCTCAGTGAGAAGGATCGCAGTCTCAGTACGATGGATCTCAGTCTCAGCACGATGGATCTCAGTCTCAACACGATGAATCTCAGTCTCAGCATGATGGATCTCAGTCTCAACATGATGGATCTCAGTCTCAGCAGGATGGATCTCAGTCTCGGCACAATGGATCTCAGTCTCAGTGCGATAGATCTCAGTCTCAGCACGATGGATCTGTCTCAGCGCGATGGATCTCAGTCTCACCATGATGGATCTTAGTCTCAGCATGATGGATCTCAGTCTCAGTGCGATGGATCTCAGTCTCAGCACGATGGATCTCAGCCTCAACATGATGGATCTCAGTCTCAGTGCGATGGATCTCTGTCTCAGTGCGATGGATCTCAGTCTCATTGCTATGGATCTCACTCTTAGCATGATGGATCTCAGTCTCAGTGCTATGGATCTCAGTCTCAGCACGAGGGATCTCAGTCTCAGCATGATGGATCTGAGCAGGTGGATTTCAGTCTCATCGTGATGGATCGCAGTCTCAGCATGATGGAACTCAGCCTCAGTGCAATGGATCTCAGTCTCAAAAATGGATCTCAGTCTCAGCATGATGTATCTCAGTCTCAGCATGATGGATCTCAGTCTCAGCATGATGGATCTCAGTCTCAGGGCGATGGATCTCAGTCTCGACATGATGGATCTGAGCAGGTGGATCTCAGTCTCAGTATGATGGATCTCAGCCTCAGAGCAATGGATCTCAGTCTCAGCACGATGGAACTCAGTCTCAGCACGATGGATCTCAGTCTCAGTGCGATGGATCTCAGTCTCAGTGTGATGGATCGCAGTCTCTGAATGATGGATCTCAATCTCAACACGATGGATCTCAGTCTCAGCACGACGAATCTCAGTCTCAACGTGATGGATCTCAGTCTCAGCGTGATGGATCTCAGTCTCAGCGCGATGGATCTCAGTCTCAGTGTGATGGATCTCAGTCTCAGTGTGATGGATGTCAGTCTCAGAATGATGGATCTCAGTCTCCACATGATGGATCTCAGTCTCAGGGCGATGGATCTCAGTCTCGACATGATGGATCTGAGAGGTGGATCTCAGTCTCAGCATGATGGATCTCAGTCTCAGCATGATGGATCTCAGTCTCAGCATAATGGATCTCAATCTCAGTGCGATGGATCTCAGTCTCAGCATGAAGGATCTCAGTCTCAGCATTATGGATCTCAGTCTCAGCATGATGGATCTCAGTCTCAGCATAATGGATCTCAGTCTCAGTGCGATAGATCTCAGTCTCAGCAAGATGGATCTCTGTATCAGAACGATGGATCTCAGTCTCAGTGCGTTGGATCTCAGTCTCAGTTCTATGGATCTCAGTCTCAGCATGATGGATCTCAGTCTCAGTGCGATGGATCTCAGTCTCAGCACGAGGGATATCTGTCTCAGCAAGATGGACCTGAGCAGGTGGATTTCAGTCTCAGCGTGATGGATCTCAGTCTCAGCATGAT
This sequence comes from Cetorhinus maximus, assembly GCF_964194155.1. Lineage (NCBI taxonomy): Eukaryota > Metazoa > Chordata > Chondrichthyes > Lamniformes > Cetorhinidae > Cetorhinus > Cetorhinus maximus. The sequence continues at coordinate 146,723,551 of NC_135885.1, read as the reverse complement.
GGATCTCAGTCTCAGTGCGATGGATCTCTGTCTCAGCACAATGGATCTCTTTCTCAGTGCGATGGATCTCAGTCTCACCATGATGGAACTTAGTCTCAGCATGATGGATCTCAGTCTCAGTGCGATGGATCTCAGTCTCAGTGCGATGGATCTCAGTCTCAGTGTGATGGATGTCAGTCTCAGAATGATGGATCTCAGTCTCCACATGATGGATCTCAGTCTCAGGGCGATGGATCTCAGTCTCGACATGATGGATCTGAGAGGTGGATCTCAGTCTCAGCATGATGGATCTCAGTCTCAGCATGATGGATCTCAGTCTCAGCATAATGGATCTCAATCTCAGTGCGATGGATCTCAGTCTCAGCATGAAGGATCTCAGTCTCAGCATTATGGATCTCAGTCTCAGCATGATGGATCTCAGTCTCAGCATAATGGATCTCAGTCTCAGTGCGATAGATCTCAGTCTCAGCAAGATGGATCTCTGTATCAGAACGATGGATCTCAGTCTCAGTGCGTTGGATCTCAGTCTCAGTTCTATGGATCTCAGTCTCAGCATGATGGATCTCAGTCTCAGTGCGATGGATCTCAGTCTCAGCACGAGGGATATCTGTCTCAGCAAGATGGACCTGAGCAGGTGGATTTCAGTCTCAGCGTGATGGATCTCAGTCTCAGCATGATGGATCTCAGTCTCAGTGCGATGGATCTCTGTCTCAGCACAATGGATCTCTTTCTCAGTGCGATGGATCTCAGTCTCACCATGATGGAACTTAGTCTCAGCATGATGGATCTCAGTCTCAGTGCGATGGATCTCAGTCTCAGTGCTATGGATCTCACTCTCAGCATGATGGATCTCAGTCTCAGTGCGATGGATCTCACTCTCAGTGTGATGGATCGCAGTCTCAGTATGATGGATCTCAGTCTCAACACGATTGATCTCAGTCTCAGCATGACGAATCTCAGTCTCAGCGAGATGGATCTCAGTCGCAGCGTGATGGATCTCAGTCTCAGCGCGATGGATCTCAGTCTCAGTGCGATGGATCTGTCTAAGCACGATGGATCTCAGTCTCAGCACGATGGATCTCAGTCTCAGCATGATGGAACTCAGTCTCAGCGCAATGAATTTCAGTCTCAGCACGATGGATCTCAGTCTCAGCATGATGGATCTCAGTCTCAGCACGAGGGATCTCAGTCTCAGCACGATGGATCTCAGTCGAAGTGCAATGAATCTAAGTCACATCACGATGGATCTCAGCCTCAGTGCGATGGATCTCAGTCTCAAAAATGGATCTCAGTCTCAGCATAATGGATCTCAGTCTCAGCATGATGGATCTCAGTCTCAGCATGATGGATCTCAATCTCAGTGCGATGGATCTCAGTCTCAGCATGAAGGATCTCAGTCTCATCATGATGGATCTCAGTCTCAGCATGAAGGATCTCAGTCTCAGCATAATGGATCTCAGTCTCAGTGCGATAGATCTCAGTCTCAGCAAGATGAATCTCAGTATCAGAACGATGGATCTCAGTCTCTGTGCGTTGGATCTCAGTCTCAGTGCTATGGATCTCAGTTCCAGCATGATGGATCTCAGTCTCAGGGCGATGGATCTCAGTCTCAGCACGAGGGATATCAGTCTCAGCATGATGGACCTGAGCAGGTGGATTTCAGTCTCAGCGTGATGGATCTCAGTCTCAGCATGATGGATCTCAGCCTCAGTGCAATGGATCTCAGTCTCAGCATGATGGATCTCAGTCTCAGCATGATGGATCTCAGTCTCAGGGCGATGGATCTCAGTCTCGACATGATGGATCTGAGCAGGTGGATCTCAGTCTCAGTATGATGGATCTCAGCCTCAGAGCAATGGATCTCAACCTCAGCACGATGGAACTCAGTCTCAGCACGATGGATCTCAGTCTCAGTGCGATGGATCTCAGTCTCAGTGTGATGGATCGCAGTCTCAGTATGATGAATCTCAGTCTCAACACGATGGATCTCAGCCTCAGCATGACGAATCTCAGTCTCAGCGTGATGGATCTCAGTCTCAGCGTGATGGATCTCAGTCTCAGCGCGATGGATCTCAGTCTCAGTGTGATGGATCTCAGTCTCAGTGTGATGGATCTCAGTCTCAGCATGATGGATCTCAGTCTCAGCACGATGGATCTCAGTGTCAGCACGATGGATCTCAGTCAAAGTGCAATGAATCTAAGTCTCAGCACGATGGATCTCAGCCTCAGTGCGATGGATCTCTGTCTCAAAAATGGATCTCAGTCTCAGCATGATGTATCTCAGTCTCAGCATCATGGATCTCAGTCTCAGCATGATGGATCTCAATCTCAGTGCGATGGATCTCAGTCTCAGCATGAAGGATCTCAGTCTCAGCATGATGGATCTCAGTCTCAGCATGATGGATCTCAGTCTCAGCATGATGCATCTCAGCCTCAGTGCGATGGATCTCAGTCTCAGTGCGATGGATCTCAGTCTCAGTGCGATGGATCTCAGTCTCAATATGATAGATCTCAGTCTCAATGCGATGGATCTCAGTCTCAGAATGATGGATCTCTGTCTCAGCATGATGGATCTGAGCAAGTGAATCTCAGTCTCAGAGTGATGGATCTCTGTCTCTGCATGATGGTTCAGCCTCAGTGCGATGAGTTTCAGTCTCAGCATGACGGATCTGAGCAGGTGTATCTCAGTCTCAGCATGATGGATCTCAGCCTCAGTGCAATGGATCTCAGTCTCAGCATGATGGATCTGAGCAAGTGGATCTCAGTCTGAGCATGATGGATCTGAGTAGGTGGATCTCAGTCTGAGCATGATGGATCTGAGTAGGTGGATCTCAGTCTCAGCATGATGGATCTCAGCCTCAGTGCAATGGATCTCAGTCTCAGCATGATGGATCTGAGCAAGTGGATCTTAGTCTGAGCATGATGGATCTGAGTAGGTGGATCTCAGTCTCAGCATGATGGATCTCAGTCTCAGTGCGGTAGATCTCAGTCTCAGCACGATGGATCTCAGTCTCAGTGCGATGGATCTCAGTCTCAGTGCGTTGGATCTCAGTCTCAGTGCTATGGATATCACTCTCAGCATAATGGATCTCAGTCACAGTGCGATGGATCTCAGTCTCAGCACGAGGGATCTCAGTCTCAGCATGATGGATCTGAGCATGTGGATTTCAGTCTCAGCGTGATGGATCTCAGTATCAGCATGATGGATCTCACCCTCAGTGCAATCGATCTCAGTCTCAGAATGATGGATCTCAGTCTCCGCATGATGGATCTCAGTCTCAGGGCAATGGATCTCAGTCTCGACATGATGGATCTGAGAGGTGGATCTCAGTCTCAGCATGATGGATCTCAGTCTCAGCATGATGGGTCTCAGACTCAGCACGATGGATCTCAGTCTCAGTGCGATGGATCTCAGTCTCAGTGCGATGGATCTCAGTCTCAGAGCGATGGATCTCAGTGTCAGCACGATGGATCACAGTGTCAGTGCGATGGATCTGAGTCTCAGTGCGATGGATCTGAATCTCAGTGCAATAGATCTCTGTCTCAGAATGATGGATCTCAGTCTCAGCATGATGGATCTCAGTCTCTGCATGATGGATCTCAGCCTCATTGCAATGGATCTCAGTCTCAGAATGATGGATCTCAGTCTCAGCATGATGGATCTCTGTCTCAGGGCGATGGATCTCAGTCTCAACATGATCGATCTGAGCAGGTGGATCTCAGCCTCAGCATGATGGATCTTAGTCTCAGCATGATGGATCTCATTCACAATGCAATGCATCTCAGTCTCAGCATGACGGATCTCAGTCTCAGTGCGATAGATCTCAGTCTCAGCACGATGGATCTCAGGCTCAGTGAAATGGATCTCAGTCTCAGTGCGATGGATCTCAGTCTCAGTGCTATGGATCTCACTCTCAGCACCATGGATCTGTCTAAGCACGATGGATCTCAGTCTCAGCACGATGGATCACAGTCTCAGCACGATGGATCTCAGTCTCATCGCAAAGAATCTCAGTCTCAGCACGATAGATCTCAGTCTCAGCACAATGGATCTCAGTCGAAGTGCAATGAATCTAAGTCTCAGCACGATGGATCTCAGCCTCAGTGCGATGGATCTCAGTCTCAAAAATGGATCTCAGTCTCAGCATGATGGATCTCAGTCTCAGCATGATGGATCTCAGTCTCAGCATGATGGATCTCAATCTCAGTGCGATGGATCTCAGTCTCAGCATGAAGGATCTCAGTCTCAGCATGATGGATCTCAGTCTCAGCACGATGGATCTAGGTCTCAGCATAATGGATCTCAGTCTCAGTGCGATAGATCTCAGTCTCAGCAAGATGGATCTCAGTATCAGAACGATGGATCTCAGTCTCAGTGCGATGGATCTCAGTCTCAGTGCTATGGATCTCAGTCTCAGCATGATGGATCTCAGTCTCAGTGCGATGGATCTCAGTCTCAGTGCGATGGATCTCAGTCTCGGCATGATCGATTTTAGCAGCTGGATCTCAGCCTCAGCACGATGGATCTCAGCCTCAGCATGATGGATCTCAGTCTCAGTGCGATGGATCTCAGTCTCAGTGCGATAGATCTCAGTCTCATTGCTATGGATCTCACTCTCAGCATGATGGATCTCAGTCTCAGGGCGATGGATCTCAGTCTCAGCACGAGGGATCTCAGTCTCAGCATGATGGATCTGAGCAGGTGGATTCCAGTCTCATCGTGAAGGATCGCAGTCTCAGCATGATGGAACTCAGCCTCAGTGCAATGGATCTCAGTCTCAGCATGATGGATCTCAGTCTCAGCATGATGGATCTCAGTCTCAGGGCGATGGATCTCAGTCTCGACATGATGGATCTGAGAGGTGGATCTCAGTCTCAGCATGATGGATCTCAGTCTCAAAACGATGAATCTCAGTCTCAGCATGATGGATTTCAGTCTCAGCATGATGCATCTCAGCCTCAGCACGATGGATCTCAGTCTCAGTGCGATGGATCTCAGTCTCAGCATGATGGATCTCAGTCTCAGCACGATGGATCTCAGTCTCATCGCAAAGAATCTCAGTCTCAGCACGATAGATCTCAGTCTCAGCACGATGGATCTCAGTCGAAGTGCAATGAATCTAAGTCTCAGCACGATGGATCTCTGCCTCAGTGCGATGGATCTCAGTCTCAAAAATGGATCTCAGTCTCAGCATGATGGATCTCAGTCTCAGCATGATGGATCTCAATCTCAGTGCGATGGATCTCAGTCTCAGCATGAAGGATCTCAGTCTCAGCATGATGGATCTCAGTCTCAGCACGATGGATCTCAGTCTCAGCATAATGGATCTCAGTCTCAGTGCGATAGATCTCAGTCTCAGCAAGATGGATCTCAGTATCAGAACGATGGATCTCAGTCTCAGTGCGATGGATCTCAGTCTCAGTGCTATGGATCTCAGTCTCAGCATGATGGATCTCAGTCTCAGTGCGATGGATCTCAGTCTCAGTGCGATGGATCTCAGTCTCGGCATGATCGATTTTAGCAGCTGGATCTCAGTCTCAGCACGATGGATCTCAGCCTCAGCATGATGGATCTCAGTCTCAGTGCGATGGATCTCAGTCTCAGTGCGATAGATCTCAGTCTCATTGCTATGGATCTCACTCTCAGCATGATGGATCTCAGTCTCAGGGCGATGGATCTCAGTCTCAGCACGAGGGATCTCAGTCTCAGCATGATGGATCTGAGCAGGTGGATTCCAGTCTCATCGTGAAGGATCGCAGTCTCAGCATGATGGAACTCAGCCTCAGTGCAATGGATCTCAGTCTCAGCATGATGGATCTCAGTCTCAGCATGATGGATCTCAGTCTCAGGGCGATGGATCTCAGTCTCGACATGATGGATCTGAGAGGTGGATCTCAGTCTCAGCATGATGGATCTCAGTCTCAAAACGATGAATCTCAGTCTCAGCATGATGGATTTCAGTCTCAGCATGATGCATCTCAGCCTCAGCACGATGGATCTCAGTCTCAGTGCGATGGATCTCAGTCTCAGCATGATGGATCTCAGTCTCAGCATGATGGATCTTAGTCTCAGCAGGATGGATCTCAGTCTCAGTATGATGGATCTCAGCCTCAGAGCAATGGATCTCAGTCTCAGCACGATGGAACTCAGTCTCAGCACGATGGATCTCAGTCTCAGTGCGATGGATCTCAGTCTCAGTGTGATGGATCGCAGTCTCAGTATGATGGATCTCAGTCTCAACACGATGGATCTCAGTCTCAACATGACGAATCTCAGTCTCAGCGTGATGGATCTCAGTCTCAGCGTGATGGATCTCAGTCTCAGCGCGATGGATCTCAGTCTCAGTGCGATGGATCTCAGTCTCAGTGTGATGGATCTCAGTCTCAGTGTGATGGATCTCAGTCTCAGCACGAGGGATCTCAGTCTCAGCATGATGGATCTTTGCAGGTGAATCACAGTCTCAGTGCGATGGATTCCAGTCTCAGCATCATGGATCTCAGTCTCAGCATGATGGATCTCAGTCTCAGTGCGATAGATCTCAGTCTCAGTGCGATGGATCTCAGTGTCAGTACGATGGATCTCAGTCTCAGTGCTATGGATCTCAGTCTCAGCAGGATGGCTTTCAGTCTCAGTGCAATGGATCTCAGTCTCAGTGCGATGGATCTCAGTCTCAGCACGAGGGATCTCAGTCTCAGCATGATGGATCTGAGCAGGTGGATCACAGTCTCAGTGCGATGGATCCCAGTCTCAGCATCATGGATCTCTGTCTCAGTGCGATGGATCTCAGTCTCAGCATGATGGATCTCAGTCTCAGCAAGATCGATCTCGGTCTCAGGGCGATGGATCTCAGTCTCAACATGATGAATCTCAGTCTCAGCATGATGGATCTCAGTCTCAGTGCGATAGATCTCAGCCTCAGTGCGATGGATCTCAGTCTCAGTGCGATGGATCTCAGTCTCAGCATGATGGATCTCAGTCTCAGCAAGATCGATCTCGGTCTCAGGGCGATGGATCTCAGTCTCAACATGATGAATCTCAGTCTCAGCATGATGGATCTCAGTCTCAGTGCGATAGATCTCAGCCTCAGTGTGATGGATCTCAGTCTCAGTGTGATGGATGTCAGTCTCAGAATGATGGATCTCAGTCTCCACATGATGGATCTCAGTCTCAGGGCAATGGATCTCAGTCTCGACATGATGGATCTGAGAGGTGGATCTCAGTCTCAGCATGATGGATCTCAGTCTCAGCATGATGGATCTCAGTCTCAGCATAATGGATCTCAATCTCAGTGCGATGGATCTCAGTCTCAGCATGAAGGATCTCAGTCTCAGCATTATGGATCTCAGTCTCAGCATGATGGATCTCAGTCTCAGCATAATGGATCTCAGTCTCAGTGCGATAGATCTCAGTCTCAGCAAGATGGATCTCTGTATCAGAACGATGGATCTCAGTCTCAGTGCGTTGGATCTCAGTCTCAGTTCTATGGATCTCAGTCTCAGCATGATGGATCTCAGTCTCAGTGCGATGGATCTCAGTCTCAGCACGAGGGATATCTGTCTCAGCAAGATGGACCTGAGCAGGTGGATTTCAGTCTCAGCGTGATGGATCTCAGTCTCAGCATGATGGATCTCAGTCTCAGTGCGATGGATCTCTGTCTCAGCACAATGGATCTCTTTCTCAGTGCGATGGATCTCAGTCTCACCATGATGGAACTTAGTCTCAGCATGATGGATCTCAGTCTCAGTGCGATGGATCTCAGTCTCAGTGCTATGGATCTCACTCTCAGCATGATGGATCTCAGTCTCAGTGCGATGGATCTCACTCTCAGTGTGATGGATCGCAGTCTCAGTATGATGGATCTCAGTCTCAACACGATTGATCTCAGTCTCAGCATGACGAATCTCAGTCTCAGCGAGATGGATCTCAGTCGCAGCGTGATGGATCTCAGTCTCAGCACGATGGATCTCAGGCTCAGTGAAATGGATCTCAGTTTCAGTGCGATGGAACTCAGTCTCAGTGCGATGGATCTCAGTCTCAGCACGATGGATCTCAGTCTCAGCGCGATGGATCTCAGTCTCAGTGCGATGGATCTCAATCTCAGCATGATGGATTTGAGCAGGTGGATCTCAGTCTCAGCATGATGGATCTCAGTTTCAACATGATCGATCTCAGTCTCAGCATGTTGGATCTCAGTTTCAACATGATGGATCTAAGTCTCAGCATGATGTAAATCAGTCTCAGTGCAATGGATCTCAGTCTCAGTGCGATGGATCTCTGTCTCAGCACAATGGATCTCTTTCTCAGTGCGATGGATCTCAGTCTCACCATGATGGAACTTAGTCTCAGCATGATGGATCTCAGTCTCAGTGCGATGGATCTCAGTCTCAGTGCTATGGATCTCACTCTCAGCATGATGGATCTCAGTCTCAGTGCGATGGATCTCAGTCTCAGTGTGATGGATCGCAGTCTCAGTATGATGGATCTCAGTCTCAACACGATTGATCTCAGTCTCAGCATGACGAATCTCAGTCTCAGCGTGATGGATCTCAGTCGCAGCGTGATGGATCTCAGTCTCAGCGCGATGGATCTGTCTAAGCACGATGGATCTCAGTCTCAGCACGATGGATCTCAGTCTCAGCACGATGGATCTCAGTCTCAGCGCAATGAATTTCAGTCTCAGCACGATGGATCTCAGTCTCAGCATGATGGATCTCAGTCTCAGCACGAGGGATCTCAGTCTCAGCACGATGGATCTCAGTCGAAGTGCAATGAATCTAAGTCTCATCACGATGGATCTCAGCCTCAGTGCGATGGATCTCAGTCTCAAAAATGGATCTCAGTCTCAGCATGATGGATCTCAGTCTCAGCATGATGGATCTCAGTCTCAGCATGATGGATCTCAATCTCAGTGCGATGGATCTCAGTCTCAGCATGAAGGATCTCAGTCTCAGCATGATGGAGCTCAGTCTCAGCATGATGGATCTCAGTCTCAGTGCGATGGATCTCAGTCTCAGCACGAGGGATATCTGTCTCAGCAAGATGGACCTGAGCAGGTGGATTTCAGTCTCAGCGTGATGGATCTCAGTCTCAGCATGATGGATCTCAGTCTCAGTGCGATGGATCTCTGTCTCAGCACAATGGATCTCTTTCTCAGTGCGATGGATCTCAGTCTCACCATGATGGAACTTAGTCTCAGCATGATTGATCTCAGTCTCAGTGCGATGGATCTCAGTCTCAGTGCTATGGATCTCACTCTCAGCATGATGGATCTCAGTCTCAGTGCGATGGATCTCAGTCTCAGTGTGATGGATCGCAGTCTCAGTATGATGGATCTCAGTCTCAACACGATTGATCTCAGTCTCAGCATGACGAATCTCAGTCTCAGCGTGATGGATCTCAGTCTCAGCGTGATGGATCTCAGTCTCAGCGCGATGGATCTGACTGAGCACGATGGATCTCAGTCTCAGCACGATGGATCTCAGTCTCAGCACGATGGATCTCAGTCTCAGCGCAATGAATTTCAGTCTCAGCACGATGGATCTCAGTCTCAGCATGATGGATCTCAGTCTCAGCACGAGGGATCTCAGTCTCAGCACGATGGATCTCAGTCGAAGTGCAATGAATCTAAGTCTCAGCACGATGGATCTCAGCCTCAGTGCGATGGATCTCAGTCTCAAAAATGGATCTCAGTCTCAGCATGATGGATCTCAGTCTCAGCATGATGGATCTCAGTCTCAGCATGATGGATCTCAATCTCAGTGCGATGGATCTCAGTCTCAGCATGAAGGATCTCAGTCTCAGCATGATGGATCTCAGTCTCAGCATGATGGATCTCAGTCTCAGCATAATGGATCTCAGTCTCAGTGCGATAGATCTCAGTCTCAGCAAGATGGATCTCTGTATCAGAACGATGGATCTCAGTCTCAGTGCGTTGGATCTCAGTCTCAGTGCTATGGATCTCAGTCTCAGCATGATGGATCTCAGTCTCAGTGCGATGGATCTCAGTCTCAGCACGAGGGATATCAGTCTCAGCAAGATGGACCTGAGCAGGTGGATTTCAGCCTCAGCGTGATGGATCTCAGTCTCAGCATGATGGATCTCAGTCTCAGTGCGATGGATCTCTGTCTCAGCACAATGGATCTCTTTCTCAGTGCGATGGATCTCAGTCTCACCATGATGGAACTTAGTCTCAGCATGATGGATCTCAGTCTCAGTGCGATGGATCTCAGTCTCAGTGCTATGGATCTCACTCTCAGCATGATGGATCTCAGTCTCAGTGCGATGGATCTCAGTCTCAGTGTGATGGACCGCAGTCTCAGTATGATGGATCTCAGTCTCAACACGATTGATCTCAGTCTCAGCATGACGAATCTCAGTCTCAGCGAGATGGATCTCAGTCGCAGCGTGATGGATCTCAGTCTCAGCGCGATGGATCTCAGTCTCAGTGCGATGGATCTGTCTAAGCACGATGGATCTCAGTCTCAGCACGATGGATCTCAGTCTCAGCATGATGGAACTCAGTCTCAGCGCAATGAATTTCAGTCTCAGCACGATGGATCTCAGTCTCAGCATGATGGATCTCAGTCTCAGCACGAGGGATCTCAGTCTCAGCACGATGGATCTCAGTCGAACTGCAATGAATCTAAGTCTCATCACGATGGATCTCAGCTTCAGTGCGATGGATCTCAGTCTCAAAAATGGATCTCAGTCTCAGCATGATGGATCTCAGTCTCAGCATGATGGATCTCAGTCTCAGCATGATGGATCTCAATCTCAGTGCGATGGATCTCTGTCTCAGCATGAAGGATCTCAGTCTCAGCATAATGGATCTCAGTCTCAGTGCGATAGATCTCAGTCTCAGCAAGATGAATCTCAGTATCAGAACGATGGATCTCAGTCTCAGTGCGTTGGATCTCAGTCTCAGTGCTATGGATCTCAGTTTCAGCATGATGGATCTCAGTCTCAGGGCGATGGATCTCAGTCTCAGCACGAGGGATATCATTCTCAGCATGATGGACCTGAGCAGGTGGATTTCAGTCTCAGCGTGATGGATCTCAGTCTCAGCATGATGGATCTCAGCCTCAGTGCAATGGATCTCAGTCTCAGCATGATGGATCTCAGTCTCAGCATGATGGATCTCAGTCTCAGGGCGATGGATCTCAGTCTCGACATGATGGATCTGATCAGGTGGATCTCAGTCTCAGTATGATGGATCTCAGCCTCAGAGCAATGGATCTCAACCTCAGCACGATGGAACTCAGTCTCTGCACGATGGATCTCAGTCTCAGTGCGATGGATCTCAGTCTCAGTGTGATGGATCGCAGTCTCAGTATGATGGATCTCAGTCTCAACACGATGGATCTCAGCCTCAGCATGACGAATCTCAGTCTCAGCGTGATGGATCTCAGTCTCAGCGTGATGGATCTCAGTCTCAGCGCGATGGATCTCAGTCTCAGTGTGATGGATCTCAGTCTCAGTGTGATGGATCTCAGTCTCAGCATGATGGATCTCAGTCTCAGTGCGATGGATCTCAGTCTCAGCACGAGGGATCTCAGTCTCAGCATGATGGATCTTTGCAGGTGAATCACAGTCTCAGTGCGATGGATTCCAGTCTCAGCATCATGGATCTCAGTCTCAGAGCGATGGATCTCAGTCTCAGCATGATGGATCTCAGTCTCAGTGCGATAGATCTCAGTCTCAGCAAGATGGATCTCAGTGTCAGTGCGATGGATCTCAGTCTCAGTGCTATGGATCTCAGTCTCAGCATGATGGATTTCAGTCTCAGTGCAATGGATCTCAGTCTCAGTGCGATGTATCTCAGTCTCAGCACGAGGGATCTCAGTCTCAGCATGATGGATCTTTGCAGGTGGATCACAGTCTCAGTGCGATGGATCCCACTCTCAGCATGATGGATCTCGGTCTCAGGGCGATGGATCTTAGTCTCAACATCATGAATCTCAGTCTCAGCATGATGGATCTCGGTCTCAGGGCGATGGATCTCAGTCTCAACATGATGAATCTCAGTCTCAGCATGATGGATCTCAGTCTCAACATGATGGATCTCAGTCTCAGCACGATGGATCTCAGTCTCAGCACATTGGATCTCAGTCTCAGTGCGATAGATCTCAGTCTCAGTGCGATGGATCTCAGTCTCAGTGCGATGGATCTCAGTCTCAGCATGATGGATCTTAGTCTCAGCATGATGGATCTCAGTCTCAGTGCGATGGATCTCAGTCTCAGCACGATGGATCTCAGACTCAGCATGATGGATCTCAGTCTCAGTGCGATAGATCTCAGTCTCAGCACGATGGATCTCAGTCTCAGTGCGATGAATCTCAGTCTCAGTGCGATTTATCTCAGTCTCAGTGCTATGGATCTCACTCTCAGCATGATGGATCTCAGTCTCAGTGCGATGGATCTCAGTCTCAGTGCGATGGATCTCAGTCTCAGCATGATGGATCTCAGTCTCAGCATGATGGATCTCAGTCTCAGCATGATGGATCTCAGTCTCAGTGCGATGGATCTCAGTCTCAGTGAGAAGGATCGCAGTCTCAGTATGATGGATCTCAGTCTCAGCACGATGGATCTCAGTCTCAACACGATGAATCTCAGTCTCAGCATGATGGATCTCAGTCTCAACATGATGGATCTCAGTCTCAGCACGATGGATCTCAGTCTCGGCACAATGGATCTCAGTCTCAGTGCGATAGATCTCAGTCTCAGTGCGATGGATCTGTCTCAGTGCGATGGATCTCAATCTCAGCATGATGGATCTTAGTCTCAGCATGACGGATCTCAGTCTCAGTGCGATGGATCTTAGTCTCAGCACGATGGATCTCAGCCTCAGCATGATGGATCTCAGTCTCAGTGCGATGGATCTCAGTCTCAGTGAGATGGATCTCAGTCTCATTGCTATGGATCTCACTCTCAGCATGATGGATCTCAGTCTCAGGGCGATGGATCTCAGTCTCAGCACGAGGGATATCAGTCTCAGCATGATGGACCTGAGCAGGTGGATTTCAGTCTCAGCGTGATGGATCTCAGTCTCAGCATGATGGATCTCAGCCTCAGTGCAATGGATCTCAGTCTCAGCATGATGGATCTCAGTCTCAGCATGATGGATCTCAGTCTCAGGGCGATGGATCTCAGTCTCGACATGATGGATCTGAGCAGGTGGATCTCAGTCTCAGTATGATGGATCTCAGCCTCAGAGCAATGGATCTCAACCTCAGCACGATGGAACTCAGTCTCAGCACGATGGATCTCAGTCTCAGTGCGATGGATCTCAGTCTCAGTGTGATGGATCGCAGTCTCAGTATGATGGATCTCAGTCTCAACACGACGGATCTCAGCCTCAGCATGACGAATCTCAGTCTCAGCGTGATGGATCTCAGTCTCAGCGTGATGGATCTCAGTCTCAGCGCGATGGATCTCAGTCTCAGTGTGATGGATCTCAGTCTCAGTGTGATGGATCTCAGTCTCAGCATGATGGATCTCAGTCTCAGTGCGATGGATCTCAGTCTCAGCACGAGGGATCTCAGTCTCAGTATGATGGATCTTTGCAGGTGAATCACAGTCTCAGCGCGATGGATTCCAGTCTCAGCATCATGGATCTCAGTCTCAGAGCGATGGATCTCAGTCTCAGTATGATAGATCTCAGTCTCAGCATGATGGATCACAGTCTCAGTGCGATAGATCTCAATCTCTGCAAGATGGATCTCAGTGTCAGTGCGATGGATCTCAGTCTCAGTGCTATGGATCTCAGTCTCAGCATGATGGAATTCAGTCTCAGTGCAACGGATCTCAGTCTCAGTGCGATGTATCTCAGTCTCAGCACGAGGGATCTCAGTCTCAACATGATGGATCTTTGCAGGTGGATCACAGTCTCAGTGCGATGGATCCCAGTCTCAGCATGATGGATCTCGGTCTCAGGGCGATGGATCTCAGTCTCAACATCATGAATCTCAGTCTCAGCATGATGGATCTCGGTCTCAGGGCGATGGATCTCAGTCTCAACATGATGAATCTCAGTCTCAGCATGATGGATCTCAGTCTCAACATGATGGATCTCAGTCTCAGCACGATGGATCTCAGCCTCAGCACATTGGATCTCAGTCTCAGTGCGATAGATCTCAGTCTCAGTGCGATGGATCTCAGTCTCAGTGCGATGGATCTCAGTCTCAGCATGATGGATCTTAGTCTCAGCATGATGGATCTCAGTCTCAGTGCGATGGATCTCAGTCTCAGCACAATGGATCTCAGCCTCAGCATGATGGATCTCAGTCTCAGTGCGCTGGATCTCAGTCTCAGCACGATGGATCTCAGTCTCAGTGCGATGAATCTCAGTCTCAGTGCGATTGATCTCAGTCTCAGTGCTATGGATCTCACTCTCAGCATGATGGATCTCAGTCTCAGTGCGAAGGATCTCAGTCTCAGTGCGATGGATCTCAGTCTCAGCATGATGGATCTCAGTCTCAGCATGATGGATCTCAGTCTCAGCATGATGGATCTCAGTCTCAGTGCGATGGATCTCAGTCTCAGTGAGAAGGATCGCAGTCTCAGTATGATGGATCTCAGTCTCAGCACGATGGATCTCAGTCTCAACACGATGAATCTCAGTCTCAGCATGATGGATCTCAGTCTCAACATGATGGATCTCAGTCTCAGCACGATGGATCTCAGTCTCGGCACAATGGATCTCAGTCTCAGTGCGATAGATCTCAGTCTCAGTGCGATGGATCTGTCTCAGTGCGATGGATCTCAATCTCAGCATGATGGATCTTAGTCTCAGCATGACGGATCTCAGTCTCAGTGCGATGGATCTCAGTCTCAGCACGATGGATCTCAGCCTCAGCATGATGGATCTCAGTCTCAGTGCGATGGATCTCAGTCTCAGTGAGATGGATCTCAGTCTCATTGCTATGGATCTCACTCTCAGCATGATGGATCTCAGTCTCAGGGCGATGGATCTCAGTCTCAGCACGAGGGATCTCAGTCTCAGCATGATGGATCTGAGCAGGTGGATTTCAGTCTCATCGTGATGGATCGCAGTCTCTGCATGATGGAACTCAGCCTCAGTGCAATGGATCTCAGTCTCAGCATGATGGATCTCAGTCTCAGCATGATGGATCTCAGTCTCAGGGCGATGGATCTCAGTCTCGACATCATGGATCTGAGAGATGGATCTCAGTCTCAGCATGATGGATCTCAGTCTCAAAACGATGAATCTCAGTCTCAGCATGATGGATCTCAGTCTCAGCCTGATGCATCTCAGTCACAGGACGATGGATCTCAGTCGCAGTGCGATGGATCTCAGACTCAGTGCGATGGGTCTCAGTCTCAGTGCGATGGATCTCAGTCTCAGCACAATGGATCTCTTTCTGAATGCGTTGGATCTCAGTCTCAACATGATGGATCTTAGTCTCAGCATGATGGATCTCAGTCTCAGTGCGATGGATCTCAGTCTCAGCACGATGGATCTCAGTCTCAGCATGATGGATCTCAGTCTCAGCGCGATGGATCTCAGTCTCAGTGCTATGGATCTCAGTCTCAGCACGATGGATCTCAGTCTCAGCATGATGGATCTCAGTTTCAACATGATGGATCTCAGTCTCAGCATGGTGGATCTCAGTTTCACATGATGGATCTCAGTCTCAGCATGATGGAAGTCAGTCTCAGTGCGATGGATCTCAGTCTAAGTGCGATGGATCTCGGTCTCAGTGCAATGGATCTCAGTCTCAGTGCGATGGATCTCAGTCTCAGCATGAAGGATCTCAGTCTCAGTGCGATGGATCTAAGTCTCAGCATGATGGGTCTCAATGTCAGCACGATGGATCTCAGTCTCAGCACGATGGATCTCAGTCTCAGCACGATGGATCTCAGTCTCAGCGCAATGTATCTCTGTCTCAGAATGATGGATCTCAGTCTCAGCATGATGGATCTCAGTCTCAGGACGATGGATCTCAGTCTCAACATGATCGATCTGAGCAGGAGGATCTCAGCCTCAGCATGATGGATCTTAGTCTCAGCATGATGGATCTCATTCACAGTGCGATGGATCTCAGTCTCAGCATGACGGATCTCAGGCTCAGTGCAATAGATCTCAGTCTCAGCACGATGGATCTCAGGCTCAGTGAAATGGATCTCAGTCTCAGTGCGATGGAACTCAGTCTCAGTGCGATGGATTTCAGTCTCAGCACGATGGATCTCAGTCTCAGCGCGATGGATCTCAGTCTCACCATGATGGATCTCAGTCGCAGTGCGATAGATCTCATTCTCAGCACGATGGATCTGAGTCTCAGTGCGATGGATCTCAGTCTCAGTGCGATGGATCTCAGTCTCAGCACAAGGGATCGCAGTCTCAGCTTGATGGATCGGAGCAGGTGGATCTCAGTCTCAGCGTGATGGATCTTAGTCTCAGCATGATGGATCTCAGCCTCGTTGCAATGGATTTCAGTCTCAGCATGATGGATCTCAGTCTCGGCATGATGGATCTCAGTCTCAGGGCGATGGATCTCAGTCTCAACATGATGGATCTGAGCTGATGGATCTCAGCCTCAGCATGATGGATTTTAGTCTCAGCATGATGGATCTCAGTCACAGTGCGATGGATCTCAGTCTCAGCATGACGGATCTCAGTCTCAGTGCGATAGATCTCAGTCTCAGCACGATGGATCTCAGTCTCAGTGCAATGGATCTCAGTCTCAGTGCGATGGATCTCAGTCTCAGTGCTATGGATCTCACTCTCAGCATGATGGTTCTCAGTCTCAGTGCTATGGATCTCAGTCTCAGTACGAGAGATGTCAGTCTCAGCATGATGGATCTGAGCAGGTGGATCTCAGTCTCAGCGTGATGGGTCTCCGTCTCAGCATGATGGACCTCAGCCTCAGTGCAATGGATGTCAGTCTCAGCATGATGGATCTGAGCAGGTGGATCTCAGTAGCAGCATGATGGATTTCAGCCTCAGTGCAATGGATCTCAGTCTCAGCATGATGAATCTGAGCAAGTGGATCTCAGTCTCAGCGTGATGGATCTCAGTCTCAGCATGATGGATCTCAGCCTCACTGCAATGGATCTCAGTCTCAGCATGATGGATCTGAGCAAGTGGATCTCAGTCTGAGCATGATGGATCTGAGCATGTGGATCTCAGTCTCAGCATGATGGATCTCAGTCTCATCATGATGGATCTCAGTCTCAGCATGATGGATCTGAGCAGGTGGATCTCAGTCTCGGCATGATGGATCTCAGACTCAGCACGATGGATCGAAGCAGTTCGATCTCAGTCACAGAATGATGGATCTGAGCAGGTGGATCTCAGTCTCAGTATGATGGATCTCAGTCTCAGCGCGATGGATCTCAGTCTCAGCGTGATGGATCTCAGTCTCAGCATGATGGATCTCAGTCTAAGCATGATGGATCTCAGTCTCAGTGCGATAGATCTCAGTCTCAGCAAGATGGATCTCAGTGTCAGTGCTATGGATCTCAGTCTCAGCATGATGGATTTCAGTCTCAGTGCAATGGATCTCAGTCTCAGTGCGATGGATCTCAGTCTCAGCACGAGGGATCTCAGTCTCAGCATGATGGATCTGAGCAGGTGGATCACAGTCTCAGTGCGATGGAACCCAGTCTCAGCATCATGGATCTCTGTCTCAGTGCGATGGATCTCAGTCTCAGCATGATGGATCTCAGTCTCAGCATGATGGATCTCAGTCTCAGGGCGATGGATCTCAGTCTCAACATGATGGATCTGAGCAGGTGGATCTCACTCTCAGCATGATGTATCCCCGTCTCAACACGATGAATCTCAGTCTCAGCATGATGGATCTCAGT
This sequence comes from Cetorhinus maximus, assembly GCF_964194155.1. NCBI lineage: Eukaryota > Metazoa > Chordata > Chondrichthyes > Lamniformes > Cetorhinidae > Cetorhinus > Cetorhinus maximus. The sequence continues at coordinate 146,705,721 of NC_135885.1, read as the reverse complement.
CTCAGCATGATGGATCTCAGTCTCGGCATGATGGATCTCAGTCTCAGCACAGTGGATCTCAGTCTCAGTGCGATGGACCACAGTCTCAGTGCGATGGATTTCAGTCTCAGTGCGATCGATCTCAGTCTCAACATGAAGGATCTTAGTCTCAGCATGATGGATCTCAGTCTCAGTGCGATGGATCTCAGTTGCAGCACGAGGGATCTCAGTCTCAACATGATGGATCTGAGCAGGTGGATTTCAGTCTCAGCGTGATGGATCTCTGTCTCAGCATGATGGATCTCAGCCTCAGTGCAATGGATCTCAGTCTCAGCATGATGGATCTCAGTCTCAGCATGATGGATCTCAGTCTCAGTGCGATGGATGTCAGTCTCAGCATGATGAATCACAGTCTCAGTGCGATGCATCTCAGTCTCAGCATGATGGATCTCAGTAACAGCATGATGGATCTCAGTCTCAGCACGATGGATCTTAATCTCATCACGATGGATCTCTGTCTCAGCACGATGTATCTCAGTCTCAGCATGATGGATCTCAGTCTCAGCATGATGGATCTCAGCCTCACTGCAATGGATCTCAGTCTCAGCATGATGGATCTCAGTCTAAGCACAAGGGATCTCAGTCTCAGCTTGATGGATCTGAGCAGATGGATCTCAGTCTCAGCGTGATGGATCTCAGTCTCAGCATGATGGATCTCAGCCTCATTGCAATGGATCTCAGTCTCAGCATGATGGATCTCAGTCTCATCATGATGGATCTCTGTCTCAGCATGATGGATCTGAGCAGGTGGATCTCAGTCTCAGCATGATGGATCTCAGACTCAGCACGATGGATCGAAGCAGTTCGATCTCAGTCACAGAATGATGGATCTGAGCAGGTGGATCTCAGTCTCAGTATGATGGATCTCAGCCTCAGTGCAATGGATCTCAGTCTCAGCATGATGGATCTCAGTCTCAGCATGATGGATCTCAGACTCAGTGCAATGGATCTCAGTCTCAGCATGATGGATCTCACTTTCAACATGATGGATCTCAGTCTCAGCATGGTGGATCTCAGTTTCAACATGATGGATCTCAGTCTCAGCATGATGTAAATCAGTCTCAGTGCAATGGATCTCAGTCTCAGTGCGATGGATCTCTGTCTCAGAACAATGGATCTCTTTCTCAGTGCGATGGATCTCAGTCTCACCATGATGGATCTTAGGCTCAGCATGATGGATCTCAGTCTCAGTGCGATGGATCTCAGTCTCAGCACGATGGATCTCAATCTCACCATGATGGATCTCACTCGCAGTGCGATAGATCTCAGTCTCAGCACAAGGGATCGCAGTCTCAGCTTGATGGATCGGAGCAGGTGGATCTCAGTCTCAGCGTGATGGATCTCAGTCTCAGCATGATGGATCTCAGCATCGTTGCAATGGATTTCAGTCTCAGCATGATGGATCTCAATCTCAGCATGATGGATCTCAGTCGCAGGGCGATGGATCTCAGTCTCAACATGATGGATCTGAGCTTATGGATCTCAGCCTCAGCATGATGGATCTTAGTCTCAGCATGATGGATCTCAGTCACAGTGCGATGGATCTCAGTCTCAGCACGATGGATCTCAGTCTCAGCGTGATAGATCTCAGTCTCAGTGCGATGGATCTCAATCTCGGCATGATGGATTTGAGCAGGTGGATCTCAGTCTCAGCATGATGGATCTCAGTTTGAACATGATCGATCTCAGTCTCAGCATGTTGGATCTCAGTTTCAACATGATGGATCTAAGTCTCAGCATGATGTAAATCAGTCTCAGTGCAATGGATCTCAGTCTCAGTGCGATGGATCTCTGTCTCAGCACAATGGATCTCTTTCTCAGTGCGATGGATCTCAGTCTCACCATGATGGAACTTAGTCTCAGAATGATGGATCTCAGTCTCAGTGCGATGGATCTCAGTCTCAGTGCTATGGATCTCACTCTCAGCATGTTGGATCTCAGTCTCAGTGCGATGGATCTCAGTCTCAGTGTGATGGATCGCAGTCTCAGTATGATGGATCTCAGTCTCAACACGATTGATCTCAGTCTCAGCATGATGAATCTCAGTCTCAGCGTGATGGATCTCAGTCTCAGCGTGATGGATCTCAGTCTCAGCGCGATGGATCTCAGTCTCAGTGCGATGGATCTGTCTAAGCACGATGGATCTCAGTCTCAGCACGATGGATCTCAGTCTCAGCACGATGGATCTCAGTCTCAGCACAATGAATTTCAGTCTCAGCACGATGGATCTCAGTCTCAGCATGATGGATCTCAGTCTCAGCACGAGGGATCTCAGTCTCAGCACGATGGATCTCAGTCGAAGTGCAATGAATCTAAGCCTCATCACGATGGATCTCAGCCTCAGTGCGATGGATCTCAGTCTCAAAAATGGATCTCAGTCTCAGCATGATGGATCTCAGTCTCAGCATGATGGATCTCAGTCACAGCATGATGGATCTCAATCTCAGTGCGATGGATCTCAGTCTCAGCATGAAGGATCTCAGTCTCAGCATGATGGATCTCAGTCTCAGCATGATGGATCTCAGTCTCAGCATGATGGATCTCAGTCTCAGTGCGATAGATCTCAGTCTCAGCAAGATGGATCTCTGTATCAGAACGATGGATCTCAGTCTCAGTGCGTTGGATCTCAGTCTCAGTGCTATGGATCTCAGTCTCAGCATGATGGATCTCAGTCTCAGTGCGATGGATCTCAGTCTCAGCACGATGGATATCAGTCTCAGCATGATGGACCTGAGCAGGTGGATTTCAGTCTCAGCGTGATGGATCTCAGTCTCAGCATGATGGATCTCAGCCTCAGTACAATGGATCTCAGTCTCAGCATGATGGATCTCAGTCTCAGCATGATGGATCTCAGTCTCAGGGCGATGGATCTCAGTCTCGACATGATGGATCTGAGCAGGTGGATCTCAGTCTCAGTATGATGGATCTCAGCCTCAGAGCAATGGATCTCAGCCTCAGCACGATGGAACTCAGTCTCAGCACAATGGATCTCAGTCTCAGTGCGATGGATCTCAACCTCAGCATGATGGATCTTAGTCTCAGCATGATGGATCTCAGTCTCAGTGCGATGGATCTCAGTCTCAGCATGACGGATCTCAGACTCAGTGCGATAGATCTCAGTCTCAACACGATGGATCTCAGTCTCAGTGCGATTGATCTCAGTCTTTTTGCTATGGATCTCACTCTCAGCATGATGGATCTCAGTCTCAGTGCGATGGATCTCAGTCTCAGCACGATGGATCTCAGTCTCAGCATGATGGATCTGAGCAGGTGGATTTCACTCTCAGCGTGATGGATCTCAGTCTCAGCATGATGGATCTCAGCCTCAGTGCAATGGATCTCAGTCTCAGCATGATGGATCTCAGTCTCAGCATGATGGATCTCAGTATCAGGGCGATGGATCTCAGTCTCGACATGATGGATCTGAGAGGTGGATCTCAGTCTCAGCATGATGGGTCTCAGCCTCAGCTCGATGGATCTCAGTCTCAGTGCGATGGATCTCAGTCTGAGTGAGAAGGATCTCAGTCTCAGTGCGATGGATCTCAGTTTCAGCACAATGGATCTCTTTCTCAGTGCGATGGATCTCAGTCTCAGCATGATGGATCTCAGTCTCAAAACGATGAATCTCAGTCTCAGCATGATGGATCTCAGTCTCAGCCTGATGCATCTCAGTCTCAGCCTGATGCATCTCAGCCCAGCACGATGGATCTCAGTCTCAGTGCGATGGATCTCAGACTCAGTGCGATGGATCTCAGTCTCAGTGCGATGGATCTCAGTCTCAGCACAATGGATCTCTTTCTGAGTGCGATAGATCTCAGTCTCAGCATGATGGATCTTAGTCTCAGCATGATGGATCTCAGTCTCAGTGCGATGGATCTCAGTCTCAGCACGATGGATCTCAGTCTCAGCATGATGGATCTCAGTCTCAGCGCGATGGATCTCAGTCTCAGTGCTATGGATCTCACTCTCAGCATGATGGATCTCAGTCTCAGTGCTATGGATCTCAGTCTGAGCACGAGCGATCTCAGTCTCAGCATCATGGAACTGAGCAGGTGGATCTCAGTCTCAGCATGATGGATCTCAGTCTCTGCATGATTGGTGTCAGCCTCAGTGCAATGCATCTCAATCTCAGCATGATGGATCTGAGCAGGTGGATCACAGTCTCAGCATGTTGGATCTCAGCCTCAGTGCAATGGATCTCAGTCTCAGCATATTGGATCTGAGCAAGTGATTCTCAGTCTCAGCGTGATGGATCTCAGTCTCAGCATGATGGATCTGAGCAGGTCGATCTCAGTCTCAGCATGATTGATCTCAGCCTCCGTGCAATGGATCTAAGTCTCAGCATGATGGATCTGAGCAAGTGGATCTCAGTTTGAGCATGATGGAACTGAGCAGGTGGATCTCAGTCTCAGCAGGATGGATCTCAGACGCAGCATGATGGATCTGAGCATGTGGATCTCAGTCTCAGCATAATGGATCTCAGTCTGAGCATGATGGATCTGAGCAGGTGCATCTCAGTATCAGCATGATGGATCTCAGACACTGCACGATGGATCTAAGCAGGTCGATCTCAGTCTCAGCATGATGGATCTGAGCAGGTGGATCTCAGTCTCAGTATGATGGATCTCAGCCTCAGTGCAATGGATCTCAGTGTCAGCACGATGGGTCTCAGTCTCAGCATGATGGATCTCATATCTCAGTGCGCTGGATGTCAGTCTCGGCAAGATGGATCTGAGGACGTGGATCTGAGTCGCAGCAAGATGGATCTCAGTCTCAGTGCAATGGTTCTCAGTCTCAGTGCAATGGATCTCAGTCTCAGCATGATGGATCTGAGCAGGTCGATCTCAGTCTCAGCATGATGGATCTGAGCAGGTGGATCTCAGTCTCAGTATGATGGATCTCAGCCTCAGTTTAATGGATCTCAGTTTCAGCACGATGGATCTCAGTCTCAGAACGATGGATCTCAGTCTCAGCACGATGGATCTCAGTCTTAGCGTGATGGATCTCAGTCTCAGTGCGATGGATCTCAGTCTCGGCATGATCGATTTTAGCAGCTGGATCTCAGTCTCAGCATGATGGATCTCAGCCTCAGTGCAATGGATCTCAGTCTCAGCATGATGGATCTGAGCAACTGGATCTCAGTCTGAGCATGATGGATCTGAGTAGGTGGATCTCAGTCTCAGCACGATGGATCTCAGTCTCAGTGCGATGGATCTCAGTCTCAGTGCGTTGGATCTCAGTCTCAGTGCTATGGATATCACTCTCAGCATAATGGATCTCAGTCTCAGTGCGATGGATCTCAGTCTCAGCACGAGGGATCTCAGTCTCAGCATGATGGATCTGAGCATGTGAATTTCAGTCTCAGCGTGATGGATCTCAGTCTCAGCATGATGGATCTCAGCCGCATTGCAATCGATCTCAGTCTCAGAATGATGGATCTCAGTCTCCACATGATGGATCTCAGTCTCAGGGCAATGGATCTCAGTCTCGACATGATGGATCTGAGAGGTGGATCTCAGTCTCAGCATGATGGATCTCAGTCTCAAAACGATGAATCTAAGTCTCAGCATGATGGATCTCAGTCTCAGCATGATGGGTCTCAGACTCAGCACGATGGATCTCAGTCTCAGTGCGATGGATCTCAGTCTCAGTGCGATGGATCTCAGTCTCAGTGCGATGGATCTCAGTCTCAGAACAATGGATCTCTTTCTCAGCATGATGGATCTTAGCCTCAGCATGATGGATCTCAGTCTCAGTGCGATGGATCTCAGTCTCAGAACGATGGATCTCAGTCTCAGCACAATGGATCTCTTTCTCAGCATGATGGATCTTAGTCTCAGCATGATGGATCTCAGTCTCAGTGCGATTGATCTCAGTCTCAGCACGATGGATCTCAGTCTCAGTGCGATGGATCTCAGTCTCAGTGCGATGGATCTCAGTCTCAGTGCTATGGATCTCACTCTCAGCATGATGGACCTCAGTCTCAGTGCGATGGATCTCTGTCTCAGCACAAGGGATCTCAGTCTCAGCTTGATGGATCTGAGCAGATGGATCTCAATCTCAGCGTGATGGATCTCAGTCTCTGCATGATGGATCTCAGCCTCATTGCAATGGATCTCAGTCTCAGCATGATGGATCTCAGTCTCAGCATGATGGATCTCAGTCTCAGGGCGATGGATCTCAGACTCAACATGATCGATCTGAACAGGTGGATCTCAGCCTCAGCATGATGGATCTTAGTCTCAGCATGATGGATCTCATTCACAGTGCGATGGATCTCAGTCTCAGCATGACGGATCTCAGTCTCAGTGCGATAGATCTCAGTCTCAGCACGATGGATCTCAGTCTCAGTGAAATGGATCTCAGTCTCAGTGCGATGGAACTCAGTCTCAGTGCGATGGATCTCAGTCTCAGCACGATGGATCTCAGTCTCAGCGCGATGGATCTCAGTCTCAGTGCGATGGATCTCAATCTCGGCATGATGGATTTGAGCAGGTGGATCTCAGTCTCAGCATGATGGATCACAGTTTCAACATGATCGATCTCAGTCTCAGCATGTTGGATCTCAGTTTCAACATGATGGATCTAAGTCTCAGCATGATGTAAATCAGTCTAAGTGCAATGGATCTCAGTCTCAGTGCGATGGATCTCAGTCTCAGTGCGATGGATCTCAGTCTCAGCACGATGGATCTCAGTCTCAGTGCGATGGATCTCAGTCTCAGTGCGATGGATCTCAGTCTCAGTGCGATGGATCTCAGTCTCAGAACAATGGATCTCTTTCTCAGCATGATGGATCTTAGCCTCAGCATGATGGATCTCAGTCTCAGTGCGATGGATCTCAGTCTCAGAACGATGGATCTCAGTCTCAGCACAATGGATCTCTTTCTCAGCATGATGGATCTTAGTCTCAGCATGATGGATCTCAGTCTCAGTGCGATTGATCTCAGTCTCAGCACGATGGATCTCAGTCTCAGTGCGATGGATCTCAGTCTCAGTGCGATGGATCTCAGTCTCAGTGCTATGGATCTCACTCTCAGCATGATGGACCTCAGTCTCAGTGCGATGGATCTCTGTCTCAGCACAAGGGATCTCAGTCTCAGCTTGATGGATCTTAGCAGATGGATCTCAATCTCAGCGTGATGGATCTCAGTCTCTGCATGATGGATCTCAGCCTCATTGCAATGGATCTCAGTCTCAGCATGATGGATCTCAGTCTCCGCATGATGGATCTCAGTCTCAGGGCGATGGATCTCAGTCTCAACATGATCGATCTGAGCAGGTGGATCTCAGCCTCAGCATGATGGATCTTAGTCTCAGCATGATGGATCTCATTCACAGTGCGATGGATCTCAGTCTCAGCATGACGGATCTCAGTCTCAGTGCGATAGATCTCAGTCTCAGCACGATGGATCTCAGTCTCAGTGAAATGGATCTCAGTCTCAGTGCGATGGAACTCAGTCTCAGTGCGATGGATCTCAGTCTCAGCACGATGGATCTCAGTCTCAGCGCGATGGATCTCAGTCTCAGTGCGATGGATCTCAATCTCGGCATGATGGATTTGAGCAGGTGGATCTCAGTCTCAGCATGATGGATCACAGTTTCAACATGATCGATCTCAGTCTCAGCATGTTGGATCTCAGTTTCAACATGATGGATCTAAGTCTCAGCATGATGTAAATCAGTCTCAGTGCAATGGATCTCAGTCTCAGTGCGATGGATCTCTGTCTCAGCACAATGGATCTCTTTCTCAGTGCGATGGATCTCAGTCTCACCATGATGGAACTTAGTCTCAGCATGATGGATCTCAGTCTCAGTGCGATGGATCTCAGTCTCAGTGCTATGGATCTCACTCTCAGCATGATGGATCTCAGTCTCAGTGCGATGGATCTCAGTCTCAGTGTGATGGATCGCAGTCTCAGTATGATGGATCTCAGTCTCAACACGATTATTCTCAGTCTCAGCATGACGAATCTCAGTCTCAGCGAGATGGATCTCAGTCGCAGCGTGATGGATCTCAGTCTCAGCGCGATGGATCTCAGTCTCAGTGCGATGGATCTGTCTAAGCACGATGGATCTCAGTCTCAGCACGATGGATCTCAGTCTCAGCATGATGGAACTCAGTCTCAGCGCAATGAATTTCAGTCTCAGCACGATGGATCTCAGTCTCAGCATGATGGATCTCAGTCTCAGCACGAGGGATCTCAGTCTCAGCACGATGGATCTCAGTCGAAGTGCAATGAATCTAAGTCTCATCACGATGGATCTCAGCCTCAGTGCGATGGATCTCAGTCTCAAAAATGGATCTCAGTCTCAGCATGATGGATCTCAGTCTCAGCATGATGGATCTCAGTCTCAGCATGATGGATCTCAGTCTCAGTGCGATGGATCTCAGTCTCAGCATGAAGGATCTCAGTCTCAGCATGATGGATCTCAGTCTCAGCATGATGGATCTCAGTCTCAGCATAATGGATCTCAGTCTCAGTGCGATAGATCTCAGTCTCAGTGCGATGGATCTCAGTCTCAGCACGATGGATCTCAGTCTCAGTGCGATGGATCTCAGTCTCAGTGCGATGGATCTCAGTCTCAGTGCGATGGATCTCAGTCTCAGAACAATGGATCTCTTTCTCAGCATGATGGATCTTAGCCTCAGCATGATGGATCTCAGTCTCAGTGCGATGGATCTCAGTCTCAGTGCGATGGATCTCAGTCTCAGCACGATGGATCTCAGTCTCAGTGCGATGGATCTCAGTCTCAGTGCGATGGATCTCAGTCTCAGTGCGATGGATCTCAGTCTCAGAACAATGGATCTCTTTCTCAGCATGATGGATCTTAGCCTCAGCATGATGGATCTCAGTCTCAGTGCGATGGATCTCAGTCTCAGAACGATGGATCTCAGTCTCAGCACAATGGATCTCTTTCTCAGCATGATGGATCTTAGTCTCAGCATGATGGATCTCAGTCTCAGTGCGATTGATCTCAGTCTCAGCACGATGGATCTCAGTCTCAGTGCGATGGATCTCAGTCTCAGTGCGATGGATCTCAGTCTCAGTGCTATGGATCTCACTCTCAGCATGATGGACCTCAGTCTCAGTGCGATGGATCTCTGTCTCAGCACAAGGGATCTCAGTCTCAGCTTGATGGATCTCAGCAGATGGATCTCAATCTCAGCGTGATGGATCTCAGTCTCTGCATGATGGATCTCAGCCTCATTGCAATGGATCTCAGTCTCAGCATGATGGATCTCAGTCTCCGCATGATGGATCTCAGTCTCAGGGCGATGGATCTCAGTCTCAACATGATCGATCTGAGCAGGTGGATCTCAGCCTCAGCATGATGGATCTTAGTCTCAGCATGATGGATCTCATTCACAGTGCGATGGATCTCAGTCTCAGCATGACGGATCTCAGTCTCAGTGCGATAGATCTCAGTCTCAGCACGATGGATCTCAGTCTCAGTGAAATGGATCTCAGTCTCAGTGCGATGGAACTCAGTCTCAGTGCGATGGATCTCAGTCTCAGCACGATGGATCTCAGTCTCAGCGCGATGGATCTCAGTCTCAGTGCGATGGATCTCAATCTCGGCATGATGGATTTGAGCAGGTGGATCTCAGTCTCAGCATGATGGATCACAGTTTCAACATGATCGATCTCAGTCTCAGCATGTTGGATCTCAGTTTCAACATGATGGATCTAAGTCTCAGCATGATGTAAATCAGTCTCAGTGCAATGGATCTCAGTCTCAGTGCGATGGATCTCTGTCTCAGCACAATGGATCTCTTTCTCAGTGCGATGGATCTCAGTCTCACCATGATGGAACTTAGTCTCAGCATGATGGATCTCAGTCTCAGTGCGATGGATCTCAGTCTCAGTGCTATGGATCTCACTCTCAGCATGATGGATCTCAGTCTCAGTGCGATGGATCTCAGTCTCAGTGTGATGGATCGCAGTCTCAGTATGATGGATCTCAGTCTCAACACGATTATTCTCAGTCTCAGCATGACGAATCTCAGTCTCAGCGAGATGGATCTCAGTCGCAGCGTGATGGATCTCAGTCTCAGCGCGATGGATCTCAGTCTCAGTGCGATGGATCTGTCTAAGCACGATGGATCTCAGTCTCAGCACGATGGATCTCAGTCTCAGCATGATGGAACTCAGTCTCAGCGCAATGAATTTCAGTCTCAGCACGATGGATCTCAGTCTCAGCATGATGGATCTCAGTCTCAGCACGAGGGATCTCAGTCTCAGCACGATGGATCTCAGTCGAAGTGCAATGAATCTAAGTCTCATCACGATGGATCTCAGCCTCAGTGCGATGGATCTCAGTCTCAAAAATGGATCTCAGTCTCAGCATGATGGATCTCAGTCTCAGCATGATGGATCTCAGTCTCAGCATGATGGATCTCAGTCTCAGTGCGATGGATCTCAGTCTCAGCATGAAGGATCTCAGTCTCAGCATGATGGATCTCAGTCTCAGCATGATGGATCTCAGTCTCAGCATAATGGATCTCAGTCTCAGTGCGATAGATCTCAGTCTCAGCAAGATGAATCTCAGTATCAGAACGATGGATCTCAGTCTCAGTGCGTTGGATCTCAGTCTCAGCACGAGGGATATCAGTCTCAGCATGATGGACCTGAGCAGGTGGATTTCAGTCTGAGCGTGATGGATCTCAGTCTCAGCATGATGGATCTCAGCCTCAGTGCAATGGATCTCAGTCTCAGCATGATGGATCTCAGTCTCAGGGCGATGGATCTCAGTCTCGACATGATGGATCTGAGCAGGTGGATCACAGTCTCAGTATGATGGATCTCAGCCTCAGAGCAATGGATCTCAACCTCAGCACGATGGAACTCAGTCTCAGCACGATGGATCTCAGTCTCAGTGCGATGGATCTCAGTCTCAGTGTGATGGATCGCAGTCTCAGTATGATGGATCTCAGTCTCAACACGATGGATCTCAGCCTCAGCATGACGAATCTCAGTCTCAGCGTGATGGATCTCAGTCTCAGCGTGATGGATCTCAGTCTCAGCGCGATGGATCTCAGTCTCAGTGTGATGGATCTCAGTCTCAGTGTGATGGATCTCAGTCTCAGCATGATGGATCTCAGTCTCAGTGCGATGGATCTCAGTCTCAGCACGAGGGATCTCAGTCTCAGCATGATGGATCTTTGCAGGTGAATCGCAGTCTCATTATGATGGATCTCAGTCTCAGCACGATGGATCTCAGTCTCAGCATGATGGATCTGAGCAGGTGGATTTCACTCTCAGCGTGATGGATCTCAGTCTCAGCATGATGGATCTCAGCCTCAGTGCAATGGATCTCAGTCTCAGCATGATGGATCTCAGTCTCAGCATGATGGATCTCAGTATCAGGGCGATGGATCTCAGTCTCGACATGATGGATCTGAGAGGTGGATCTCAGTCTCAGCATGATGGGTCTCAGCCTCAGCTCGATGGATCTCAGTCTCAGTGCGATGGATCTCAGTCTGAGTGCGAAGGATCACAGTCTCAGTGCGATGGATCTCAGTTTCAGCACAATGGATCTCTTTCTCAGTGCGATGGATCTCAGTCTCAGCATGATGGATCTCAGTCTCAAAACGATGAATCTCAGTCTCAGCATGATGGATCTCAGTCTCAGCCTGATGCATCTCAGTCTCAGCCTGATGCATCTCAGCCCAGCACGATGGATCTCAGTCTCAGTGCGATGGATCTCAGACTCAGTGCGATGGATCTCAGTCTCAGTGCGATGGATCTCAGTCTCAGCACAATGGATCTCTTTCTGAGTGCGATAGATCTCAGTCTCAGCATGATGGATCTTAGTCTCAGCATGATGGATCTCAGTCTCAGTGCGATGGATCTCAGTCTCAGCACGATGGATCTCAGTCTCAGCATGATGGATCTCAGTCTCAGCGCGATGGATCTCAGTCTCAGTGCTATGGATCTCACTCTCAGCATGATGGATCTCAGTCTCAGTGCTATGGATCTCAGTCTGAGCACGAGCGATCTCAGTCTCAGCATCATGGAACTGAGCAGGTGGATCTCAGTCTCAGCATGATGGATCTCAGTCTCTGCATGATTGGTGTCAGCCTCAGTGCAATGCATCTCAATCTCAGCATGATGGATCTGAGCAGGTGGATCACAGTCTCAGCATGTTGGATCTCAGCCTCAGTGCAATGGATCTCAGTCTCAGCATATTGGATCTGAGCAAGTGATTCTCAGTCTCAGCGTGATGGATCTCAGTCTCAGCATGATGGATCTGAGCAGGTCGATCTCAGTCTCAGCATGATTGATCTCAGCCTCAGTGCAATGGATCTAAGTCTCAGCATGATGGATCTGAGCAAGTGGATCTCAGTTTGAGCATGATGGAACTGAGCAGGTGGATCTCAGTCTCAGCAGGATGGATCTCAGACGCAGCATGATGGATCTGAGCATGTGGATCTCAGTCTCAGCATAATGGATCTCAGTCTGAGCATGATGGATCTGAGCAGGTGCATCTCAGTATCAGCATGAAGGATCTCAGACACTGCACGATGGATCTAAGCAGGTCGATCTCAGTCTCAGCATGATGGATCTGAGCAGGTGGATCTCAGTCTCAGTATGATGGATCTCAGCCTCAGTGCAATGGATCTCAGTGTCAGCACGATGGGTCTCAGTCTCAGCATAATGGATCTCATATCTCAGTGCGCTGGATGTCAGTCTCGGCAAGATGGATCTGAGGACGTGGATCTGAGTCGCAGCAAGATGGATCTCAGTCTCAGTGCAATGGTTCTCAGTCTCAGTGCAATGGATCTCAGTCTCAGCATGATGGATCTGAGCAGGTCGATCTCAGTCTCAGCATGATGGATCTGAGCAGGTGGATCTCAGTCTCAGTATGATGGATCTCAGCCTCAGTTTAATGGATCTCAGTTTCAGCACGATGGATCTCAGTCTCAGAACGATGGATCTCAGTCTCAGCACGATGGATCTCAGTCTTAGCGTGATGGATCTCAGTCTCAGTGCGATGGATCTCAGTCTCGGCATGATCGATTTTAGCAGCTGGATCTCATTCTCAGCATGATGGATCTCAGCCTCAGTGCAATGGATCTCAGTCTCAGCATGATGGATCTGAGCAACTGGATCTCAGTCTGAGCATGATGGATCTGAGTAGGTGGATCTCAGTCTCAGCACGATGGATCTCAGTCTCAGTGCGATGGATCTCAGTCTCAGTGCGTTGGATCTCAGTCTCAGTGCTATGGATATCACTCTCAGCATAATGGATCTCAGTCTCAGTGCGATGGATCTCAGTCTCAGCACGAGGGATCTCAGTCTCAGCATGATGGATCTGAGCATGTGAATTTCAGTCTCAGCGTGATGGATCTCAGTCTCAGCATGATGGATCTTAGTCTCAGCATGACGGATCTCAGTCTCAGTGCGATGGATCTCAGTCTCAGCACGATGGATCTCAGCCTCAGCATGATGGATCTCAGTCTCAGTGCGATGGATCTCAGTCTCGGTGAGATGGATCTCAGTCTCATTGCTATGGATCTCACTCTCAGCATGATGGATCTCAGTCTCAGGGCGATGGATCTCAGTCTCAGCACGAGGGATCTCAGTCTCAGCATGATGGATCTGAGCAGGTGGATTTCAGTCTCATCGTGATGGACCTCAGTCTCAGCATGATGGATCTCATTCTCAGGGCGATGGATCTCTTTCTCGACATCATGGATCTGAGAGATGGATCTCAGTCTCAGCATGATGGATCTCAGTCTCAAAACGATGAATCTCAGTCTCAGCATGATGGATCTCAGTCTCAGCCTGATGCATCTCAGTCACAGCACGATGGATCTCAGTCTCAGTGCGATGGATCTCAGACTCAGTGCGATGGGTCTCAGTCTCAGTGCGATGGATCTCAGTCTCAGCACAATGGATCTCTTTCTGAATGCGTTGGATCTCAGTCTCAGCATGATGGATCTTAGTCTCAGCATGATGGATCTCAGTCTCAGTGCGATGGATCTCAGTCTCAGCACGATGGATCTCAGTCTCAGCATGATGGATCTCAGTCTCAGCGCGATGGATCTCAGTCTCAGTGCTATGGCTCTCACTCTCAGCATGATGGATCTAAGTCTCAGTGCTATGGATCTCAGTCTCAGCACGAGGGATCTCAGTCTCAGCATCATGGAACTGAGCAGGTGGATCTCAGTCTCAGCATGATGGATCTCAGTCTCTGCATGATTGGTGTCAGCCTCAGTGCAATGCATCTCAATCTCAGCATGATGGATCTGAGCAGGTGGATCACAGTCTCAGCATGTTGGATCTCAGCCTCAGTGCAACGGATCTCAGTCTCAGCATATTGGATCTGAACAATGTGATTCTCAGTCTCAGCGTGATGGATCTCAGTCTCAGCATGATGGATCTGAGCAGGTCGATCTCAGTCTCAGCATGATTGATCTCAGCCTCAGTGCAATGGATCTAAGTCTCAGCATGATGGATCTGAGCAAGTGGATCTCAGTTTGAGCATGATGGAACTGAGCAGGTGGATCTCAGTCTCAGCAGGATGGATCTCAGACGCAGCATGATGGATCTGAGCATGTGGATCTCAGTCTCAGCATAATGGATCTCAGTCTGAGCATGATGGATCTGAGCAGGTGCATCTCAGTCTCAGCATGATGGATCTCAGACTCTGCACGATGGATCTAAGCAGGTCGACCTCAGTCTCAGCATGATGGATCTGAGCAGGTGGATCTCAGTCTCAGTATGATGGATCTCAGCCTCACTGCAATGGATCTCAGTGTCAGTACGATGGGTCTCAGTCTCAGCATGATGGATCTCATATCTCAGTGCGCTGGATGTCAGTCTCGGCAAGATGGATCTGAGGACGTGGATCTGAGTCGCAGCATGATGGATCTCAGTCTCAGTGCAATGGTTCTCAGTCTCAGCATGATGGATCTGAGCAGGTGGATCTCAGTCTCAGTATGATGGATCTCAGCCTCAGTGCAATGGATCTCAGTGTCAGCACGATGGGTCTCAGTCTCAGCATGATGGATCTCATATCTCAGTGCGCTGGATGTCAGTCTCGGCAGGATGGATCTGAGGACGTGGATCTTAGGCTCAGCATGATGGATCTCAGTCTCAGTGCGATGGATCTCAGTCTCAGCACGATGGATCTCAGTCTCACCATGATGGATCTCAGTCGCAGTGCGATGGATCTCAGTCTCAGCACGATGGATCTGAGTCTGAGTGCGATGGATCTCAGTCTCAGTGCGATGGATCTCAGTCTCAGCACAAGGATTCGCAGTCTCAGCTTGATGGATCGGAGCAGGTGGATCTCAGTCTCAGCGTGATGGATCTCAGTCTCAGCATGATGAATCTCAGCATCGTTGCAATGGATTTCAGTCTCAGCATGATGGATCTCAGTCTCAGCATGATGGATCTCAGTCTCAGGGCGATGGATCTCAGTCTCAACATGATGGATCTGAGCTGATGGATCTCAGCCTCATCATGATGGATCTTAGTCTCAGCATGAGGGATCTCAGTCACAGTGCGATGGATCTCAGTCTCAGCACGATGGATCTCAGTCTCAGCGCGATGGATCTCAGTCTCAGTGCGATGGATCTCAATCTCGGCATGATGGATTTGAGCAGGTGGATCTCAGTCTCAGCATGATGGATCACAGTTTCAACATGATCGATCTCAGTCTCAGCATGTTGGATCTCAGTTTCAACATGATGGATCTAAGTCTCAGCATGATGTAAATCAGTCTCAGTGCAATGGATCTCAGTCTCAGTGCGATGGATCTCTGTCTCAGCACAATGGATCTCTTTCACATTGCGATGGATCTCAGTCTCACCATGATGGAACTTAGTCTCAGCATGATGGATCTCAGTCTCAGTGCGATGGATCTCAGTCTCAGTGCTATGGATCTCACTCTCAGCATGATGGGTCTCAGTCTCAGTGCGATGGATCTCAGTCTCAGTGTGATGGATCGCAGTCTCAGTATGATGGATCTCAGTCTCAACACGATTGATCTCAGTCTCAGCATGACGAATCTCAGTCTCAGCGTGATGGATCTCAGTCGCAGCGTGATGGATCTCAGTCTCAACGCGATGGATCTCAGTCTCAGTGCGATGGATCTCAGTCTCAGCACGAGGGATATCAGTCTCAGCATGATGGACCTGAGCAGGTGGATTTCACTCTCAGCGTGATGGATCTCAGTCTCAGCATGATGGATCTCTGCCTCAGTGCAATGGATCTCAGTCTCAGCATGATGGATCTCAGTCTCAGCATGATGGATCTCAGTCTCAGCACGAGGGATCTCAGTCTCAGCGTGATGGATCTCAGTCTCAGCGTGATGGATCTCAGTCTCAGCGCGATTGATCTCAGTCTCAGTGTGATGGATCTCAGTCTCAGTGTGATGGATCTCAGTCTCAGCATGATGGATCTCAGTCTCAGTGCGATGGATCTCAGTCTCAGCACGAGGGATCTCAGTCTCAGCATGATGGATCATTGCAGGTGAATCGCAGTCTCAGTGCGATGGATTCCAGTCTCAGCATCATGGATCTCAGTCTCAGTGCGATGGATCTCAGTCTCAGTATGATGGATCTCAGTCTCAGCATGATGGATCTCAGTCTCAGCATGATGGATCTGAGCAGGTGGATTTCACTCTCAGCGTGATGGATCTCAGTCTCAGCATGATGGATCTCAGCCTCAGTGCAATGGATCTCAGTCTCAGCATGATGGATCTCAGTCTCAGCATGATGGATCTCAGTATCAGGGCGATGGATCTCAGTCTCGACATGATGGATCTGAGAGGTGGATCTCAGTCTCAGCATGATGGGTCTCAGCCTCAGCTCGATGGATCTCAGTCTCAGTGCGATGGATCTCAGTCTGAGTGCGAAGGATCTCAGTCTAAGTGCGATGGATCTCAGTTTCAGCACAATGGATCTCTTTCTCAGTGCGATGGATCTCAGTCTCAGCATGATGGATCTCAGTCTCAAAACGATGAATCTCAGTCTCAGCATGATGGATCTCAGTCTCAGCCTGATGCATCTCAGTCTCAGCCTGATGCATCTCAGCCCAGCACGATGGATCTCAGTCTCAGTGCGATGGATCTCAGACTCAGTGCGATGGATCTCAGTCTCAGTGCGATGGATCTCAGTCTCAGCACAATGGATCTCTTTCTGAGTGCGATAGATCTCAGTCTCAGCATGATGGATCTTAGTCTCAGCATGATGGATCTCAGTCTCAGTGCGATGGATCTCAGTCTCAGCACGATGGATCTCAGTCTCAGCATGATGGATCTCAGTCTCAGCGCGATGGATCTCAGTCTCAGTGCTATGGATCTCACTCTCAGCATGATGGATCTCAGTCTCAGTGCTATGGATCTCAGTCTGAGCACGAGCGATCTCAGTCTCAGCATCATGGAACTGAGCAGGTGGATCTCAGTCTCAGCATGATGGATCTCAGTCTCTGCATGATTGGTGTCAGCCTCAGTGCAATGCATCTCAATCTCAGCATGATGGATCTGAGCAGGTGGATCACAGTCTCAGCATGTTGGATCTCAGCCTCAGTGCAATGGATCTCAGTCTCAGCATATTGGATCTGAGCAAGTGATTCTCAGTCTCAGCGTGATGGATCTCAGTCTCAGCATGATGGATCTGAGCAGGTCGATCTCAGTCTCAGCATGATTGATCTCAGCCTCAGTGCAATGGATCTAAGTCTCAGCATGATGGATCTGAGCAAGTGGATCTCAGTTTGAGCATGATGGAACTGAGCAGGTGGATCTCAGTCTCAGCAGGATGGATCTCAGACGCAGCATGATGGATCTGAGCATGTGGATCTCAGTCTCAGCATAATGGATCTCAGTCTGAGCATGATGGATCTGAGCAGGTGCATCTCAGTATCAGCATGATGGATCTCAGACACTGCACGATGGATCTAAGCAGGTCGATCTCAGTCTCAGCATGATGGATCTGAGCAGGTGGATCTCAGTCTCAGTATGATGGATCTCAGCCTCAGTGCAATGGATCTCAGTGTCAGCACGATGGGTCTCAGTCTCAGCATGATGGATCTCATATCTCAGTGCGCTGGATGTCAGTCTCGGCAAGATGGATCTGAGGACGTGGATCTGAGTCGCAGCAAGATGGATCTCAGTCTCAGTGCAATGGTTCTCAGTCTCAGTGCAATGGATCTCAGTCTCAGCATGATGGATCTGAGCAGGTCGATCTCAGTCTCAGCATGATGGATCTGAGCAGGTGGATCTCAGTCTCAGTATGATGGATCTCAGCCTCAGTTTAATGGATCTCAGTTTCAGCACGATGGATCTCAGTCTCAGAACGATGGATCTCAGTCTCAGCACGATGGATCTCAGTCTTAGCGTGATGGATCTCAGTCTCAGTGCGATGGATCTCAGTCTCGGCATGATCGATTTTAGCAGCTGGATCTCAGTCTCAGCATGATGGATCTCAGCCTCAGTGCAATGGATCTCAGACTCAGCATGATGGATCTGAGCAACTGGATCTCTGTCTGAGCATGATGGATCTGAGTAGGTGGATCTCAGTCTCAGCATGATGGATCTCAGTCTCAGTGCGATGGATCTCAGTCTCAGTGCGTTGGATCTCAGTCTCAGTGCTATGGATATCACTCTCAGCATAATGGATCTCAGTCTCAGTGCGATGGCTCTCAGTCTCAGCACGAGGGATCTCAGTCTCAGCATGATGGATCTGAGCATGTGAATTTCAGTCTCAGCGTGATGGATCTCAGTCTCAGCATGATGGATCTCAGCCGCATTGCAATCGATCTCAGTCTCAGAATGATGGATCTCAGTCTCCACATGATGGATCTCAGTCTCAGGGCAATGGATCTCAGTCTCGACATGATGGATCTGAGAGGTGGATCTCAGTCTCAGCATGATGGATCTCAGTCTCAAAACGATGAATCTAAGTCTCAGCATGATGGATCTCAGTCTCAGCATGATGGGTCTCAGACTCAGCACGATGGATCTCAGTCTCAGTGCGATGGATCTCAGTCTCAGTGCGATGGATCTCAGTCTCAGTGCGATGGATCTCAGTCTCAGCACAATGGATCTCTTTCTCAGCATGATGGATCTTAGCCTCAGCATGATGGATCTCAGTCTCAGTGCGATGGATCTCAGTCTCAGAACGATGGATCTCAGTCTCAGCACAATGGATCTCTTTCTCAGCATGATGGATCTTAGTCTCAGCATGATGGATCTCAGTCTCAGTGCGATTGATCTCAGTCTCAGCACGATGGATCTCAGTCTCAGTGCGATGGATCTCAGTCTCAGTGCGATGGATCTCAGTCTCAGTGCTATGGATCTCACTCTCAGCATGATGGACCTCAGTCTCAGTGCGATGGATCTCTGTCTCAGCACAAGGGATCTCAGTCTCAGCTTGATGGATCTGAGCAGATGGATCTCAATCTCAGCGTGATGGATCTCAGTCTCTGCATGATGGATCTCAGCCTCATTGCAATGGATCTCAGTCTCAGAATGATGGATCTCAGTCTCAGCATGATGGATCTCAGTCTCAGGGTGATGGATCTCAGTCTCAACATGATCGATCTGAGCAGGTGGATCTCAGCCTCAGCATGATGGATCTTAGTCTCAGCATGATGGATCTCATTCACAGTGCGATGGATCTCAGTCTCAGCATGACGGATCTCAGTCTCAGTGCGATAGATCTCAGTCTCAGCACGATGGATCTCAGTCTCAGTGAAATGGATCTCAGTCTCAGTGCGATGGAACTCAGTCTCAGTGCGATGGATCTCAGTCTCAGCACGATGGATCTCAGTCTCAGCGCGATGGATCTCAGTCTCAGTGCGATGGATCTCAATCTCAGCATGATGGATTTGAGCAGGTGGATCTCAGTCTCAGCATGATGGATCTCAGTTTCAACATGATCGATCTCAGTCTCAGCATGTTGGATCTCAGTTTCAACATGATGGATCTAAGTCTCAGCATGATGTAAATCAGTCTCAGTGCAATGGATCTCAGTCTCAGTGCGATGGATCTCTGTCTCAGCACAATGGATCTCTTTCTCAGTGCGATGGATCTCAGTCTCACCATGATGGAACTTAGTCTCAGCATGATGGATCTCAGTCTCAGTGCGATGGATCTCAGTCTCAGTGCTATGGATCTCACTCTCAGCATGATGGATCTCAGTCTCAGTGCGATGGATCTCAGTCTCAGTGTGATGGATCGCAGTCTCAGTATGATGGATCTCAGTCTCAACACGATTATTCTCAGTCTCAGCATGACGAATCTCAGTCTCAGCGAGATGGATCTCAGTCGCAGCGTGATGGATCTCAGTCTCAGCGCGATGGATCTCAGTCTCAGTGCGATGGATCTGTCTAAGCACGATGGATCTCAGTCTCAGCACGATGGATCTCAGTCTCAGCATGATGGAACTCAGTCTCAACGCAATGAATTTCAGTCTCAGCACGATGGATCTCAGTCTCAGCATGATGGATCTCAGTCTCAGCACGAGGGATCTCAGTCTCAGCACGATGGATCTCAGTCGAAGTGCAATGAATCTAAGTCTCATCACGATGGATCTCAGCCTCAGTGCGATGGATCTCAGTCTCAAAAATGGATCTCAGTCTCAGCATGATGGATCTCAGTCTCAGCATGATGGATCTCAGTCTCAGCATGATGGATCTCAGTCTCAGTGCGATGGATCTCAGTCTCAGCATGAAGGATCTCAGTCTCAGCATGATGGATCTCAGTCTCAGCATGATGGATCTCAGTCTCAGCATAATGGATCTCAGTCTCAGTGCGATAGATCTCAGTCTCAGCAAGATGAATCTCAGTATCAGAACGATGGATCTCAGTCTCAGTGCGTTGGATCTCAGTCTCAGTGCTATGGATCTCAGTCTCAGCATGATGGATCTCAGTCTCAGTGCGATGGATCTCAGTCTCAGCACGAGGGATATCAGTCTCAGCATGATGGACCTGAGCAGGTGGATTTCAGTCTGAGCGTGATGGATCTCAGTCTCAGCATGATGGATCTCAGCCTCAGTGCAATGGATCTCAGTCTCAGCATGATGGATCTCAGTCTCAGGGCGATGGATCTCAGTCTCGACATGATGGATCTGAGCAGGTGGATCACAGTCTCAGTATGATGGATCTCAGCCTCAGAGCAATGGATCTCAACCTCAGCACGATGGAACTCAGTCTCAGCACGATGGATCTCAGTCTCAGTGCGATGGATCTCAGTCTCAGTGTGATGGATCGCAGTCTCAGTATGATGGATCTCAGTCTCAACACGATGGATCTCAGCCTCAGCATGACGAATCTCAGTCTCAGCGTGATGGATCTCAGTCTCAGCGTGATGGATCTCAGTCTCAGCGCGATGGATCTCAGTCTCAGTGTGATGGATCTCAGACTCAGTGTGATGGATCTCAGTCTCAGCATGATGGATCTCAGTCTCAGTGCGATGGATCTCAGTCTCAGCACGAGGGATCTCAGTCTCAGCATGATGGATCTTTGCAGGTGAATCGCAGTCTCATTATGATGGATCTCAGTCTCAACACGATGGATCTCAGCCTCAGCATGACGAATCTCAGTCTCAGCGTGATGGATCTCAGTCTCAGTGCGATGGATCTCAGTCTCAGCACGATGGATCTCAGCCTCAGCATGATGGATCTCAGTCTCAGTGCGATAGATCTCAGTCTCAGTGCGATTGATCTCAGTCTTTTTGCTATGGATCTCACTCTCAGCATGATGGATCTCAGTCTCAGTGCGATGGATCTCAGTCTCAGCACGAGGGATCTCAGTCTCAGCATGATGGATCTGAGCAGGTGGATTTCACTCTCAGCGTGATGGATCTCAGTCTCACCATGATGGATCTCAGCCTCAGTGCAATGGATCTCAGTCTCAGCATGATGGATCTCAGTCTCAGTATGATGGATCTCAGTCTCAGCATGAAGGATCTCAGTCTCAGTGCGATGGATCTCAGTCTCAGTGAGAAGGATCGCAGTCTCAGTATGATGGATCTCAGTCTCAGCACGATGGATCTCAGTCTCAACACGATGAATCTCAGTCTCAGCATGATGGATCTCAGTCTCAACATGATGGATCTCAGTCTCAGCACGATGGATCTCAGTCTCGGCACAATGGATCTCAGTCTCAGTGCGATAGATCTCAGTCTCAGTGCGATGGATCTGTCTCAGCGCGATGGATCTCAATCTCAGCATGATGGATCTTAGTCTCAGCATGACGGATCTCAGTCTCAGTGCGATGGATCTCAGTCTCAGCACGATGGATCTCAGCCTCAGCATGATGGATCTCAGTCTCAGTGCGATGGATCTCAGTCTCAGCACGATGGATCTCAGCCTCAGCATGATGGATCTCAGTCTCAGTGCGATAGATCTCAGTCTCAGTGCGATTGATCTCAGTCTTTTTGCTATGGATCTCACTCTCAGCATGATGGATCTCAGTCTCAGTGCGATGGATCTCAGTCTCAGCACGAGGGATCTCAGTCTCAGCATGATGGATCTGAGCAGGTGGATTTCACTCTCAGCGTGATGGATCTCAGTCTCAGCATGATGGATCTCAGCCTCAGTGCAATGGATCTCAGTCTCAGCATGATGGATCTCAGTCTCAGTATGATGGATCTCAGTCTCAGCATGAAGGATCTCAGTCTCAGTGCGATGGATCTCAGTCTCAGTGAGAAGGATCGCAGTCTCAGTATGATGGATCTCAGTCTCAGCACGATGGATCTCAGTCTCAACACGATGAATCTCAGTCTCAGCATGATGGATCTCAGTCTCAACATGATGGATCTCAGTCTCAGCACGATGGATCTCAGTCTCGGCACAATGGATCTCAGTCTCAGTGCGATAGATCTCAGTCTCAGTGCGATGGATCTGTCTCAGTGCGATGGATCTCAATCTCAGCATGATGGATCTTAGTCTCAGCATGACGGATCTCAGTCTCAGTGCGATGGATCTCAGTCTCAGCACGATGGATCTCAGCCTCAGCATGATGGATCTCAGTCTCAGTGCGATGGATCTCAGTCTCAGTGAGATGGATCTCAGTCTCATTGCTATGGATCTCACTCTCAGCATGATGGATCTCAGTCTCAGGGCGATGGATCTCAGTCTCAGCACGAGGGATCTCAGTCTCAGCATGATGGATCTGAGCAGGTGGATTTCAGTCTCATCGTGATGGATCGCAGTCTCAGCATGATGGAACTCAGCCTCAGTGCAATGGATCTCAGTCTCAGCATGATGGACCTCAGTCTCAGCATGATGGATCTCATTCTCAGGGCGATGGATCTCTTTCTCGACATCATGGATCTGAGAGATGGATCTCAGTCTCAGCATGATGGATCTCAGTCTCAAAACGATGAATCTCAGTCTCAGCATGATGGATCTCAGTCTCAGCCTGATGCATCTCAGTCACAGCACGATGGATCTCAGTCTCAGTGCGATGGATCTCAGACTCAGTGCGATGGGTCTCAGTCTCAGTGCGATGGATCTCAGTCTCAGCACAATGGATCTCTTTCTGAATGCGTTGGATCTCAGTCTCAGCATGATGGATCTTAGTCTCAGCATGATGGATCTCAGTCTCAGTGCGATGGATCTCAGTCTCAGCACGATGGATCTCAGTCTCAGCATGATGGATCTCAGTCTCAGCGCGATGGATCTCAGTCTCAGTGCTATGGCTCTCACTCTCAGCATGATGGATCTAAGTCTCAGTGCTATGGATCTCAGTCTCAGCACGAGGGATCTCAGTCTCAGCATCATGGAACTGAGCAGGTGGATCTCAGTCTCAGCATGATGGATCTCAGTCTCTGCATGATTGGTGTCAGCCTCAGTGCAATGCATCTCAATCTCAGCATGATGGATCTGAGCAGGTGGATCACAGTCTCAGCATGTTGGATCTCAGCCTCAGTGCAACGGATCTCAGTCTCAGCATATTGGATCTGAACAATGTGATTCTCAGTCTCAGCGTGATGGATCTCAGTCTCAGCATGATGGATCTGAGCAGGTCGATCTCAGTCTCAGCATGATTGATCTCAGCCTCAGTGCAATGGATCTAAGTCTCAGCATGATGGATCTGAGCAAGTGGATCTCAGTTTGAGCATGATGGAACTGAGCAGGTGGATCTCAGTCTCAGCAGGATGGATCTCAGACGCAGCATGATGGATCTGAGCATGTGGATCTCAGTCTCAGCATAATGGATCTCAGTCTGAGCATGATGGATCTGAGCAGGTGCATCTCAGTCTCAGCATGATGGATCTCAGACTCTGCACGATGGATCTAAGCAGGTCGACCTCAGTCTCAGCATGATGGATCTGAGCAGGTGGATCTCAGTCTCAGTATGATGGATCTCAGCCTCACTGCAATGGATCTCAGTGTCAGTACGATGGGTCTCAGTCTCAGCATGATGGATCTCATATCTCAGTGCGCTGGATGTCAGTCTCGGCAAGATGGATCTGAGGACGTGGATCTGAGTCGCAGCATGATGGATCTCAGTCTCAGTGCAATGGTTCTCAGTCTCAGCATGATGGATCTGAGCAGGTGGATCTCAGTCTCAGTATGATGGATCTCAGCCTCAGTGCAATGGATCTCAGTGTCAGCACGATGGGTCTCAGTCTCAGCATGATGGATCTCATATCTCAGTGCGCTGGATGTCAGTCTCGGCAGGATGGATCTGAGGACGTGGATCTTAGGCTCAGCATGATGGATCTCAGTCTCAGTGCGATGGATCTCAGTCTCAGCACGATGGATCTCAGTCTCACCATGATGGATCTCAGTCGCAGTGCGATGGATCTCAGTCTCAGCACGATGGATCTGAGTCTGAGTGCGATGGATCTCAGTCTCAGTGCGATGGATCTCAGTCTCAGCACAAGGATTCGCAGTCTCAGCTTGATGGATCGGAGCAGGTGGATCTCAGTCTCAGCGTGATGGATCTCAGTCTCAGCATGATGGATCTCAGCATCGTTGCAATGGATTTCAGTCTCAGCATGATGGATCTCAGTCTCAGCATGATGGATCTCAGTCTCAGGGCGATGGATCTCAGTCTCAACATGATGGATCTGAGCTGATGGATCTCAGCCTCATCATGATGGATCTTAGTCTCAGCATGAGGGATCTCAGTCACAGTGCGATGGATCTCAGTCTCAGCACGATGGATCTCAGTCTCAGCGCGATGGATCTTAGTCTCAGTGCGATGGATCTCAATCTCGGCATGATGGATTTGAGCAGGTGGATCTCAGTCTCAGCATGATGGATCACAGTTTCAACATGATCGATCTCAGTCTCAGCATGTTGGATCTCAGTTTCAACATGATGGATCTAAGTCTCAGCATGATGTAAATCAGTCTCAGTGCAATGGATCTCAGTCTCAGTGCGATGGATCTCTGTCTCAGCACAATGGATCTCTTTCACATTGCGATGGATCTCAGTCTCACCATGATGGAACTTAGTCTCAGCATGATGGATCTCAGTCTCAGTGCGATGGATCTCAGTCTCAGTGCTATGGATCTCACTCTCAGCATGATGGGTCTCAGTCTCAGTGCGATGGATCTCAGTCTCAGTGTGATGGATCGCAGTCTCAGTATGATGGATCTCAGTCTCAACACGATTGATCTCAGTCTCAGCATGACGAATCTCAGTCTCAGCGTGATGGATCTCAGTCGCAGCGTGATGGATCTCAGTCTCAACGCGATGGATCTCAGTCTCAGTGCGATGGATCTCAGTCTCAGCACGAGGGATATCAGTCTCAGTATGATGGACCTGAGCAGGTGGATTTCACTCTCAGCGTGATGGATCTCAGTCTCAGCATGATGGATCTCTGCCTCAGTGCAATGGATCTCAGTCTCAGCATGATGGATCTCAGTCTCAGCATGATGGATCTCAGTCTCAGCACGAGGGATCTCAGTCTCAGCGTGATGGATCTCAGTCTCAGCGTGATGGATCTCAGTCTCAGCGCGATTGATCTCAGTCTCAGTGTGATGGATCTCAGTCTCAGTGTGATGGATCTCAGTCTCAGCATGATGGATCTCAGTCTCAGTGCGATGGATCTCAGTCTCAGCAGGAGGGATCTCAGTCTCAGCATGATGGATCATTGCAGGTGAATCGCAGTCTCAGTGCGATGGATTCCAGTCTCAGCATCATGGATCTCAGTCTCAGTGCGATGGATCTCAGTCTCAGTATGATGGATCTCAGTCTCAGCATGATGGATCTCAGTCTCAGTGCGATAGATCTCAGTCTCAGCAAGATGGATCTCAGTGTCAGTGCGATGGATCTCAGTCTCAGTGCTATGGATCTCAGTCTCAGCATGATGGATCTCAGTCTCGGCACAATGGATCTCAGTCTCAGTGCGATAGATCTCAGTCTCAGTGCGATGGATCTCAGTCTCAGCACGATGGATCTCAGCCTCAGCATGATGGATCTCAGTCTCAGTGCGATAGATCTCAGTCTCAGTGCGATTGATCTCAGTCTTCTTGCTATGGATCTCACTCTCAGCATGATGGATCTCAGTCTCAGTGCGATGGATCTCAGTCTCAGCACGAGGGATCTCAGTCTCAGCATGATGGATCTGAGCAGGTGGATTTCACTCTCAGCGTGATGGATCTCAGTCTCAGCATGATGGATCTCAGCCTCAGTGCAATGGATCTCAGTCTCAGCATGATGGATCTCAGTCTCAGTATGATGGATCTCAGTCTCAGCATGAAGGATCTCAGTCTCAGTGCGATGGATCTCAGTCTCAGTGAGAAGGATCGCAGTCTCAGTATGATGGATCTCAGTCTCAGCACGATGGATCTCAGTCTCAACACGATGAATCTCAGTCTCAGCATGATGGATCTCAGTCTCAACATGATGGATCTCAGTCTCAGCACGATGGATCTCAGTCTCGGCACAATGGATCTCAGTCTCAGCATGATGGATCTGAGCAGGTGGATTTCACTCTCAGCGTGATGGATCTCAGTCTCAGCATGATGGATCTCAGCCTCAGTGCAATGGATCTCAGTCTCAGCATGATGGATCTCAGTCTCAGTATGATGGATCTCAGTCTCAGCATGAAGGATCTCAGTCTCAGTGCGATGGATCTCAGTCTCAGTGAGAAGGATCGCAGTCTCAGTATGATGGATCTCAGTCTCAGCACGATGGATCTCAGTCTCAACACGATGAATCTCAGTCTCAGCATGATGGATCTCAGTCTCAACATGATGGATCTCAGTCTCAGCACGATGGATCTCAGTCTCGGCACAATGGATCTCAGTCTCAGTGCGATAGATCTCAGTCTCAGTGCGATGGATCTGTCTCAGTGCGATGGATCTCAATCTCAGCATGATGGATCTTAGTCTCAGCATGACGGATCTCAGTCTCAGTGCGATGGATCTCAGTCTCAGCACGATGGATCTCAGCCTCAGCATGATGGATCTCAGTCTCAGTGCGATGGATCTCAGTCTCAGTGAGATGGATCTCAGTCTCATTGCTATGGATCTCACTATCAGCATGATGGATCTCAGTCTCAGGGCGATGGATCTCAGTCTCAGCACGAGGGATCTCAGTCTCAGCATGATGGATCTGAGCAGGTGGATTTCAGTCTCATCGTGATGGATCGCAGTCTCAGCATGATGGAACTCAGCCTCAGTGCAATGGATCTCAGTCTCAGCATGATGGACCTCAGTCTCAGCATGATGGATCTCATTCTCAGGGCGATGGATCTCTTTCTCGACATCATGGATCTGAGAGATGGATCTCAGTCTCAGCATGATGGATCTCAGTCTCAAAACGATGAATCTCAGTCTCAGCATGATGGATCTCAGTCTCAGCCTGATGCATCTCAGTCACAGCACGATGGATCTCAGTCTCAGTGCGATGGATCTCAGACTCAGTGCGATGGGTCTCAGTCTCAGTGCGATGGATCTCAGTCTCAGCACAATGGATCTCTTTCTGAATGCGTTGGATCTCAGTCTCAGCATGATGGATCTTAGTCTCAGCATGATGGATCTCAGTCTCAGTGCGATGGATCTCAGTCTCAGCACGATGGATCTCAGTCTCAGCATGATGGATCTCAGTCTCAGCGCGATGGATCTCAGTCTCAGTGCTATGGCTCTCACTCTCAGCATGATGGATCTAAGTCTCAGTGCTATGGATCTCAGTCTCAGCACGAGGGATCTCAGTCTCAGCATCATGGAACTGAGCAGGTGGATCTCAGTCTCAGCATGATGGATCTCAGTCTCTGCATGATTGGTGTCAGCCTCAGTGCAATGCATCTCAATCTCAGCATGATGGATCTGAGCAGGTGGATCACAGTCTCAGCATGTTGGATCTCAGCCTCAGTGCAACGGATCTCAGTCTCAGCATATTGGATCTGAACAATGTGATTCTCAGTCTCAGCGTGATGGATCTCAGTCTCAGCATGATGGATCTGAGCAGGTCGATCTCAGTCTCAGCATGATTGATCTCAGCCTCAGTGCAATGGATCTAAGTCTCAGCATGATGGATCTGAGCAAGTGGATCTCAGTTTGAGCATGATGGAACTGAGCAGGTGGATCTCAGTCTCAGCAGGATGGATCTCAGACGCAGCATGATGGATCTGAGCATGTGGATCTCAGTCTCAGCATAATGGATCTCAGTCTGAGCATGATGGATCTGAGCAGGTGCATCTCAGTCTCAGCATGATGGATCTCAGACTCTGCACGATGGATCTAAGCAGGTCGACCTCAGTCTCAGCATGATGGATCTGAGCAGGTGGATCTCAGTCTCAGTATGATGGATCTCAGCCTCACTGCAATGGATCTCAGTGTCAGTACGATGGGTCTCAGTCTCAGCATGATGGATCTCATATCTCAGTGCGCTGGATGTCAGTCTCGGCAAGATGGATCTGAGGACGTGGATCTGAGTCGCAGCATGATGGATCTCAGTCTCAGTGCAATGGTTCTCAGTCTCAGCATGATGGATCTGAGCAGGTGGATCTCAGTCTCAGTATGATGGATCTCAGCCTCAGTGCAATGGATCTCAGTGTCAGCACGATGGGTCTCAGTCTCAGCATGATGGATCTCATATCTCAGTGCGCTGGATGTCAGTCTCGGCAGGATGGATCTGAGGACGTGGATCTTAGGCTCAGCATGATGGATCTCAGTCTCAGTGCGATGGATCTCAGTCTCAGCACGATGGATCTCAGTCTCACCATGATGGATCTCAGTCGCAGTGCGATGGATCTCAGTCTCAGCACGATGGATCTGAGTCTGAGTGGGATGGATCTCAGTCTCAGTGCGATGGATCTCAGTCTCAGCACAAGGATTCGCAGTCTCAGCTTGATGGATCGGAGCAGGTGGATCTCAGTCTCAGCGTGATGGATCTCAGTCTCAGCATGATGGATCTCAGCATCGTTGCAATGGATTTCAGTCTCAGCATGATGGATCTCAGTCTCAGCATGATGGATCTCAGTCTCAGGGCGATGGATCTCAGTCTCAACATGATGGATCTGAGCTGATGGATCTCAGCCTCATCATGATGGATCTTAGTCTCAGCATGAGGGATCTCAGTCACAGTGCGATGGATCTCAGTCTCAGCACGATGGATCTCAGTCTCAGCGCGATGGATCTTAGTCTCAGTGCGATGGATCTCAATCTCGGCATGATGGATTTGAGCAGGTGGATCTCAGTCTCAGCATGATGGATCACAGTTTCAACATGATCGATCTCAGTCTCAGCATGTTGGATCTCAGTTTCAACATGATGGATCTAAGTCTCAGCATGATGTAAATCAGTCTCAGTGCAATGGATCTCAGTCTCAGTGCGATGGATCTCTGTCTCAGCACAATGGATCTCTTTCACATTGCGATGGATCTCAGTCTCACCATGATGGAACTTAGTCTCAGCATGATGGATCTCAGTCTCAGTGCGATGGATCTCAGTCTCAGTGCTATGGATCTCACTCTCAGCATGATGGGTCTCAGTCTCAGTGCGATGGATCTCAGTCTCAGTGTGATGGATCGCAGTCTCAGTATGATGGATCTCAGTCTCAACACGATTGATCTCAGTCTCAGCATGACGAATCTCAGTCTCAGCGTGATGGATCTCAGTCGCAGCGTGATGGATCTCAGTCTCAACGCGATGGATCTCAGTCTCAGTGCGATGGATCTCAGTCTCAGCACGAGGGATATCAGTCTCAGTATGATGGACCTGAGCAGGTGGATTTCACTCTCAGCGTGATGGATCTCAGTCTCAGCATGATGGATCTCTGCCTCAGTGCAATGGATCTCAGTCTCAGCATGATGGATCTCAGTCTCAGCATGATGGATCTCAGTCTCAGCACGAGGGATCTCAGTCTCAGCGTGATGGATCTCAGTCTCAGCGTGATGGATCTCAGTCTCAGCGCGATTGATCTCAGTCTCAGTGTGATGGATCTCAGTCTCAGTGTGATGGATCTCAGTCTCAGCATGATGGATCTCAGTCTCAGTGCGATGGATCTCAGTCTCAGCAGGAGGGATCTCAGTCTCAGCATGATGGATCATTGCAGGTGAATCGCAGTCTCAGTGCGATGGATTCCAGTCTCAGCATCATGGATCTCAGTCTCAGTGCGATGGATCTCAGTCTCAGTATGATGGATCTCAGTCTCAGCATGATGGATCTCAGTCTCAGTGCGATAGATCTCAGTCTCAGCAAGATGGATCTCAGTGTCAGTGCGATGGATCTCAGTCTCAGTGCTATGGATCTCAGTCTCAGCATGATGGATCTCAGTCTCGGCACAATGGATCTCAGTCTCAGTGCGATAGATCTCAGTCTCAGTGCGATGGATCTCAGTCTCAGCACGATGGATCTCAGCCTCAGCATGATGGATCTCAGTCTCAGTGCGATAGATCTCAGTCTCAGTGCGATTGATCTCAGTCTTCTTGCTATGGATCTCACTCTCAGCATGATGGATCTCAGTCTCAGTGCGATGGATCTCAGTCTCAGCACGAGGGATCTCAGTCTCAGCATGATGGATCTGAGCAGGTGGATTTCACTCTCAGCGTGATGGATCTCAGTCTCAGCATGATGGATCTCAGCCTCAGTGCAATGGATCTCAGTCTCAGCATGATGGATCTCAGTCTCAGTATGATGGATCTCAGTCTCAGCATGAAGGATCTCAGTCTCAGTGCGATGGATCTCAGTCTCAGTGAGAAGGATCGCAGTCTCAGTATGATGGATCTCAGTCTCAGCACGATGGATCTCAGTCTCAACACGATGAATCTCAGTCTCAGCATGATGGATCTCAGTCTCAACATGATGGATCTCAGTCTCAGCACGATGGATCTCAGTCTCGGCACAATGGATCTCAGTCTCAGTGCGATAGATCTCAGTCTCAGTGCGATGGATCTGTCTCAGTGCGATGGATCTCAATCTCAGCATGATGGATCTTAGTCTCAGCATGACGGATCTCAGTCTCAGTGCGATGGATCTCAGTCTCAGCACGATGGATCTCAGCCTCAGCATGATGGATCTCAGTCTCAGTGCGATGGATCTCAGTCTCAGTGAGATGGATCTCAGTCTCATTGCTATGGATCTCACTCTCAGCATGATGGATCTCAGTCTCAGGGCGATGGATCTCAGTCTCAGCACGAGGGATCTCAGTCTCAGCATGATGGATCTGAGCAGGTGGATTTCAGTCTCATCGTGATGGATCGCAGTCTCAGCATGATGGAACTCAGCCTCAGTGCAATGGATCTCAGTCTCAGCATGATGGACCTCAGTCTCAGCATGATGGATCTCATTCTCAGGGCGATGGATCTCTTTCTCGACATCATGGATCTGAGAGATGGATCTCAGTCTCAGCATGATGGATCTCAGTCTCAAAACGATGAATCTCAGTCTCAGCATGATGGATCTCAGTCTCAGCCTGATGCATCTCAGTCACAGCACGATGGATCTCAGTCTCAGTGCGATGGATCTCAGACTCAGTGCGATGGGTCTCAGTCTCAGTGCGATGGATCTCAGTCTCAGCACAATGGATCTCTTTCTGAATGCGTTGGATCTCAGTCTCAGCATGATGGATCTTAGTCTCAGCATGATGGATCTCAGTCTCAGTGCGATGGATCTCAGTCTCAGCACGATGGATCTCAGTCTCAGCATGATGGATCTCAGTCTCAGCGCGATGGATCTCAGTCTCAGTGCTATGGCTCTCACTCTCAGCATGATGGATCTAAGTCTCAGTGCTATGGATCTCAGTCTCAGCACGAGGGATCTCAGTCTCAGCATCATGGAACTGAGCAGGTGGATCTCAGTCTCAGCATGATGGATCTCAGTCTCTGCATGATTGGTGTCAGCCTCAGTGCAATGCATCTCAATCTCAGCATGATGGATCTGAGCAGGTGGATCACAGTCTCAGCATGTTGGATCTCAGCCTCAGTGCAACGGATCTCAGTCTCAGCATATTGGATCTGAACAATGTGATTCTCAGTCTCAGCGTGATGGATCTCAGTCTCAGCATGATGGATCTGAGCAGGTCGATCTCAGTCTCAGCATGATTGATCTCAGCCTCAGTGCAATGGATCTAAGTCTCAGCATGATGGATCTGAGCAAGTGGATCTCAGTTTGAGCATGATGGAACTGAGCAGGTGGATCTCAGTCTCAGCAGGATGGATCTCAGACGCAGCATGATGGATCTGAGCATGTGGATCTCAGTCTCAGCATAATGGATCTCAGTCTGAGCATGATGGATCTGAGCAGGTGCATCTCAGTCTCAGCATGATGGATCTCAGACTCTGCACGATGGATCTAAGCAGGTCGACCTCAGTCTCAGCATGATGGATCTGAGCAGGTGGATCTCAGTCTCAGTATGATGAATCTCAGCCTCACTGCAATGGATCTCAGTGTCAGTACGATGGGTCTCAGTCTCAGCATGATGGATCTCATATCTCAGTGCGCTGGATGTCAGTCTCGGCAAGATGGATCTGAGGACGTGGATCTGAGTCGCAGCATGATGGATCTCAGTCTCAGTGCAATGGTTCTCAGTCTCAGCATGATGGATCTGAGCAGGTGGATCTCAGTCTCAGTATGATGGATCTCAGCCTCAGTGCAATGGATCTCAGTGTCAGCACGATGGGTCTCAGTCTCAGCATGATGGATCTCATATCTCAGTGCGCTGGATGTCAGTCTCGGCAGGATGGATCTGAGGACGTGGATCTGAGTCGCAGCATGATGGATCTCAGTCTCAGTGCAATGGTTCTCAGTCTCAGTGCAATGGATCTCAGTCTCAGCATGATGGATCTGAGCAGGTCGATCTCAGTCTCAGCATGATGGATCTGAGCAGGTGGATCTCAGTCTCAGTATGATGGATCTCAGCCTCAGTTTAATGGATCTCAGTTTCAGCACGATGGATCTCAGTCTCAGCACGATGGATCTCAGTCTCAGCACAATGGATCTCAGTCTTAGCGTGATGGATCTCAGTCTCAGTGCGATGGATCTCAGTCTCGGCATGATCGATTTTAGCAGCTGGATCTCAGTCTCAGCATGATGGATCTCAGTTTCAACATGATGGATCTCAGACTCAGCATGGCGGATCTCAGTTTCACATGATGGATCTCAGTCTCAGCATGATGGAAGTCAGTCTCAGTGCGATGGATCTCAGTATAATTGCGATGGATCTCGGTCTCAGTGCAATGGATCTCAGTCTCAGTGCGATGGATCTCAGTCTCAGCATGAACGATATCAGTCTCAGTGCGATGGATCTAAGTCTCAGCATGATGGGTCTCAGTGTCAGCACGATGGATCTCAGTCTCAGCACGATGGATCTCAGTCTCAGCACGATGGATCTCAGTCTCAGCGCAATGAATCTCAGTCTCAGCACGATGGATCTCAGTCTCAGCATGATGGATCTCAGTCTCAGTGCTATGGATCTCACTCTCAGCATGATGGACCTCAGTCTCAGTGCGATGGATCTCTGTCTCAGCACAAGGGATCTCAGTCTCAGCTTGAGGATCTGAGCAGATGGATCTCAGTCTCAGCGTGATGGATCTCAGTCTCTGCATGATGGATCTCAGCCTCATTGCAATGGATCTCAGTCTCAGAATGATGGATCTCAGTCTCAGCATGATGGATCTCAGTCTCAGGGCGATGGATCTCAGTCTCAACATGATCGATCTGAGCAGGAGGATCTCAGCCTCAGCATGATGAATCTTAGTCTCAGCATGATGGATCTCATTCACAGTGCGATGGATCTCAGTCTCAGCATGACGGATCTCAGGCTCAGTGCGATAGATCTCAGTCTCAGCACGATGGATCTCAGTCTCAGCATGATGGATCTGAGCAGGTCGATCTCAGTCTCAGCATGATTGATCTCAGCCTCAGTGCAATGGATCTAAGTCTCAGCATGATGGATCTGAGCAAGTGGATCTCAGTTTGAGCATGATGGAACTGAGCAGGTGGATCTCAGTCTCAGCAGGATGGATCTCAGACGCAGCATGATGGATCTGAGCATGTGGATCTCAGTCTCAGCATAATGGATCTCAGTCTGAGCATGATGGATCTGAGCAGGTGCATCTCAGTCTCAGCATGATGGATCTCAGACTCTGCACGATGGATCTAAGCAGGTCGACCTCAGTCTCAGCATGATGGATCTGAGCAGGTGGATCTCAGTCTCAGTATGATGGATCTCAGCCTCACTGCAATGGATCTCAGTGTCAGTACGATGGGTCTCAGTCTCAGCATGATGGATCTCATATCTCAGTGCGCTGGATGTCAGTCTCGGCAAGATGGATCTGAGGACGTGGATCTGAGTCGCAGCATGATGGATCTCAGTCTCAGTGCAATGGATCTCAGTCTCAGCATGATGGATCTGAGCAGGTGGATCTCAGTCTCAGTATGATGGATCTCAGCCTCAGTGCAATGGATCTCAGTGTCAGCACGATGGGTCTCAGTCTCAGCATGATGGATCTCATATCTCAGTGCGCTGGATGTCAGTCTCGGCAGGATGGATCTGAGGACGTGGATCTGAGTCGCAGCATGATGGATCTCAGTCTCAGTGCAATGGTTCTCAGTCTCAGTGCAATGGATCTCAGTCTCAGCATGATGGATCTGAGCAGGTCGATCTCAGTCTCAGCATGATGGATCTGAGCAGGTGGATCTCAGTCTCAGTATGATGGATCTCAGCCTCAGTTTAATGGATCTCAGTTTCAGCACGATGGATCTCAGTCTCAGCACGATGGATCTCAGTCTCAGCACAATGGATCTCAGTCTTAGCGTGATGGATCTCAGTCTCAGTGCGATGGATCTCAGTCTCGGCATGATCGATTTTAGCAGCTGGATCTCAATCTCAGCATGATGGATCGCAGTTTCAACATGATGGATCTCAGTCTCAGCATGGCGGATCTCAGTTTCACATGATGGATCTCAGTCTCAGCATGATGGAAGTCAGTCTCAGTGCGATGGATCTCAGTATAAGTGCGATGGATCTCGGTCTCAGTGCAATGGATCTCAGTCTCAGTGCGATGGATCTCAGTCTCAGCATGAACGATATCAGTCTCAGTGCGATGGATCTAAGTCTCAGCATGATGGGTCTCAGTGTCAGCACGATGGATCTCAGTCTCAGCACGATGGATCTCAGTCTCAGCACGATGGATCTCAGTCTCAGCGCAATGAATCTCAGTCTCAGCACGATGGATCTCAGTCTCAGCATGATGGATCTCAGTCTCAGTGCTATGGATCTCACTCTCAGCATGATGGACCTCAGTCTCAGTGCGATGGATCTCTGTCTCAGCACAAGGGATCTCAGTCTCAGCTTGAGGATCTGAGCAGATGGATCTCAGTCTCAGCGTGATGGATCTCAGTCTCTGCATGATGGATCTCAGCCTCATTGCAATGGATCTCAGTCTCAGAATGATGGATCTCAGTCTCAGCATGATGGATCTCAGTCTCAGGGCGATGGATCTCAGTCTCAACATGATCGATCTGAGCAGGAGGATCTCAGCCTCAGCATGATGAATCTTAGTCTCAGCATGATGGATCTCATTCACAGTGCGATGGATCTCAGTCTCAGCATGACGGATCTCAGGCTCAGTGCGATAGATCTCAGTCTCAGCACGATGGATCTCAGGCTCAGTGAAATGGATCTCAGTCTCAGTGCGATGGAACTCAGTCTCAGTGCGATGGATCTCAGTCTCAGCACGATGGATCTCAGTCTCAGCGCGATGGATCTCAGTCTCAGTGCGATGGATCTCAATCTCGGCATGATGGATTTGAGCAGGTGGATCTCAGTCTCAGCATGATGGATCTCAGTTTCAACATGATCGATCTCAGTCTCAGCATGTTGGATCTCAGTTTCAACATGATGGATCTAAGTCTCAGCATGATGTAAATCAGTCTCAGTGCAATGGATCTCAGTCTCAGTGCGATGGATCTCTGTCTCAGCACAATGGATCTCTTTCTCAGTGCGATGGATCTCAGTCTCACCATGATGGAACTTAGTCTCAGCATGATGGATCTCAGTCTCAGTGCGATGGATCTCAGTCTCAGTGCTATGGATCTCACTCTCAGCATGATGGATCTCAGTCTCAGTGCGATGGATCTCAGTCTCAGTGTGATGGATCGCAGTCTCAGTATGATGGATCTCAGTCTCAACACGATTGATCTCAGTCTCAGCATGACGAATCTCAGTCTCAGCGTGATGGATCTCAGTCGCAGCGTGATGGATCTCAGTCTCAGCATGATGGATCTCAGTCTCAGTGCGATGGATCTCAGTCTCAGTGCGATGGATCTGTCTAAGCACGATGGATCTCAGTCTCAGCACGATGGATCTCAGTCTCAGCATGATGGAACTCAGTCTCAGCGCAATGAATTTCAGTCTCAGCACGATGGATCTCAGTCTCAGCATGATGGATCTCAGTCTCAGCACGAGGGATCTCAGTCTCAGCACGATGGATCTCAGTCGAAGTGCAATGAATCTAAGTCTCATCACGATGGATCTCAGCCTCAGTGCGATGGATCTCAGTCTCAAAAATGGATCTCAGTCTCAGCATGATGGATCTCAGTCTCAGCATGATGGATCTCAGTCTCAGCATGATGGATCTCAGTCTCAGTGCGATGGATCTCAGTCTCAGCATGAAGGATCTCAGTCTCAGCATGATGGATCTCAGTCTCAGCATGATGGATCTCAGTCTCAGCATAATGGATCTCAGTCTCAGTGCGATAGATCTCAGTCTCAGCAAGATGAATCTCAGTATCAGAACGATGGATCTCAGTCTCAGTGCGTTGGATCTCAGTCTCAGTGCTATGGATCTCAGTCTCAGCATGATGGATCTCAGTCTCAGTGCGATGGATCTCAGTCTCAGCACGAGGGATATCAGTCTCAGCATGATGGACCTGAGCAGGTGGATTTCAGTCTGAGCGTGATGGATCTCAGTCTCAGC
Source organism: Cetorhinus maximus (assembly GCF_964194155.1). NCBI lineage: Eukaryota > Metazoa > Chordata > Chondrichthyes > Lamniformes > Cetorhinidae > Cetorhinus > Cetorhinus maximus. The sequence continues at coordinate 146,668,341 of NC_135885.1, read as the reverse complement.
ATGATGGATCTCAGCCTCAGTGCAATGGATCTCAGTCTCAGCATGATGGATCTCAGTCTCAGGGCGATGGATCTCAGTCTCGACATGATGGATCTGAGCAGGTGGATCACAGTCTCAGTATGATGGATCTCAGCCTCAGAGCAATGGATCTCAACCTCAGCACGATGGAACTCAGTCTCAGCACGATGGATCTCAGTCTCAGTGCGATGGATCTCAGTCTCAGTGTGATGGATCGCAGTCTCAGTATGATGGATCTCAGTCTCAGCACGATGGATCTCAGTCTCAGCATGATGAATCTCAGTCTCAGCGTGATGGATCTCAGTCTCAGCGTGATGGATCTCAGTCTCAGCATGATGAATCTCATTCTCAGCACGATGGATCTCAGTCTCAGCGTGATGGATCTCAGTGTCAGCGTGATTGATCTCAGTCGCAGCATGACGGATTTCAGTCTCAGTGCGATGGATCTCAGTCTCAATGAGAAGGATCGCAGTCTCAGTATGATGGATCTCAGTCTCAGCACGATGGATCTCAGTCTCAGCATGATGAATCTCAGTCTCAGCGTGATGGATCTCAGTCTCAGCGTGATGAATCTCAGTCTCAGCGCGATGGATCTCATTCTCAGCACGATGGATCTCAGTCTCAGCGTGATGGATCTCAGTCTCAGCGTGATGGATCTCAGTCTCAGCATGATGGATCTCAGTCACATCGTGATGGATCTCAGTCTCAGCATGATGGATCTCAGTATCAGCATGATGGATCTGAGCAGGTGGATCTCTGTCTCAGCATGATGGATCTCATCCTCAGTGCAATGGATCTCCGTCTCAGCATGATGGATCTGAGCATGTGGATCTCAGTCTGAGCATGATGGATCTGAGTATGTGGATCTCAGTCTCAGCATGATGGATCTCAGTCTCATCATGATGGATCTCAGTCTCAGCATGATGGATCTGAGCAGGTGGATCTCAGTCTCAGCATGATGGATCTCAGACTCAGCACGATGGATCGAAGCAGTTCGATCTCAGTCACAGAATGATGGATCTGAGCAGGTGGATCTCAGTCTCAGTATGATGGATCTCAGCCTCAGTGCAATGGATCTCAGTCTCAGCATGATGGATCTCAGTCTCAGCATGATGGATCTCATGTCTCAGTGCGCTGGATGACTGCCTCGGCAAGATGGATCTGAGCAGGTGGATCTCAGTCTCAGCATGATGGATCTCAGCCTCAGTGCAATGGATCTCAGTCTCAGCATGATGGCTCTCAGTTTCAACATGATGGATCTCAGTCTCAGCATTAAGGATCTCAGTCTCAGTGCTATGGATCTCAGTCTCAGTGCGATGTATCTCAGTCTCAGTGTGATGGATCTCAATCTCAGCATGATGGATCTCAGTCTCAGCATGATGGATCTGAGCATGTGGATCTCAGTCTCAGCATGATGGATCTCAGTCTCAGCATGATGGATCACAGTCTCAGCAAGATGGATCTGAGCATGTGGATCTCAGTCTCAGCATGATGGATCTCAGTCTCATCATGATGGATCTGAGCACGTGGATCTCAGTCTCAGTATGATGGATCTCAGCCTCAGTGCAATGGATCTCAGTCTCAGCACGATGGATCTCGGTCTCAGCATGATGGATCTCATATCTCAGTGCGCTGGATGTCAGTCTCGGAAAAATGGATCTGAGCAGGTGGATCTCAGTCTCAGCACGATGGATCTCAGACTCACCACGATGGATCTGAGCAGGTGGATCTCAGTCTCAGCACGATGGATCTGAGTCTCAGCATGATGGATCTCATATCTCAGTGCGCTGGATGTCAGTCTCGGCAAAATGGATCTGAGCAGGTGGATCGCAGTCTCAGTGCGATAGATCTCAGTCTCAGCATGATGGATCTGAGCAGGTCGATCTCAGTCTCAGCATGATGGATCTCAGTCTCAGCATGATGGATCTCAGTCTCAGCACGATGGAACTCAGTCTCACCATGATGAATCTGAGCAGGTGGATCACAGTCTCAGTGCGATGGATCTCAGTCTCAGCATCATGGATCTGAGTAGGTGGATCTCAGTATCAGTGCGATGGGTCTCAGTGTCAGTGTGATGGATCTCAGTCGCAGCATGACGTATTTCAGTCTCAGTGCGATAGGTCTCAGTCTCAGTGAGAAGGATCGCAGTCTCAGTATGATGGATCTCAGCCTCAGCACGATGGATCTCAGTCTCAACACGATGAATCTCAGTCTCAACATGATGGATCTCAGTCTCAGCATGATGGATCTCAGTTTCAACATGATGGATCTCAGTCTCAGCATGATGGATCTCAGTCTCAGTGCGATGGATCTCAGCCTCATTGCGATGGATCTCAGTCTCAGTGCATTGGATCTCAATCTCAGCATGATGGATCTCAGTCTCAGCATGATGGTTCTCAGTCTCAGCACGATGGATCTCAGTCTCACCATGATGGATCTGAGCATGTGGATCACAGTCTCAGTGCGATGGATCTCAGTCTCAGCATGATGGATCTGAGCAGGTGGATCTCAGTCTCAGTGCGATGGATCTCAGTGTCAGCGTGATTGATCTCAGTCGCAGCATGACGGATTTCAGTCTCAGTGCGATGGATCTCAGTCTCAATGAGAAGGATCGCAGTCTCAGTATGATGGATCTCAGTCTCAGCACGATGGATCTCAGTCTCAGCATGATGAATCTCAGTCTCAGCGTGATGGATCTCAGTCTCAGCGTGATGGATCTCAGTCTCAGCGCGATGGATCTCATTCTCAGCACGATGGATCTCAGTCTCAGCGTGATGGATCTCAGTCTCAGTGCGATAGATCTCAGTCTCAGCAAGATGGATCTCAGTGTCAGTGCTATGGATCTCAGTCTCAGCATAATGGATTTCAGTCTCAGTGCAATGGGTCTCAGTCTCAGTGCGATGGATCTCAGTCTCTGCACGAGGGATCTCAGTCTCAGCATGATGGACCAGAGCAGGTGGACCTCAGTCTCAGCGTGATGAATCTCAGTCTCAGCATGATGGATCTCAGACTCACCACGATGGATCTCAGTCTCAGCATGAAGGATCTGAGCAGATGGATCTCAGTCTCAGCATGACGGATCTCAGCCTCAGTGCAATGGATCTCAGTCTCAGCATGATGGATCTGAGCAAGTGGATCTCACTCTCAGCGTGATGGATCTCTGTCTCAGCATGATGGATCTCAGCCTCAGTGCAATGGATCTCAGTCTCAGCATCATGGATCTGAGCAGGTGGATCTCAGTCTCAGTATGATGGATCTCAGCCTCAGTGCAATGGATCTCAGTCTCAGCGTGATGGAACTCCGTCTCAGCATGATGGATCTCATGTCTCAGAGCGCTGGATGACAGCCTCGGCAAGATGGATCTGAGCAGGTGGATCTCAGTCTCAGCAGGATGGATCTCAACCTCAGTGCAATGGATCTCAGTCTCAGCATGATGGATCTCAGTTTCAACATGATGGATCTCAGTCTCAGCATGATGGATCTCAGTCTCAGTGCGATGGATCTCAGCCTCATTGCGATGGATCTCAGTCTCAGTGCAATGGATCTCAATCTCAGCATGATGGATCTCAGTCTCAGCATGATGGTTCTCAGTCTCAGCACGATGGATCTCAGTCTCACCATGATGGATCTGAGCAGGTGGATCACAGTCTCAGTGCGATGGATCTCAGTCTCAGCATGATGGATCTGAGCAGGTGGATCTCAGTCTCAGTGCGATGGATCTCAGTGTCAGCGTGATTGATCTCAGTCGCAGCATGACGGATTTCAGTCTCAGTGCGATGGATCTCAGTCTCAATGAGAAGGATCGCAGTCTCAGTATGATGGATCTCAGTCTCAGCACGATGGATCTCAGTCTCAGCATGATGAATCTCAGTCTCAGCGTGATGGATCTCAGTCTCAGCGTGATGGATCTCAGTCTCAGCGCGATGGATCTCATTCTCAGCACGATGGATCTCAGTCTCAGCGTGATGGATCTCAGTCTCAGCGTGATGGATCTCAGTCTCAGCATGATGGATCTCAGTCACATCATGATGGATCTCAGTCTCAGCATGATGGATCTCAGTATCAGCATGATGGATCTGAGCAGGTGGATCTCTGTCTCAGCATGATGGATCTCATCCTCAGTGCAATGGATCTCCGTCTCAGCATGATGGATCTGAGCATGTGGATCTCAGTCTGAGCATGATGGATCTGAGTATGTGGATCTCAGTCTCAGCATGATGGATCTCAGTCTCATCATGATGGATCTCAGTCTCAGCATGATGGATCTGAGCAGGTGGATCTCAGTCTCAGCATGATGGATCTCAGACTCAGCACGATGGATCGAAGCAGTTCGATCTCAGTCACAGAATGATGGATCTGAGCAGGTGGATCTCAGTCTCAGTATGATGGATCTCAGCCTCAGTGCAATGGATCTCAGTCTCAGCATGATGGATCTCAGTCTCAGCATGATGGATCTCATGTCTCAGTGCGCTGGATGACTGCCTCGGCAAGATGGATCTGAGCAGGTGGATCTCAGTCTCAGCATGATGGATCTCAGCCTCAGTGCAATGGATCTCAGTCTCAGCATGATGGCTCTCAGTTTCAACATGATGGATCTCAGTCTCAGCATGATGGATCTCAGTCTCAGTGCTATGGATCTCAGTCTCAGTGCGATGTATCTCAGTCTCAGTGTGATGGATCTCAATCTCAGCATGATGGATCTCAGTCTCAGCATGATGGATCTCAGTCTCAGCACGATGGAACTCAGTCTCACCATGATGAATCTGAGCAGGTGGATCACAGTCTCAGTGCGCTGGATCTCAGACTCAGTGCGATGGTTCTCAGTCTCAGTGCGATGGATCTCAGTTTCAGCACAATGGATCTCTTTCTCAGTGCGATGGATCTCAGTCTCAGCATGATGGATCTTAGTCTCAGCATGATGGATCTCAGTCTCAGTGCGATGGATCGCAGTCTCAGCACGATGGATCTCAGTCTCAGCATGATGGATCTCAGTCTCAGTTCGATGGATCTCAGTCTCAGCACGATGGATCTCAGTCTCAGTGCGATGGATCTCAGTCTCAGTGCGATGGATCTCAGTCTCAGTGCTATGGATCTCACTCTCAGCATGATGGATCTCAGTCTCAGTGCTATGGATCTCAGTCTGAGCACGAGTGATCTCAGTCTCAGCATGATGGATCTGAGCAGGTGGATCTCAGTCTCAGCATGATGGATCTCAGTCTCAGCATGATTGGTGTCAGCCTCAGTGCAATGGATCTCAATCTCAGCATGATGGATCTGAGCAGGTGGATCACAGTCTCAGCATGATGGATCTCAGCCTCAGTGCAATGGATCTCAGTCTCAGCATATTGGATCTGAGCAAGTGATTCTCAGTCTCAGCGTGATGGATGACAGCCTCGGCAAGATGGATCTGAGCAGGTGGATCTCAGTCTCAGCAGGATGGATCTCAACCTCAGTGCAATGGATCTCAGTCTCAGCATGATGGATCTCAGTTTCAACATGATGGATCTCAGTCTCAGCATGATGGATCTCAGTCTCAACACGATGAATCTCAGTCTCAGCATGATGGATCTCAGTCTCAGCACGATTGATCTCAGTCTCAGCACGATGGATCTCAGTCTCAGTGCAATGGATCACAGTCTCAGTGCGATGGATCTCAGTCTCAATACAATGGATCTCAGTCTCAGCACAATGGATCTCAGTCTCAGTGCGATGGATCTCAGTCTCAGCATGATGGATCTTAGTCTCAGCATGATGGATCTCAGTCTCAGTGCGATGGATCTCAGTCTCAGCATGATGGATCTCAGTCTCAGCATGATGGATCTCAGTCTCAGCACGATTGATCTCAGTCTCAGCACGATGGATCTCAGTCTCAGCACGATTGATCTCAGTCTCAGCACGATGGATCTCAGTCTCAGTGCAATGGATCTCAGTCTCAGTGCGATGGATCTCAGTCTCAGCACGATGGATCTCAGTCTCAGCACAATGGATCTCAGTCTCAGTGCTTTGGATATCACTCTCAGCATGATGGATCTCAGTCTCAGCATAGTAGATCTCAGACTCACTGCAATGGATCTCAGTCTCAGCATGATGGATCTGAGCAGGTGGTTCACAGTCTCAGCATGATGGATCTCAGCCTCAGTGCAATGGATCTCAGTCTCAGCATGATGGATCTGAGCAAGTGGATCTCAGTCTGAGCATGATGGATCTGAGCATGTGGATCTCAGTCTCAGCATGATGGATCTCAGTCTCAGCATGATGGATCACAGTCTCAGCATGATGGATCTGAGCAGGTGGATCTCAGTCTCAGCATGATGGATCTCAGACTCAGCACGATGGATCGAAGCAGGTCGATCTCAGTCTGAGCATGATGGATCTGAGCAGGTGGATCTCAGTCTCAGTATGATGGATCTCAGCCTCAGTGCAATGGATCTCAGTCTCAGCGTGATGGAACTCAGTCTCAGCATGATGGATCTCATGTCTCAGAGCGCTGGATGACAGCCTCGGCAAGATGGATCTGAGCAGGTGGATCTCAGTCTCAGCAGGATGGATCTCAACCTCAGTGCAATGGATCTCAGTCTCAGCATGATGGATCATAGTTTCAACATGATGGATCTCAGTCTCAGCATGATGGATCTCAGTCTCAGTGCGATGGATCTCAGTCTCATTGCGATGGATCTCAGTCTCAGTGCGATGGATCTCAGTCTCAGCATGATGGATCTGAGCAGGTGGATCTCAGTCTCAGTGCGATGTATCTCAGTGTCAGCGTGATGGATCTCAGTCGCAGCATGACGGATTTCCGTCTCAGTGCGATGGATCTCAGTCTCAGTGAGAAGGATCGCAGTCTCAGTATGATGGATCTCAGTCTCAGCACGATGGATCTCAGTCTCAGCATGATGGATCTCAGTCTCAGCGTGATGGATCTCAGTCTCAGCGTGATGGATCTCAGTCTCAGCGTGATGGATCTCAGTCTCAGCGCGATGGATCTCAGTCTCAGCGTATTGGATCTCAGTCTCAGCATGATGGATATCAGTCTCAGCATGATGGATCTCAGTCTCAGTGTGATAGATCTCAGTCTCAGCAAGATGGATCTCAGTGTCAGTGCTATGGATCTCAGTCTCCGCATAATGGATTTCAGTCTCAGAGCAATGGGTCTCAGTCTCAGTGCGATGGATCTCAGTCTCAGCACGAGGGATCTCAGTCTCAGCATGATGGACCAGAGCAGGTGGATCTCAGTCTCAGCGTGATGAATCTCAGTCTCAGCATGATGGATCTCAGACTCACCACGATGGATCTCAGTCTCAGCATGAAGGATCTGAGCAGATGGATCTCAGTCTCAGCATGATGGATCTCAGCCTCAGTGCAATGGATCTCAGTCTCAGCATCATGGATCTCAGTCTCAGTATGATGGATCTCAGCCTCAGTGCAATGGATCTCAGTCTCAGCGTGATGGAACTCAGTATCAGCATGATGGATCTCAGTTTCAACATGATGGATCTCAGTCTCAGCATGATCGATCTCAGTCTCAGTGCGATGGATCTCAGCCTCATTGCGATGGATCTCAGTCTCAGTGCAATGGATCTCAATCTCAGCATGATGGATCTCAGTCTCAGCATGATGGTTCTCAGTCTCAGCACGATGGATCTCAGTCTCACCATGATGGATCTGAGCAGGTGGATCACAGTCTCAGTGCGATGGATCTCAGTCTCAGCATGATGGATCTGAGCAGGTGGATCTCAGTCTCAGTGCGATGGCTCTCAGTGTCAGCGTGATTGATCTCAGTCGCAGCATGGCGGATTTCAGTCTCAGTGCGATGGATCTCAGTCTCAATGAGAAGGATCGCAGTCTCAGTATGATGGATCTCAGTCTCAGCACGATGGATCTCAGTCTCAGCATGATGAATCTCAGTCTCAGCGTGATGGATCTCAGTCTCAGCGTGATGGATCTCAGTCTCAGCGCGATGGATCTCATTCTCAGCACGATGGATCTCAGTCTCAGCGTGATGGATCTCAGTCTCAGCGTGATGGATCTCAGTCTCAGCATGATGGATCTCAGTCACATCATGATGGATCTCAGTCTCAGCATGATGGATCTCAGTATCAGCATGATGGATCTGAGCAGGTGGATCTCTGTCTCAGCATGATGGATCTCATCCTCAGTGCAATGGATCTCCGTCTCAGCATGATGGATCTGAGCATGTGGATCTCAGTCTGAGCATGATGGATCTGAGTATGTGGATCTCAGTCTCAGCATGATGGATCTCAGTCTCATCATGATGGATCTCAGTCTCAGCATGATGGATCTGAGCAGGTGGATCTCAGTCTCAGCATGATGGATCTCAGACTCAGCACGATGGATCGAAGCAGTTCGATCTCAGTCACAGAATGATGGATCTGAGCAGGTGGATCTCAGTCTCAGTATGATGGATCTCAGCCTCAGTGCAATGGATCTCAGTCTCAGCATGATGGATCTCAGTCTCAGCATGATGGATCTCATGTCTCAGTGCGCTGGATGACTGCCTCGGCAAGATGGATCTGAGCAGGTGGATCTCAGTCTCAGCATGATGGATCTCAGCCTCAGTGCAATGGATCTCAGTCTCAGCATGATGGCTCTCAGTTTCAACATGATGGATCTCAGTCTCAGCATGATGGATCTCAGTCTCAGTGCTATGGATCTCAGTCTCAGCATGATGGATCTCAGTTTCAACATGATGGTTCTCAGTCTCAGCATGATGGATCTCAGTCTCAACACGTTGAATCTCAGTCTCAGCATGATGGATCTCAGTCTCAGCACGATTGATCTCAGTCTCAGCACGATGGATCTCAGTCTCAGTGCAATGGATCACAGTCTCAGTGCGATGGATCTCAGTCTCAATACAATGGATCTCAGTCTCAGCACAATGGATCTCAGTCTCAGTGCGATGGATCTCAGTCTCAGCATGATGGATCTTAGTCTCAGCATGATGGATCTCAGTCTCAGTGCGATGGATCTCAGTCTCAGCATGATGGATCTCAGTCTCAGCATGATGGATCTCAGTCTCAGCACGATTGATCTCAGTCTCAGCACGATGGATCTCAGTCTCAGCACGATTGATCTCAGTCTCAGCACGATGGATCTCAGTCTCAGTGCAATGGATCTCAGTCTCAGTGCGATGGATCTCAGTCTCAGCACGATGGATCTCAGTCTCAGCACAATGGATCTCAGTCTCAGTGCTTTGGATATCACTCTCAGCATGATGGATCTCATTCTCAGCATTATAGATCTCAGACTCACTGCAATGGATCTCAGTCTCAGCATGATGGATCTGAGCAGGTGGTTCACAGTCTCAGCATGATGGATCTCAGCCTCAGTGCAATGGATCTCAGTCTCAGCATGATGGATCTGAGCAAGTGGATCTCAGTCTGAGCATGATGGATCTGAGCATGTGGATCTCAGTCTCAGCATGATGGATCTCAGTCTCAGCATGATGGATCACAGTCTCAGCATGATGGATCTGAGCAGGTGGATCTCAGTCTCAGCATGATGGATCTCAGACTCAGCACGATGGATCGAAGCAGGTCGATCTCAGTCTGAGCATGATGGATCTGAGCAGGTGGATCTCAGTCTCAGTATGATGGATCTCAGCCTCAGTGCAATGGATCTCAGTCTCAGCGTGATGGAACTCAGTCTCAGCATGATGGATCTCATGTCTCAGAGCGCTGGATGACAGCCTCGGCAAGATGGATCTGAGCAGGTGGATCTCAGTCTCAGCAGGATGGATCTCAACCTCAGTGCAATGGATCTCAGTCTCAGCATGATGGATCATAGTTTCAACATGATGGATCTCAGTCTCAGCATGATGGATCTCAGTCTCAGTGCGATGGATCTCAGTCTCATTGCGATGGATCTCAGTCTCAGTGCGATGGATCTCAGTCTCAGCATGATGGATCTGAGCAGGTGGATCTCAGTCTCAGTGCGATGTATCTCAGTGTCAGCGTGATGGATCTCAGTCGCAGCATGACGGATTTCCGTCTCAGTGCGATGGATCTCAGTCTCAGTGAGAAGGATCGCAGTCTCAGTATGATGGATCTCAGTCTCAGCACGATGGATCTCAGTCTCAGCATGGTGGATCTCAGTCTCAGCGTGATGGATCTCAGTCTCAGCGTGATGGATCTCAGTCTCAGCGTGATGGATCTCAGTCTCAGCGCGATGGATCTCAGTCTCAGCGTATTGGATCTCAGTCTCAGCATGATGGATATCAGTCTCAGCATGATGGATCTCAGTCTCAGTGTGATAGATCTCAGTCTCAGCAAGATGGATCTCAGTGTCAGTGCTATGGATCTCAGTCTCCGCATAATGGATTTCAGTCTCAGAGCAATGGGTCTCAGTCTCAGTGCGATGGATCTCAGTCTCAGCACGAGGGATCTCAGTCTCAGCATGATGGACCAGAGCAGGTGGATCTCAGTCTCAGCGTGATGAATCTCAGTCTCAGCATGATGGATCTCAGACTCACCACGATGGATCTCAGTCTCAGCATGAAGGATCTGAGCAGATGGATCTCAGTCTCAGCATGATGGATCTCAGCCTCAGTGCAATGGATCTCAGTCTCAGCATCATGGATCTCAGTCTCAGTATGATGGATCTCAGCCTCAGTGCAATGGATCTCAGTCTCAGCGTGATGGAACTCAGTATCAGCATGATGGATCTCAGTTTCAACATGATGGATCTCAGTCTCAGCATGATGGATCTCAGTCTCAGTGCGATGGATCTCAGCCTCATTGCGATGGATCTCAGTCTCAGTGCAATGGATCTCAATCTCAGCATGATGGATCTCAGTCTCAGCATGATGGTTCTCAGTCTCAGCACGATGGATCTCAGTCTCACCATGATGGATCTGAGCAGGTGGATCACAGTCTCAGTGCGATGGATCTCAGTCTCAGCATGATGGATCTGAGCAGGTGGATCTCAGTCTCAGTGCGATGGCTCTCAGTGTCAGCGTGATTGATCTCAGTCGCAGCATGGCGGATTTCAGTCTCAGTGCGATGGATCTCAGTCTCAATGAGAAGGATCGCAGTCTCAGTATGATGGATCTCAGTCTCAGCACGATGGATCTCAGTCTCAGCATGATGAATCTCAGTCTCAGCGTGATGGATCTCAGTCTCAGCGTGATGGATCTCAGTCTCAGCGCGATGGATCTCATTCTCAGCACGATGGATCTCAGTCTCAGCGTGATGGATCTCAGTCTCAGCGTGATGGATCTCAGTCTCAGCATGATGGATCTCAGTCACATCATGATGGATCTCAGTCTCAGCATGATGGATCTCAGTATCAGCATGATGGATCTGAGCAGGTGGATCTCTGTCTCAGCATGATGGATCTCATCCTCAGTGCAATGGATCTCCGTCTCAGCATGATGGATCTGAGCATGTGGATCTCAGTCTGAGCATGATGGATCTGAGTATGTGGATCTCAGTCTCAGCATGATGGATCTCAGTCTCATCATGATGGATCTCAGTCTCAGCATGATGGATCTGAGCAGGTGGATCTCAGTCTCAGCATGATGGATCTCAGACTCAGCACGATGGATCGAAGCAGTTCGATCTCAGTCACAGAATGATGGATCTGAGCAGGTGGATCTCAGTCTCAGTATGATGGATCTCAGCCTCAGTGCAATGGATCTCAGTCTCAGCATGATGGATCTCAGTCTCAGCATGATGGATCTCATGTCTCAGTGCGCTGGATGACTGCCTCGGCAAGATGGATCTGAGCAGGTGGATCTCAGTCTCAGCATGATGGATCTCAGCCTCAGTGCAATGGATCTCAGTCTCAGCATGATGGCTCTCAGTTTCAACATGATGGATCTCAGTCTCAGCATGATGGATCTCAGTCTCAGTGCTATGGATCTCAGTCTCAGCATGATGGATCTCAGTTTCAACATGATGGTTCTCAGTCTCAGCATGATGGATCTCAGTCTCAACACGTTGAATCTCAGTCTCAGCATGATGGATCTCAGTCTCAGCACGATTGATCTCAGTCTCAGCACGATGGATCTCAGTCTCAGTGCAATGGATCACAGTCTCAGTGCGATGGATCTCAGTCTCAATACAATGGATCTCAGTCTCAGCACAATGGATCTCAGTCTCAGTGTGATGGATCTCAGTCTCAGCATGATGGATCTTAGTCTCAGCATGATGGATCTCAGTCTCAGTGCGATGGATCTCAGTCTCAGCATGATGGATCTCAGTCTCAGCATGATGGATCTCAGTCTCAGCACGATTGATCTCAGTCTCAGCACGATGGATCTCAGTCTCAGCACGATTGATCTCAGTCTCAGCACGATGGATCTCAGTCTCAGTGCAATGGATCTCAGTCTCAGTGCGATGGATCTCAGTCTCAGCACGATGGATCTCAGTCTCAGCACAATGGATCTCAGTCTCAGTGCTTTGGATATCACTCTCAGCATGATGGATCTCATTCTCAGCATTATAGATCTCAGACTCACTGCAATGGATCTCAGTCTCAGCATGATGGATCTGAGCAGGTGGTTCACAGTCTCAGCATGATGGATCTCAGCCTCAGTGCAATGGATCTCAGTCTCAGCATGATGGATCTGAGCAAGTGGATCTCAGTCTGAGCATGATGGATCTGAGCATGTGGATCTCAGTCTCAGCATGATGGATCTCAGTCTCAGCATGATGGATCACAGTCTCAGCATGATGGATCTGAGCAGGTGGATCTCAGTCTCAGCATGATGGATCTCAGACTCAGCACGATGGATCGAAGCAGGTCGATCTCAGTCTGAGCATGATGGATCTGAGCAGGTGGATCTCAGTCTCAGTATGATGGATCTCAGCCTCAGTGCAATGGATCTCAGTCTCAGCGTGATGGAACTCAGTCTCAGCATGATGGATCTCATGTCTCAGAGCGCTGGATGACAGCCTCGGCAAGATGGATCTGAGCAGGTGGATCTCAGTCTCAGCAGGATGGATCTCAACCTCAGTGCAATGGATCTCAGTCTCAGCATGATGGATCATAGTTTCAACATGATGGATCTCAGTCTCAGCATGATGGATCTCAGTCTCAGTGCGATGGATCTCAGTCTCATTGCGATGGATCTCAGTCTCAGTGCGATGGATCTCAGTCTCAGCATGATGGATCTGAGCAGGTGGATCTCAGTCTCAGTGCGATGTATCTCAGTGTCAGCGTGATGGATCTCAGTCGCAGCATGACGGATTTCCGTCTCAGTGCGATGGATCTCAGTCTCAGTGAGAAGGATCGCAGTCTCAGTATGATGGATCTCAGTCTCAGCACGATGGATCTCAGTCTCAGCATGATGGATCTCAGTCTCAGCGTGATGGATCTCAGTCTCAGCGTGATGGATCTCAGTCTCAGCGCGATGGATCTCAGTCTCAGCGTATTGGATCTCAGTCTCAGCATGATGGATATCAGTCTCAGCATGATGGATCTCAGTCTCAGTGTGATAGATCTCAGTCTCAGCAAGATGGATCTCAGTGTCAGTGCTATGGATCTCAGTCTCAGCATAATGGATTTCAGTCTCAGTGCAATGGGTCTCAGTCTCAGTGCGATGGATCTCAGTCTCAGCACGAGGGATCTCAGTCTCAGCATGATGGACCAGAGCAGGTGGATCTCAGTCTCAGCGTGATGAATCTCAGTCTCAGCATGATGGATCTCAGACTCACCACGATGGATCTCAGTCTCAGCATGAAGGATCTGAGCAGATGGAGCTCAGTCTCAGCATGATGGATCTCAGCCTCAGTGCTATGGATCTCAGTCTCAGCATGATGGATCTGAGCAAGTGGATCTCACTCTCAGCGTGATGGATCTCTGTCTCAGCATGATGGATCTCAGCCTCAGTGCAATGGATCTCAGTCTCAGCATCATGGATCTGAGCAGGTGGATCTCAGTCTCAGTATGATGGATCTCAGCCTCAGTGCAATGGATCTCAGTCTCAGCGTGATGGAACTCAGTATCAGCATGATGGATCTCAGTTTCAACATGATGGATCTCAGTCTCAGCATGATGGATCTCAGTCTCAGTGCGATGGATCTCAGCCTCATTGCGATGGATCTCAGTCTCAGTGCAATGGATCTCAATCTCAGCATGATGGATCTCAGTCTCAGCATGATGGTTCTCAGTCTCAGCACGATGGATCTCAGTCTCACCATGATGGATCTGAGCAGGTGGATCACAGTCTCAGTGCGATGGATCTCAGTCTCAGTATGATGGATCTGAGCAGGTGGATCTCAGTCTCAGTGCGATGGATCTCAGTGTCAGCGTGATTGATCTCAGTCGCAGCATGACGGATTTCAGTCTCAGTGCAATGGATCTCAGTCTCAATGAGAAGGATCGCAGTCTCAGTATGATGGATCTCAGTCTCAGCACGATGGATCTCAGTCTCAGCATGATGAATCTCAGTCTCAGCGTGATGGATCTCAGTCTCAGCGTGATGGATCTCAGTCTCAGCGCGATGGATCTCATTCTCAGCACGATGGATCTCAGTCTCAGCGTGATGGATCTCAGTCTCAGCGTGATGGATCTCAGTCTCAGCATGATGGATCTCAGTCACATCATGATGGATCTCAGTCTCAGCATGATGGATCTCAGTATCAGCATGATGGATCTGAGCAGGTGGATCTCTGTCTCAGCATGATGGATCTCATCCTCAGTGCAATGGATCTCCGTCTCAGCATGATGGATCTGAGCATGTGGATCTCAGTCTGAGCATGATGGATCTGAGTATGTGGATCTCAGTCTCAGCATGATGGATCTCAGTCTCATCATGATGGATCTCAGTCTCAGCATGATGGATCTGAGCAGGTGGATCTCAGTCTCAGCATGATGGATCTCAGACTCAGCACGATGGATCGAAGCAGTTCGATCTCAGTCACAGAATGATGGATCTGAGCAGGTGGATCTCAGTCTCAGTATGATGGATCTCAGCCTCAGTGCAATGGATCTCAGTCTCAGCATGATGGATCTCAGTCTCAGCATGATGGATCTCATGTCTCAGTGCGCTGGATGACTGCCTCGGCAAGATGGATCTGAGCAGGTGGATCTCAGTCTCAGCATGATGGATCTCAGCCTCAGTGCAATGGATCTCAGTCTCAGCATGATGGCTCTCAGTTTCAACATGATGGATCTCAGTCTCAGCATGATGGATCTCAGTCTCAGTGCTATGGATCTCAGTCTCAGTGCGATGTATCTCAGTCTCAGTGCGATGGATCTCAATCTCAGCATGATGGATCTCAGTCTCAGCATGATGGATCTCAGTCTCAGCACGATGGAACTCAGTCTCACCATGATGAATCTGAGCAGGTGGATCACAGTCTCAGTGCGCTGGATCTCAGACTCAGTGCGATGGTTCTCAGTCTCAGTGCGATGGATCTCAGTTTCAGCACAATGGATCTCTTTCTCAGTGCGATGGATCTCAGTCTCAGCATGATGGATCTTAGTCTCAGCATGATGGATCTCAGTCTCAGTGCGATGGATCGCAGTCTCAGCACGATGGATCTCAGTCTCAGCATGATGGATCTCAGTCTCAGTTCGATAGAACTCAGTCTCAGCACGATGGATCTCAGTCTCAGTGCGATGGATCTCAGTCTCAGTGCGATGGATCTCAGTCTCAGTGCTATGGATCTCACTCTCAGCATGATGGATCTCAGTCTCAGTGCTATGGATCTCAGTCTGAGCACGAGTGATCTCAGTCTCAGCATGATGGATCTGAGCAGGTGGATCTCAGTCTCAGCATGATGGATCTCAGTCTCAGCATGATTGGTGTCAGCCTCAGTGCAATGGATCTCAATCTCAGCATGATGGATCTGAGCAGGTGGATCACAGTCTCAGCATGATGGATCTCAGCCTTAGTGCAATGGATCTCAGTCTCAGCATATTGGATCTGAGCAAGTGATTCTCAGTCTCAGCGTGATGGATGACAGCCTCGGCAAGATGGATCTGAGCAGGTGGATCTCAGTCTCAGCAGGATGGATCTCAACCTCAGTGCAATGGATCTCGGTCTCAGCATGATGGATCTCAGTTTCAACATGATGGATCTCAGTCTCAGCATGATGGATCTCAGTCTCAACACGATGAATCTCAGTCTCAGCATGATGGATCTCAGTCTCAGCACGATTGATCTCAGTCTCAGCACGATGGATCTCAGTCTCAGTGCAATGGATCACAGTCTCAGTGCGATGGATCTCAGTCTCAATACAATGGATCTCAGTCTCAGCACAATGGATCTCAGTCTCAGTGCGATGGATCTCAGTCTCAGCATGATGGATCTTAGTCTCAGCATGATGGATCTCAGTCTCAGTGCGATGGATCTCAGTCTCAGCATTATGGATCTCAGTCTCAGCATGATGGATCTCAGTCTCAGCACGATTGATCTCAGTCTCAGCACGATGGATCTCAGTCTCAGCACGATTGATCTCAGTCTCAGCACGATGGATCTCAGTCTCAGTGAGAAGGATCGCAGTCTCAGTATGATGGATCTCAGTCTCAGCACGATGGATCTCAGTCTCAGCATGATGGATCTCAGTCTCAGCGTGATGGATCTCAGTCTCAGCGTGATGGATCTCAGTCTCAGCGCGATGGATCTCAGTCTCAGCGTATTGGATCTCAGTCTCAGCATGATGGATATCAGTCTCAGCATGATGGATCTCAGTCTCAGTGCGATAGATCTCAGTCTCAGCAAGATGGATCTCAGTGTCAGTGCTATGGATCTCAGTCTCAGCATAATGGATTTCAGTCTCAGTGCAATGGGTCTCAGTCTCAGTGCGATGGATCTCAGTCTCTGCACGAGGGATCTCAGTCTCAGCATGATGGACCAGAGCAGGTGGATCTCAGTCTCAGCGTGATGAATCTCAGTCTCAGCATGATGGATCTCAGTCTCAGCATGATGGATCTCAGTCTCAACACGTTGAATCTCAGTCTCAGCATGATGGATCTCAGTCTCAGCACGATTGATCTCAGTCTCAGCACGATGGATCTCAGTCTCAGTGCAATGGATCACAGTCTCAGTGCGATGGATCTCAGTCTCAATACAATGGATCTCAGTCTCAGCACAATGGATCTCAGTCTCCGTGTGATGGATCTCAGTCTCAGCATGATGGATCTTAGTCTCAGCATGATGGATCTCAGTCTCAGTGCGATGGATCTCAGTCTCAGCATGATGGATCTCAGTCTCAGCATGATGGATCTCAGTCTCAGCACGATTGATCTCAGTCTCAGCACGATGGATCTCAGTCTCAGCACGATTGATCTCAGTCTCAGCACGATGGATCTCAGTCTCAGTGCAATGGATCTCAGTCTCAGTGCGATGGATCTCAGTCTCAGCACGATGGATCTCAGTCTCAGCACAATGGATCTCAGTCTCAGTGCTTTGGATATCACTCTCAGCATGATGGATCTCATTCTCAGCATTATAGATCTCAGACTCACTGCAATGGATCTCAGTCTCAGCATGATGGATCTGAGCAGGTGGTTCACAGTCTCAGCATGATGGATCTCAGCCTCAGTGCAATGGATCTCAGTCTCAGCATGATGGATCTGAGCAAGTGGATCTCAGTCTGAGCATGATGGATCTGAGCATGTGGATCTCAGTCTCAGCATGATGGATCTCAGTCTCAGCATGATGGATCACAGTCTCAGCATGATGGATCTGAGCAGGTGGATCTCAGTCTCAGCATGATGGATCTCAGACTCAGCACGATGGATCGAAGCAGGTCGATCTCAGTCTGAGCATGATGGATCTGAGCAGGTGGATCTCAGTCTCAGTATGATGGATCTCAGCCTCAGTGCAATGGATCTCAGTCTCAGCGTGATGGAACTCAGTCTCAGCATGATGGATCTCATGTCTCAGAGCGCTGGATGACAGCCTCGGCAAGATGGATCTGAGCAGGTGGATCTCAGTCTCAGCAGGATGGATCTCAACCTCAGTGCAATGGATCTCAGTCTCAGCATGATGGATCATAGTTTCAACATGATGGATCTCAGTCTCAGCATGATGGATCTCAGTCTCAGTGCGATGGATCTCAGTCTCATTGCGATGGATCTCAGTCTCAGTGCGATGGATCTCAGTCTCAGCATGATGGATCTGAGCAGGTGGATCTCAGTCTCAGTGCGATGTATCTCAGTGTCAGCGTGATGGATCTCAGTCGCAGCATGACGGATTTCCGTCTCAGTGCGATGGATCTCAGTCTCAGTGAGAAGGATCGCAGTCTCAGTATGATGGATCTCAGTCTCAGCACGATGGATCTCAGTCTCAGCATGATGGATCTCAGTCTCAGCGTGATGGATCTCAGTCTCAGCGTGATGGATCTCAGTCTCAGCGCGATGGATCTCAGTCTCAGCGTATTGGATCTCAGTCTCAGCATGATGGATATCAGTCTCAGCATGATGGATCTCAGTCTCAGTGTGATAGATCTCAGTCTCAGCAAGATGGATCTCAGTGTCAGTGCTATGGATCTCAGTCTCAGCATAATGGATTTCAGTCTCAGTGCAATGGGTCTCAGTCTCAGTGCGATGGATCTCAGTCTCAGCACGAGGGATCTCAGTCTCAGCATGATGGACCAGAGCAGGTGGATCTCAGTCTCAGCGTGATGAATCTCAGTCTCAGCATGATGGATCTCAGACTCACCACGATGGATCTCAGTCTCAGCATGAAGGATCTGAGCAGATGGAGCTCAGTCTCAGCATGATGGATCTCAGCCTCAGTGCTATGGATCTCAGTCTCAGCATGATGGATCTGAGCAAGTGGATCTCACTCTCAGCGTGATGGATCTCTGTCTCAGCATGATGGATCTCAGCCTCAGTGCAATGGATCTCAGTCTCAGCATCATGGATCTGAGCAGGTGGATCTCAGTCTCAGTATGATGGATCTCAGCCTCAGTGCAATGGATCTCAGTCTCAGCGTGATGGAACTCAGTATCAGCATGATGGATCTCAGTTTCAACATGATGGATCTCAGTCTCAGCATGATGGATCTCAGTCTCAGTGCGATGGATCTCAGCCTCATTGCGATGGATCTCAGTCTCAGTGCAATGGATCTCAATCTCAGCATGATGGATCTCAGTCTCAGCATGATGGTTCTCAGTCTCAGCACGATGGATCTCAGTCTCACCATGATGGATCTGAGCAGGTGGATCACAGTCTCAGTGCGATGGATCTCAGTCTCAGTATGATGGATCTGAGCAGGTGGATCTCAGTCTCAGTGCGATGGATCTCAGTGTCAGCGTGATTGATCTCAGTCGCAGCATGACGGATTTCAGTCTCAGTGCAATGGATCTCAGTCTCAATGAGAAGGATCGCAGTCTCAGTATGATGGATCTCAGTCTCAGCACGATGGATCTCAGTCTCAGCATGATGAATCTCAGTCTCAGCGTGATGGATCTCAGTCTCAGCGTGATGGATCTCAGTCTCAGCGCGATGGATCTCATTCTCAGCACGATGGATCTCAGTCTCAGCGTGATGGATCTCAGTCTCAGCGTGATGGATCTCAGTCTCAGCATGATGGATCTCAGTCACATCATGATGGATCTCAGTCTCAGCATGATGGATCTCAGTATCAGCATGATGGATCTGAGCAGGTGGATCTCTGTCTCAGCATGATGGATCTCATCCTCAGTGCAATGGATCTCCGTCTCAGCATGATGGATCTGAGCATGTGGATCTCAGTCTGAGCATGATGGATCTGAGTATGTGGATCTCAGTCTCAGCATGATGGATCTCAGTCTCATCATGATGGATCTCAGTCTCAGCATGATGGATCTGAGCAGGTGGATCTCAGTCTCAGCATGATGGATCTCAGACTCAGCACGATGGATCGAAGCAGTTCGATCTCAGTCACAGAATGATGGATCTGAGCAGGTGGATCTCAGTCTCAGTATGATGGATCTCAGCCTCAGTGCAATGGATCTCAGTCTCAGCATGATGGATCTCAGTCTCAGCATGATGGATCTCATGTCTCAGTGCGCTGGATGACTGCCTCGGCAAGATGGATCTGAGCAGGTCGATCTCAGTCTCAGCATGATGGATCTCAGCCTCAGTGCAATGGATCTCAGTCTCAGCATGATGGCTCTCAGTTTCAACATGATGGATCTCAGTCTCAGCATGATGGATCTCAGTCTCAGTGCTATGGATCTCAGTCTCAGTGCGATGTATCTCAGTCTCAGTGCGATGGATCTCAATCTCAGCATGATGGATCTCAGTCTCAGCATGATGGATCTCAGTCTCAGCACGATGGAACTCAGTCTCACCATGATGAATCTGAGCAGGTGGATCACAGTCTCAGTGCGCTGGATCTCAGACTCAGTGCGATGGTTCTCAGTCTCAGTGCGATGGATCTCAGTTTCAGCACAATGGATCTCTTTCTCAGTGCGATGGATCTCAGTCTCAGCATGATGGATCTTAGTCTCAGCATGATGGATCTCAGTCTCAGTGCGATGGATCGCAGTCTCAGCACGATGGATCTCAGTCTCAGCATGATGGATCTCAGTCTCAGTTCGATAGAACTCAGTCTCAGCACGATGGATCTCAGTCTCAGTGCGATGGATCTCAGTCTCAGTGCGATGGATCTCAGTCTCAGTGCTATGGATCTCACTCTCAGCATGATGGATCTCAGTCTCAGTGCTATGGATCTCAGTCTGAGCACGAGTGATCTCAGTCTCAGCATGATGGATCTGAGCAGGTGGATCTCAGTCTCAGCATGATGGATCTCAGTCTCAGCATGATTGGTGTCAGCCTCAGTGCAATGGATCTCAATCTCAGCATGATGGATCTGAGCAGGTGGATCACAGTCTCAGCATGATGGATCTCAGCCTTAGTGCAATGGATCTCAGTCTCAGCATATTGGATCTGAGCAAGTGATTCTCAGTCTCAGCGTGATGGATGACAGCCTCGGCAAGATGGATCTGAGCAGGTGGATCTCAGTCTCAGCAGGATGGATCTCAACCTCAGTGCAATGGATCTCGGTCTCAGCATGATGGATCTCAGTTTCAACATGATGGATCTCAGTCTCAGCATGATGGATCTCAGTCTCAACACGATGAATCTCAGTCTCAGCATGATGGATCTCAGTCTCAGCACGATTGATCTCAGTCTCAGCACGATGGATCTCAGTCTCAGTGCAATGGATCACAGTCTCAGTGCGATGGATCTCAGTCTCAATACAATGGATCTCAGTCTCAGCACAATGGATCTCAGTCTCAGTGCGATGGATCTCAGTCTCAGCATGATGGATCTTAGTCTCAGCATGATGGATCTCAGTCTCAGTGCGATGGATCTCAGTCTCAGCATTATGGATCTCAGTCTCAGCATGATGGATCTCAGTCTCAGCACGATTGATCTCAGTCTCAGCACGATGGATCTCAGTCTCAGCACGATTGATCTCAGTCTCAGCACGATGGATCTCAGTCTCAGTGAGAAGGATCGCAGTCTCAGTATGATGGATCTCAGTCTCAGCACGATGGATCTCAGTCTCAGCATGATGGATCTCAGTCTCAGCGTGATGGATCTCAGTCTCAGCGTGATGGATCTCAGTCTCAGCGCGATGGATCTCAGTCTCAGCGTATTGGATCTCAGTCTCAGCATGATGGATATCAGTCTCAGCATGATGGATCTCAGTCTCAGTGCGATAGATCTCAGTCTCAGCAAGATGGATCTCAGTGTCAGTGCTATGGATCTCAGTCTCAGCATAATGGATTTCAGTCTCAGTGCAATGGGTCTCAGTCTCAGTGCGATGGATCTCAGTCTCTGCACGAGGGATCTCAGTCTCAGCATGATGGACCAGAGCAGGTGGATCTCAGTCTCAGCGTGATGAATCTCAGTCTCAGCATGATGGATCTCAGACTCACCACGATGGATCTCAGTCTCAGCATGAAGGATCTGAGCAGATGGATCTCAGTCTCAGCATGATGGATCTCAGCCTCAGTGCAATGGATCTCAGTCTCAGCATGATGGATCTGAGCAAGTGGATCTCACTCTCAGCGTGATGGATCTCTGTCTCAGCATGATGGATCTCAGCCTCAGTGCAATGGATCTCAGTCTCAGCATCATGGATCTGAGCAGGTGGATCTCAGTCTCAGTATGATGGATCTCAGCCTCAGTGCAATGGATCTCAGTCTCAGCGTGATGGAACTCCGTCTCAGCATGATGGATCTCATGTCTCAGAGCGCTGGATGACAGCCTCGGCAAGATGGATCTGAGCAGGTGGATCTCAGTCTCAGCAGGATGGATCTCAACCTCAGTGCAATGGATCTCAGTCTCAGCATGATGGATCTCAGTTTCAACATGATGGATCTCAGTCTCAGCATGATGGATCTCAGTCTCAGTGCGATGGATCTCAGCCTCATTGCGATGGATCTCAGTCTCAGTGCAATGGATCTCAATCTCAGCATGATGGATCTCAGTCTCAGCATGATGGTTCTCAGTCTCAGCACGATGGATCTCAGTCTCACCATGATGGATCTGAGCAGGTGGATCACAGTCTCAGTGCGATGGATCTCAGTCTCAGCATGATGGATCTGAGCAGGTGGATCTCAGTCTCAGTGCGATGGATCTCAGTGTCAGCGTGATTGATCTCAGTCGCAGCATGACGGATTTCAGTCTCAGTGCGATGGATCTCAGTCTCAATGAGAAGGATCGCAGTCTCAGTATGATGGATCTCAGTCTCAGCACGATGGATCTCAGTCTCAGCATGATGAATCTCAGTCTCAGCGTGATGGATCTCAGTCTCAGCGTGATGGATCTCAGTCTCAGCGCGATGGATCTCATTCTCAGCACGATGGATCTCAGTCTCAGCGTGATGGATCTCAGTCTCAGCGTGATGGATCTCAGTCTCAGCATGATGGATCTCAGTCACATCATGATGGATCTCAGTCTCAGCATGATGGATCTCAGTCTCAGCATGATGGATCTGAGCAGGTGGATCTCTGTCTCAGCATGATGGATCTCATCCTCAGTGCAATGGATCTCCGTCTCAGCATGATGGATCTGAGCATGTGGATCTCAGTCTGAGCATGATGGATCTGAGTATGTGGATCTCAGTCTCAGCATGATGGATCTCAGTCTCATCATGATGGATCTCAGTCTCAGCATGATGGATCTGAGCAGGTGGATCTCAGTCTCAGCATGATGGATCTCAGACTCAGCACGATGGATCGAAGCAGTTCGATCTCAGTCACAGAATGATGGATCTGAGCAGGTGGATCTCAGTCTCAGTATGATGGATCTCAGCCTCAGTGCAATGGATCTCAGTCTCAGCATGATGGATCTCAGTCTCAGCATGATGGATCTCATGTCTCAGTGCGCTGGATGACTGCCTCGGCAAGATGGATCTGAGCAGGTGGATCTCAGTCTCAGCATGATGGATCTCAGCCTCAGTGCAATGGATCTCAGTCTCAGCATGATGGCTCTCAGTTTCAACATGATGGATCTCAGTCTCAGCATGATGGATCTCAGTCTCAGTGCTATGGATCTCAGTCTCAGTGCGATGTATCTCAGTCTCAGTGTGATGGATCTCAATCTCAGCATGATGGATCTCAGTCTCAGCATGATGGATCTCAGTCTCAGCACGATGGAACTCAGTCTTTCCATGATGAATCTGAGCAGGTGGATCACAGTCTCAGTGCGCTGGATCTCAGACTCAGTGCGATGGTTCTCAGTCTCAGTGCGATGGATCTCAGTTTCAGCACAATGGATCTCTTTCTCAGTGCGATGGATCTCAGTCTCAGCATGATGGATCTTAGTCTCAGCATGATGGATCTCAGTCTCAGTGCGATGGATCGCAGTCTCAGCACGATGGATCTCAGTCTCAGTGCGATGGATCTCAGTCTCAGTTCGATGGATCTCAGTCTCAGCACGATGTATCTCAGTCTCAGTGCGATGGATCTCAGTCTCAGTGCGATGGATCTCAGTCTCAGTGCTATGGATCTCACTCTCAGCATGATGGATCTCAGTCTCAGTGCTATGGATCTCAGTCTGAGCACGAGTGATCTCAGTCTCAGCATGATGGATCTGAGCAGGTGGATCTCAGTCTCAGCATGATGGATCTCAGTCTCAGCATGATTGGTGTCAGCCTCAGTGCAATGGATCTCAATCTCAGCATGATGGATCTGAGCAGGTGGATCACAGTCTCAGCATGATGGATCTCAGCCTCAGTGCAATGGATCTCAGTCTCAGCATATTGGATCTGAGCAAGTGATTCTCAGTCTCAGCGTGATGGATGACAGCCTCGGCAAGATGGATCTGAGCAGGTGGATCTCAGTCTCAGCAGGATGGATCTCAACCTCAGTGCAATGGATCTCAGTCTCAGCATGATGGATCTCAGTTTCAACATGATGGATCTCAGTCTCAGCATGATGGATCTCAGTCTCAACACGATGAATCTCAGTCTCAGCATGATGGATCTCAGTCTCAGCACGATTGATCTCAGTCTCAGCACGATGGATCTCAGTCTCAGTGCAATGGATCACAGTCTCAGTGCGATGGATCTCAGTCTCAATACAATGGATCTCAGTCTCAGCACAATGGATCTCAGTCTCAGTGCGATGGATCTCAGTCTCAGCATGATGGATCTTAGTCTCAGCATGATGGATCTCAGTCTCAGTGCGATGGATCTCAGTCTCAGCATTATGGATCTCAGTCTCAGCATGATGGATCTCAGTCTCAGCACGATTGATCTCAGTCTCAGCACGATGGATCTCAGTCTCAGCACGATTGATCTCAGTCTCAGCACGATGGATCTCAGTCTCAGTGCAATGGATCTCAGTCTCAGTGCGATGGATCTCAGTCTCAGCACGATGGATCTCAGTCTCAGCACAATGGATCTCAGTCTCAGTGCTTTGGATATCACTCTCAGCATGATGGATCTCAGTCTCAGCATTATAGATCTCAGACTCACTGCAATGGATCTCAGTCTCAGCATGATGGATCTGAGCAGGTGGTTCACAGTCTCAGCATGATGGATCTCAGCCTCAGTGCAATGGATCTCAGTCTCAGCATGATGGATCTGAGCAAGTGGATCTCAGTCTGAGCATGATGGATCTGAGCATGTGGATCTCAGTCTCAGCATGATGGATCTCAGTCTCAGCATGATGGATCACAGTCTCAGCATGATGGATCTGAGCAGGTGGATCTCAGTCTCAGCATGATGGATCTCAGACTCAGCACGATGGATCGAAGCAGGTCGATCTCAGTCTGAGCATGATGGATCTGAGCAGGTGGATCTCAGTCTCAGTATGATGGATCTCAGCCTCAGTGCAATGGATCTCAGTCTCAGCGTGATGGAACTCAGTCTCAGCATGATGGATCTCATGTCTCAGAGCGCTGGATGACAGCCTCGGCAAGATGGATCTGAGCAGGTGGATCTCAGTCTCAGCAGGATGGATCTCAACCTCAGTGCAATGGATCTCAGTCTCAGCATGATGGATCATAGTTTCAACATGATGGATCTCAGTCTCAGCATGATGGATCTCAGTCTCAGTGCGATGGATCTCAGTCTCATTGCGATGGATCTCAGTCTCAGTGCGATGGATCTCAGTCTCAGCATGATGGATCTGAGCAGGTGGATCTCAGTCTCAGTGCGATGTATCTCAGTGTCAGCGTGATGGATCTCAGTCGCAGCATGACGGATTTCCGTCTCAGTGCGATGGATCTCAGTCTCAGTGAGAAGGATCGCAGTCTCAGTATGATGGATCTCAGTCTCAGCACGATGGATCTCAGTCTCAGCATGATGGATCTCAGTCTCAGCGTGATGGATCTCAGTCTCAGCGTGATGGATCTCAGTCTCAGCGCGATGGATCTCAGTCTCAGCGTATTGGATCTCAGTCTCAGCATGATGGATATCAGTCTCAGCATGATGGATCTCAGTCTCAGTGCGATAGATCTCAGTCTCAGCAAGATGGATCTCAGTGTCAGTGCTATGGATCTCAGTCTCAGCATAATGGATTTCAGTCTCAGTGCAATGGGTCTCAGTCTCAGTGCGATGGATCTCAGTCTCAGCACGAGGGATCTCAGTCTCAGCATGATGGACCAGAGCAGGTGGATCTCAGTCTCAGCGTGATGAATCTCAGTCTCAGCATGATGGATCTCAGACTCACCACGATGGATCTCAGTCTCAGCATGAAGGATCTGAGCAGATGGATCTCAGTCTCAGCATGATGGATCTCAGCCTCAGTGCAATGGATCTCAGTCTCAGCATGATGGATCTGAGCAAGTGGATCTCACTCTCAGCGTGATGGATCTCTGTCTCAGCATGATGGATCTCAGCCTCAGTGCAATGGATCTCAGTCTCAGCATCATGGATCTGAGCAGGTGGATCTCAGTCTCAGTATGATGGATCTCAGCCTCAGTGCAATGGATCTCAGTCTCAGCGTGATGGAACTCAGTCTCAGCATGATGGATCTCATGTCTCAGAGCGCTGGATGACAGCCTCGGCAAGATGGATCTGAGCAGGTGGATCTCAGTCTCAGCAGGATGGATCTCAACCTCAGTGCAATGGATCTCAGTCTCAGCATGATGGATCTCAGTTTCAACATGATGGATCTGTCTCAGCATGATGGATCTCAGTCTCAGTGCGATGGATCTCAGCCTCATTGCGATGGATCTCAGTCTCAGTGCAATGGATCTCAATCTCAGCATGATGGATCTCAGTCTCAGCATGATGGTTCTCAGTCTCAGCACGATGGATCTCAGTCTCACCATGATGGATCTGAGCAGGTGGATCAGAGTCTCAGTGCGATGGATCTCAGTCTCAGCATGATGGATCTGAGCAGGTGGATCTCAGTCTCAGTGCGATGGATCTCAGTGTCAGCGTGATTGATCTCAGTCGCAGCATGACGGATTTCAGTCTCAGTGCGATGGATCTCAGTCTCAATGAGAAGGATCGCATCTCAGTATGATGGATCTCAGTCTCAGCACGATGGATCTCAGTCTCAGCATGATGAATCTCAGTCTCAGCGTGATGGATCTCAGTCTCAGCGTGATGGATCTCAGTCTCAGCGTGATGGATCTCAGTCTCAGCGTGATGGATCTCAGTCTCAGCGTATTGGATCTCAGTCTCAGCATGATGGATATCAGTCTCAGCATGATGGATCTCAGTCTCAGTGCGATAGATCTCAGTCTCAGCAAGATGGATCTCAGTGTCAGTGCTATGGATCTCAGTCTCAGCATAATGGATTTCAGTCTCAGTGCAATGGGTCTCAGTCTCAGTGCGATGGATCTCAGTCTCAGCACGAGGGATCTCAGTATCAGCATGATGGACCAGAGCAGGTGGATCTCAGTCTCAGCGTGATGAATCTCAGTCTCAGCATGATGGATCTCAGACTCACCATGATGGATCTCAGTCTCAGCATGAAGGATCTGAGCAGATGGATCTCAGTCTCAGCATGATGGATCTCAGCCTCAGTGCAATGGATCTCAGTCTCAGCATGATGGATCTGAGCAAGTGGATCTCACTCTCAGCGTGATGGATCTCTGTCTCAGCATGATGGATCTCAGCCTCAGTGCAATGGATCTCAGTCTCAGCATCATGGATCTGAGCAGGTGGATCTCAGTCTCAGTATGATGGATCTCAGCCTCAGTGCAATGGATCTCAGTCTCAGCGTGATGGAACTCAGTCTCAGCATGATGGATCTCATGTCTCAGAGCGCTGGATGACAGCCTCGGCAAGATGGATCTGAGCAGGTGGATCTCAGTCTCAGCAGGATGGATCTCAACCTCAGTGCAATGGATCTCAGTCTCAGCATGATGGATCTCAGTTTCAACATGATGGATCTCAGTCTCAGCATGATGGATCTCAGTCTCAGTGCGATGGATCTCAGCCTCATTGCGATGGATCTCAGTCTCAGTGCAATGGATCTCAATCTCAGCATGATGGATCTCAGTCTCAGCATGATGGTTCTCAGTCTCAGCACGATGGATCTCAGTCTCACCATGATGGATCTGAGCAGGTGGATCACAGTCTCAGTGCGATGGATCTCAGTCTCAGTATGATGGATCTGAGCAGGTGGATCTCAGTCTCAGTGCGATGGATCTCAGTGTCAGCGTGATTGATCTCAGTCGCAGCATGACGGATTTCAGTCTCAGTGCGATGGATCTCAGTCTCAATGAGAAGGATCGCAGTCTCAGTATGATGGATCTCAGTCTCAGCACGATGGATCTCAGTCTCAGCATGATGAATCTCAGTCTCAGCGTGATGGATCTCAGTCTCAGCGTGATGGATCTCAGTCTCAGCGCGATGGATCTCATTCTCAGCACGATGGATCTCAGTCTCAGCGTGATGGATCTCAGTCTCAGCGTGATGGATCTCAGTCTCAGCATGATGGATCTCAGTCACATCATGATGGATCTCAGTCTCAGCATGATGGATCTCAGTATCAGCATGATGGATCTGAGCAGGTGGATCTCTGTCTCAGCATGATGGATCTCATCCTCAGTGCAATGGATCTCCGTCTCAGCATGATGGATCTGAGCATGTGGATCTCAGTCTGAGCATGATGGATCTGAGTATGTGGATCTCAGTCTCAGCATGATGGATCTCAGTCTCATCATGATGGATCTCAGTCTCAGCATGATGGATCTGAGCAGGTGGATCTCAGTCTCAGCATGATGGATCTCAGACTCAGCACGATGGATCGAAGCAGTTCGATCTCAGTCACAGAATGATGGATCTGAGCAGGTGGATCTCAGTCTCAGTATGATGGATCTCAGCCTCAGTGCAATGGATCTCAGTCTCAGCATGATGGATCTCAGTCTCAGCATGATGGATCTCATGTCTCAGTGCGCTGGATGACTGCCTCGGCAAGATGGATCTGAGCAGGTGGATCTCAGTCTCAGCATGATGGATCTCAGCCTCAGTGCAATGGATCTCGGTCTCAGCATGATGGCTCTCAGTTTCAACGTGATGGATCTCAGTCTCAGCATGATGGATCTCATTCTCAGCACGATGGATCTCAGTCTCAGCGTGATGGATCTCAGTCTCAGCGTGATGGATCTCAGTCTCAGCATGATGGATCTCAGTCACATCATGATGGATCTCAGTCTCAGCATGATGGATCTCAGTATCAGCATGATGGATCTGAGCAGGTGGATCTCTGTCTCAACATGATGGATCTCATCCTCAGTGCAATGGATCTCCGTCTCAGCATGATGGATCTGAGCATGTGGATCTCAGTCTGAGCATGACGGATCTGAGTATGTGGATCTCAGTCTCAGCATGATGGATCTCAGTCTCATCATGATGGATCTCAGTCTCAGCATGATGGATCTGAGCAGGTGGATCTCAGTCTCAGCATGATGGATCTCAGACTCAGCACGATGGATCGAAGCAGTTCGATCTCAGTCACAGAATGATGGATCTGAGCAGGTGGATCTCAGTCTCAGTATGATGGATCTCAGCCTCAGTGCAATGGATCTCAGTCTCAGCATGATGGATCTCAGTCTCAGCATGATGAATCTCATGTCTCAGTGCGCTGGATGACTGCCTCGGCAAGATGGATCTGAGCAGGTGGATCTCAGTCTCAGCATGATGGATCTCAGCCTCAGTGCAATGGATCTCAGTCTCAGCATGATGGCTCTCAGTTTCAACATGATGGATCTCAGTCTCAGCATGATGGATCTCAGCCTCAGTGCAATGGATCTCAGTCTCAGCATGATGGCTCTCAGTTTCAACATGATGGATCTCAGTCTCAGCATGATGGATCTCAGTCTCAGTTCGATAGAACTCAGTCTCAGCACGATGGATCTCAGTATCAGTGCGATGGATCTCAGCCTCAGTGCGATGGATCTCAGTCTCAGTGCTATGGATCTCACTCTCAGTATGATGGATCTCAGTCTCAGTGCTATGGATCTCAGTCTGAGCACGAGTGATCTCAGTCTCAGCATGATGGATCTGAGCAGGTGGATCTCAGTCTCAGCATGATGGATCTCAGTCTCAGCATGATTGGTGTCAGCCTCAGTGCAATGGATCTCAATCTCAGCATGATGGATCTGAGCAGGTGGATCACAGTCTCAGCATGATGGATCTCAGCCTTAGTGCAATGGATCTCAGTCTCAGCATATTGGATCTGAGCAAGTGATTCTCAGTCTCAGCGTGATGGATGACAGCCTCGGCAAGATGGATCTGAGCAGGTGGATCTCAGTCTCAGCAGGATGGATCTCAACCTCAGTGCAATGGATCTCAGTCTCAGCATGATGGATCTCAGTTTCAACATGATGGATCTCAGTCTCAGCATGATGGATCTCAGTCTCAACACGATGAATCTCAGTCTCAGCATGATGGATCTCAGTCTCAGCACGATTGATCTCAGTCTCAGCACGATGGATCTCAGTCTCAGTGCAATGGATCACAGTCTCAGTGCGATGGATCTCAGTCTCAATACAATGGATCTCAGTCTCAGCACAATGGATCTCAGTCTCAGTGAGATGGATCTCAGTCTCAGCATGATGGATCTTAGTCTCAGCATGATGGATCTCAGTCTCAGTGCGATGGATCTCAGTCTCAGCATTATGGATCTCAGTCTCAGCATGATGGATCTCAGTCTCAGCACGATTGATCTCAGTCTCAGCACGATGGATCTCAGTCTCAGCACGATTGATCTCAGTCTCAGCACGATGGATCTCAGTCTCAGTGCAATGGATCTCAGTCTCAGTGCGATGGATCTCAGTCTCAGCACGATGGATCTCAGTCTCAGCACAATGGATCTCAGTCTCAGTGCTTTGGATATCACTCTCAGCATGATGGATCTCAGTCTCAGCATTATAGATCTCAGACTCACTGCAATGGATCTCAGTCTCAGCATGATGGATCTGAGCAGGTGGTTCACAGTCTCAGCATGATGGATCTCAGCCTCAGTGCAATGGATCTCAGTCTCAGCATGATGGATCTGAGCAAGTGGATCTCAGTCTGAGCATGATGGATCTGAGCATGTGGATCTCAGTCTCAGCATGATGGATCTCAGTCTCAGCATGATGGATCACAGTCTCAGCATGATGGATCTGAGCATGTGGATCTCAGTCTCAGCATGATGGATCTCAGACTCAGCACGATGGATCGAAGCAGGTCGATCTCAGTCTGAGCATGATGGATCTGAGCAGGTGGATCTCAGTCTCAGTATGATGGATCTCAGCCTCAGTGCAATGGATCTCAGTCTCAGCGTGATGGAACTCAGTCTCAGCATGATGGATCTCATGTCTCAGAGCGCTGGATGACAGCCTCGGCAAGATGGATCTGAGCAGGTGGATCTCAGTCTCAGCAGGATGGATCTCAACCTCAGTGCAATGGATCTCAGTCTCAGCATGATGGATCATAGTTTCAACATGATGGATCTCAGTCTCAGCATGATGGATCTCAGTCTCAGTGCGATGGATCTCAGTCTCATTGCGATGGATCTCAGTCTCAGTGCGATGGATCTCAGTCTCAGCATGATGGATCTGAGCAGGTGGATCTCAGTCTCAGTGCGATGTATCTCAGTGTCAGCGTGATGGATCTCA
The DNA here is from genome assembly GCF_964194155.1 of Cetorhinus maximus. NCBI lineage: Eukaryota > Metazoa > Chordata > Chondrichthyes > Lamniformes > Cetorhinidae > Cetorhinus > Cetorhinus maximus. The sequence goes on along the minus strand of NC_135885.1, from coordinate 146,636,838 downwards.
GTCGCAGCATGACGGATTTCCGTCTCAGTGCGATGGATCTCAGTCTCAGTGAGAAGGATCGCAGTCTCAGTATGATGGATCTCAGTCTCAGCACGATGGATCTCAGTCTCAGCATGATGGATCTCAGTCTCAGCGTGATGGATCTCAGTCTCAGCGTGATGGATCTCAGTCTCAGCGTGATGGATCTCAGTCTCAGCATGATGGATCTCAGTATCAGCATGATGGATCTGAGCAGGTGGATCTCTGTCTCAGCATGATGGATCTCATCCTCAGTGCAATGGATCTCCGTCTCAGCATGATGGATCTCAGTCTCATCATGATGGATCTCAGTCTCAGCATGATGGATCTGAGCAGGTGGATCTCAGTCTCAGCATGATGGATCTCAGACTCAGCACGATGGATCGAAGCAGTTCGATCTCAGTCACAGAATGATGGATCTGAGCAGGTGGATCTCAGTCTCAGTATGATGGATCTCAGCCTCAGTGCAATGGATCTCAGTCTCAGCATGATGGATCTCAGTCTCAGCATGATGGATCTCATGTCTCAGTGCGCTGGATGACTGCCTCGGCAAGATGGATCTGAGCAGGTGGATCTCAGTCTCAGCATGATGGTTCTCAGCCTCAGTGCAATGGATCTCAGTCTCAGCATGATGGCTCTCAGTTTCAGCATGATGGATCTCAGTCTCAGCATGATGGATCTCAGTCTCAGTGCTATGGATCTCAGTCTCAGTGCGATGTATCTCAGTCTCAGCATGATGGATCTTAGTCTCAGCATGATGGATCTCAGTCTCAGTGCGATGGATCTCAGTTTCAGCACAATGGATCTCTTTCTCAGTGCGATGGATCTCAGTCTCAGCATGATGGATCTTAGTCCTAGCATGATGGATCTCAGTCTCAGTGCGATGGATCGCAGTCTCAGCACGATGGATCTCAGTCTCAGCATGATGGATCTCAGTCTCAGTTCGATGGATCTCAGTCTCAGCACGATGGATCTCAGTCTCAGTGCGATGGATCTCAGTCTCAGTGCGATGGATCTCAGTCTCAGTGCTATGGATCTCACTCTCAGCATGATGGATCTCAGTCTCAGTGCTATGGATCTCAGTCTGAGCACGAGTGATCTCAGTCTCAGCATGATGGATCTGAGCAGGTGGATCTCAGTCTCAGCATGATGGATCTCAGTATCAGCATGATTGGTGTCAGCCTCAGTGCAATGGATCTCAGTCTCAGCATGATGGATCTCAGTCTCAGCATGATGGATCTCATGTCTCAGTGCGCTAGATGACTGCCTCGGCAAGATGGATCTGAGAAGGTGGATCTCAGTCTCAGCATGATGGATCTCAGTCTCAGTGCTATGGATCTCAGTCTCAGTGCGATGTATCTCAGTCTCAGTGTGATGGATCTCAATCTCAGCATGATGGATCTCAGTCTCAGCATGATGGATCTCAGTCTCAGCACCATGGAACTCAGTCTCTCCATGATGAATCTGAGCAGGTGGATCACAGTCTCAGTGCGCTGGATCTCAGACTCAGTGCGATGGTTCTCAGTCTCAGTGCGATGGATCTCAGTTTCAGCACAATGGATCTCTTTCTCAGTGCGATGGATCTCAGTCTCAGCATGATGGATCTTAGTCTCAGCATGATGGATCTCAGTCTCAGTGCGATGGATCGCAGTCTCAGCACGATGGATCTCAGTCTCAGCATGATGGATCTCAGTCTCAGTTCGATGGATCTCAGTCTCAGCACGATGGATCTCAGTCTCAGTGCGATGGATCTCAGTCTCAGTGCGATGGATCTCAGTCTCAGTGCTATGGATCTCACTCTCAGCATGATGGATCTCAGTCTCAGTGCTATGGATCTCAGTCTGAGCACGAGTGATCTCAGTCTCAGCATGATGGATCTGAGCAGGTGGATCTCAGTCTCAGCATGATGGATCTCAGTCTCAGCATGATTGGTGTCAGCCTCAGTGCAATGGATCTCAATCTCAGCATGATGGATCTGAGCAGGTGGATCACAGTCTCAGCATGATGGATCTCAACCTCAGTGCAATGGATCTCAGTCTCAGCATGATGGATCTCAGTTTCAACATGATGGATCTCAGTCTCAGCATGATGGATCTCAGTCTCAACACGATGAATCTCAGTCTCAGCACGATGGATCTCAGTCTCAGTGCAATGGATCACAGTCTCAGTGCGATGGATCTCAGTCTCAATACAATGGATCTCAGTCTCAGCACAATGGATCTCAGTCTCAGTGCGATGGATCTCAGTCTCAGCATGATGGATCTTAGTCTCAGCATGATGGATCTCAGTCTCAGTGCGATGGATCTCAGTCTCAGCATTATGGATCTCAGTCTCAGCATGATGGATCTCAGTCTCAGCACGATTGATCTCAGTCTCAGCACGATGGATCTCAGTCTCAGCACGATTGATCTCAGTCTCAGCACGATGGATCTCAGTCTCAGTGCAATGGATCTCAGTCTCAGTGCGATGGATCTCAGTCTCAGCACGATGGATCTCAGTCTCAGCACAATGGATCTCAGTCTCAGTGCTTTGGATATCACTCTCAGCATGATGGATCTCAGTCTCAGCATTATAGATCTCAGACTCACTGCAATGGATCTCAGTCTCAGCATGATGGATCTGAGCAGGTGGTTCACAGTCTCAGCATGATGGATCTCAGCCTCAGTGCAATGGATCTCAGTCTCAGCATGATGGATCTGAGCAAGTGGATCTCAGTCTGAGCATGATGGATCTGAGCATGTGGATCTCAGTCTCAGCATAATGGATCTCAGTCTCAGCATGATGGATCACAGTCTCAGCATGATGGATCTGAGCAGGTGGATCTCAGTCTCAGCATGATGGATCTCAGACTCAGCACGATGGATCGAAGCAGGTCGATCTCAGTCTGAGCATGATGGATCTGAGCAGGTGGATCTCAGTCTCAGTATGATGGATCTCAGCCTCAGTGCAATGGATCTCAGTCTCAGCGTGATGGAACTCAGTCTCAGCATGATGGATCTCATGTCTCAGAGCGCTGGATGACAGCCTCGGCAAGATGGATCTGAGCAGGTGGATCTCAGTCTCAGCAGGATGGATCTCAACCTCAGTGCAATGGATCTCAGTCTCAGCATGATGGATCATAGTTTCAACATGATGGATCTCAGTCTCAGCATGATGGATCTCAGTCTCAGTGCGATGGATCTCAGTCTCATTGCGATGGATCTCAGTCTCAGTGCGATGGATCTCAGTCTCAGCATGATGGATCTGAGCAGGTGGATCTCAGTCTCAGTGCGATGTATCTCAGTGTCAGCGTGATGGATCTCAATCGCAGCATGACGGATTTCCGTCTCAGTGCGATGGATCTCAGTCTCAGTGAGAAGGATCGCAGTCTCAGTATGATGGATCTCAGTCTCAGCACGATGGATCTCAGTCTCAGCATGATGGATCTCAGTCTCAGCGTGATGGATCTCAGTCTCAGCGTGATGGATCTCAGTCTCAGCGTGATGGATCTCAGTCTCAGCATGATGGATCTCAGTATCAGCATGATGGATCTGAGCAGGTGGATCTCTGTCTCAGCATGATGGATCTCATCCTCAGTGCAATGGATCTCCGTCTCAGCATGATGGATCTGAGCATGTGGATCTCAGTCTGAGCATGATGGATCTGAGTATGTGGATCTCAGTCTCAGCATGATGGATCTCAGTCTCATCATGATGGATCTCAGTCTCAGCATGATGGATCTGAGCAGGTGGATCTCAGTCTCAGCATGATGGATCTCAGACTCAGCACGATGGATCGAAGCAGTTCGATCTCAGTCACAGAATGATGGATCTGAGCAGGTGGATCTCAGTCTCAGTATGATGGATCTCAGCCTCAGTGCAATGGATCTCAGTCTCAGCATGATGGATCTCAGTCTCAGCATGATGGATCTCATGTCTCAGTGCGCTGGATGACTGCCTCGGCAAGATGGATCTGAGCAGGTGGATCTCAGTCTCAGCATGATGGATCTCAGCCTCAGTGCAATGGATCTCAGTCTCAGCATGATGGCTCTCAGTTTCAACATGATGGATCTCAGTCTCAGCATGATGGATCTCAGTCTCAGTGCTATGGATCTCAGTCTCAGTGCGATGTATCTCAGTCTCAGTGCGATGGATCTCAGTCTCAGCATAATGGATCTCAGTCTCAGTGCGATGGATCTCAGTCTCAGCATGATGGATATGAGCTGATGGATCTCAGTCTCAGCATGATAGATCTCAGTCTCAGCATGATGGATCTCAGTCTCAGCATGATGGATATGAGCTGATGGATCTCAGTCTCAGCATGATAGATCTCAGTCTCAGCATGATGGATCTCAGTCTCAGTGCTATGGATCTCAGTCTCAGTGCGATGTATCTCAGTCTCAGCATGATGGATCTCAGTCTCAGCACGATGGAACTCAGTCTCACCATGATGAATCTGAGCAGGTGGATCACAGTCTCAGTGCGCTGGATCTCAGACTCAGTGCGATGGTTCTCAGTCTCAGTGCGATGGATCTCAGTTTCAGCACAATGGATCTCTTTCTCAGTGCGATGGATCTCAGTCTCAGCATGATGGATCTTAGTCTCAGCATGATGGATCTCAGTCTCAGTGCGATGGATCGCAGTCTCAGCACGATGGATCTCAGTCTCAGCATGATGGATCTCAGTCTCAGTTCGATGGATCTCAGTCTCAGCACGATGGATCTCAGTCTCAGTGCGATGGATCTCAGTCTCAGTGCGATGGATCTCAGTCTCAGTGCTATGGATCTCACTCTCAGCATGATGGATCTCAGTCTCAGTGCTATGGATCTCAGTCTGAGCACGAGTGATCTCAGTCTCAGCATGATGGATCTGAGCAGGTGGATCTCAGTCTCAGCATGATGGATCTCAGTATCAGCATGATGTGTGTCAGCCTCAGTGCAATGGATCTCAGTCTCAGCATGATGGATCTCAGTCTCAGCATGATGGATCTCATGTCTCAGTGCGCTGGATGACTGCCTCGGCAAGATGGATCTGAGCAGGTGGATCTCAGTCTCAGCATGATGGATCTCAGTCTCAGTGCTATGGATCTCAGTCTCAGTGCGATGTATCTCAATCTCAGTGTGATGGATCTCAATCTCAGCATGATGGATCTCAGTCTCAGCATGATGGATCTCAGTCTCAACACGATGAATCTCAGTCTCAGCACGATGGATCTCAGTCTCAGTGCAATGGATCACAGTCTCAGTGCGATGGATCTCAGTCTCAATACAATGGATCTCAGTCTCAGCACAATGGATCTCAGTCTCAGTGCGATGGATCTCAGTCTCAGCATGATGGATCTTAGTCTCAGCATGATGGATCTCAGTCTCAGTGCGATGGATCTCAGTCTCAGCATTATGGATCTCAGTCTCAGCATGATGGATCTCAGTCTCAGCACGATTGATCTCAGTCTCAGCACGATGGATCTCAGTCTCAGCACGATTGATCTCAGTCTCAGCACGATGGATCTCAGTCTCAGTGCAATGGATCTCAGTCTCAGTGCGATGGATCTCAGTCTCAGCACGATGGATCTCAGTCTCAGCACAATGGATCTCAGTCTCAGTGCTTTGGATATCACTCTCAGCATGATGGATCTCAGTCTCAGCATTATAGATCTCAGACTCACTGCAATGGATCTCAGTCTCAGCATGATGGATCTGAGCAGGTGGTTCACAGTCTCAGCATGATGGATCTCAGCCTCAGTGCAATGGATCTCAGTCTCAGCATGATGGATCTGAGCAAGTGGATCTCAGTCTGAGCATGATGGATCTGAGCATGTGGATCTCAGTCTCAGCATGATGGATCTCAGTCTCAGCATGATGGATCACAGTCTCAGCATGATGGATCTGAGCAGGTGGATCTCAGTCTCAGCATGATGGATCTCAGACTCAGCACGATGGATCGAAGCAGGTCGATCTCAGTCTGAGCATGATGGATCTGAGCAGGTGGATCTCAGTCTCAGTATGATGGATCTCAGCCTCAGTGCAATGGATCTCAGTCTCAGCGTGATGGAACTCAGTCTCAGCATGATGGATCTCATGTCTCAGAGCGCTGGATGACAGCCTCGGCAAGATGGATCTGAGCAGGTGGATCTCAGTCTCAGCAGGATGGATCTCAACCTCAGTGCAATGGATCTCAGTCTCAGCATGATGGATCATAGTTTCAACATGATGGATCTCAGTCTCAGCATGATGGATCTCAGTCTCAGTGCGATGGATCTCAGTCTCATTGCGATGGATCTCAGTCTCAGTGCGATGGATCTCAGTCTCAGCATGATGGATCTGAGCAGGTGGATCTCAGTCTCAGTGCGATGTATCTCAGTGTCAGCGTGATGGATCTCAATCGCAGCATGACGGATTTCCGTCTCAGTGCGATGGATCTCAGTCTCAGTGAGAAGGATCGCAGTCTCAGTATGATGGATCTCAGTCTCAGCACGATGGATCTCAGTCTCAGCATGATGGATCTCAGTCTCAGCGTGATGGATCTCAGTCTCAGCGTGATGGATCTCAGTCTCAGCGTGATGGATCTCAGTCTCAGCATGATGGATCTCAGTATCAGCATGATGGATCTGAGCAGGTGGATCTCTGTCTCAGCATGATGGATCTCATCCTCAGTGCAATGGATCTCCGTCTCAGCATGATGGATCTGAGCATGTGGATCTCAGTCTGAGCATGATGGATCTGAGTATGTGGATCTCAGTCTCAGCATGATGGATCTCAGTCTCATCATGATGGATCTCAGTCTCAGCATGATGGATCTGAGCAGGTGGATCTCAGTCTCAGCATGATGGATCTCAGACTCAGCACGATGGATCGAAGCAGTTCGATCTCAGTCACAGAATGATGGATCTGAGCAGGTGGATCTCAGTCTCAGTATGATGGATCTCAGCCTCAGTGCAATGGATCTCAGTCTCAGCATGATGGATCTCAGTCTCAGCATGATGGATCTCATGTCTCAGTGCGCTGGATGACTGCCTCGGCAAGATGGATCTGAGCAGGTGGATCTCAGTCTCAGCATGATGGATCTCAGCCTCAGTGCAATGGATCTCAGTCTCAGCATGATGGCTCTCAGTTTCAACATGATGGATCTCAGTCTCAGCATGATGGATCTCAGTCTCAGTGCTATGGATCTCAGTCTCAGTGCGATGTATCTCAGTCTCAGTGCGATGGATCTCAGTCTCAGCATAATGGATCTCAGTCTCAGTGCGATGGATCTCAGTCTCAGCATGATGGATATGAGCTGATGGATCTCAGTCTCAGCATGATAGATCTCAGTCTCAGCATGATGGATCTCAGTCTCAGCATGATGGATATGAGCTGATGGATCTCAGTCTCAGCATGATAGATCTCAGTCTCAGCATGATGGATCTCAGTCTCAGTGCTATGGATCTCAGTCTCAGTGCGATGTATCTCAGTCTCAGCATGATGGATCTCAGTCTCAGCACGATGGAACTCAGTCTCACCATGATGAATCTGAGCAGGTGGATCACAGTCTCAGTGCGCTGGATCTCAGACTCAGTGCGATGGTTCTCAGTCTCAGTGCGATGGATCTCAGTTTCAGCACAATGGATCTCTTTCTCAGTGCGATGGATCTCAGTCTCAGCATGATGGATCTTAGTCTCAGCATGATGGATCTCAGTCTCAGTGCGATGGATCGCAGTCTCAGCACGATGGATCTCAGTCTCAGCATGATGGATCTCAGTCTCAGTTCGATGGATCTCAGTCTCAGCACGATGGATCTCAGTCTCAGTGCGATGGATCTCAGTCTCAGTGCGATGGATCTCAGTCTCAGTGCTATGGATCTCACTCTCAGCATGATGGATCTCAGTCTCAGTGCTATGGATCTCAGTCTGAGCACGAGTGATCTCAGTCTCAGCATGATGGATCTGAGCAGGTGGATCTCAGTCTCAGCATGATGGATCTCAGTATCAGCATGATGTGTGTCAGCCTCAGTGCAATGGATCTCAGTCTCAGCATGATGGATCTCAGTCTCAGCATGATGGATCTCATGTCTCAGTGCGCTGGATGACTGCCTCGGCAAGATGGATCTGAGCAGGTGGATCTCAGTCTCAGCATGATGGATCTCAGTCTCAGTGCTATGGATCTCAGTCTCAGTGCGATGTATCTCAATCTCAGTGTGATGGATCTCAATCTCAGCATGATGGATCTCAGTCTCAGCATGATGGATCTCAGTCTCAACACGATGAATCTCAGTCTCAGCACGATGGATCTCAGTCTCAGTGCAATGGATCACAGTCTCAGTGCGATGGATCTCAGTCTCAATACAATGGATCTCAGTCTCAGCACAATGGATCTCAGTCTCAGTGCGATGGATCTCAGTCTCAGCATGATGGATCTTAGTCTCAGCATGATGGATCTCAGTCTCAGTGCGATGGATCTCAGTCTCAGCATTATGGATCTCAGTCTCAGCATGATGGATCTCAGTCTCAGCACGATTGATCTCAGTCTCAGCACGATGGATCTCAGTCTCAGCACGATTGATCTCAGTCTCAGCACGATGGATCTCAGTCTCAGTGCAATGGATCTCAGTCTCAGTGCGATGGATCTCAGTCTCAGCACGATGGATCTCAGTCTCAGCACAATGGATCTCAGTCTCAGTGCTTTGGATATCACTCTCAGCATGATGGATCTCAGTCTCAGCATTATAGATCTCAGACTCACTGCAATGGATCTCAGTCTCAGCATGATGGATCTGAGCAGGTGGTTCACAGTCTCAGCATGATGGATCTCAGCCTCAGTGCAATGGATCTCAGTCTCAGCATGATGGATCTGAGCAAGTGGATCTCAGTCTGAGCATGATGGATCTGAGCATGTGGATCTCAGTCTCAGCATGATGGATCTCAGTCTCAGCATGATGGATCACAGTCTCAGCATGATGGATCTGAGCAGGTGGATCTCAGTCTCAGCATGATGGATCTCAGACTCAGCACGATGGATCGAAGCAGGTCGATCTCAGTCTGAGCATGATGGATCTGAGCAGGTGGATCTCAGTCTCAGTATGATGGATCTCAGCCTCAGTGCAATGGATCTCAGTCTCAGCGTGATGGAACTCAGTCTCAGCATGATGGATCTCATGTCTCAGAGCGCTGGATGACAGCCTCGGCAAGATGGATCTGAGCAGGTGGATCTCAGTCTCAGCAGGATGGATCTCAACCTCAGTGCAATGGATCTCAGTCTCAGCATGATGGATCATAGTTTCAACATGATGGATCTCAGTCTCAGCATGATGGATCTCAGTCTCAGTGCGATGGATCTCAGTCTCATTGCGATGGATCTCAGTCTCAGTGCGATGGATCTCAGTCTCAGCATGATGGATCTGAGCAGGTGGATCTCAGTCTCAGTGCGATGTATCTCAGTGTCAGCGTGATGGATCTCAGTCGCAGCATGACGGATTTCCGTCTCAGTGCGATGGATCTCAGTCTCAGTGAGAAGGATCGCAGTCTCAGTATGATGGATCTCAGTCTCAGCACGATGGATCTCAGTCTCAGCATGATGGATCTCAGTCTCAGCGTGATGGATCTCAGTCTCAGCGTGATGGATCTCAGTCTCAGCGTGATGGATCTCAGTCTCAGCATGATGGATCTCAGTATCAGCATGATGGATCTGAGCAGGTGGATCTCTGTCTCAGCATGATGGATCTCATCCTCAGTGCAATGGATCTCCGTCTCAGCATGATGGATCTCAGTCTCATCATGATGGATCTCAGTCTCAGCATGATGGATCTGAGCAGGTGGATCTCAGTCTCAGCATGATGGATCTCAGACTCAGCACGATGGATCGAAGCAGTTCGATCTCAGTCACAGAATGATGGATCTGAGCAGGTGGATCTCAGTCTCAGTATGATGGATCTCAGCCTCAGTGCAATGGATCTCAGTCTCAGCATGATGGATCTCAGTCTCAGCATGATGGATCTCATGTCTCAGTGCGCTGGATGACTGCCTCGGCAAGATGGATCTGAGCAGGTGGATCTCAGTCTCAGCATGATGGTTCTCAGCCTCAGTGCAATGGATCTCAGTCTCAGCATGATGGCTCTCAGTTTCAGCATGATGGATCTCAGTCTCAGCATGATGGATCTCAGTCTCAGTGCTATGGATCTCAGTCTCAGTGCGATGTATCTCAGTCTCAGCATGATGGATCTTAGTCTCAGCATGATGGATCTCAGTCTCAGTGCGATGGATCTCAGTTTCAGCACAATGGATCTCTTTCTCAGTGCGATGGATCTCAGTCTCAGCATGATGGATCTTAGTCTCAGCATGATGGATCTCAGTCTCAGTGCGATGGATCGCAGTCTCAGCACGATGGATCTCAGTCTCAGCATGATGGATCTCAGTCTCAGTTCGATGGATCTCAGTCTCAGCACGATGGATCTCAGTCTCAGTGCGATGGATCTCAGTCTCAGTGCGATGGATCTCAGTCTCAGTGCTATGGATCTCACTCTCAGCATGATGGATCTCAGTCTCAGTGCTATGGATCTCAGTCTGAGCACGAGTGATCTCAGTCTCAGCATGATGGATCTGAGCAGGTGGATCTCAGTCTCAGCATGATGGATCTCAGTATCAGCATGATTGGTGTCAGCCTCAGTGCAATGGATCTCAGTCTCAGCATGATGGATCTCAGTCTCAGCATGATGGATCTCATGTCTCAGTGCGCTGGATGACTGCCTCGGCAAGATGGATCTGAGAAGGTGGATCTCAGTCTCAGCATGATGGATCTCAGTCTCAGTGCTATGGATCTCAGTCTCAGTGCGATGTATCTCAGTCTCAGTGTGATGGATCTCAATCTCAGCATGATGGATCTCAGTCTCAGCATGATGGATCTCAGTCTCAGCACCATGGAACTCAGTCTCTCCATGATGAATCTGAGCAGGTGGATCACAGTCTCAGTGCGCTGGATCTCAGACTCAGTGCGATGGTTCTCAGTCTCAGTGCGATGGATCTCAGTTTCAGCACAATGGATCTCTTTCTCAGTGCGATGGATCTCAGTCTCAGCATGATGGATCTTAGTCTCAGCATGATGGATCTCAGTCTCAGTGCGATGGATCGCAGTCTCAGCACGATGGATCTCAGTCTCAGCATGATGGATCTCAGTCTCAGTTCGATGGATCTCAGTCTCAGCACGATGGATCTCAGTCTCAGTGCGATGGATCTCAGTCTCAGTGCGATGGATCTCAGTCTCAGTGCTATGGATCTCACTCTCAGCATGATGGATCTCAGTCTCAGTGCTATGGATCTCAGTCTGAGCACGAGTGATCTCAGTCTCAGCATGATGGATCTGAGCAGGTGGATCTCAGTCTCAGCATGATGGATCTCAGTCTCAGCATGATTGGTGTCAGCCTCAGTGCAATGGATCTCAATCTCAGCATGATGGATCTGAGCAGGTGGATCACAGTCTCAGCATGATGGATCTCAACCTCAGTGCAATGGATCTCAGTCTCAGCATGATGGATCTCAGTTTCAACATGATGGATCTCAGTCTCAGCATGATGGATCTCAGTCTCAACACGATGAATCTCAGTCTCAGCACGATGGATCTCAGTCTCAGTGCAATGGATCACAGTCTCAGTGCGATGGATCTCAGTCTCAATACAATGGATCTCAGTCTCAGCACAATGGATCTCAGTCTCAGTGCGATGGATCTCAGTCTCAGCATGATGGATCTTAGTCTCAGCATGATGGATCTCAGTCTCAGTGCGATGGATCTCAGTCTCAGCATGATGGATCTCAGTCTCAGCATGATGGATCTCAGTCTCAGCACGATTGATCTCAGTCTCAGCACGATGGATCTCAGTCTCAGCACGATTGATCTCAGTCTCAGCACGATGGATCTCAGTCTCAGTGCAATGGATCTCAGTCTCAGTGCGATGGATCTCAGTCTCAGCACGATGGATCTCAGTCTCAGCACAATGGATCTCAGTCTCAGTGCTTTGGATATCACTCTCAGCATGATGGATCTCAGTCTCAGCATTATAGATCTCAGACTCACTGCAATGGATCTCAGTCTCAGCATGATGGATCTGAGCAGGTGGTTCACAGTCTCAGCATGATGGATCTCAGCCTCAGTGCAATGGATCTCAGTCTCAGCATGATGGATCTGAGCAAGTGGATCTCAGTCTGAGCATGATGGATCTGAGCATGTGGATCTCAGTCTCAGCATGATGGATCTCAGTCTCAGCATGATGGATCACAGTCTCAGCATGATGGATCTGAGCAGGTGGATCTCAGTCTCAGCATGATGGATCTCAGACTCAGCACGATGGATCGAAGCAGGTCGATCTCAGTCTGAGCATGATGGATCTGAGCAGGTGGATCTCAGTCTCAGTATGATGGATCTCAGCCTCAGTGCAATGGATCTCAGTCTCAGCGTGATGGAACTCAGTCTCAGCATGATGGATCTCATGTCTCAGAGCGCTGGATGACAGCCTCGGCAAGATGGATCTGAGCAGGTGGATCTCAGTCTCAGCAGGATGGATCTCAACCTCAGTGCAATGGATCTCAGTCTCAGCATGATGGATCATAGTTTCAACATGATGGATCTCAGTCTCAGCATGATGGATCTCAGTCTCAGTGCGATGGATCTCAGTCTCATTGCGATGGATCTCAGTCTCAGTGCGATGGATCTCAGTCTCAGCATGATGGATCTGAGCAGGTGGATCTCAGTCTCAGTGCGATGTATCTCAGTGTCAGCGTGATGGATCTCAATCGCAGCATGACGGATTTCCGTCTCAGTGCGATGGATCTCAGTCTCAGTGAGAAGGATCGCAGTCTCAGTATGATGGATCTCAGTCTCAGCACGATGGATCTCAGTCTCAGCATGATGGATCTCAGTCTCAGCGTGATGGATCTCAGTCTCAGCGTGATGGATCTCAGTCTCAGCGTGATGGATCTCAGTCTCAGCATGATGGATCTCAGTATCAGCATGATGGATCTGAGCAGGTGGATCTCTGTCTCAGCATGATGGATCTCATCCTCAGTGCAATGGATCTCCGTCTCAGCATGATGGATCTGAGCATGTGGATCTCAGTCTGAGCATGATGGATCTGAGTATGTGGATCTCAGTCTCAGCATGATGGATCTCAGTCTCATCATGATGGATCTCAGTCTCAGCATGATGGATCTGAGCAGGTGGATCTCAGTCTCAGCATGATGGATCTCAGTCACAGAATGATGGATCTGAGCAGGTGGATCTCAGTCTCAGTATGATGGATCTCAGCCTCAGTGCAATGGATCTCAGTCTCAGCATGATGGATCTCAGTCTCAGCATGATGGATCTCATGTCTCAGTGCGCTGGATGACTGCCTCGGCAAGATGGATCTGAGCAGGTGGATCTCAGTCTCAGCATGATGGATCTCAGCCTCAGTGCAATGGATCTCAGTCTCAGCATGATGGCTCTCAGTTTCAACATGATGGATCTCAGTCTCAGCATGATGGATCTCAGTCTCAGTGCTATGGATCTCAGTCTCAGTGCGATGTATCTCAGTCTCAGTGCGATGGATCTCAGTCTCAGCATAATGGATCTCAGTCTCAGTGCGATGGATCTCAGTCTCAGCATGATGGATATGAGCTGATGGATCTCAGTCTCAGCATGATAGATCTCAGTCTCAGCATGATGGATCTCAGTCTCAGCATGATGGATATGAGCTGATGGATCTCAGTCTCAGCATGATAGATCTCAGTCTCAGCATGATGGATCTCAGTCTCAGTGCTATGGATCTCAGTCTCAGTGCGATGTATCTCAGTCTCAGCATGATGGATCTCAGTCTCAGCACGATGGAACTCAGTCTCACCATGATGAATCTGAGCAGGTGGATCACAGTCTCAGTGCGCTGGATCTCAGACTCAGTGCGATGGTTCTCAGTCTCAGTGCGATGGATCTCAGTTTCAGCACAATGGATCTCTTTCTCAGTGCGATGGATCTCAGTCTCAGCATGATGGATCTTAGTCTCAGCATGATGGATCTCAGTCTCAGTGCGATGGATCGCAGTCTCAGCACGATGGATCTCAGTCTCAGCATGATGGATCTCAGTCTCAGTTCGATGGATCTCAGTCTCAGCACGATGGATCTCAGTCTCAGTGCGATGGATCTCAGTCTCAGTGCGATGGATCTCAGTCTCAGTGCTATGGATCTCACTCTCAGCATGATGGATCTCAGTCTCAGTGCTATGGATCTCAGTCTGAGCACGAGTGATCTCAGTCTCAGCATGATGGATCTGAGCAGGTGGATCTCAGTCTCAGCATGATGGATCTCAGTATCAGCATGATGTGTGTCAGCCTCAGTGCAATGGATCTCAGTCTCAGCATGATGGATCTCAGTCTCAGCATGATGGATCTCATGTCTCAGTGCGCTGGATGACTGCCTCGGCAAGATGGATCTGAGCAGGTGGATCTCAGTCTCAGCATGATGGATCTCAGTCTCAGTGCTATGGATCTCAGTCTCAGTGCGATGTATCTCAATCTCAGTGTGATGGATCTCAATCTCAGCATGATGGATCTCAGTCTCAGCATGATGGATCTCAGTCTCAGCACGATGGAACTCAGTCTCTCCATGATGAATCTGAGCAGGTGGATCACAGTCTCAGTGCGCTGGATCTCAGACTCAGTGCGATGGTTCTCAGTCTCAGTGCGATGGATCTCAGTTTCAGCACAATGGATCTCTTTCTCAGTGCGATGGATCTCAGTCTCAGCATGATGGATCTTAGTCTCAGCATGATGGATCTCAGTCTCAGTGCGATGGATCGCAGTCTCAGCACGATGGATCTCAGTCTCAGCATGATGGATCTCAGTCTCAGTTCGATGGATCTCAGTCTCAGCACGATGGATCTCAGTCTCAGTGCGATGGATCTCAGTCTCAGTGCGATGGATCTCAGTCTCAGTGCTATGGATCTCACTCTCAGCATGATGGATCTCAGTCTCAGTGCTATGGATCTCAGTCTGAGCACGAGTGATCTCAGTCTCAGCATGATGGATCTGAGCAGGTGGATCTCAGTCTCAGCATGATGGATCTCAGTCTCAGCATGATTGGTGTCAGCCTCAGTGCAATGGATCTCAATCTCAGCATGATGGATCTGAGCAGGTGGATCACAGTCTCAGCATGATGGATCTCAGCCTCAGTGCAATGGATCTCAGTCTCAGCATATTGGATCTGAGCAAGTGATTCTCAGTCTCAGCGTGATGGATGACAGCCTCGGCAAGATGGATCTGAGCAGGTGGATCTCAGTCTCAGCAGGATGGATCTCAACCTCAGTGCAATGGATCTCAGTCTCAGCATGATGGATCTCAGTTTCAACATGATGGATCTCAGTCTCAGCATGATGGATCTCAGTCTCAACACGTTGAATCTCAGTCTCAGCATGATGGATCTCAGTCTCAGCACGATTGATCTCAGTCTCAGCACGATGGATCTCAGTCTCAGTGCAATGGATCACAGTCTCAGTGCGATGGATCTCAGTCTCAATACAATGGATCTCAGTCTCAGCACAATGGATCTCAGTCTCAGTGCGATGGATCTCAGTCTCAGCATGATGGATCTTAGTCTCAGCATGATGGATCTCAGTCTCAGTGCGATGGATCTCAGTCTCAGCATGATGGATCTCAGTCTCAGCATGATGGATCTCAGTCTCAGCACGATTGATCTCAGTCTCAGCACGATGGATCTCAGTCTCAGCACGATTGATCTCAGTCTCAGCACGATGGATCTCAGTCTCAGTGCAATGGATCTCAGTCTCAGTGCGATGGATCTCAGTCTCAGCACGATGGATCTCAGTCTCAGCACAATGGATCTCAGTCTCAGTGCTTTGGATATCACTCTCAGCATGATGGATCTCAGTCTCAGCATTATAGATCTCAGACTCACTGCAATGGATCTCAGTCTCAGCATGATGGATCTGAGCAGGTGGTTCACAGTCTCAGCATGATGGATCTCAGCCTCAGTGCAATGGATCTCAGTCTCAGCATGATGGATCTGAGCAAGTGGATCTCAGTCTGAGCATGATGGATCTGAGCATGTGGATCTCAGTCTCAGCATGATGGATCTCAGTCTCAGCATGATGGATCACAGTCTCAGCATGATGGATCTGAGCATGTGGATCTCAGTCTCAGCATGATGGATCTCAGTCTCATCATGATGGATCTGAGCACGTGGATCTCAGTCTCAGTATGATGGATCTCAGCCTCAGTGCAATGGATCTCAGTCTCAGCACGATGGATCTCGGTCTCAGCATGATGGATCTCATATCTCAGTGCGCTGGATGTCAGTCTCGGAAAAATGGATCTGAGCAGGTGGATCTCAGTCTCAGCACGATGGATCTCAGACTCACCACGATGGATCTGAGCAGGTGGATCTCAGTCTCAGTATGATGGATCTCAGCCTCATTGCAATGGATCTCAGTCTCAGCACGATGGATCTGAGTCTCAGCATGATGGATCTCATATCTCAGTGCGCTGGATGTCAGTCTCGGCAAAATGGATCTGAGCAGGTGGATCGCAGTCTCAGTGCGATAGATCTCAGTCTCAGCATGATGGATCTGAGCAGGTCGATCTCAGTCTCAGCATGATGGATCTCAGTCTCAGCATGATGGATCTCAGTCTCAGCACGATGGAACTCAGTCTCACCATGATGAATCTGAGCAGGTGGATCACAGTCTCAGTGCGATGGATCTCAGTCTCAGCATCATGGATCTGAGTAGGTGGATCTCAGTATCAGTGCGATGGGTCTCAGTGTCAGCGTGATGGATCTCAGTCGCAGCATGACGTATTTCAGTCTCAGTGCGATAGGTCTCAGTCTCAGTGAGAAGGATCGCAGTCTCAGTATGATGGATCTCAGCCTCAGCACGATGGATCTCAGTCTCAACACGATGAATCTCAGTCTCAACATGATGGATCTCAGTCTCAGCATGATGGATCTCAGTTTCAACATGATGGATCTCAGTCTCAGCATGATGGATCTCAGTCTCAGTGCGATGGATCTCAGCCTCATTGCGATGGATCTCAGTCTCAGTGCATTGGATCTCAATCTCAGCATGATGGATCTCAGTCTCAGCATGATGGTTCTCAGTCTCAGCACGATGGATCTCAGTCTCACCATGATGGATCTGAGCAGGTGGATCACAGTCTCAGTGCGATGGATCTCAGTCTCAGCATGATGGATCTGAGCAGGTGGATCTCAGTCTCAGTGCGATGGATCTCAGTGTCAGCGTGATTGATCTCAGTCGCAGCATGACGGATTTCAGTCTCAGTGCGATGGATCTCAGTCTCAATGAGAAGGATCGCAGTCTCAGTATGATGGATCTCAGTCTCAGCACGATGGATCTCAGTCTCAGCATGATGAATCTCAGTCTCAGCGTGATGGATCTCAGTCTCAGCGTGATGGATCTCAGTCTCAGCGCGATGGATCTCATTCTCAGCACGATGGATCTCAGTCTCAGCGTGATGGATCTCAGTCTCAGCGTGATGGATCTCAGTCTCAGCATGATGGATCTCAGTCACATCATGATGGATCTCAGTCTCAGCATGATGGATCTCAGTATCAGCATGATGGATCTGAGCAGGTGGATCTCTGTCTCAGCATGATGGATCTCATCCTCAGTGCAATGGATCTCCGTCTCAGCATGATGGATCTGAGCATGTGGATCTCAGTCTGAGCATGATGGATCTGAGTATGTGGATCTCAGTCTCAGCATGATGGATCTCAGTCTCATCATGATGGATCTCAGTCTCAGCATGATGGATCTGAGCAGGTGGATCTCAGTCTCAGCATGATGGATCTCAGACTCAGCACGATGGATCGAAGCAGTTCGATCTCAGTCACAGAATGATGGATCTGAGCAGGTGGATCTCAGTCTCAGTATGATGGATCTCAGCCTCAGTGCAATGGATCTCAGTCTCAGCATGATGGATCTCATGTCTCAGTGCGCTGGATGACTGCCTCGGCAAGATGGATCTGAGCAGGTGGATCTCAGTCTCAGCATGATGGATCTCAGCCTCAGTGCAATGGATCTCAGTCTCAGCATGATGGCTCTCAGTTTCAACATGATGGATCTCAGTCTCAGCATGATGGATCTCAGTCTCAGTGCTATGGATCTCAGTCTCAGTGCGATGTATCTCAGTCTCAGTGCGATGGATCTCAATCTCAGCATGATGGATCTCAGTCTCAGCATGATGGATCTCAGTCTCAGCACGATGGAACTCAGTCTCACCATGATGAATCTGAGCAGGTGGATCACAGTCTCAGTGCGCTGGATCTCAGACTCAGTGCGATGGTTCTCAGTCTCAGTGCGATGGATCTCAGTTTCAGCACAATGGATCTCTTTCTCAGTGCGATGGATCTCAGTCTCAGCATGATGGATCTTAGTCTCAGCATGATGGATCTCAGACTCAGCATGATGGATCTCAGTCTCAGTTCGATAGAACTCAGTCTCAGCACGATGGATCTCAGTCTCAGTGCGATGGATCTCAGTCTCAGTGCGATGGATCTCAGTCTCAGTGCTATGGATCTCACTCTCATCATGATGGATCTCAGTCTCAGTGCTATGGATCTCAGTCTGAGCACGAGTGATCTCAGTCTCAGCATGATGGATCTGAGCAGGTGGATCTCAGTCTCAGCATGATGGATCTCAGTCTCAGCATGATTGGTGTCAGCCTCAGTGCAATGGATCTCAATCTCAGCATGATGGATCTGAGCAGGTGGATCACAGTCTCAGCATGATGGATCTCAGCCTCAGTGCAATGGATCTCAGTCTCAGCATATTGGATCTGAGCAAGTGATTCTCAGTCTCAGCGTGATGGATCTCAGTCTCAGCATGATGGATCTGAGCAGGTGGATCTCAGTCTCAGCATGATGGATCTCAGCCTCAGTGCAGTGGATCTAAGTCTCAGCATGATGGATCTGAGCAACTGGATCTCAGTCTCAGCAGGATGGATCTCAGTCTCAGCATGATGGATCTGAGCATGTGGATCTCAGTCTCAGCATAATGGATCTCAGTCTCAGCATGATGGATCTCAGTCTCAGCATGATGGATCTGAGCAGGTGCATCTCAGTCTCAGCATGAAGGATCTCAGACTCTGCACGATGGATATAAGCAGGTCGATCTCAGTCTCAGCATGATGGATCTGAGCAGGTGGATCTCAGTCACAGTATGATGGATCTCAGCCTCAGTGCAATGGATCTCAGTGTCAGCACGATGGATCTCAGTCTCAGCATGATGGATCTCATATCTCAGTGCGCTAGATGTCAGTCTCGGCAAGATGGATCTGAGGACGTGGATCTCAGTCTCAGCATGATGGATCTCAGTCTCAGTGCGATGGATCTCAGTCTCAGTGCGATGGATCTCAGTCCCAGTGCGATGGATCTCAGACTCAGCAGGATGGATCTCAGTCTCAGCATGATGGATCTGAGCATGTGGATCTCAGTCTCAGCATAATGGATCTCAGTCTCAGCATGATGGATCTCAGTCTCAGCATGATGGATCTGAGCAGGTGCATCTCAGTCTCAGCATGAAGGATCTCAGACTCTGCACGATGGATCTAAGCAGGTCGATCTCAGTCTCAGCATGATGGATCTGAGCAGGTGGATCTCAGTCACAGTATGATGGATCTCAGCCTCAGTGCAATGGATCTCAGTGTCAGCACGATGGATCTCAGTCTCAGCATGATGGATCTCATATCTCAGTGCGCTAGATGTCAGTCTCGGCAAGTTGGATCTGAGGACGTGGATCTCAGTCTCAGCATGATGGATCTCAGTCTCAGTGCAATGGTTCTCTTTCTCCGTGCGATGGATCTCAGTCTCAGCATGATGGATCGGAGCAGTTCGATCTCAGTCTCAGCATGATGGATCTGAGCAGGTGGATCTCAGTCTCAGTATGATGGATCTCAGCCTCAGTGCAATGGATCTCAGTCTCAGCATGATGGATCTCAGTATCAGCATGATTGGTGTCAGCCTCAGTGCAATGGATCTCAGTCTCAGCATGATGGATCTCAGTCTCAGCATGATGGATCTCAGTCTCAGTGCGCTGGATGACTGCCTCGGCAAGATGGATCTGAGCAGGTGGATCTCAGTCTCAGCATGATGGATCTCAGTCTCAGTGCTATGGATCTCAGTCTCAGTGCGATGTATCTCAGTCTCAGTGTGATGGATCTCAATCTCAGCATGATGGATCTCAGTCTCAGCATGATGGATCTCAGTCTCAGCACGATGGAACTCAGTCTCTCCATTGATGAATATGAGCAGGTGGATCACAGTCTCAGTGCGCTGGATCTCAGACTCAGTGCGATGGTTCTCAGTCTCAGTGCGATGGATCTCAGTTTCAGCACAATGGATCTCTTTCTCAGTGCGATGGATCTCAGTCTCAGCATGATGGATCTTAGTCTCAGCATGATGGATCTCAGTCTCAGTGCGATGGATCGCAGTCTCAGCACGATGGATCTCAGTCTCAGCATGATGGATCTCAGTCTCAGTTCGATGGATCTCAGTCTCAGCACGATGGATCTCAGTCTCAGTGCGATGGATCTCAGTCTCAGTGCGATGGATCTCAGTCTCAGTGCTATGGATCTCACTCTCAGCATGATGGATCTCAGTCTCAGTGCTATGGATCTCAGTCTGAGCACGAGTGATCTCAGTCTCAGCATGATGGATCTGAGCAGGTGGATCTCAGTCTCAGCATGATGGATCTCAGTCTCAGCATGATTGGTGTCAGCCTCAGTGCAATGGATCTCAATCTCAGCATGATGGATCTGAGCAGGTGGATCACAGTCTCAGCATGATGGATCTCAGCCTCAGTGCAATGGATCTCAGTCTCAGCATATTGGATCTGAGCAAGTGATTCTCAGTCTCAGCGTGATGGATGACAGCCTCGGCAAGATGGATCTGAGCAGGTGGATCTCAGTCTCAGCAGGATGGATCTCAACCTCAGTGCAATGGATCTCAGTCTCAGCATGATGGATCTCAGTTTCAACATGATGGATCTCAGTCTCAGCATGATGGATCTCAGTCTCAACACGTTGAATCTCAGTCTCAGCATGATGGATCTCAGTCTCAGCACGATTGATCTCAGTCTCAGCACGATGGATCTCAGTCTCAGTGCAATGGATCACAGTCTCAGTGCGATGGATCTCAGTCTCAATACAATGGATCTCAGTCTCAGCACAATGGATCTCAGTCTCAGTGCGATGGATCTCAGTCTCAGCATGATGGATCTTAGTCTCAGCATGATGGATCTCAGTCTCAGTGCGATGGATCTCAGTCTCAGCATGATGGATCTCAGCCTCAGTGCAATGGATCTCAGTCTCAGCATGATGGCTCTCAGTTTCAACATGATGGATCTCAGTCTCAGCATGATGGATCTCAGTCTCAGTGCTATGGATCTCAGTCTCAGTGCGATGTATCTCAGTCTCAGTGCGATGGATCTCAATCTCAGCATGATGGATCTCAGTCTCAGCATGATGGATCTCAGTCTCAGCACGATGGAACTCAGTCTCACCATGATGAATCTGAGCAGGTGGATCACAGTCTCAGTGCGCTGGATCTCAGACTCAGTGCGATGGTTCTCAGTCTCAGTGCGATGGATCTCAGTTTCAGCACAATGGATCTCTTTCTCAGTGCGATGGATCTCAGTCTCAGCATGATGGATCTTAGTCTCAGCATGATGGATCTCAGACTCAGCATGATGGATCTCAGTCTCAGTTCGATAGAACTCAGTCTCAGCACGATGGATCTCAGTCTCAGTGCGATGGATCTCAGTCTCAGTGCGATGGATCTCAGTCTCAGTGCTATGGATCTCACTCTCATCATGATGGATCTCAGTCTCAGTGCTATGGATCTCAGTCTGAGCACGAGTGATCTCAGTCTCAGCATGATGGATCTGAGCAGGTGGATCTCAGTCTCAGCATGATGGATCTCAGTCTCAGCATGATTGGTGTCAGCCTCAGTGCAATGGATCTCAATCTCAGCATGATGGATCTGAGCAGGTGGATCACAGTCTCAGCATGATGGATCTCAGCCTCAGTGCAATGGATCTCAGTCTCAGCATATTGGATCTGAGCAAGTGATTCTCAGTCTCAGCGTGATGGATCTCAGTCTCAGCATGATGGATCTGAGCAGGTGGATCTCAGTCTCAGCATGATGGATCTCAGCCTCAGTGCAGTGGATCTAAGTCTCAGCATGATGGATCTGAGCAACTGGATCTCAGTCTCAGCAGGATGGATCTCAGTCTCAGCATGATGGATCTGAGCATGTGGATCTCAGTCTCAGCATAATGGATCTCAGTCTCAGCATGATGGATCTCAGTCTCAGCATGATGGATCTGAGCAGGTGCATCTCAGTCTCAGCATGAAGGATCTCAGACTCTGCACGATGGATATAAGCAGGTCGATCTCAGTCTCAGCATGATGGATCTGAGCAGGTGGATCTCAGTCACAGTATGATGGATCTCAGCCTCAGTGCAATGGATCTCAGTGTCAGCACGATGGATCTCAGTCTCAGCATGATGGATCTCATATCTCAGTGCGCTAGATGTCAGTCTCGGCAAGATGGATCTGAGGACGTGGATCTCAGTCTCAGCATGATGGATCTCAGTCTCAGTGCGATGGATCTCAGTCTCAGTGCGATGGATCTCAGTCCCAGTGCGATGGATCTCAGACTCAGCAGGATGGATCTCAGTCTCAGCATGATGGATCTGAGCATGTGGATCTCAGTCTCAGCATAATGGATCTCAGTCTCAGCATGATGGATCTCAGTCTCAGCATGATGGATCTGAGCAGGTGCATCTCAGTCTCAGCATGAAGGATCTCAGACTCTGCACGATGGATCTAAGCAGGTCGATCTCAGTCTCAGCATGATGGATCTGAGCAGGTGGATCTCAGTCACAGTATGATGGATCTCAGCCTCAGTGCAATGGATCTCAGTGTCAGCACGATGGATCTCAGTCTCAGCATGATGGATCTCATATCTCAGTGCGCTAGATGTCAGTCTCGGCAAGTTGGATCTGAGGACGTGGATCTCAGTCTCAGCATGATGGATCTCAGTCTCAGTGCAATGGTTCTCTTTCTCCGTGCGATGGATCTCAGTCTCAGCATGATGGATCGGAGCAGTTCGATCTCAGTCTCAGCATGATGGATCTGAGCAGGTGGATCTCAGTCTCAGTATGATGGATCTCAGCCTCAGTGCAATGGATCTCAGTCTCAGCATGATGGATCTCAGTATCAGCATGATTGGTGTCAGCCTCAGTGCAATGGATCTCAGTCTCAGCATGATGGATCTCAGTCTCAGCATGATGGATCTCATGTCTCAGTGCGCTGGATGACTGCCTCGGCAAGATGGATCTGAGCAGGTGGATCTCAGTCTCAGCATGATGGATCTCAGTCTCAGTGCTATGGATCTCAGTCTCAGTGCGATGTATCTCAGTCTCAGTGTGATGGATCTCAATCTCAGCATGATGGATCTCAGTCTCAGCATGATGGATCTCAGTCTCAGCACGATGGAACTCAGTCTCTCCATTGATGAATCTGAGCAGGTGGATCACAGTCTCAGTGCGCTGGATCTCAGACTCAGTGCGATGGTTCTCAGTCTCAGTGCGATGGATCTCAGTTTCAGCACAATGGATCTCTTTCTCAGTGCGATGGATCTCAGTCTCAGCATGATGGATCTTAGTCTCAGCATGATGGATCTCAGTCTCAGTGCGATGGATCGCAGTCTCAGCACGATGGATCTCAGTCTCAGCATGATGGATCTCAGTCTCAGTTCGATGGATCTCAGTCTCAGCACGATGGATCTCAGTCTCAGTGCGATGGATCTCAGTCTCAGTGCGATGGATCTCAGTCTCAGTGCTATGGATCTCACTCTCAGCATGATGGATCTCAGTCTCAGTGCTATGGATCTCAGTCTGAGCACGAGTGATCTCAGTCTCAGCATGATGGATCTGAGCAGGTGGATCTCAGTCTCAGCATGATGGATCTCAGTATCAGCATGATTGGTGTCAGCCTCAGTGCAATGGATCTCAGTCTCAGCATGATGGATCTCAGTCTCAGCATGATGGATCTCATGTCTCAGTGCGCTGGATGACTGCCTCGTCAAGATGGATCTGAGCAGGTGGATCTCAGTCTCAGCATGATGGATCTCAGTCTCAGTGCTATGGATCTCAGTCTCAGTGCGATGTATCTCAGTCTCAGTGTGATGGATCTCAATCTCAGCATGATGGATCTCAGTCTCAGCATGATGGATCTCAGTCTCAGCACGATGGAACTCAGTCTCTCCATGATGAATCTGAGCAGGTGGATCACAGTCTCAGTGCGCTGGATCTCAGACTCAGTGCGATGGTTCTCAGTCTCAGTGCGATGGATCTCAGTTTCAGCACAATGGATCTCTTTCTCAGTGCGATGGATCTCAGTCTCAGCATGATGGATCTTAGTCTCAGCATGATTGATCTCAGTCCCAGTGCGATGGATCGCAGTCTCAGCACGATGGATCTCAGTCTCAGTGCGATGGATCTCAGTCTCAGTTCGATGGATCTCAGTCTCAGCACGATGGATCTCAGTCTCAGTGCGATGGATCTCAGTCTCAGTGCGATGGATCTCAGTCTCAGTGCTATGGATCTCACTCTCAGCATGATGGATCTCAGTCTCAGTGCTATGGATCTCAGTCTGAGCACGAGTGATCTCAGTCTCAGCATGATGGATCTGAGCAGGTGGATCTCAGTCTCAGCATGATGGATCTCAGTCTCAGCATGATTGGTGTCAGCCTCAGTGCAATGGATCTCAATCTCAGCATGATGGATCTGAGCAGGTGGATCACAGTCTCAGCATGATGGATCTCAGCCTCAGTGCAATGGATCTCAGTCTCAGCATATTGGATCTGAGCAAGTGATTCTCAGTCTCAGCGTGATGGATGACAGCCTCGGCAAGATGGATCTGAGCAGGCGGATCTCAGTCTCAGCAGGATGGATCTCAGTCTCAGCATGATTGGTGTCAGCCTCAGTGCAATGGATCTCAATCTCAGCATGATGGATCTGAGCAGGTGGATCACAGTCTCAGCATGATGGATCTCAGCCTCAGTGCAATGGATCTCAGTCTCAGCATATTGGATCTGAGCAAGTGATTCTCAGTCTCAGCGTGATGGATGACAGCCTCGGCAAGATGGATCTGAGCAGGTGGATCTCAGTCTCAGCAGGATGGATCTCAACCTCAGTGCAATGGATCTCAGTCTCAGCATGATGGATCTCAGTTTCAACATGATGGATCTCAGTCTCAGCATGATGGATCTCAGTCTCAACACGTTGAATCTCAGTCTCAGCATGATGGATCTCAGTCTCAGCACGATTGATCTCAGTCTCAGCACGATGGATCTCAGTCTCAGTGCAATGGATCACAGTCTCAGTGCGATGGATCTCAGTCTCAATACAATGGATCTCAGTCTCAGCACAATGGATCTCAGTCTCAGTGCGATGGATCTCAGTCTCAGCATGATGGATCTTAGTCTCAGCATGATGGATCTCAGTCTCAGTGCGATGGATCTCAGTCTCAGCATGATGGATCTCAGTCTCAGCATGATGGATCTCAGTCTCAGCACGATTGATCTCAGTCTCAGCACGATGGATCTCAGTCTCAGCACGATTGATCTCAGTCTCAGCACGATGGATCTCAGTCTCAGTGCAATGGATCTCAGTCTCAGTGCGATGGATCTCAGTCTCAGCACGATGGATCTCAGTCTCAGCACAATGGATCTCAGTCTCAGTGCTTTGGATATCACTCTCAGCATGATGGATCTCAGTCTCAGCATTATAGATCTCAGACTCACTGCAATGGATCTCAGTCTCAGCATGATGGATCTGAGCAGGTGGTTCACAGTCTCAGCATGATGGATCTCAGCCTCAGTGCAATGGATCTCAGTCTCAGCATGATGGATCTGAGCAAGTGGATCTCAGTCTGAGCATGATGGATCTGAGCATGTGGATCTCAGTCTCAGCATGATGGATCTCAGTCTCAGCATGATGGATCACAGTCTCAGCATGATGGATCTGAGCATGTGGATCTCAGTCTCAGCATGATGGATCTCAGTCTCATCATGATGGATCTGAGCACGTGGATCTCAGTCTCAGTATGATGGATCTCAGCCTCAGTGCAATGGATCTCAGTCTCAGCACGATGGATCTCGGTCTCAGCATGATGGATCTCATATCTCAGTGCGCTGGATGTCAGTCTCGGAAAAATGGATCTGAGCAGGTGGATCTCAGTCTCAGCACGATGGATCTCAGACTCACCACGATGGATCTGAGCAGATGGATCTCAGTCTCAGCATTATGGATCTCAGTCTCAGCATGATGGATCTCAGTCTCAGTGCTATGGATCTCAGTCTCAGTGCGATGTATCTCAGTCTCAGTGCGATGGATCTCAGTCTCAGCATAATGGATCTCAGTCTCAGTGCGATGGATCTCAGTCTCAGCATGATGGATATGAGCTGATGGATCTCAGTCTCAGCATGATAGATCTCAGTCTCAGCATGATGGATCTCAGTCTCAGCATGATGGATATGAGCTGATGGATCTCAGTCTCAGCATGATAGATCTCAGTCTCAGCATGATGGATCTCAGTCTCAGTGCTATGGATCTCAGTCTCAGTGCGATGTATCTCAGTCTCAGCATGATGGATCTCAGTCTCAGCACGATGGAACTCAGTCTCACCATGATGAATCTGAGCAGGTGGATCACAGTCTCAGTGCGCTGGATCTCAGACTCAGTGCGATGGTTCTCAGTCTCAGTGCGATGGATCTCAGTTTCAGCACAATGGATCTCTTTCTCAGTGCGATGGATCTCAGTCTCAGCATGATGGATCTTAGTCTCAGCATGATGGATCTCAGTCTCAGTGCGATGGATCGCAGTCTCAGCACGATGGATCTCAGTCTCAGCATGATGGATCTCAGTCTCAGTTCGATGGATCTCAGTCTCAGCACGATGGATCTCAGTCTCAGTGCGATGGATCTCAGTCTCAGTGCGATGGATCTCAGTCTCAGTGCTATGGATCTCACTCTCAGCATGATGGATCTCAGTCTCAGTGCTATGGATCTCAGTCTGAGCACGAGTGATCTCAGTCTCAGCATGATGGATCTGAGCAGGTGGATCTCAGTCTCAGCATGATGGATCTCAGTATCAGCATGATGTGTGTCAGCCTCAGTGCAATGGATCTCAGTCTCAGCATGATGGATCTCAGTCTCAGCATGATGGATCTCATGTCTCAGTGCGCTGGATGACTGCCTCGGCAAGATGGATCTGAGCAGGTGGATCTCAGTCTCAGCATGATGGATCTCAGTCTCAGTGCTATGGATCTCAGTCTCAGTGCGATGTATCTCAATCTCAGTGTGATGGATCTCAATCTCAGCATGATGGATCTCAGTCTCAGCATGATGGATCTCAGTCTCAGCACGATGGAACTCAGTCTCTCCATGATGAATCTGAGCAGGTGGATCACAGTCTCAGTGCGCTGGATCTCAGACTCAGTGCGATGGTTCTCAGTCTCAGTGCGATGGATCTCAGTTTCAGCACAATGGATCTCTTTCTCAGTGCGATGGATCTCAGTCTCAGCATGATGGATCTTAGTCTCAGCATGATGGATCTCAGTCTCAGTGCGATGGATCGCAGTCTCAGCACGATGGATCTCAGTCTCAGCATGATGGATCTCAGTCTCAGTTCGATGGATCTCAGTCTCAGCACGATGGATCTCAGTCTCAGTGCGATGGATCTCAGTCTCAGTGCGATGGATCTCAGTCTCAGTGCTATGGATCTCACTCTCAGCATGATGGATCTCAGTCTCAGTGCTATGGATCTCAGTCTGAGCACGAGTGATCTCAGTCTCAGCATGATGGATCTGAGCAGGTGGATCTCAGTCTCAGCATGATGGATCTCAGTCTCAGCATGATTGGTGTCAGCCTCAGTGCAATGGATCTCAATCTCAGCATGATGGATCTGAGCAGGTGGATCACAGTCTCAGCATGATGGATCTCAGCCTCAGTGCAATGGATCTCAGTCTCAGCATATTGGATCTGAGCAAGTGATTCTCAGTCTCAGCGTGATGGATGACAGCCTCGGCAAGATGGATCTGAGCAGGTGGATCTCAGTCTCAGCAGGATGGATCTCAACCTCAGTGCAATGGATCTCAGTCTCAGCATGATGGATCTCAGTTTCAACATGATGGATCTCAGTCTCAGCATGATGGATCTCAGTCTCAACACGTTGAATCTCAGTCTCAGCATGATGGATCTCAGTCTCAGCACGATTGATCTCAGTCTCAGCACGATGGATCTCAGTCTCAGTGCAATGGATCACAGTCTCAGTGCGATGGATCTCAGTCTCAATACAATGGATCTCAGTCTCAGCACAATGGATCTCAGTCTCAGTGCGATGGATCTCAGTCTCAGCATGATGGATCTTAGTCTCAGCATGATGGATCTCAGTCTCAGTGCGATGGATCTCAGTCTCAGCATGATGGATCTCAGTCTCAGCATGATGGATCTCAGTCTCAGCACGATTGATCTCAGTCTCAGCACGATGGATCTCAGTCTCAGCACGATTGATCTCAGTCTCAGCACGATGGATCTCAGTCTCAGTGCAATGGATCTCAGTCTCAGTGCGATGGATCTCAGTCTCAGCACGATGGATCTCAGTCTCAGCACAATGGATCTCAGTCTCAGTGCTTTGGATATCACTCTCAGCATGATGGATCTCAGTCTCAGCATTATAGATCTCAGACTCACTGCAATGGATCTCAGTCTCAGCATGATGGATCTGAGCAGGTGGTTCACAGTCTCAGCATGATGGATCTCAGCCTCAGTGCAATGGATCTCAGTCTCAGCATGATGGATCTGAGCAAGTGGATCTCAGTCTGAGCATGATGGATCTGAGCATGTGGATCTCAGTCTCAGCATGATGGATCTCAGTCTCAGCATGATGGATCACAGTCTCAGCATGATGGATCTGAGCATGTGGATCTCAGTCTCAGCATGATGGATCTCAGTCTCATCATGATGGATCTGAGCACGTGGATCTCAGTCTCAGTATGATGGATCTCAGCCTCAGTGCAATGGATCTCAGTCTCAGCACGATGGATCTCGGTCTCAGCATGATGGATCTCATATCTCAGTGCGCTGGATGTCAGTCTCGGAAAAATGGATCTGAGCAGGTGGATCTCAGTCTCAGCACGATGGATCTCAGACTCACCACGATGGATCTGAGCAGGTGGATCTCAGTCTCAGTATGATGGATCTCAGCCTCATTGCAATGGATCTCAGTCTCAGCACGATGGATCTGAGTCTCAGCATGATGGATCTTATATCTCAGTGCGCTGGATGTCAGTCACGGCAAAATGGATCTGAGCAGGTGGATCGCAGTCTCAGTGCGATAGATCTCAGTCTCAGCATGATGGATCTGAGCAGGTCGATCTCAGTCTCAGCATGATGGATCTCAGTCTCAGCATGATGGATCTGAGCAGGTCGATCTCAGTCTCAGCATGATGGATCTCAGTCTCAGCATGATGGATCTCAGTCTCAGCACGATGGAACTCAGTCTCACCATGATGAATCTGAGCAGGTGGATCACAGTCTCAGTGCGATGGATCTCGGTCTCAGCATGATGGATCTGAGTAGGTGGATCTCAGTATCAGTGCGATGGGTCTCAGTGTCAGCGTGATGGATCTCAGTCGCAGCATGACGTATTTCAGTCTCAGTGCGATAGATCTCAGTCTCAGTGAGAAGGATCGCAGTCTCAGTATGATGGATCTCAGCCTCAGCACGATGGATCTCAGTCTCAACACGATGAATCTCAGTCTCAACATGATGGATCTCAGTCTCAGCATGATGGATCTCAGTTTCAACATGATGGATCTCAGTCTCAGCATGATGGATCTCAGTCTCAGTGCGATGGATCTCAGCCTCATTGCGATGGATCTCAGTCTCAGTGCATTGGATCTCAATCTCAGCATGATGGATCTCAGTCTCAGCATGATGGTTCTCAGTCTCAGCACGATGGATCTCAGTCTCACCATGATGGATCTGAGCATGTGGATCACAGTCTCAGTGCGATGGATCTCAGTCTCAGCATGATGGATCTGAGCAGGTGGATCTCAGTCTCAGTGCGATGGATCTCAGTGTCAGCGTGATTGATCTCAGTCGCAGCATGACGGATTTCAGTCTCAGTGCGATGGATCTCAGTCTCAATGAGAAGGATCGCAGTCTCAGTATGATGGATCTCAGTCTCAGCACGATGGATCTCAGTCTCAGCATGATGAATCTCAGTCTCAGCGTGATGGATCTCAGTCTCAGCGTGATGGATCTCAGTCTCAGCGCGATGGATCTCATTCTCAGCACGATGGATCTCAGTCTCAGCGTGATGGATCTCAGTCTCAGCGTGATGGATCTCAGTCTCAGCATGATGGATCTCAGTCACATCATGATGGATCTCAGTCTCAGCATGATGGATCTCAGTATCAGCATGATGGATCTGAGCAGGTGGATCTCTGTCTCAGCATGATGGATCTCATCCTCAGTGCAATGGATCTCCGTCTCAGCATGATGGATCTGAGCATGTGGATCTCAGTCTGAGCATGATGGATCTGAGTATGTGGATCTCAGTCTCAGCATGATGGATCTCAGTCTCATCATGATGGATCTCAGTCTCAGCATGATGGATCTGAGCAGGTGGATTTCAGTCTCAGCATGATGGATCTCAGACTCAGCACGATGGATCGAAGCAGTTCGATCTCAGTCACAGAATGATGGATCTGAGCAGGTGGATCTCAGTCTCAGTATGATGGATCTCAGCCTCAGTGCAATGGATCTCAGTCTCAGCATGATGGATCTCAGTCTCAGCATGATGGATCTCATGTCTCAGTGCGCTGGATGACTGCCTCGGCAAGATGGATCTGAGCAGGTGGATCTCAGTCTCAGCATGATGGATCTCAGCCTCAGTGCAATGGATCTCAGTCTCAGCATGATGGCTCTCAGTTTCAACATGATGGATCTCAGTCTCAGCATGATGGATCTCAGTCTCAGTGCTATGGATCTCAGTCTCAGTGCGATGTATCTCAGTCTCAGTGCGATGGATCTCAATCTCAGCATGATGGATCTCAGTCTCAGCATGATGGATCTCAGTCTCAGCACGATGGAACTCAGTCTCACCATGATGAATCTGAGCAGGTGGATCACAGTCTCAGTGCGCTGGATCTCAGACTCAGTGCGATGGTTCTCAGTCTCAGTGCGATGGATCTCAGTTTCAGCACAATGGATCTCTTTCTCAGTGCGATGGATCTCAGTCTCAGCATGATGGATCTTAGTCTCAGCATGATGGATCTCAGACTCAGCATGATGGATCTCAGTCTCAGTTCGATAGAACTCAGTCTCAGCACGATGGATCTCAGTCTCAGTGCGATGGATCTCAGTCTCAGTGCGATGGATCTCAGTCTCAGTGCTATGGATCTCACTCTCATCATGATGGATCTCAGTCTCAGTGCTATGGATCTCAGTCTGAGCACGAGTGATCTCAGTCTCAGCATGATGGATCTGAGCAGGTGGATCTCAGTCTCAGCATGATGGATCTCAGTCTCAGCATGATTGGTGTCAGCCTCAGTGCAATGGATCTCAATCTCAGCATGATGGATCTGAGCAGGTGGATCACAGTCTCAGCATGATGGATCTCAGCCTCAGTGCAATGGATCTCAGTCTCAGCATATTGGATCTGAGCAAGTGATTCTCAGTCTCAGCGTGATGGATCTCAGTCTCAGCATGATGGATCTGAGCAGGTGGATCTCAGTCTCAGCATGATGGATCTCAGCCTCAGTGCAGTGGATCTAAGTCTCAGCATGATGGATCTGAGCAACTGGATCTCAGTCTCAGCAGGATGGATCTCAGTCTCAGCATGATGGATCTGAGCATGTGGATCTCAGTCTCAGCATAATGGATCTCAGTCTCAGCATGATGGATCTCAGTCTCAGCATGATGGATCTGAGCAGGTGCATCTCAGTCTCAGCATGAAGGATCTCAGACTCTGCACGATGGATATAAGCAGGTCGATCTCAGTCTCAGCATGATGGATCTGAGCAGGTGGATCTCAGTCACAGTATGATGGATCTCAGCCTCAGTGCAATGGATCTCAGTGTCAGCACGATGGATCTCAGTCTCAGCATGATGGATCTCATATCTCAGTGCGCTAGATGTCAGTCTCGGCAAGATGGATCTGAGGACGTGGATCTCAGTCTCAGCATGATGGATCTCAGTCTCAGTGCGATGGATCTCAGTCTCAGTGCGATGGATCTCAGTCCCAGTGCGATGGATCTCAGACTCAGCAGGATGGATCTCAGTCTCAGCATGATGGATCTGAGCATGTGGATCTCAGTCTCAGCATAATGGATCTCAGTCTCAGCATGATGGATCTCAGTCTCAGCATGATGGATCTGAGCAGGTGCATCTCAGTCTCAGCATGAAGGATCTCAGACTCTGCACGATGGATCTAAGCAGGTCGATCTCAGTCTCAGCATGATGGATCTGAGCAGGTGGATCTCAGTCACAGTATGATGGATCTCAGCCTCAGTGCAATGGATCTCAGTGTCAGCACGATGGATCTCAGTCTCAGCATGATGGATCTCATATCTCAGTGCGCTAGATGTCAGTCTCGGCAAGATGGATCTGAGGACGTGGATCTCAGTCTCAGCATGATGGATCTCAGTCTCAGTGCAATGGTTCTCTTTCTCCGTGCGATGGTTCTCATTCTCAGCATGATGGATCTGAGCAGGTGGATCTCAGTCTCAGTATGATGGATCTCAGCCTCAGTGCAATGGATCTCAGTCTCAGCACGATGGATCTCAGTCTCAGCACGATGGATCTCAGTCTCAGCACGATGGATCTCAGTCTCAGCGCGTTGGATCTCAGTCTCAGTGCGATGAATCTCAGTCTCGGCATGATGGATTTGAGCAGGTGGATCTCAGTCTCAGCATGATGGATCTCAGTTTCAACATGATGGATCTCAGTCTCAGCATGGTGGATCTCAGTTTCAACATGATGGATCTCAGTCTCAGCATGATGGAAATCAGTCTCAGTGCGATGGATCTCAGTCTAAGTGCGATGGATCTCAGTCTCAGTGCAATGGATCTCAGTCTCAGTGCGA
The DNA here is from genome assembly GCF_964194155.1 of Cetorhinus maximus. Classification (NCBI taxonomy): domain Eukaryota; kingdom Metazoa; phylum Chordata; class Chondrichthyes; order Lamniformes; family Cetorhinidae; genus Cetorhinus; species Cetorhinus maximus. The sequence goes on along the minus strand of NC_135885.1, from coordinate 146,603,656 downwards.
TGGATCTCAGTCTCAGCATGATGGATCTCAGTCTCAGTGCGATGGATCTAAGTCTCAGCATGATGGATCTCAGTGTCAGCACGATGGATCTCAGTCTCAGCACGATGGATCTCAGTCTCAGCACGATGAATCTCAGTCTCAGCACGATGGATCTCAGTCTCAGCATGATGGATCTCAGTTTCAGCACGATGGATATCAGTCTCAGCACGATGGATCTCAGTCTCAGCACGATGGATCTCACTCTCAGCATGATGGATCTCAGTCTAAGTGCAATGAATCTCAGTCTCAGCACGATGGATCTCAGCCTCAGTGCGATGGATCTCAGTCTCAGAAAATGGATCTCAGTCTCAGCATGATGGATCTCAGTCTCAGCATGATGGATCTCAGTCTCAGCATGATGGATCTCAGTCTCAGCATGATGGATCTCAGTCTCAGTGCGATGGATCTCAGTCTCAGTGCGATGGATCTCAGTCTCAGTGCGATGGATCTCAGACTCAGTGCGATGGATCTCAGTCTCAATATGATGGATCTCAGTCTCAATGCGTTGGATCTCAGTCTCAGAACGATGGATCTCAGTCTCAGCATGATGGATCTCAGTCTCAGCATGATGGATCTGAGCAGGTGGATCTCAGTCTCAGCATGATGGATCTCAGTCTCAGCATGATGGATCTGAGCAAGTGGATCTCAGTCTCAGAATGATGGATCTCAGCCTCAGTGCAATGGATCTCAGTCTCAGCATGATGGATCTGAGCAGGTGGATCTCAGTCTCAGCGTGATGGATCTCAGCCTCAGTGCAATGGATCTCAGTCTCAGCATGTTGGATCTCAATCTCAGTGCTATGGATCTCAGTCTCAGCAGGAGGGATCTCAGTCTCAGCATGATGGATCTGAGCAGATGGATCTCAGTCTCAGCATGATGGATCTCAGTCTCAGCATGATGGATCTCAGTCTCAGTGCAATGGATCTCAGTCTCAGCATGATGGATCTGAGCAGGTGGATATCAGTCTCAGCATGATGGATCTCACCCTCAGTGCAATGGATCTCAGTCTCAGCATGATGGATCTGAGCAGGTGGATCTCAGTCTCAGCATGATGGATATCAGCCTCAGTGCAATGTATCTCAGTCTCAGCATGATGGTTCTGAGCAAGTGGATCTCAGTCTGAGCATGATGGATCTGAGTAGGTGGATCTCAGTCTCAGCATGATGGATCTCAGTCTCAGTGCGATGGATCTCAGTCTCAGCATGATGGATCTCAGTCTCAGTGCGATAGATCTCAGTCTCAGCACGATGGATCTCAGTCTCAGTGCGATGGATCTCAGTCTCAGTGCGATGGATCTCAGTCTCAGTGCTATGGATCTCACTCTCAGCATGATGGATCTCAGTCTCAGTGCTATGGATCTCAGTCTGAGCACGAGTGATCTCAGTCTCAGCATGATGGATCTGAGCAGGTGGATCTCAGTCTCAGCATGATGGATCTCAGTCTCAGCATGATTGGTGTCAGCCTCAGTGCAATGGATCTCAATCTCAGCATGATGGATCTGAGCAGGTGGATCACAGTCTCAGCATGATGGATCTCAGCCTCAGTGCAATGGATCTCAGTCTCAGCATATTGGATCTGAGCAAGTGATTCTCAGTCTCAGCGTGATGGATCTCAGTCTCAGCATGATGGATCTGAGCAGGTGGATCTCAGTCTCAGCATGATGGATCTGAGACTCAGTGCAGTGGATCTAAGTCTCAGCATGATGGATCTGAGCAACTGGATCTCAGTCTCAGTGCGATGGATCTCAGTCTCAGCATGATGGATCTGAGCATGTGGATCTCAGTCTCAGCATAATGGATCTCAGTCTCAGCATGATGGATCTCAGTCTCAGCATGATCGATCTGAGCAGGTGGATCTCAGTCTCAGCATGATGGATCTCAGCCTCACTGCAATGGATTTCAGTCTCAGCATGATGGATCTGAGCAGGTGTATCTCTGTCTCAGCATGATGGATCTCAGCCTCAATGCAATGGATCTCAGTCTCAGCATGATGTATTTGAGCAGGTGGATCTCAGTCTCAGCATGATGGATCTCAGCCTCAGTGCAATAGATCTCAGTCTCAGCATGATGGATCATAGCAATTGGATCTCAGTCTGAGCATGATGGATCTGAGCATGTGGATCTCAGTCTCAGCATGATGGATCTCAGTCTCAGCATGATGGATCTGAGCATGTGGATCTCAGTCTCAGCATGATGGATCTCAGTCTCAGCATGATGGATCTGAGCAGGTGGATCTCAGTCTCAGTATGATGGATCTCAGCCACAGTGCAATGGATCTCAGTCTCAGCACGATGGATCTCAGTCTCAGCATGATGGATCTGAGCAGGTGGATCTCAGTCTCAGTATGATGGATCTCAGCCACAGTGCAATGGATCTCAGTCTCAGCACGATGGATCTCAGTCTCAGTGCGATGGACCACAGTCTCAGTGCGATGGACCACAGTCTCAGCACGATGGATCTCAGTCTCATTGCGATTAATCTCAGTCTCAGCATAATGGATCTCAGTCTCAGTGCGATGGATCTCAGTCTCAGCATGATGGATATGAGCTGATGGATCTCAGTCTCAGCATGATAGATCTCAGTCTCAGCATGATGGATCTCAGTCTCAGTGCGTTGGATCTCAGTCTCAGTGCGATGGATCTCAGTCTCAGCGCGATGGATCTCAGTCTCAGCATGATGGATCTCAGTCTCAGCATGATGGATATAAGCAGCTGGATCTCAGTCTCAGTGCGATGGATCTCAGTCTCAGTGCGATGGATCTCAATCTCAGCACGATGGATCTCAGTCTCAGCATGATGGATCTCAGTCTCAGCATGATGGATCTCAGTCTCAGCATGATGAATCTCAGTCTCAGCATGATGGATCTCAGTCTCAGTGCGATGGATCTCAGTCTCAGTGCATTGGATCTCAGTCTCAGTGCATTGGATCTCATTCTCAGCGAGATGGATCTCAGTCTCAGTGCGATGGATCTCAGTCTCAATATGATGGATCTCAGTCTCAGTGCGATGGATCTCAGTCTCAGAACGATGGATCTCAGTCTCAGTGCTATGGATCTCACTCTCAGCATGATGGATATGAGCAGGTGGATCTCAGTCTCAGCATGATGGATCTCAGTCTCAGCATTATCGATATGAGCAGGTGGATCTCAGTCTCAGAATGATGGATCTCAGCCTCAGTGCAATGGATCTCAGTCTCAGTGCGATGGATCTGAGCATGTGGATCTCAGTCTCAGCATGATGGATCTCAGTCTCAGCATGATGGATCTGAGCATGTGGATCTCAGTCTCAGCATGATGGATCTCAGTCTCAGCATGATGGATCTGAGCAGGTGCATCTCAGTCTCAGCATGAAGGATCTCAGACTCTGCACGATGGATCTAAGCAGGTCGATCTCAGTCTCAGCATGATGGATCTGAGCAGGTGGATCTCAGTCACAGTATGATGGATCTCAGCCTCAGTGCAATGGATCTCAGTGTCAGCACGATGGATCTCAGTCTCAGCATGATGGATCTCATATCTCAGTGCGCTAGATGTCAGTCTCGGCAAGATGGATCTGAGGACGTGGATCTCAGTCTCAGCATGATGGATCTCAGTCTCAGTGCAATGGTTCTCTTTCTCCGTGCGATGGTTCTCATTCTCAGCATGATGGATCTGAGCAGGTGGATCTCAGTCTCAGTATGATGGATCTCAGCCTCAGTGCAATGGATCTCAGTCTCAGCACGATGGATCTCAGTCTCAGCACGATGGATCTCAGTCTCAGCACGATGGATCTCAGTCTCAGCGCGTTGGATCTCAGTCTCAGTGCGATGAATCTCAGTCTCGGCATGATGGATTTGAGCAGGTGGATCTCAGTCTCAGCATGATGGATCTCAGTTTCAACATGATGGATCTCAGTCTCAGCATGGTGGATCTCAGTTTCAACATGATGGATCTCAGTCTCAGCATGATGGAAATCAGTCTCAGTGCGATGGATCTCAGTCTAAGTGCGATGGATCTCAGTCTCAGTGCAATGGATCTCAGTCTCAGTGCGATGGATCTCAGTCTCAGCATGATGGATCTCAGTCTCAGTGCGATGGATCTAAGTCTCAGCATGATGGATCTCAGTGTCAGCACGATGGATCTCAGTCTCAGCACGATGGATCTCAGTCTCAGCACGATGAATCTCAGTCTCAGCACGATGGATCTCAGTCTCAGCATGATGGATCTCAGTTTCAGCACGATGGATATCAGTCTCAGCACGATGGATCTCAGTCTCAGCACGATGGATCTCACTCTCAGCATGATGGATCTCAGTCTAAGTGCAATGAATCTCAGTCTCAGCACGATGGATCTCAGCCTCAGTGCGATGGATCTCAGTCTCAGAAAATGGATCTCAGTCTCAGCATGATGGATCTCAGTCTCAGCATGATGGATCTCAGTCTCAGCATGATGGATCTCAGTCTCAGCATGATGGATCTCAGTCTCAGTGCGATGGATCTCAGTCTCAGTGCGATGGATCTCAGTCTCAGTGCGATGGATCTCAGACTCAGTGCGATGGATCTCAGTCTCAATATGATGGATCTCAGTCTCAATGCGTTGGATCTCAGTCTCAGAACGATGGATCTCAGTCTCAGCATGATGGATCTCAGTCTCAGCATGATGGATCTGAGCAGGTGGATCTCAGTCTCAGCATGATGGATCTCAGTCTCAGCATGATGGATCTGAGCAAGTGGATCTCAGTCTCAGAATGATGGATCTCAGCCTCAGTGCAATGGATCTCAGTCTCAGCATGATGGATCTGAGCAGGTGGATCTCAGTCTCAGCGTGATGGATCTCAGCCTCAGTGCAATGGATCTCAGTCTCAGCATGTTGGATCTCAATCTCAGTGCTATGGATCTCAGTCTCAGCAGGAGGGATCTCAGTCTCAGCATGATGGATCTGAGCAGATGGATCTCAGTCTCAGCATGATGGATCTCAGTCTCAGCATGATGGATCTCAGTCTCAGTGCAATGGATCTCAGTCTCAGCATGATGGATCTGAGCAGGTGGATATCAGTCTCAGCATGATGGATCTCACCCTCAGTGCAATGGATCTCAGTCTCAGCATGATGGATCTGAGCAGGTGGATCTCAGTCTCAGCATGATGGATATCAGCCTCAGTGCAATGTATCTCAGTCTCAGCATGATGGTTCTGAGCAAGTGGATCTCAGTCTGAGCATGATGGATCTGAGTAGGTGGATCTCAGTCTCAGCATGATGGATCTCAGTCTCAGTGCGATGGATCTCAGTCTCAGCATGATGGATCTCAGTCTCAGTGCGATAGATCTCAGTCTCAGCACGATGGATCTCAGTCTCAGTGCGATGGATCTCAGTCTCAGTGCGATGGATCTCAGTCTCAGTGCTATGGATCTCACTCTCAGCATGATGGATCTCAGTCTCAGTGCTATGGATCTCAGTCTGAGCACGAGTGATCTCAGTCTCAGCATGATGGATCTGAGCAGGTGGATCTCAGTCTCAGCATGATGGATCTCAGTCTCAGCATGATTGGTGTCAGCCTCAGTGCAATGGATCTCAATCTCAGCATGATGGATCTGAGCAGGTGGATCACAGTCTCAGCATGATGGATCTCAGCCTCAGTGCAATGGATCTCAGTCTCAGCATATTGGATCTGAGCAAGTGATTCTCAGTCTCAGCGTGATGGATCTCAGTCTCAGCATGATGGATCTGAGCAGGTGGATCTCAGTCTCAGCATGATGGATCTGAGACTCAGTGCAGTGGATCTAAGTCTCAGCATGATGGATCTGAGCAACTGGATCTCAGTCTCAGTGCGATGGATCTCAGTCTCAGCATGATGGATCTGAGCATGTGGATCTCAGTCTCAGCATAATGGATCTCAGTCTCAGCATGATGGATCTCAGTCTCAGCATGATCGATCTGAGCAGGTGGATCTCAGTCTCAGCATGATGGATCTCAGCCTCACTGCAATGGATTTCAGTCTCAGCATGATGGATCTGAGCAGGTGTATCTCTGTCTCAGCATGATGGATCTCAGCCTCAATGCAATGGATCTCAGTCTCAGCATGATGTATTTGAGCAGGTGGATCTCAGTCTCAGCATGATGGATCTCAGCCTCAGTGCAATAGATCTCAGTCTCAGCATGATGGATCATAGCAATTGGATCTCAGTCTGAGCATGATGGATCTGAGCATGTGGATCTCAGTCTCAGCATGATGGATCTCAGTCTCAGCATGATGGATCTGAGCATGTGGATCTCAGTCTCAGCATGATGGATCTCAGTCTCAGCATGATGGATCTGAGCAGGTGGATCTCAGTCTCAGTATGATGGATCTCAGCCACAGTGCAATGGATCTCAGTCTCAGCACGATGGATCTCAGTCTCAGCATGATGGATCTGAGCAGGTGGATCTCAGTCTCAGTATGATGGATCTCAGCCACAGTGCAATGGATCTCAGTCTCAGCACGATGGATCTCAGTCTCAGTGCGATGGACCACAGTCTCAGTGCGATGGACCACAGTCTCAGCACGATGGATCTCAGTCTCATTGCGATTAATCTCAGTCTCAGCATAATGGATCTCAGTCTCAGTGCGATGGATCTCAGTCTCAGCATGATGGATATGAGCTGATGGATCTCAGTCTCAGCATGATAGATCTCAGTCTCAGCATGATGGATCTCAGTCTCAGTGCGTTGGATCTCAGTCTCAGTGCGATGGATCTCAGTCTCAGCGCGATGGATCTCAGTCTCAGCATGATGGATCTCAGTCTCAGCATGATGGATATAAGCAGCTGGATCTCAGTCTCAGTGCGATGGATCTCAGTCTCAGTGCGATGGATCTCAATCTCAGCACGATGGATCTCAGTCTCAGCATGATGGATCTCAGTCTCAGCATGATGGATCTCAGTCTCAGCATGATGAATCTCAGTCTCAGCATGATGGATCTCAGTCTCAGTGCGATGGATCTCAGTGTCAGTGCATTGGATCTCAGTCTCAGTGCATTGGATCTCATTCTCAGCGAGATGGATCTCAGTCTCAGTGCGATGGATCTCAGTCTCAATATGATGGATCTCAGTCTCAGTGCGATGGATCTCAGTCTCAGAACGATGGATCTCAGTCTCAGTGCTATGGATCTCACTCTCAGCATGATGGATATGAGCAGGTGGATCTCAGTCTCAGCATGATGGATCTCAGTCTCAGCATTATCGATATGAGCAGGTGGATCTCAGTCTCAGAATGATGGATCTCAGCCTCAGTGCAATGGATCTCAGTCTCAGTGCGATGGATCTGAGCATGTGGATCTCAGTCTCAGCATGATGGATCTCAGTCTCAGCATGATGGATCTGAGCATGTGGATCTCAGTCTCAGCATGATGGATCTCAGTCTCAGCATGATGGATCTGAGCATGTGGTTCTCAGTCTCAGCATGATGGCTCTCAGTCTCAGCATGATGGATCTGAGCAGGTGGATCTCAGTCTCAGTATGATGGATCTCAGCCACAGTGCAATGGATCTCAGTCTCAGCACGATGGATCTCAGTCTCAGCATGATGGATCTGAGCAGGTGGATCTCAGTCTCAGTATGATGGATCTCAGCCACAGTGCAATGGATCTCAGTCTCAGCACGATGGATCTCAGTCTCAGTGCGATGGACCACAGTCTCAGTGCGATGGACCACAGTCTCAGCACGATGGATCTCAGTCTCATTGCGATTAATCTCAGTCTCAGCATAATGGATCTCAGTCTCAGTGCGATGGATCTCAGTCTCAGCATGATGGATATGAGCTGATGGATCTCAGTCTCAGCATGATAGATCTCAGTCTCAGCATGATGGATCTCAGTCTCAGTGCGTTGGATCTCAGTCTCAGTGCGATGGATCTCAGTCTCAGCGCGATGGATCTCAGTCTCAGCATGATGGATCTCAGTCTCAGCATGATGGATATAAGCAGCTGGATCTCAGTCTCAGTGCGATGGATCTCAGTCTCAGTGTGATGGATCTCAGTCTCAGTGCGATGGATCTCAGTCTCAATATGATGGATCTCAGTCTCAGTGCGATGGATCTCAGTCTCAGAACGATGGATCTCAGTCTCAGTGCTATGGATCTCACTCTCAGCATGATGGATATGAGCAGGTGGATCTCAGTCTCAGCATGATGGATCTCAGTCTCTGCATTATCGATATGAGCAGGTGGATCTCAGTCTCAGAATGATGGATCTCAGCCTCAGTGCAATGGATCTCAGTCTCAGCATGATGGATCTGAGCAGGTGGATCTCAGTCTCAGCATGATGGATCTCAGCCTCACTGCAATGGATTTCAGTCTCAGCATGATGGATCTGAGCAGGTGTATCTCTGTCTCAGCATGATGGATCTCAGCCTCAATGCAATGGATCTCAGTCTCAGCATGATGTATTTGAGCAGGTGGATCTCAGTCTCAGCATGATGGATCTCAGACTCAGTGCAATAGATCTCAGTCTCAGCATGATGGATCATAGCAATTGGATCTCAGTCTGAGCATGATGGATCTGAGCATGTGGATCTCAGTCTCAGCATGATGGATCTCAGTCTCAGCATGATGGATCTGAGCATGTGGATCTCAGTCTCAGCATGATGGATCTCAGTCTCAGCATGATGGATCTGAGCAGGTGTATCTCTGTCTCAGTATGATGGATCTCAGCCACAGTGCAATGGATCTCAGTCTCAGCACGATGGATCTCAGTCTCAGCATGATGGATCGGAGCAGGTGGATCTCAGTCTCAGTATGATGGATCTCAGCCACAGTGCAATGGATCTCAGTCTCAGCATGATGGATCTCAGTCTCAGCATGATGGATCTCAGTCTCAGCATGATGGATCTCAACCTCAGTGCAATGGATCTCAGTCTCAGCATGATGGATCTGAGCAGGTGGATCTCAGTCTCAGCATGATGGATCTCAGCCTCAGTGCAATGGATCTCAGTCTCAGCATGATGGTTCTGAGCAAGTGGATCTCAGTCTGAGCATGATGGATCTGAGTAGGTGGATCTCAGTCTCAGCATGATGGATCTCAGTCTCAGTGCGATAGATCTCAGTCTCAGCACGATGGATCTCAGTCTCAGTGCGATGGATCTCAGTCTCAGTGCGATGGATCTCAGTCTCAGAGCTATGCATCTCACTCTCAGCATGATGGATCTCAGTCTCAGTGCAATGGATCTCAGTCTCAGCACGAGGAATCTCAGTCTCAGCATGATGGATCTGAGCAGGTGGATCTCAGTCTCAGCATGATGGATCTCAGTCTCAGCATGATGGATCTCAGCCTCAGTGCAATGGATCTCAGTCTCAGCATGATGGATCTGAGCAGGTGGATCTCAGTCTCAGCATGATGGATCTCACCCTCAGTGCAATGCATCTCAGTCTCAGCATGATGTATCTGAGCAGGTGGATCTCAGTCTCAGCATGATGGATCTCAGTCTCAGTGCGATGTATCTCAGTCTCAGTGCAATGGATCTCAGTCTCAGCACGAGGGATCTCAGTCTCAGCATGATGGATCTGAGCAGTTGGATCTCAGTCTCAGCATGTTGGATCTCAGTCTCAGCATGATGGATCTCGGCCTCAGTGCAATGGATCTCAGTCTCAGCATGATGGATCTGAGCAGGTGGATCTCAGTCTCAGCATGATGGATCTCACCCTCAGTGCAACGCATCTCAGTCTCAGCATGATGTATCTGAGCAGGTGGATCTCAGTCTCAGCATGATGGATCTCAGCCTCAGTGCAATGGATCTCAGTCTCAGCATGATGGATCTGAGCATGTGGATCTCAGTCTCAGCATGATGGATCTCAGTCTCAGCATGATGGATCTGAGCATGTGGATCTCAGTCTCAGCATGATGGACCTCAGTCTCATCATGATGGATCTGAGCAGGTGGATCTCAGTCTCAGTATGATGGATCTCAGCCTCAGTGCAATGGATCTCAGTCTCAGCACGATGGATCTCAGTCTCAGCATGATGGATCTCATATCTCAGTGCGCTGGATGTCAGTCTCAGCAAAATGGATCTGAGCAGGTGGATCTCAGTCTCAGCACGATGGATCTCAGACTCACCACGATGGATCTGAGCAGGTGGATCTCAGTCTCAGTATGATGGATCTCAGCCTCATTGCAATGGATCTCAGTCTCAGCACGATGGATCTGAGTCTCAGCATGATGGATCTCATATCTCAGTGCGCTGGATGTCAGTCTCGGCAAAATGGATCTGAGCAGGTGGATCGCAGTCTCAGTGCGATCGATCTCACTCTCAGCATGATGGATCTGAGCAGGTCGATCTCAGTCTCAGCATGATGGATCTCAGTCTCAGCATGATGGATCTCAGTCTCAGCTCGATGGAACTCAGTCTCACCATGATGAATCTGAGCAGGTGGATCACAGTCTCAGTGCGATGGATCTCAGTCTCAGCATGATGGATCTGAGCAGATGGATCTCAGTCTCAGTGCGATGGGTCTCAGTGTCAGCGTGATGGATCTCAGTCGCAGCATGACGTATTTCAGTCTCAGTGCGATAGATCTCAGTCTCAGTGAGAAGGATCGCAGTCTCAGTATGATGGATCTCAGTCTCAGCACGATGGATCTCAGTCTCAACACGATGAATCTCAGTCTCAGCATGATGGATCTCAGTCTCAACATGATGGATCTCAGTCTCAGCACGATGGATCTCAGTCTCGGCACAACGGATCTCAGTCTCAGTGCGATAGGTCTCAGTCTCAGTGCGATGGATCTGTCTCAGTGAGATGGATCTCAGTCTCAGCATGATGGATCTTAGTCTCAGCATGATGGATCTCAGTCTCAGTGCGATGGATCTCAGTCTCAGCACGATGGATCTCAGCCTCAGCATGATGGATCTCAGTCTCAGTGCGATGGATCTCAGTCTCAGTGCGATGGATCTCAGTCTCAGTGCTATGGATATCACTCTCAGCATGATGGATCTCAGTCTCAGGGCGATGGATCTCAGTCTCAGCACGAGGGATCTCAGTCTCAGCATGTTGGATCTGAGCAGGTGGATTTCAGTCTCATCGTGATGGATCTCAGTCTCAGCATGATGGAACTCAGCCTCAGTGCAATGGATCTCAGTCTCAGCATGATGGATCTCAGTCTCAGCATGATGGATCTCAGTCTCAGGGCGATGGATCTCAGTCTCGACATGATGGATCTGAGAGGTGGATCTCAGTCTCAGCATGATGGATCTCAGTCTCAAAACGATGAATCTCAGTCTCAGCATGATGGATCTCAGTCACAGCATGATGGATCTCAGTCTCAGCACGATGGATCTCAGTCTCAGTGCGATGGATCTCAGACTCAGTGCGATGGATCTCAGTATCATTGCGATGGATCTCAGTTTCAGCACAATGGATCTCTTTCTCAGTGCGATGGATCTCAGTCTCAGCATGATGGATCTTAGTCTCAGCATGATGGATCTCAGTCTCAGTGCGATGGATCGCAGTCTCAGCACGATGGATCTCAGTCTCAGCATGATGGATCTCAGTCTCAGTTCGATAGAACTCAGTCTCAGCACGATGGATCTCAGTCTCAGTGCGATGGATCTCAGCCTCAGTGCGATGGATCTCAGTCTCAGTGCTATGGATCTCACTCTCAGCATGATGGATCTCAGTCTCAGTGCTATGGATCTCAGTCTGAGCACGAGTGATCTCAGTCTCAGCATGATGGATCTGAGCAGGTGGATCTCAGTCTCAGCATGATGGATCTCAGTCTCAACATGATTGGTGTCAGCCTCAGTGCAATGGATTTCTGTCTCAGCATGATGGATAGCAGTTTCAACATGATGGATCTCAGTCTCAGCATGATGGATCTCAGTCTCAGCATGATGGATCTCAGTCACAGCATGATGGATCTCAGTCTCCGCACGATGGATCTCAGGCTCAGCACGATGGATCTCAGCCACAGTGCAATGGATCTCAGTCTCAGCACGATGGATCTCAGTCTCAGCATGATGGATCTGAGCAGGTGGATCTCAGTCTCAGTATGATGGATCTCAGCCACAGTGCAATGGATCTCAGTCTCAGCACGATGGATCTCAGTCTCAGTGCGATGGACCACAGTCTCAGTGCGATGGACCACAGTCTCAGCACGATGGATCTCAGTCTCATTGCGATTAATCTCAGTCTCAGCATAATGGATCTCAGTCTCAGTGCGATGGATCTCAGTCTCAGCATGATGGATATGAGCTGATGGATCTCAGTCTCAGCATGATAGATCTCAGTCTCAGCATGATGGATCTCAGTCTCAGCATGATGGATATAAGCAGCTGGATCTCAGTCTCAGTGCGATGGATCTCAGTCTCAGTGCGATGGATCTCAATCTCAGCACGATGGATCTCAGTCTCAGCATGATGGATCTCAGTCTCAGCATGATGGATCTCAGTCTCAGCATGATGAATCTCAGTCTCAGCATGATGGATCTCAGTCTCAGTGCGATGGATCTCAGTCTCAGTGCATTGGATCTCAGTCTCAGTGCATTGGATCTCATTCTCAGTGTGATGGATCTCAGTCTCAGTGCGATGGATCTCAGTCACAATATGATGGATCTCAGTCTCAGTGCGATGGATCTCAGTCTCAGAACGATGGATCTCAGTCTCAGTGCTATGGATCTCACTCTCAGCATGATGGATATGAGCAGGTGGATCTCAGTCTCAGCATGATGGATCTCAGTCTCAGCATTATCGATATGAGCAGGTGGATCTCAGTCTCAGAATGATGGATCTCAGCCTCAGTGCAATGGATCTCAGTCTCAGTGCGATGGATCTGAGCATGTGGATCTCAGTCTCAGCATGATGGATTTCAGTCTCAGCATGATGGATCTGAGCATGTGGATCTCAGTCTCAGCATGATGGATCTCAGTCTCAGCATGATGGATCTGAGCATGTGGTTCTCAGTCTCAGCATGATGGCTCTCAGTCTCAGCATGATGGATCTGAGCAGGTGGATCTCAGTCTCAGTATGATGGATCTCAGCCACAGTGCAATGGATCTCAGTCTCAGCACGATGGATCTCAGTCTCAGCATGATGGATCTGAGCAGGTGGATCTCAGTCTCAGTATGATGGATCTCAGCCACAGTGCAATGGATCTCAGTCTCAGCACGATGGATCTCAGTCTCAGTGCGATGGACCACAGTCTCAGTGCGATGGACCACAGTCTCAGCACGATGGATCTCAGTCTCATTGCGATTAATCTCAGTCTCAGCATGATGGATATGAGCTGATGGATCTCAGTCTCAGCATGATAGATCTCAGTCTCAGCATGATGGATCTCAGTCTCAGTGCGTTGGATCTCAGTCTCAGTGCGATGGATCTCAGTCTCAGCGCGATGGATCTCAGTCTCAGCATGATGGATCTCAGTCTCAGCATGATGGATATAAGCAGCTGGATCTCAGTCTCAGTGCGATGGATCTCAGTCTCAGTGCGATGGATCTCGATCTCAGCACGATGGATCTCAGTCTCAGCATGATGGATCTCAGTCTCAGCATGATGGATCTCAGTCTCAGCATGATGAATCTCAGTCTCAGCATGATGGATCTCAGTCTCAGTGCGATGGATCTCAGTCTCAGTGCATTGGATCTCAGTCTCAGTGCATTGGATCTCAGTCTCAGTGTGATGGATCTCAGTCTCAGTGCGATGGATCTCAGTCTCAATATGATGGATCTCAGTCTCAGTGCGATGGATCTCAGTCTCAGAACGATGGATCTCAGTCTCAGTGCTATGGATCTCACTCTCAGCATGATGGATATGAGCAGGTGGATCTCAGTCTCAGCATGATGGATCTAAGTCTCTGCATTATCGATATGAGCAGGTGGATCTCAGTCTCAGAATGATGGATCTCAGCCTCAGTGCAATGGATCTCAGTCTCAGCATGATGGATCTGAGCAGGTGGATCTCAGTCTCAGCATGATGGATCTCAGCCTCACTGCAATGGATTTCAGTCTCAGCATGATGGATCTGAGCAGGTGTATCTCTGTCTCAGCATGATGGATCTCAGCCTCAATGCAATGGATCTCAGTCTCAGCATGATGTATTTGAGCAGGTGGATCTCAGTCTCAGCATGATGGATCTCAGCCTCAGTGCAATAGATCTCAGTCTCAGCATGATGGATCATAGCAATTGGATCTCAGTCTGAGCATGATGGATCTGAGCATGTGGATCTCAGTCTCAGCATGATGGATCTCAGTCTCAGCATGATGGATCTGAGCATGTGGATCTCAGTCTCAGCATGATGGATCTCAGTCTCAGCATGATGGATCTGAGGAGGTGGATCTCAGTCTCAGTATGATGGATCTCAGCCACAGTGCAATGGATCTCAGTCTCAGCACGATGGATCTCAGTCTCAGCATGATGGATCTGAGCAGGTGGATCTCAGTCTCAGTATGATGGATCTCAGCCACAGTGCAATGGATCTCAGTCTCAGCACGATGGATCTCAGTCTCAGTGCGATGGACCACAGTCTCAGTGCGATGGACCACAGTCTCAGCACGATGGATCTCTGTCTCATTGCGATTAATCTCAGTCTCAGCATAATGGATCTCAGTCTCAGTGCGATGGATCTCAGTCTCAGCATGATGGATATGAGCTGATGGATCTCAGTCTCAGCATGATAGATCTCAGTCTCAGCATGATGGATCTCAGTCTCAGTGCGTTGGATCTCAGTCTCAGTGCGATGGATCTCAGTCTCAGCGCGATGGATCTCAGTCTCAGCATGATGGATCTCAGTCTCAGCATGATGGATATAAGCAGCTGGATCTCAGTCTCAGTGCGATGGATCTCAGTCTCAGTGCGATGGATCTCAATCTCAGCACGATGGATCTCAGTCTCAACATGATGGATCTCAGTCTCAGCATGATGGATCTCAGTCTCAGCATGATGAATCTCAGTCTCAGCATGATGGATCTCAGTCTCAGTGCGATGGATCTCAGTTTCAGTGCATTGGATCTCAGTCTCAGTGCATTGGATCTCAGTCTCAGTGTGATGGATCTCAGTCTCAGTGCGATGGATCTCAGTCTCAATATGATGGATCTCAGTCTCAGTGCGATGGATCTCAGTCTCAGAACGATGGATCTCAGTCTCAGTGCTATGGATCTCACTCTCAGCATGATGGATATGAGCAGGTGGATCTCAGTCTCAGCATGATGGATCTCAGTCTCAGCATTATCGATATGAGCAGGTGGATCTCAGTCTCAGAATGATGGATCTCAGCCTCAGTGCAATGGATCTCAGTCTCAGCATGATGGATCTGAGCAGGTGGGTCTCAGTCTCAGCATGATGGATCTCAGCCTCACTGCAATGGATTTCAGTCTCAGCATGATGGATCTGAGCAGGTGTATCTCTGTCTCAGCATGATGGATCAGAGTAGGTGGATCTCAGTCTCAGCATGATAGATCTCAATCTCAACATGATGGATCTCAGTCTCAGCATGATGGACCTTAGACTCAGCACGATGGATCTAAGCAGGTCGATCTCAGTCTCAGTAGGATGGATCTCAGCCTCAGTGCAATGGATCTCAGTCTCAGCACGATGCATCTCGGTCTCAGCACGATGGATCTCAGTATCGGCAAGATGGATCTGAGCAGGTGGATCTCAGTCTCAGCATGATGGATCTCAGCCTCAGTGCAATGGATTTCTGTCTCAGCATGATGGATAGCAGTTTCAACATGATGGATCTCAGTCTCAGCATGATGGATCTCATTCTCAGCATGATGGATCTCAGTCACAGCATGATGGATCTCAGTCTCAGCACGATGGATCTTAGTCTCAGCACGATGGATCTCAGTGTCAGCACGATGGATCTCAGTATCAGCACGCTGGATCTCAGGCTCAGCACGATGGATCTCAGTCTCAGTGTGATGGATCTCAGTCTCAGCATGATGGATCTCAGTCTCAGCATGATGGATCTCAGTCTCAGTGCGATGGATCTCAGTCTCAGTGCGATGGATCTCAGTCTCAGTGCGATGGATCTCAGTCTCAGTGCGATGGATCTCAGTCTCAGTGCGATGGATCTCAGTCTCAATATGATGGATCGCAGTCTCAATGCGATGGATCTCAGTCTCAGAACGATGGATCTCAGTCTCAGATGATGGATCTCAGTCTCAGCATGATGGATCTCAGTCTCAGTGCGATGGATCTCAGTCTCAGTGCGATGGATCTCAATCTCAGCACGATGGATCTCAGTCTCCACATGATGGATCTCAGTCTCAGCATGATGGATCTCAGTCTCAGCATGATGAATCTCAGTCTCAGCATGATGGATCTCAGTCTCAGTGCGATGGATCTCAGTCTCAGTGCATTGGATCTTAGTCTCAGTGCATTGGATCTCAGTCTCAGTGTGATGGATCTCAGTCTCAGTGCGATGGATCTCATTCTCAATATGATGGATCTCAGTCTCAGTGCGATGGATCTCAGTCTCAGAACGATGGATCTCAGTCTCAGTGCTATGGATCTCACTCTCAGCATGATGGATATGAGCAGGTGAATCTCAGTCTCAGCATGATGGATCTCAGTCTCAGCATTATCGATATGAGCAGGTGGATCTCAGTCTCAGAATGATGGATCTCAGCCTCAGTGCAATGGATCTCAGTCTCAGCATGATGGATCTGAGCAGGTGGATCTCAGTCTCAGCATGATGGATCTCAGCCTCACTGCAATGGATCTCAGTCTCAGCATGATGGATCTGAGCAGGTGTATCTCTGTCTCAGCATGATGGATCTCAGCCTCAATGCAATGGATCTCAGTCTCAGCATGATGGATCTGAGCAAGTGGATCTCAGTCTGAGCATGATGGACCAGAGTAGGTGGATCTCAGTCTCAGCATGATAGATCTCAATCTCAACATGATGGATCTCAGTCTCAGCATGATGGATCTTAGACTCAGCACGATGGATCTGAGCAGGTCGATCTCAGTCTCAGTAGGATGGATCTCAGCCTCAGTGCAATGGATCTCAGTCTCAGCACGATGCATCTCGGTCTCAGCATGATGGATCTCAGTCTCGGCAAGATGGATCTGAGCAGGTGGATCTCAGTCTCAGCATGATGTATCTCAGCCTCAGTGCAATGGATCTCTGTCTCAGCATGATGGATAGCAGTTTCAACATGATGGATCTCAGTCTCAGCATGATGGATCTCAGTCTCAGCATGATGGATCTCAGTCACAGCATGATGGATCTCAGTCTCAGCACGATGGATCTTAGTCTCAGAACGATGGATCTCAGTGTCAGCACGATGGATCTCAGTATCAGCACGCTGGATCTCAGGCTCAGCACGATGGATCTCAGTCTCAGTGTGATGGATCTCAGTCTCAGCATGATGGATCTCAGTCTCAGCATGATGGACCTCAGTCTCAGTGCGATGGATCTCAGTCTCAGTGCGATGGATCTCAGTCTCAATATGATGGATCTCAGTCTCAATGCGATGGATCTCAGTCTCAGAACGATGGATCTCAGTCTCAGCATGATGGATCTCAGTCTCAGCATGATGGATCTGAGCAGGTGGATCTCAGTTTCAACATGATGGATCTCAGTCTCAGCATGATGGATCTCAGTCTCAGCATGATGGATCTCAGTCACAGCATGATGGATCTCAGTCTCAGCACGATGGATCTTATTCTCAGCACGATGGATCTCAGTGTCAGCACGATGGATCTCAGTATCAGCACGCTGGATCTCAGGCTCAGCACGATGGATCTCAGTCTCAGTGTGATGGATCTCAGTCTCAGCATGATGGATCTCAGTCTCAGCATGATGGATCTCAGTCTCAGTGCGATGGATCTCAGTCTCAGTGCGATGGATCTCAGTCTCAGTGCGATGGATCTCAGTCTCAGTGCGATGGATCTCAGTCTCAGTGCGATGGATCTCAGTCTCAATATGATGGATCTCAGTCTCAGTGCGATGGATCTCAGTCTCAGTGCGATGGATCTCAGTCTCAGTGCGATGGACCACAGTCTCAGCACGATGGATCTCAGTCTCATTGCGATTAATCTCAGTCTCAGCATAATGCATCTCAGTCTCAGTGCGATGGATCTCAGTCTCAGCATGATGGAAATGAGCTGATGGATCTCAGTCTCAGCATGATTGATCTCAGTCTCAGCATGATGGATCTCAGTCTCAGTGCGTTGGATCTCAGTCTCAGTGCGATGGATCTCAGTCTCAGCGCGATGGATCTCAGTCTCAGCATGATGGATCTCAGTCTCAGCATGATGGATATAAGCAGCTGGATCTCAGTCTCAGTGCGATGGATCTCAGTCTCAGTGCGATGGATCTCAATCTCAGCACGATGGATCTCAGTCTCAGCATGATGGATCTCAGTCTCAGCTAGATGGATCTCAGTCTCAGTGCGATGGATCTCAGTCTCAGTGCATTGGATCTCAGTCTCAGTGCATTGGATCTCAGTCTCAGTGTGATGGATCTCAGTCTCAGTGCGATGGATCTCAGTCTCAATATGATGGATCTCAGTCTCAGTGCGATGGATCTCAGTCTCAGAACGATGGATCTCAGTCTCAGTGCTATGGATCTCACTCTCAGCATGATGGATCTGAGCAGGTGGATCTCAGTCTCAGCATGATGGATCTCAGTCTCAGCATTATCGATATGAGCAGGTGGATCTCAGTCTCAGAATGATGGATCTCAGCCTCAGTGCTATGCATCTCAGTCTCAGCATGATGGATCTGAGCAGGTGGATCTCAGTCTCAGCATGATGGATCTCAGCCTCACTGCAATGGATTTCAGTCTCAGCATGATGGATCTGAGCAGGTGTATCTCTGTCTCAGCATGATGGATCTCAGCCTCAATGCAATGGATCTCAGTCTCAGCATGATGGATCTGAGCAAGTGGATCTCAGTCTGAGCATGATGGATCAGAGTAGGTGGATCTCAGTCTCAGCATGATCGATCTCAATCTCAACATGATGGATCTCAGTCTCAGCATGATGGACCTTAGACTCAGCACGATGGATCTGAGCAGGTCGATATCAGTCTCAGTAGGATGGATCTCAGCCTCAGTGCAATGGATCTCAGTCTCAGCACGATGCATCTCGGTCTCAGCACGATGGATCTCAGTCTCGGCAAGATGGATCTGAGCAGGTGGATCTCAGTCTCAGCATGATGTATCTCAGCCTCAGTGCAATGGATTTCTGTCTCAGCATGATGGATAGCAGTTTCAACATGATGGATCTCAGTCTCAGCATGATGGATCTCAGTCTCAGCATGATGGATCTCAGTCACAGCATGATGGATCTCAGTCTCAGCACGATGGATCTTAGTCTCAGCACGATGGATCTCAGTGTCAGCACGATGGATCTCAGTATCAGCACGCTGGATCTCAGGCTCAGCACGATGGATCTCAGTCTCAGTGTGATGGATCTCAGTCTCAGCATGATGGATCTCAGTCTCAGCATGATGGATCACAGTCTCAGTGCGATGGATCTCAGTCTCAGTGCGATGGATCTCAGTCTCAATATGATGGATCTCAGTCTCAGAACGATGGATCTCAGTCTCAATATGATGGATCTCAGTCTCAGTGCGATGGATCTCAGTCTCAGAACGATGGATCTCAGTCTCAGTGCTATGGATCTCAGTCTCAGTGCGATGGATCTCAGTCTCAATATGATGGATTTCAGTCTCAGTGCGATGGATCTCAGTCTCAGAACGGTGGATCTCAGTCTCAGTGCTATGGATCTCACTCTCAGCATGATGGATATGAGCAGGTGGATCTCAGTCTCAGCATGATGGATCTCAGTCTCAGCATTATCGATATGAGCAGGTGGATCTCAGTTTCAGAATGATGGATCTCAGCCTCAGTGCAATGGATCTCAGTCTCAGACTGATGGATCTCAGTCTCAGCATGATGGATCTCAGTCTCAGCATGATGAATCTCAGTCTCAGCATGATGTATCTCAGTCTCAGTGTGATGGATCTCAGTCTCAGCATGATGAATCTCAGTCTCAGCATGATGGATCTCAGTCTCAGTGCGATGGATCTCAGTCTCAGTGCATTGGATCTCAGTCTCAGTGCATTGGATCTCAGTCTCAGTGTGATGGATCTCAGTCTCAGTGCATTGGATCTCAGTCTCAGCATGATGGATCTCACTCTCAGCATGATGGATCTCAGTCTCAGTGCGATGGATCTCAGTCTCAATATGATGGATCTCAGTCTCAGTGCGATGGATCTCAGTCTCAGAACGATGGATCTCAGTCTCAGTGCTATGGATCTCACTCTCAGCATGATGGATATGAGCAGGTGGATCTCAGTCTCAGCATGATGGATCTCAGTCTCTGCATTATCGATATGAGCAGGTGGATCTCAGTCTCAGAATGATGGATCTCAGCCTCAGTGCAATGGATCTCAGTCTCAGCATGATGGATCTGAGCAGGTGGATCTCAGTCTCAGCATGATGGATCTCAGCCTCACTGCAATGGATTTCAGTCTCAGCATGATGGATCTGAGCAGGTGTATCTCTGTCTCAGCATGATGGATCTCAGCCTCAATGCAATGGATCTCAGTCTCAGCATGATGGATCTGACAAGTGGATCTCAGTCTGAGCATGATGGATCAGAGTAGTTGGATCTCAGTCTCAGCATGATAGATCTCAATCTCAACATGATGGATCTCAGTCTCAGCATGATGAATCTTAGACTCAGCACGATGGATCTGAGCAGGTCGATCTCAGTCTCAGTAGGATGGATCTCAGCCTCAGTGCAATGGATCTCAGTCTCAGCACGATGCATCTCGGTCTCAGCACAATGGATCTCAGTCTCGGCAAGATGGATCTGAGCAGGTGGATCTCAGTCTCAGCATGATGTATCTCAGCCTCAGTGCAATGGATTTCTGTCTCAGCATGATGGATAGCAGTTTCAACATGATGGATCTCAGTCTCAGCATGATGGATCTCAGTCTCAGCATGATGGATCTCAGTCACAGCATGATGGATCTCAGTCTCAGCACGATGGATCTTAGTCTCAGCACGATGGATCTCAGTGTCAGCACGATGGATCTCAGTATCAGCACGCTGGATCTCAGGCTCAGCACGATGGATCTCAGTCTCAGTGTGATGGATCTCAGTCTCAGCATGATGGATCTCAGGCTCAGCACGATGGATCTCAGTCTCAGTGCGATGGATCTCAGTCTCAGTGCGATGGATCTCAGTCTCAGTGCGATGGATCTCAGTCTCAATATGATGGATCTCAGTCTCAATGCGATGGATCTCAGTCTCAGAACGATGGATCTCAGTCTCAGCATGATGGATCTCAGTCTCAGCATGATGGATCTGAGCAGGTGGATCTCAGTCTCAGCATGATGGATCTCAGTCTCTGCATGATGGATCTGAGCAAGTGGATCTCAGTCTCAGAATGATGGATCTCAGCCTCAGTGCAATGGATCTCAGTCTCAGCATGATGGATCTGAGCAGGTGGATCTCAGTCTCAGCGTGATGGATCCCAGCCTCAGTGCAATGGATCTCAGTCTCAGCATGATGGATCTGAGCAAGTGGATCTCAGTCTCAGAGTGATGGATCTCAGTCTCAGCATGATGGATCTCAGACTCAGTGCAATGAGTTTCAGTCTCAGCATGATGGATCTGAGCAGGTGTATCTCAGTCTCAGCATGATGGATCTCAGCCTCAGTGCAATGGATCTCAGTCTCAGCATGATGGATCTGAGCAAGTGGATCTCAGTCTGAGCATGATGGATCTGAGTAGGTGGATCTCAGTCTCAGCATGATGGATCTCAGTCTCAGTGCGATGGATCTCAGACTCAGCACGATGGATCTCAGTCTCAGCATGATGGATCTCAGTCTCAGTGCGATAGATCTCAGTCTCAGCACGATGGATCTCAGTCTCAGTGCGATGGATCTCAGTCTCAGTGAGATGGATCTCAGTCTCAGTGCTATGCATCTCACTCTCAGCCTGATGGATCTCAGTCTCAGTGCTATGGATCTCAGTCTCAGCAGGAGTGATCTCAGTCTGAGCATGATGGATCTGAGCATGTGGATCTCAGTCTGAGCATGATGGATCTCAGTCTCAGCATGATGGATCTGAGCATGTGGATCTCAGTCTCAGCATGATGGATCTCAGTCTCAGCATGATGGATCTGAGCAGGTGGATCTCAGTCTCAGTATGATGGATCTCAGCCACAGTGCAATGGATCTCAGTCTCAGCACGATGGATCTCAGTCTCAGCATGATGGATCTGAGCAGGTGGATCTCAGTCTCAGTATGATGGATCTCAGCCACAGTGCAATGGATCTCAGTCTCAGCACGATGGATCTCAGTCTCAGTGCGATGGACCACAGTCTCAGTGCGATGGACCACAGTCTCAGCACGATGGATCTCAGTCTCATTGCGATTAATCTCAGTCTCAGCATAATGGATCTCAGTCTCAGTGCGATGGATCTCAGTCTCAGTGCGATGGATATGAGCTGATGGATCTCAGTCTCAGCATGATAGATCTCAGTCTCAGCATGATGGATCTCAGTCTCAGTGCGTTGGATCTCAGTCTCAGTGCGATAGATCTCAGTCTCAGCGCGATGGATCTCAGTCTCAGCATGATGGATCTCAGTCTCAGCATGATGGATATAAGCAGCTGGATCTCAGTCTCAGTGCGATGGATCTCAGTCTCAGCATGATGGATCTCAGTCTCAGCATGATGGATATAAGCAGCTGGATCTCAGTCTCAGTGCGATGGATCTCAGTCTCAGTGCGATGGATCTCAATCTCAGCACGATGGATCTCAGTCTCAGCATGATGGATCTCAGTCTCAGCATGATGGATCTCAGTCTCAGCATGATGAATCTCAGTCTCAGCGTGATGGATCTCAGTCTCAGTGCGATGGATCTCAGTCTCAGTGCATTGGATCTCAGTCTCAGTGCATTGGATCTCAGTCTCAGTGTGATGGATCTCAGTCTCAGTGCGATGGATCTCAGTCTCAATATGATGGATCTCAGTCTCAGTGCGATGGATCTCAGTCTCAGAACGATGGATCTCAGTCTCAGTGCTATGGATCTCACTCTCAGCATGATGGATATGAGCAGGTGGATCTCAGTCTCAGCATGATGGATCTCAGTCTCAGCATTATCGATATGAGCAGGTGGATCTCAGTCTCAGAATGATGGATCTCAGCCTCAGTGCAATGGATCTCA
Organism: Cetorhinus maximus; assembly: GCF_964194155.1. Lineage (NCBI taxonomy): Eukaryota > Metazoa > Chordata > Chondrichthyes > Lamniformes > Cetorhinidae > Cetorhinus > Cetorhinus maximus. Next base: position 146,580,488 of record NC_135885.1, on the reverse strand, counting down.
GTCTCAGCATGATGGATCTGAGCAGGTGGATCTCAGTCTCAGCATGATGGATCTCAGCCTCACTGCAATGGATTTCAGTCTCAGCATGATGGATCTGAGCAGGTGTATCTCTGTCTCAGCATGATGGATCTCAGCCTCAATGCAATGGATCTCAGTCTCAGCATGATGGATCTGAGCAAGTGGATCTCAGTCTGAGCATGATGGATCAGAGTAGGTGGATCTCAGTCTCAGCATGATAGATCTCAATCTCAACATGATGGATCTCAGTCTCAGCATGATGGATCTTAGACTCAGCACGATGGATCTGAGCAGGTCGATCTCAGTCTCAGTAGGATGGATCTCAGCCTCAGTGCAATGGATCTCAGTCTCAGCACGATGCATCTCGGTCTCAGCACGATGGATCTCAGTCTCGGCAAGATGGATCTGAGCAGGTGGATCTCAGTCTCAGCATGATGTATCTCAGCCTCAGTGCAATGGATCTCTGTCTCAGCATGATGGATAGCAGCTTCAACATGATGGATCTCAGTCTCAGCATGATGGATCTCAGTCTCAGCATGATGGATCTCAGTCACAGCATGATGGATCTCAGTCTCAGCACGCTGGATCTTAGTCTCAGCACGATGGATCTCAGTGTCAGCACGATGGATCTCAGTATCAGCACGCTGGATCTCAGGCTCAGCACGATGGATCTCAGTCTCAGTGTGATGGATCTCAGTCTCAGCATGATGGATCTCAGTCTCAGCATGATGGATCTCAGTCTCAGTGCGATGGATCTCAGTCTCAGTGCGATGGATCTCAGTCTCAGTGCGATGGATCTCAGTCTCAATATGATGGATCTCAGTCTCAATGCGATGGATCTCAGTCTCAGAACGATGGATCTCAGTCTCAGCATGATGGATCTCAGTCTCAGCATGATGGATCTGAGCAGGTGGATCTCAGTCTCAGCATGATGGATCTTAGTCTCTGCATGATGGATCTGAGCAAGTGGATCTCAGTCTCAGAATGATGGATCTCAGCCTCAGTGCAATGGATCTCAGTCTCAGCATGATGGATCTGAGCAGGTGGATCTCAGTCTCAGCGTGATGGATCCCAGCCTCAGTGCAATGGATCTCAGTCTCAGCATGATGGATCTGAGCAAGTGGATCTCAGTCTCAGAGTGATGGATCTCAGTCTCAGCATGATGGATCTCAGACTCAGTGCAATGAGTTTCAGTCTCAGCATGATGGATCTGAGCAGGTGTATCTCAGTCTCAGCATGATGGATCTCAGCCTCAGTGCAATGGATCTCAGTCTCAGCATGATGGATCTGAGCAAGTGGATCTCAGTCTGAGCATGATGGATCTGAGTAGGTGGATCTCAGTCTCAGCATGATGGATCTCAGTCTCAGTGCGATGGATCTCAGACTCAGCACGATGGATCTCAGTCTCAGCATGATGGATCTCAGTCTCAGTGCGATAGATCTCAGTCTCAGCACGATGGATCTCAGTCTCAGTGCGGTGGATCTCAGTCACAGCATGATGGATCTCAGTCTCAGCACGATGGATCTCAGTCTCAGCACGATGGATCTCAGTGTCAGCACGATGGATCTCAGTATCAGCACGCTGGATCTCAGGCTCAGCACGATGGATCTCAGTCTCAGTGTGATGGATCTCAGTCTCAGCATGATGGATCTCAGTCTCAGCATGATGGATCTCAGTCTCAGTGCGATGGATCTCAGTCTCAGTGCGATGGATCTCAGTCTCAGTGCGATGGATTTCAGTCTCAGTGCGATGGATCTCAGTCTCAATATGATGGATCTCAGTCTCAATGCGATGGATCTCAGTCTCAGAACGATGGATCTCAGTCTCAGCATGATGGATCTCAGTCTCAGCATGATGGATCTGAGCAGGTGGATCTCAGTCTCAGCATGATGGATCTCAGTCTCTGCATGATGGATCTGAGCAAGTGGATCTCAGTCTCAGAATGATGGATCTCAGCCTCAGTGCAATGGATCTCAGTCTCAGCATGATGGATCTGAGCAGGTGGATCTCAGTCTCAGCGTGATGGATCCCAGCCTCAGTGCAATGGATCTCAGTCTCAGCATGATGGATCTGAGCAAGTGGATCTCAGTCTCAGAGTGATGGATCTCAGTCTCAGCATGATGGATCTCAGACTCAGTGCAATGAGTTTCAGTCTCAGCATGATGGATCTGAGCAGGTGTATCTCAGTCTCAGCATGATGGATCTCAGCCTCAGTGCAATGGATCTCAGTCTCAGCATGATGGATCTGAGCAAGTGGATCTCAGTCTGAGCATGATGGATCTGAGTAGGTGGATCTCAGTCTCAGCATGATGGATCTCAGTCTCAGTGCGATGGATCTCAGACTCAGCACGATGGATCTCAGTCTCAGCATGATGGATCTCAGTCTCAGTGCGATAGATCTCAGTCTCAGCACGATGGATCTCAGTCTCAGTGCGATGGATCTCAGTCTCAGTGCGATGGATCTCAGTCTCAGTGCTATGCATCTCACTCTCAGCATGATGGATCTCAGTCTCAGTGCTATGGATCTCAGTCTCAGCAAAGGGGATCTCAGTCTCAGCATGATGGATCTGAGCAGGTGGATCTCAGTCTCAGCATGATGGATCTCAGTTTCAGCATGAGGAATCTCAGCCTCAGTGCAATGGATCTCAGTCTCAGCATGATGTATTTGAGCAGGTGGATCTCAGTCTCAGCATGATGGATCTCAGCCTCAGTGCAATAGATCTCAGTCTCAGCATGATGGATCATAGCAATTGGATCTCAGTCTGAGCATGATGGATCTGAGCATGTGGATCTCAGTCTCAGCACGATGGATCTCAGTCTCAGCATGATGGATCTGAGCATGTGGATCTCAGTCTCAGCATGATGGATCTCAGTCTCAGCATGATGGATCTGAGCAGGTGGATCTCAGTCTCAGTATGATGGATCTCAGCCACAGTGCAATGGATCTCAGTCTCAGCACGATGGATCTCAGTCTCAGCATGATGGATCTGAGCAGGTGGATCTCAGTCTCAGTATGATGGATCTCAGCCACAGTGCAATGGATCTCAGTCTCAGCACGATGGATCTCAGTCTCAGTGCGATGGACCACAGTCTCAGTGCGATGGACCACAGTCTCAGCACGATGGATCTCAGTCTCATTGCGATTAATCTCAGTCTCAGCATAATGGATCTCAGTCTCAGTGCGATGGATCTCAGTCTCAGCATGATGGATATGAGCTGATGGATCTCAGTCTCAGCATGATAGATCTCAGTCTCAGCATGATGGATCTCAGTCTCAGTGCGTTGGATCTCAGTCTCAGTGCGATGGATCTCAGTCTCAGCGCGATGGATCTCAGTCTCAGCATGATGGATCTCAGTCTCAGCATGATGGATATAAGCAGCTGGATCTCAGTCTCAGTGCGATGGATCTCAGTCTCAGTGCGATAGATCTCAATCTCAGCACGATGGATCTCAGTCTCAGCATGATGGATCTCAGTCTCAGCATGATGGATCTCAGTCTCAGCATGATGAATCTCAGTCTCAGCATGATGGATCTCAGTCTCAGTGCGATGGATCTCAGTCTCAGTGCATTGGATCTCAGTCTCAGTGCGATGGATCTCAGTCTCAATATGATGGATCTCAGTCTCAGTGCGATGGATCTCAGTCTCAGAACGATGGATCTCAGTCTCAGTGCTATGGATCTCACTCTCAGCATGATGGATCTCAGTCTCAGCATTATCGATATGAGCAGGTGGATCTCAGTCTCAGAATGATGGATCTCAGCCTCAGTGCTATGCATCTCAGTCTCAGCATGATGGATCTGAGCAGGTGGATCTCAGTCTCAGCATGATGGATCTCAGCCTCACTGCAATGGATTTCAGTCTCAGCATGATGGATCTGAGCAGGTGTATCTCTGTCTCAGCATGATGGATCTCAGCCTCAATGCAATGGATCTCAGTCTCAGCATGATGGATCTGAGCAAGTGGATCTCAGTCTGAGCATGATGGATCAGAGTAGGTGGATCTCAGTCTCAGCATGATGGATTTCAATCTCAACATGATGGATCTCAGTCTCAGCATGATGGACCTTGGACTCAGCACGATGGATCTGAGCAGGTCGATATCATCTCAGTAGGATGGATCTCAGCCTCAGTGCAATGGATCTCAGTCTCAGCACGATGCATCTCGGTCTCAGCACGATGGATCTCAGTCTCGGCAAGATGGATCTGAGCAGGTGGATCTCAGTCTCAGCATGATGTATCTCAGCCTCAGTGCAATGGATTTCTGTCTCAGCATGATGGATAGCAGTTTCAACATGATGGATCTCAGTCTCAGCATGATGGATCTCAGTCTCAGCATGATGGATCTCAGTCACAGCATGATGGATCTCAGTCTCAGCACGATGGATCTTAGTCTCAGCACGATGGATCTCAGTGTCAGCACGATGGATCACAGTATCAGCTCGCTGGATCTCAGGCTCATCACGATGGATCTCAGTCTCAGTGTGATGGATCTCAGTCTCAGCATGATGGATCTCAGTCTCAGCATGATGGATCTCAGTCTCAGTGCGATGGATCTCAGTCTCAGTGCGATGGATCTCAGTCTCAGTGCGATGGATCTCAGTCTCAGTGCGATGGATCTCAGTCTCAATATGATGGATCTCTGTCTCAATGCGATGGATCTCAGTCTCAGAACGATGGATCTCAGTCTCAGCATGATGGATCTCAGTCTCAGCATGATGGATCTGAGCAGGTGGATCTCAGTCTCAGCATGATGGATCTCAGTCTCTGCATGATGGATCTGAGCAAGTGGATCTCAGTCTGAGCATGATGGATCAGAGTAGGTGGATCTCAGTCTCAGCATGATAGATCTCAATCTCAACATGATGGATCTCAGTCTCAGCATGATGGATCTTAGACTCAGCACGATGGATCTGAGCAGGTCGATCTCAGTCTCAGTAGGATGGATCTCAGCCTCAGTGCAATGGATCTCAGTCTCAGCACGATGCATCTCGGTCTCAGCACGATGGATCTCAGTCTCGGCAAGATGGATCTGAGCAGGTGGATCTCAGTCTCAGCATGATGTATCTCAGCCTCAGTGCAATGGATCTCTGTCTCAGCATGATGGATAGCAGTTTCAACATGATGGATCTCAGTCTCAGCATGATGGATCTCAGTCTCAGCATGATGGATCTCAGTCACAGCATGATGGATCTCAGTCTCAGCACGATGGATCTTAGTCTCAGCACGATGGATCTCAGTGTCAGCACGATGGATCTCAGTATCAGCACGCTGGATCTCAGGCTCAGCACGATGGATCTCAGTCTCAGTGTGATGGATCTCAGTCTCAGCATGATGGATCTCAGTCTCAGCATGATGGATCTCAGTCTCAGTGCGATGGATCTCAGTCTCAGTGCGATGGATCTCAGTCTCAGTGCGATGGATCTCAGTCTCAGTGCGATGGATCTCAGTCTCAATATGATGGATCTCAGTCTCAATGCGATGGATCTCAGTCTCAGAACGATGGATCTCAGTCTCAGCATGATGGATCTCAGTCTCAGCATGATGGATCTGAGCAGGTGGATCTCAGTCTCAGCATGATGGATCTCAGTCTCTGCATGATGGATCTGAGCAAGTGGATCTCAGTCTCAGAATGATGGATCTCAGCCTCAGTGCAATGGATCTCAGTCTCAGCATGATGGATCTGAGCAGGTGGATCTCAGTCTCAGCGTGATGGATCCCAGCCTCAGTGCAATGGATCTCAGTCTCAGCATGATGGATCTGAGCAAGTGGATCTCAGTCTCAGAGTGATGGATCTCAGTCTCAGCATGATGGATCTCAGACTCAGTGCAATGAGTTTCAGTCTCAGCATGATGGATCTGAGCAGGTGTATCTCAGTCTCAGCATGATGGATCTCAGCCTCAGTGCAATGGATCTCAGTCACAGCATGATGGATCTGAGCAAGTGGATCTCAGTCTGAGCATGATGGATCTGAGTAGGTGGATCTCAGTCTCAGCATGATGGATCTCAGTCTCAGTGCGATGGATCTCAGACTCAGCACGATGGATCTCAGTCTCAGCATGATGGATCTCAGTCTCAGTGCGATAGATCTCAGTCTCAGCACGATGGATCTCAGTCTCAGTGCGATGGATCTCAGTCACAGCATGATGGATCTCAGTCTCAGCACGATGGATCTCAGTGTCAGCACGATGGATCTCAGTGTCAGCACGATGGATCTCAGTATCAGCACGCTGGATCTCAGGCTCAGCACGATGGATCTCAGTCTCAGTGTGATGGATCTCAGTCTCAGCATGATGGATCTCAGTCTCAGCATGATGGATCTCAGTCTCAGTGCGATGGATCTCAGTCTCAGTGCGATGGATCTCAGTCTCAGTGCGATGGATCTCAGTCTCAGTGCGATGGATCTCAGTCTCAATATGATGGATCTCTGTCTCAATGCGATGGATCTCAGTCTCAGAACGATGGATCTCAGTCTCAGTGCGATGGATCTCAGTCTCAGTGCGATGGATCTCAGTCTCAGTGCGATGGATCTCAGTCTCAATATGATGGATCGCAGTCTCAATGCGATGGATCTCAGTCTCAGAACGATGGATCTCAGTCTCAGATGATGGATCTCAGTCTCAGCATGATGGATCTCAGTCTCAGTGCGATGGATCTCAGTCTCAGTGCGATGGATCTCAATCTCAGCACGATGGATCTCAGTCTCCACATGATGGATCTCAGTCTCAGCATGATGGATCTCAGTCTCAGCATGATGAATCTCAGTCTCAGCATGATGGATCTCAGTCTCAGTGCGATGGATCTCAGTCTCAGTGCATTGGATCTTAGTCTCAGTGCATTGGATCTCAGTCTCAGTGTGATGGATCTCAGTCTCAGTGCGATGGATCTCATTCTCAATATGATGGATCTCAGTCTCAGTGCGATGGATCTCAGTCTCAGAACGATGGATCTCAGTCTCAGTGCTATGGATCTCACTCTCAGCATGATGGATATGAGCAGGTGAATCTCAGTCTCAGCATGATGGATCTCAGTCTCAGCATTATCGATATGAGCAGGTGGATCTCAGTCTCAGAATGATGGATCTCAGCCTCAGTGCAATGGATCTCAGTCTCAGCATGATGGATCTGAGCAGGTGGATCTCAGTCTCAGCATGATGGATCTCAGCCTCACTGCAATGGATCTCAGTCTCAGCATGATGGATCTGAGCAGGTGTATCTCTGTCTCAGCATGATGGATCTCAGCCTCAATGCAATGGATCTCAGTCTCAGCATGATGGATCTGAGCAAGTGGATCTCAGTCTGAGCATGATGGACCAGAGTAGGTGGATCTCAGTCTCAGCATGATAGATCTCAATCTCAACATGATGGATCTCAGTCTCAGCATGATGGATCTTAGACTCAGCACGATGGATCTGAGCAGGTCGATCTCAGTCTCAGTAGGATGGATCTCAGCCTCAGTGCAATGGATCTCAGTCTCAGCACGATGCATCTCGGTCTCAGCATGATGGATCTCAGTCTCGGCAAGATGGATCTGAGCAGGTGGATCTCAGTCTCAGCATGATGTATCTCAGCCTCAGTGCAATGGATCTCTGTCTCAGCATGATGGATAGCAGTTTCAACATGATGGATCTCAGTCTCAGCATGATGGATCTCAGTCTCAGCATGATGGATCTCAGTCACAGCATGATGGATCTCAGTCTCAGCACGATGGATCTTAGTCTCAGAACGATGGATCTCAGTGTCAGCACGATGGATCTCAGTATCAGCACGCTGGATCTCAGGCTCAGCACGATGGATCTCAGTCTCAGTGTGATGGATCTCAGTCTCAGCATGATGGATCTCAGTCTCAGCATGATGGACCTCAGTCTCAGTGCGATGGATCTCAGTCTCAGTGCGATGGATCTCAGTCTCAATATGATGGATCTCAGTCTCAATGCGATGGATCTCAGTCTCAGAACGATGGATCTCAGTCTCAGCATGATGGATCTCAGTCTCAGCATGATGGATCTGAGCAGGTGGATCTCAGTTTCAACATGATGGATCTCAGTCTCAGCATGATGGATCTCAGTCTCAGCATGATGGATCTCAGTCACAGCATGATGGATCTCAGTCTCAGCACGATGGATCTTATTCTCAGCACGATGGATCTCAGTGTCAGCACGATGGATCTCAGTATCAGCACGCTGGATCTCAGGCTCAGCACGATGGATCTCAGTCTCAGTGTGATGGATCTCAGTCTCAGCATGATGGATCTCAGTCTCAGCATGATGGATCTCAGTCTCAGTGCGATGGATCTCAGTCTCAGTGCGATGGATCTCAGTCTCAGTGCGATGGATCTCAGTCTCAGTGCGATGGATCTCAGTCTCAGTGCGATGGATCTCAGTCTCAATATGATGGATCTCAGTCTCAGTGCGATGGATCTCAGTCTCAGTGCGATGGATCTCAGTCTCAGTGCGATGGACCACAGTCTCAGCACGATGGATCTCAGTCTCATTGCGATTAATCTCAGTCTCAGCATAATGCATCTCAGTCTCAGTGCGATGGATCTCAGTCTCAGCATGATGGAAATGAGCTGATGGATCTCAGTCTCAGCATGATTGATCTCAGTCTCAGCATGATGGATCTCAGTCTCAGTGCGTTGGATCTCAGTCTCAGTGCGATGGATCTCAGTCTCAGCGCGATGGATCTCAGTCTCAGCATGATGGATCTCAGTCTCAGCATGATGGATATAAGCAGCTGGATCTCAGTCTCAGTGCGATGGATCTCAGTCTCAGTGCGATGGATCTCAATCTCAGCACGATGGATCTCAGTCTCAGCATGATGGATCTCAGTCTCAGCTAGATGGATCTCAGTCTCAGTGCGATGGATCTCAGTCTCAGTGCATTGGATCTCAGTCTCAGTGCATTGGATCTCAGTCTCAGTGTGATGGATCTCAGTCTCAGTGCGATGGATCTCAGTCTCAATATGATGGATCTCAGTCTCAGTGCGATGGATCTCAGTCTCAGAACGATGGATCTCAGTCTCAGTGCTATGGATCTCACTCTCAGCATGATGGATCTGAGCAGGTGGATCTCAGTCTCAGCATGATGGATCTCAGTCTCAGCATTATCGATATGAGCAGGTGGATCTCAGTCTCAGAATGATGGATCTCAGCCTCAGTGCTATGCATCTCAGTCTCAGCATGATGGATCTGAGCAGGTGGATCTCAGTCTCAGCATGATGGATCTCAGCCTCACTGCAATGGATTTCAGTCTCAGCATGATGGATCTGAGCAGGTGTATCTCTGTCTCAGCATGATGGATCTCAGCCTCAATGCAATGGATCTCAGTCTCAGCATGATGGATCTGAGCAAGTGGATCTCAGTCTGAGCATGATGGATCAGAGTAGGTGGATCTCAGTCTCAGCATGATCGATCTCAATCTCAACATGATGGATCTCAGTCTCAGCATGATGGACCTTAGACTCAGCACGATGGATCTGAGCAGGTCGATATCAGTCTCAGTAGGATGGATCTCAGCCTCAGTGCAATGGATCTCAGTCTCAGCACGATGCATCTCGGTCTCAGCACGATGGATCTCAGTCTCGGCAAGATGGATCTGAGCAGGTGGATCTCAGTCTCAGCATGATGTATCTCAGCCTCAGTGCAATGGATTTCTGTCTCAGCATGATGGATAGCAGTTTCAACATGATGGATCTCAGTCTCAGCATGATGGATCTCAGTCTCAGCATGATGGATCTCAGTCACAGCATGATGGATCTCAGTCTCAGCACGATGGATCTTAGTCTCAGCACGATGGATCTCAGTGTCAGCACGATGGATCTCAGTATCAGCACGCTGGATCTCAGGCTCAGCACGATGGATCTCAGTCTCAGTGTGATGGATCTCAGTCTCAGCATGATGGATCTCAGTCTCAGCATGATGGATCACAGTCTCAGTGCGATGGATCTCAGTCTCAGTGCGATGGATCTCAGTCTCAATATGATGGATCTCAGTCTCAGAACGATGGATCTCAGTCTCAATATGATGGATCTCAGTCTCAGTGCGATGGATCTCAGTCTCAGAACGATGGATCTCAGTCTCAGTGCTATGGATCTCAGTCTCAGTGCGATGGATCTCAGTCTCAATATGATGGATTTCAGTCTCAGTGCGATGGATCTCAGTCTCAGAACGGTGGATCTCAGTCTCAGTGCTATGGATCTCACTCTCAGCATGATGGATATGAGCAGGTGGATCTCAGTCTCAGCATGATGGATCTCAGTCTCAGCATTATCGATATGAGCAGGTGGATCTCAGTTTCAGAATGATGGATCTCAGCCTCAGTGCAATGGATCTCAGTCTCAGACTGATGGATCTCAGTCTCAGCATGATGGATCTCAGTCTCAGCATGATGAATCTCAGTCTCAGCATGATGTATCTCAGTCTCAGTGTGATGGATCTCAGTCTCAGCATGATGAATCTCAGTCTCAGCATGATGGATCTCAGTCTCAGTGCGATGGATCTCAGTCTCAGTGCATTGGATCTCAGTCTCAGTGCATTGGATCTCAGTCTCAGTGTGATGGATCTCAGTCTCAGTGCATTGGATCTCAGTCTCAGCATGATGGATCTCACTCTCAGCATGATGGATCTCAGTCTCAGTGCGATGGATCTCAGTCTCAATATGATGGATCTCAGTCTCAGTGCGATGGATCTCAGTCTCAGAACGATGGATCTCAGTCTCAGTGCTATGGATCTCACTCTCAGCATGATGGATATGAGCAGGTGGATCTCAGTCTCAGCATGATGGATCTCAGTCTCTGCATTATCGATATGAGCAGGTGGATCTCAGTCTCAGAATGATGGATCTCAGCCTCAGTGCAATGGATCTCAGTCTCAGCATGATGGATCTGAGCAGGTGGATCTCAGTCTCAGCATGATGGATCTCAGCCTCACTGCAATGGATTTCAGTCTCAGCATGATGGATCTGAGCAGGTGTATCTCTGTCTCAGCATGATGGATCTCAGCCTCAATGCAATGGATCTCAGTCTCAGCATGATGGATCTGACAAGTGGATCTCAGTCTGAGCATGATGGATCAGAGTAGTTGGATCTCAGTCTCAGCATGATAGATCTCAATCTCAACATGATGGATCTCAGTCTCAGCATGATGAATCTTAGACTCAGCACGATGGATCTGAGCAGGTCGATCTCAGTCTCAGTAGGATGGATCTCAGCCTCAGTGCAATGGATCTCAGTCTCAGCACGATGCATCTCGGTCTCAGCACAATGGATCTCAGTCTCGGCAAGATGGATCTGAGCAGGTGGATCTCAGTCTCAGCATGATGTATCTCAGCCTCAGTGCAATGGATTTCTGTCTCAGCATGATGGATAGCAGTTTCAACATGATGGATCTCAGTCTCAGCATGATGGATCTCAGTCTCAGCATGATGGATCTCAGTCACAGCATGATGGATCTCAGTCTCAGCACGATGGATCTTAGTCTCAGCACGATGGATCTCAGTGTCAGCACGATGGATCTCAGTATCAGCACGCTGGATCTCAGGCTCAGCACGATGGATCTCAGTCTCAGTGTGATGGATCTCAGTCTCAGCATGATGGATCTCAGGCTCAGCACGATGGATCTCAGTCTCAGTGCGATGGATCTCAGTCTCAGTGCGATGGATCTCAGTCTCAGTGCGATGGATCTCAGTCTCAATATGATGGATCTCAGTCTCAATGCGATGGATCTCAGTCTCAGAACGATGGATCTCAGTCTCAGCATGATGGATCTCAGTCTCAGCATGATGGATCTGAGCAGGTGGATCTCAGTCTCAGCATGATGGATCTCAGTCTCTGCATGATGGATCTGAGCAAGTGGATCTCAGTCTCAGAATGATGGATCTCAGCCTCAGTGCAATGGATCTCAGTCTCAGCATGATGGATCTGAGCAGGTGGATCTCAGTCTCAGCGTGATGGATCCCAGCCTCAGTGCAATGGATCTCAGTCTCAGCATGATGGATCTGAGCAAGTGGATCTCAGTCTCAGAGTGATGGATCTCAGTCTCAGCATGATGGATCTCAGACTCAGTGCAATGAGTTTCAGTCTCAGCATGATGGATCTGAGCAGGTGTATCTCAGTCTCAGCATGATGGATCTCAGCCTCAGTGCAATGGATCTCAGTCTCAGCATGATGGATCTGAGCAAGTGGATCTCAGTCTGAGCATGATGGATCTGAGTAGGTGGATCTCAGTCTCAGCATGATGGATCTCAGTCTCAGTGCGATGGATCTCAGACTCAGCACGATGGATCTCAGTCTCAGCATGATGGATCTCAGTCTCAGTGCGATAGATCTCAGTCTCAGCACGATGGATCTCAGTCTCAGTGCGATGGATCTCAGTCTCAGTGAGATGGATCTCAGTCTCAGTGCTATGCATCTCACTCTCAGCCTGATGGATCTCAGTCTCAGTGCTATGGATCTCAGTCTCAGCAGGAGTGATCTCAGTCTGAGCATGATGGATCTGAGCATGTGGATCTCAGTCTGAGCATGATGGATCTCAGTCTCAGCATGATGGATCTGAGCATGTGGATCTCAGTCTCAGCATGATGGATCTCAGTCTCAGCATGATGGATCTGAGCAGGTGGATCTCAGTCTCAGTATGATGGATCTCAGCCACAGTGCAATGGATCTCAGTCTCAGCACGATGGATCTCAGTCTCAGCATGATGGATCTGAGCAGGTGGATCTCAGTCTCAGTATGATGGATCTCAGCCACAGTGCAATGGATCTCAGTCTCAGCACGATGGATCTCAGTCTCAGTGCGATGGACCACAGTCTCAGTGCGATGGACCACAGTCTCAGCACGATGGATCTCAGTCTCATTGCGATTAATCTCAGTCTCAGCATAATGGATCTCAGTCTCAGTGCGATGGATCTCAGTCTCAGTGCGATGGATATGAGCTGATGGATCTCAGTCTCAGCATGATAGATCTCAGTCTCAGCATGATGGATCTCAGTCTCAGTGCGTTGGATCTCAGTCTCAGTGCGATAGATCTCAGTCTCAGCGCGATGGATCTCAGTCTCAGCATGATGGATCTCAGTCTCAGCATGATGGATATAAGCAGCTGGATCTCAGTCTCAGTGCGATGGATCTCAGTCTCAGCATGATGGATCTCAGTCTCAGCATGATGGATATAAGCAGCTGGATCTCAGTCTCAGTGCGATGGATCTCAGTCTCAGTGCGATGGATCTCAATCTCAGCACGATGGATCTCAGTCTCAGCATGATGGATCTCAGTCTCAGCATGATGGATCTCAGTCTCAGCATGATGAATCTCAGTCTCAGCGTGATGGATCTCAGTCTCAGTGCGATGGATCTCAGTCTCAGTGCATTGGATCTCAGTCTCAGTGCATTGGATCTCAGTCTCAGTGTGATGGATCTCAGTCTCAGTGCGATGGATCTCAGTCTCAATATGATGGATCTCAGTCTCAGTGCGATGGATCTCAGTCTCAGAACGATGGATCTCAGTCTCAGTGCTATGGATCTCACTCTCAGCATGATGGATATGAGCAGGTGGATCTCAGTCTCAGCATGATGGATCTCAGTCTCAGCATTATCGATATGAGCAGGTGGATCTCAGTCTCAGAATGATGGATCTCAGCCTCAGTGCAATGGATCTCAGTCTCAGCATGATGGATCTGAGCAGGTGGATCTCAGTCTCAGCATGATGGATCTCAGCCTCACTGCAATGGATTTCAGTCTCAGCATGATGGATCTGAGCAGGTGTATCTCTGTCTCAGCATGATGGATCTCAGCCTCAATGCAATGGATCTCAGTCTCAGCATGATGGATCTGAGCAAGTGGATCTCAGTCTGAGCATGATGGATCAGAGTAGGTGGATCTCAGTCTCAGCATGATAGATCTCAATCTCAACATGATGGATCTCAGTCTCAGCATGATGGATCTTAGACTCAGCACGATGGATCTGAGCAGGTCGATCTCAGTCTCAGTAGGATGGATCTCAGCCTCAGTGCAATGGATCTCAGTCTCAGCACGATGCATCTCGGTCTCAGCACGATGGATCTCAGTCTCGGCAAGATGGATCTGAGCAGGTGGATCTCAGTCTCAGCATGATGTATCTCAGCCTCAGTGCAATGGATCTCTGTCTCAGCATGATGGATAGCAGCTTCAACATGATGGATCTCAGTCTCAGCATGATGGATCTCAGTCTCAGCATGATGGATCTCAGTCACAGCATGATGGATCTCAGTCTCAGCACGCTGGATCTTAGTCTCAGCACGATGGATCTCAGTGTCAGCACGATGGATCTCAGTATCAGCACGCTGGATCTCAGGCTCAGCACGATGGATCTCAGTCTCAGTGTGATGGATCTCAGTCTCAGCATGATGGATCTCAGTCTCAGCATGATGGATCTCAGTCTCAGTGCGATGGATCTCAGTCTCAGTGCGATGGATCTCAGTCTCAGTGCGATGGATCTCAGTCTCAGTGCGATGGATCTCAGTCTCAATATGATGGATCTCAGTCTCAATGCGATGGATCTCAGTCTCAGAACGATGGATCTCAGTCTCAGCATGATGGATCTCAGTCTCAGCATGATGGATCTGAGCAGGTGGATCTCAGTCTCAGCATGATGGATCTTAGTCTCTGCATGATGGATCTGAGCAAGTGGATCTCAGTCTCAGAATGATGGATCTCAGCCTCAGTGCAATGGATCTCAGTCTCAGCATGATGGATCTGAGCAGGTGGATCTCAGTCTCAGCGTGATGGATCCCAGCCTCAGTGCAATGGATCTCAGTCTCAGCATGATGGATCTGAGCAAGTGGATCTCAGTCTCAGAGTGATGGATCTCAGTCTCAGCATGATGGATCTCAGACTCAGTGCAATGAGTTTCAGTCTCAGCATGATGGATCTGAGCAGGTGTATCTCAGTCTCAGCATGATGGATCTCAGCCTCAGTGCAATGGATCTCAGTCTCAGCATGATGGATCTGAGCAAGTGGATCTCAGTCTGAGCATGATGGATCTGAGTAGGTGGATCTCAGTCTCAGCATGATGGATCTCAGTCTCAGTGCGATGGATCTCAGACTCAGCACGATGGATCTCAGTCTCAGCATGATGGATCTCAGTCTCAGTGCGATAGATCTCAGTCTCAGCACGATGGATCTCAGTCTCAGTGCGGTGGATCTCAGTCACAGCATGATGGATCTCAGTCTCAGCACGATGGATCTCAGTCTCAGCACGATGGATCTCAGTGTCAGCACGATGGATCTCAGTATCAGCACGCTGGATCTCAGGCTCAGCACGATGGATCTCAGTCTCAGTGTGATGGATCTCAGTCTCAGCATGATGGATCTCAGTCTCAGCATGATGGATCTCAGTCTCAGTGCGATGGATCTCAGTCTCAGTGCGATGGATCTCAGTCTCAGTGCGATGGATTTCAGTCTCAGTGCGATGGATCTCAGTCTCAATATGATGGATCTCAGTCTCAATGCGATGGATCTCAGTCTCAGAACGATGGATCTCAGTCTCAGCATGATGGATCTCAGTCTCAGCATGATGGATCTGAGCAGGTGGATCTCAGTCTCAGCATGATGGATCTCAGTCTCTGCATGATGGATCTGAGCAAGTGGATCTCAGTCTCAGAATGATGGATCTCAGCCTCAGTGCAATGGATCTCAGTCTCAGCATGATGGATCTGAGCAGGTGGATCTCAGTCTCAGCGTGATGGATCCCAGCCTCAGTGCAATGGATCTCAGTCTCAGCATGATGGATCTGAGCAAGTGGATCTCAGTCTCAGAGTGATGGATCTCAGTCTCAGCATGATGGATCTCAGACTCAGTGCAATGAGTTTCAGTCTCAGCATGATGGATCTGAGCAGGTGTATCTCAGTCTCAGCATGATGGATCTCAGCCTCAGTGCAATGGATCTCAGTCTCAGCATGATGGATCTGAGCAAGTGGATCTCAGTCTGAGCATGATGGATCTGAGTAGGTGGATCTCAGTCTCAGCATGATGGATCTCAGTCTCAGTGCGATGGATCTCAGACTCAGCACGATGGATCTCAGTCTCAGCATGATGGATCTCAGTCTCAGTGCGATAGATCTCAGTCTCAGCACGATGGATCTCAGTCTCAGTGCGATGGATCTCAGTCTCAGTGCGATGGATCTCAGTCTCAGTGCTATGCATCTCACTCTCAGCATGATGGATCTCAGTCTCAGTGCTATGGATCTCAGTCTCAGCAAAGGGGATCTCAGTCTCAGCATGATGGATCTGAGCAGGTGGATCTCAGTCTCAGCATGATGGATCTCAGTTTCAGCATGAGGAATCTCAGCCTCAGTGCAATGGATCTCAGTCTCAGCATGATGTATTTGAGCAGGTGGATCTCAGTCTCAGCATGATGGATCTCAGCCTCAGTGCAATAGATCTCAGTCTCAGCATGATGGATCATAGCAATTGGATCTCAGTCTGAGCATGATGGATCTGAGCATGTGGATCTCAGTCTCAGCACGATGGATCTCAGTCTCAGCATGATGGATCTGAGCATGTGGATCTCAGTCTCAGCATGATGGATCTCAGTCTCAGCATGATGGATCTGAGCAGGTGGATCTCAGTCTCAGTATGATGGATCTCAGCCACAGTGCAATGGATCTCAGTCTCAGCACGATGGATCTCAGTCTCAGCATGATGGATCTGAGCAGGTGGATCTCAGTCTCAGTATGATGGATCTCAGCCACAGTGCAATGGATCTCAGTCTCAGCACGATGGATCTCAGTCTCAGTGCGATGGACCACAGTCTCAGTGCGATGGACCACAGTCTCAGCACGATGGATCTCAGTCTCATTGCGATTAATCTCAGTCTCAGCATAATGGATCTCAGTCTCAGTGCGATGGATCTCAGTCTCAGCATGATGGATATGAGCTGATGGATCTCAGTCTCAGCATGATAGATCTCAGTCTCAGCATGATGGATCTCAGTCTCAGTGCGTTGGATCTCAGTCTCAGTGCGATGGATCTCAGTCTCAGCGCGATGGATCTCAGTCTCAGCATGATGGATCTCAGTCTCAGCATGATGGATATAAGCAGCTGGATCTCAGTCTCAGTGCGATGGATCTCAGTCTCAGTGCGATAGATCTCAATCTCAGCACGATGGATCTCAGTCTCAGCATGATGGATCTCAGTCTCAGCATGATGGATCTCAGTCTCAGCATGATGAATCTCAGTCTCAGCATGATGGATCTCAGTCTCAGTGCGATGGATCTCAGTCTCAGTGCATTGGATCTCAGTCTCAGTGCATTGGAACTCAGTCTCAGTGTGATGGATCTCAGTCTCAGTGCGATGGATCTCAGTCTCAATATGATGGATCTCAGTCTCAGTGCGATGGATCTCAGTCTCAGAACGATGGATCTCAGTCTCAGTGCTATGGATCTCACTCTCAGCATGATGGATCTCAGTCTCAGCATTATCGATATGAGCAGGTGGATCTCAGTCTCAGAATGATGGATCTCAGCCTCAGTGCTATGCATCTCAGTCTCAGCATGATGGATCTGAGCAGGTGGATCTCAGTCTCAGCATGATGGATCTCAGCCTCACTGCAATGGATTTCAGTCTCAGCATGATGGATCTGAGCAGGTGTATCTCTGTCTCAGCATGATGGATCTCAGCCTCAATGCAATGGATCTCAGTCTCAGCATGATGGATCTGAGCAAGTGGATCTCAGTCTGAGCATGATGGATCAGAGTAGGTGGATCTCAGTCTCAGCATGATGGATTTCAATCTCAACATGATGGATCTCAGTCTCAGCATGATGGACCTTGGACTCAGCACGATGGATCTGAGCAGGTCGATATCATCTCAGTAGGATGGATCTCAGCCTCAGTGCAATGGATCTCAGTCTCAGCACGATGCATCTCGGTCTCAGCACGATGGATCTCAGTCTCGGCAAGATGGATCTGAGCAGGTGGATCTCAGTCTCAGCATGATGTATCTCAGCCTCAGTGCAATGGATTTCTGTCTCAGCATGATGGATAGCAGTTTCAACATGATGGATCTCAGTCTCAGCATGATGGATCTCAGTCTCAGCATGATGGATCTCAGTCACAGCATGATGGATCTCAGTCTCAGCACGATGGATCTTAGTCTCAGCACGATGGATCTCAGTGTCAGCACGATGGATCACAGTATCAGCTCGCTGGATCTCAGGCTCATCACGATGGATCTCAGTCTCAGTGTGATGGATCTCAGTCTCAGCATGATGGATCTCAGTCTCAGCATGATGGATCTCAGTCTCAGTGCGATGGATCTCAGTCTCAGTGCGATGGATCTCAGTCTCAGTGCGATGGATCTCAGTCTCAGTGCGATGGATCTCAGTCTCAATATGATGGATCTCTGTCTCAATGCGATGGATCTCAGTCTCAGAACGATGGATCTCAGTCTCAGCATGATGGATCTCAGTCTCAGCATGATGGATCTGAGCAGGTGGATCTCAGTCTCAGCATGATGGATCTCAGTCTCTGCATGATGGATCTGAGCAAGTGGATCTCAGTCTGAGCATGATGGATCAGAGTAGGTGGATCTCAGTCTCAGCATGATAGATCTCAATCTCAACATGATGGATCTCAGTCTCAGCATGATGGATCTTAGACTCAGCACGATGGATCTGAGCAGGTCGATCTCAGTCTCAGTAGGATGGATCTCAGCCTCAGTGCAATGGATCTCAGTCTCAGCACGATGCATCTCGGTCTCAGCACGATGGATCTCAGTCTCGGCAAGATGGATCTGAGCAGGTGGATCTCAGTCTCAGCATGATGTATCTCAGCCTCAGTGCAATGGATCTCTGTCTCAGCATGATGGATAGCAGTTTCAACATGATGGATCTCAGTCTCAGCATGATGGATCTCAGTCTCAGCATGATGGATCTCAGTCACAGCATGATGGATCTCAGTCTCAGCACGATGGATCTTAGTCTCAGCACGATGGATCTCAGTGTCAGCACGATGGATCTCAGTATCAGCACGCTGGATCTCAGGCTCAGCACGATGGATCTCAGTCTCAGTGTGATGGATCTCAGTCTCAGCATGATGGATCTCAGTCTCAGCATGATGGATCTCAGTCTCAGTGCGATGGATCTCAGTCTCAGTGCGATGGATCTCAGTCTCAGTGCGATGGATCTCAGTCTCAGTGCGATGGATCTCAGTCTCAATATGATGGATCTCAGTCTCAATGCGATGGATCTCAGTCTCAGAACGATGGATCTCAGTCTCAGCATGATGGATCTCAGTCTCAGCATGATGGATCTGAGCAGGTGGATCTCAGTCTCAGCATGATGGATCTCAGTCTCTGCATGATGGATCTGAGCAAGTGGATCTCAGTCTCAGAATGATGGATCTCAGCCTCAGTGCAATGGATCTCAGTCTCAGCATGATGGATCTGAGCAGGTGGATCTCAGTCTCAGCGTGATGGATCCCAGCCTCAGTGCAATGGATCTCAGTCTCAGCATGATGGATCTGAGCAAGTGGATCTCAGTCTCAGAGTGATGGATCTCAGTCTCAGCATGATGGATCTCAGACTCAGTGCAATGAGTTTCAGTCTCAGCATGATGGATCTGAGCAGGTGTATCTCAGTCTCAGCATGATGGATCTCAGCCTCAGTGCAATGGATCTCAGTCACAGCATGATGGATCTGAGCAAGTGGATCTCAGTCTGAGCATGATGGATCTGAGTAGGTGGATCTCAGTCTCAGCATGATGGATCTCAGTCTCAGTGCGATGGATCTCAGACTCAGCACGATGGATCTCAGTCTCAGCATGATGGATCTCAGTCTCAGTGCGATAGATCTCAGTCTCAACACGATGGATCTCAGTCTCAGTGCGATGGATCTCAGTCACAGCATGATGGATCTCAGTCTCAGCACGATGGATCTCAGTGTCAGCACGATGGATCTCAGTGTCAGCACGATGGATCTCAGTATCAGCACGCTGGATCTCAGGCTCAGCACGATGGATCTCAGTCTCAGTGTGATGGATCTCAGTCTCAGCATGATGGATCTCAGTCTCAGCATGATGGATCTCAGTCTCAGTGCGATGGATCTCAGTCTCAGTGCGATGGATCTCAGTCTCAGTGCGATGGATCTCAGTCTCAGTGCGATGGATCTCAGTCTCAATATGATGGATCTCTGTCTCAATGCGATGGATCTCAGTCTCAGAACGATGGATCTCAGTCTCAGCATGATGGATCTCAGTCTCAGCATGATGGATCTGAGCAGGTGGATCTCAGTCTCAGCATGATGGATCTCAGTCTCTGCATGATGGATCTGAGCAAGTGGATCTCAGTCTCAGAATGATGGATCTCAGCCTCAGTGCAATGGATCTCAGTCTCAGCATGATGGATCTGAGCAGGTGGATCTCAGTCTCAGCGTGATGGATCCCAGCCTCAGTGCAATGGATCTCAGTCTCAGCATGATGGATCTGAGCAAGTGGATCTCAGTCTCAGAGTGATGGATCTCAGTCTCAGCATGATGGATCTCAGACTCAGTGCAATGAGTTTCAGTCTCAGCATGATGGATCTGAGCAGGTGTATCTCAGTCTCAGCATGATGGATCTCAGCCTCAGTGCAATGGATCTCAGTCTCAGCATGATGGATCTGAGCAAGTGGATCTCAGTCTGAGCATGATGGATCTGAGTAGGTGGATCTCAGTCTCAGCATGATGGATCTCAGTCTCAGTGCGATGGATCTCAGACTCAGCACGATGGATCTCAGTCTCAGCATGATGGATCTCAGCCTCACTGCAATGGATTTCAGTCTCAGCATGATGGATCTGAGCAGGTGTATCTCTGTCTCAGCATGATGGATCTCAGCCTCAATGCAATGGATCTCAGTCTCAGCATGATGTATTTGAGCAGGTGGATCTCAGTCTCAGCATGATGGATCTCAGCCTCAGTGCAATAGATCTCAGTCTCAGCATGATGGATCATAGCAATTGGATCTCAGTCTGAGCATGATGGATCTGAGCATGTGGATCTCAGTCTCAGCATGATGGATCTCAGTCTCAGCATGATGGATCTGAGCATGTGGATCTCAGTCTCAGCATGATGGATCTCAGTCTCAGCATGATGGATCTGAGCAGGTGGATCTCAGTCTCAGTATGATGGATCTCAGCCACAGTGCAATGGATCTCAGTCTCAGCACGATGGATCTCAGTCTCAGCATGATGGATCTGAGCAGGTGGATCTCAGTCTCAGTATGATGGATCTCAGCCACAGTGCAATGGATCTCAGTCTCAGCACGATGGATCTCAGTCTCAGTGCGATGGACCACAGTCTCAGTGCGATGGACCACAGTCTCAGCACGATGGATCTCAGTCTCATTGCGATTAATCTCAGTCTCAGCATAATGGATCTCAGTCTCAGTGCGATGGATCTCAGTCTCAGCATGATGGATATGAGCTGATGGATCTCAGTCTCAGCATGATAGATCTCAGTCTCAGCATGATGGATCTCAGTCTCAGTGCGTTGGATCTCAGTCTCAGTGCGATGGATCTCAGTCTCAGCGCGATGGATCTCAGTCTCAGCATGATGGATCTCAGTCTCAGCATGATGGATATAAGCAGCTGGATCTCAGTCTCAGTGCGATGGATCTCAGTCTCAGTGCGATGGATCTCAATCTCAGCACGATGGATCTCAGTCTCAGCATGATGGATCTCAGTCTCAGCATGATGGATCTCAGTCTCAGTGCGATGGATCTCAGTCTCAGTGCATTGGATCTCAGTCTCAGTGCGATGGATCTCAGTCTCAATATGATGGATCTCAGTCTCAGTGCGATGGATCTCAGTCTCAGAACGATGGATCTCAGTCTCAGTGCTATGGATCTCACTCTCAGCATGATGGATATGAGCAGGTGGATCTCAGTCTCAGCATGATGGATCTCAGTCTCAGCATTATCGATATGAGCAGGTGGATCTCAGTCTCAGAATGATGGATCTCAGCCTCAGTGCAATGGATCTCAGTCTCAGCATGATGGATCTGAGCAGGTGGATCTCAGTCTCAGCGTGATGGATCCCAGCCTCAATGCAATGGATCTCAGTCTCAGCATGATGGATCTGAGCAAGTGGATCTCAGTCTGAGCATGATGGATCAGAGTAGGTGGATCTCAGTCTCAGCATGATAGATCTCAATCTCAACATGATGGATCTCAGTCTCAGCATGATGGATCTTAGACTCAGCACGATGGATCTGAGCAGGTCGATCTCAGTCTCAGTAGGATGGATCTCAGCCTCAGTGCAATGGATCTCAGTCTCAGCACGATGCATCTCGGTCTCAGCACGATGAATCTCAGTCTCGGCAAGATGGATCTGAGCAGGTGGATCTCAGTCTCAGCATGATGTATCTCAGCCTCAGTGCAATGGATCTCTGTCTCAGCATGATGGATAGCAGTTTCAACATGATGGATCTCAGTCTCAGCATGATGGATCTCAGTCTCAGCATGATGGATCTCAGTCACAGCATGATGGATCTCAGTCTCAGCACGATGGATCTTAGTCTCAGCACGATGGATCTCAGTGTCAGCACGATGGATCTCAGTATCAGCACGCTGGATCTCAGGCTCAGCACGATGGATCTCAGTCTCAGTGTGATGGATCTCAGTCTCAGCATGATGGATCTCAGTCTCAGCACGATGGATCTCAGTCTCAGTGCGATGGATCTCAGTCTCAGTGCGATGGATCTCAGTCTCAGTGCGATGGATCTCAGTCTCAGTGCGATGGATCTCAGTCTCAGTGCGATGGATCTCAGTCTCAATATGATGGATCTCAGCCTCAATGCGATGGATCTCAGTCTCAGAACGATGGATCTCAGTCTCAGCATGATGGATCTCAGTCTCAGCATGATGGATCTGAGCAGGTGGATCTCAGTCTCAGCATGATGGATCTCAGTCTCTGCATGATGGATCTGAGCAAGTGGATCTCAGTCTCAGAATGATGGATCTCAGCCTCAGTGTAATGGATCTCAGTCTCAGCATGATGGATCTGAGCAGGTGGATCTCAGTCTCAGCGTGATGGATCCCAGCCTCAGTGCGATGGATCTCAGTCTCAGCGCGATGGATCTCAGTCTCAGCATGATGGATCTCAGTCTCAGCATGATGGATATAAGCAGCTGGATCTCAGTCTCAGTGCGATGGATCTCAGTCTCAGTGCGATAGATCTCAATCTCAGCACGATGGATCTCAGTCTCAGCATGATGGATCTCAGTCTCAGCATGATGGATCTCAGTCTCAGCATGATGAATCTCAGTCTCAGCATGATGGATCTCAGTCTCAGTGCGATGGATCTCAGTCTCAGTGCATTGGATCTCAGTCTCAGTGCATTGGAACTCAGTCTCAGTGTGATGGATCTCAGTCTCAGTGCGATGGATCTCAGTCTCAATATGATGGATCTCAGTCTCAGTGCGATGGATCTCAGTCTCAGAACGATGGATCTCAGTCTCAGTGCTATGGATCTCACTCTCAGCATGATGGATATGAGCAGGTGGATCTCAGTCTCAGCATGATGGATCTCAGTCTCAGCATTATCGATATGAGCAGGTGGATCTCAGTCTCAGAATGATGGATCTCAGCCTCAGTGCAATGGATCTCAGTCTCAGCATGATGGATCTGAGCAGGTGGATCACAGTCTCAGCATGATGGATCTCAGCCTCAGTGCAATGGATCTCAGTCTCAGCATATTGGATCTGAGCAAGTGATTCTCAGTCTCAGCGTGATGGATCTCAGTCTCAGCATGATGGATCTGAGCAGGTGGATCTCAGTCTCAGCATGATGGATCTGAGACTCAGTGCAGTGGATCTAAGTCTCAGCATGATGGATCTGAGCAACTGGATCTCAGTCTCAGCGCGATGGATCTCAGTCTCAGCATGATGGATCTCAGTCTCAGCATGATGGATATAAGCAGCTGGATCTCAGTCTCAGTGCGATGGATCTCAGTCTCAGTGCGATAGATCTCAATCTCAGCACGATGGATCTCAGTCTCAGCATGATGGATCTCAGTCTCAGCATGATGGATCTCAGTCTCAGCATGATGAATCTCAGTCTCAGCATGATGGATCTCAGTCTCAGTGCGATGGATCTCAGTCTCAGTGCATTGGATCTCAGTCTCAGTGCATTGGAACTCAGTCTCAGTGTGATGGATCTCAGTCTCAGTGCGATGGATCTCAGTCTCAATATGATGGATCTCAGTCTCAGTGCGATGGATCTCAGTCTCAGAACGATGGATCTCAGTCTCAGTGCTATGGATCTCACTCTCAGCATGATGGA
The DNA here is from genome assembly GCF_964194155.1 of Cetorhinus maximus. Lineage (NCBI taxonomy): Eukaryota > Metazoa > Chordata > Chondrichthyes > Lamniformes > Cetorhinidae > Cetorhinus > Cetorhinus maximus. The sequence continues at coordinate 146,556,186 of NC_135885.1, read as the reverse complement.
TATGAGCAGGTGGATCTCAGTCTCAGCATGATGGATCTCAGTCTCAGCATTATCGATATGAGCAGGTGGATCTCAGTCTCAGAATGATGGATCTCAGCCTCAGTGCAATGGATCTCAGTCTCAGCATGATGGATCTGAGCAGGTGGATCACAGTCTCAGCATGATGGATCTCAGCCTCAGTGCAATGGATCTCAGTCTCAGCATATTGGATCTGAGCAAGTGATTCTCAGTCTCAGCGTGATGGATCTCAGTCTCAGCATGATGGATCTGAGCAGGTGGATCTCAGTCTCAGCATGATGGATCTGAGACTCAGTGCAGTGGATCTAAGTCTCAGCATGATGGATCTGAGCAACTGGATCTCAGTCTCAGTGCGATGGATCTCAGTCTCAGCATGATGGATCTGAGCATGTGGATCTCAGTCTCAGCATAATGGATCTCAGTCTCAGCATGATGGATCTCAGTCTCAGCATGATGGATCTGAGCAGGTGTATCTCTGTCTCAGCATGATGGATCTCAGCCTCAATGCAATGGATCTCAGTCTCAGCATGATGTATTTGAGCAGGTGGATCTCAGTCTCAGCATGATGGATCTCAGCCTCAGTGCAATAGATCTCAGTTTCAGCATGTTGGATCATAGCAATTGGATCTCAGTCTGAGCATGATGGATCTGAGCATGTGGATCTCAGTCTCAGCATGATGGATCTCAGTCTCAGCATGATGGATCTGAGCATGTGGATCTCAGTCTCAGCATGATGGATCTCAGTCTCAGCATGATGGATCTGAGCAGGTGGATCTCAGTCTCAGTATGATGGATCTCAGTCTCAGCATGATGGATCTGAGCAGGTGGATCTCAGTCTCAGTATGATGGATCTCAGCCATAGTGCAATGGATCTCAGTCTCAGCACGATGGATCTCAGTCTCAGCATGATGGCTCTGAGCAGGTGGATCTCAGTCTCAGTATGATGGATCTCAGCCACAGTGCAATGGATCTCAGTCTCAGCACGATGGATCTCAGTCTCAGTGCGATGGACCACAGTCTCAGTGCGATGGACCACAGTCTCAGCACGATGGATCTCAGTCTCATTGCGATTAATCTCAGTCTCAGCATAATGGATCTCAGTCTCAGTGCGATGGATCTCAGTCTCAGCATGATGGATATGAGCTGATGGATCTCAGTCTCAGCATGATGGATATAAGCAGCTGGATCTCAGTCTCAGTGCGATGGATCTCAGTCTCAGTGCGATAGATCTCAATCTCAGCACGATGGATCTCAGTCTCAGCATGATGGATCTCAGTCTCAGCATGATGGATCTCAGTCTCAGCATGATGAATCTCAGTCTCAGCATGATGGATCTCAGTCTCAGTGCGATGGATCTCAGTCTCAGTGCATTGGATCTCAGTCTCAGTGCATTGGAACTCAGTCTCAGTGTGATGGATCTCAGTCTCAGTGCGATGGATCTCAGTCTCAATATGATGGATCTCAGTCTCAGTGCGATGGATCTCAGTCTCAGAACGATGGATCTCAGTCTCAGTGCTATGGATCTCACTCTCAGCATGATGGATATGAGCAGGTGGATCTCAGTCTCAGCATGATGGATCTCAGTCTCAGCATTATCGAAATGAGCAGGTGGATCTCAGTCTCAGAATGATGGATCTCAGCCTCAGTGCAATGGATCTCAGTCTCAGCATGATGGATCTGAGCAGGTGGATCACAGTCTCAGCATGATGGATCTCAGCCTCAGTGCAATGGATCTCAGTCTCAGCATATTGGATCTGAGCAAGTGATTCTCAGTCTCAGCGTGATGGATCTCAGTCTCAGCATGATGGATCTGAGCAGGTGGATCTCAGTCTCAGCATGATGGATCTGAGACTCAGTGCAGTGGATCTAAGTCTCAGCATGATGGATCTGAGCAACTGGATCTCAGTCTCAGTGCGATGGATCTCAGTCTCAGCATGATGGATCTGAGCATGTGGATCTCAGTCTCAGCATAATGGATCTCAGTCTCAGCATGATGGATCTCAGTCTCAGCATGATGGATCTGAGCAGGTGGATCTCAGTCTCAGCATGATGGATCTCAGCCTCACTGCAATGGATTTCAGTCTCAGCATGATGGATCTGAGCAGGTGTATCTCTGTCTCAGCATGATGGATCTCAGCCTCAATGCAATGGATCTCAGTCTCAGCATGATGTATTTGAGCAGGTGGATCTCAGTCTCAGCATGATGGATCTCAGCCTCAGTGCAATAGATCTCAGTCTCAGCATGATGGATCATAGCAATTGGATCTCAGTCTGAGCATGATGGATCTGAGCATGTGGATCTCAGTCTCAGCATGATGGATCTCAGTCTCAGCATGATGGATCTGAGCATGTGGATCTCAGTCTCAGCATGATGGATCTCAGTCTCAGCATGATGGATCTGAGCAGGTGGATCTCAGTCTCAGTATGATGGATCTCAGCCACAGTGCAATGGATCTCAGTCTCAGCACGATGGATCTCAGTCTCAGCATGATGGATCTGAGCAGGTGGATCTCAGTCTCAGTATGATGGATCTCAGCCATAGTGCAATGGATCTCAGTCTCAGCACGATGGATCTCAGTCTCAGTGCGATGGACCACAGTCTCAGTGCGATGGACCACAGTCTCAGCACGATGGATCTCAGTCTCATTGCGATTAATCTCAGTCTCAGCATAATGGATCTCAGTCTCAGTGCGATGGATCTCAGTCTCAGCATGATGGATATGAGCTGATGGATCTCAGTCTCAGCATGATAGATCTCAGTCTCAGCATGATGGATCTCAGTCTCAGTGCGTTGGATCTCAGTCTCAGTGCGATGGATCTCAGTCTCAGCGCAATGGATCTCAGTCTCAGCATGATGGATCTCAGTCTCAGCATGATGGATATAAGCAGCTGGATCTCAGTCTCAGTGCGATGGATCTCAGTCTCAGTGCGATGGATCTCAATCTCAGCACGATGGATCTCAGTCTCAGCATGATGGATCTCAGTCTCAGCATGATGGATCTCAGTCTCAGCATGATGAATCTCAGTCTCAGCATGATGGATCTCAGTCTCAGTGCGATGGATCTCAGTCTCAGTGCATTGGATCTCAGTCTCAGTGTGATGGATCTCAGTCTCAGTGCGATGGATCTCAGTCTCAATATGATGGATCTCAGTCTCAGTGCGATGGATCTCAGTCTCAGTGCTATGGATCTCACTCTCAGCATGATGGATATGAGCAGGTGGATCTCAGTCTCAGCATGATGGATCTCAGTCTCAGCATTATCGATATGAGCAGGTGGATCTCAGTCTCAGAATGATGGATCTCAGCCTCAGTGCAATGGATCTCAGTCTCAGCATGATGGATCTGAGCAGGTGGATCTCAGTCTCAGCGTGATGGATCCCAGCCTCAATGCAATGGATCTCAGTCTCAGCATGATGGATCTGATCAAGTGGATCTCAGTCTGAGCATGATGGATCAGAGTAGGTGGATCTCAGTCTCAGCATGATAGATCTCAATCTCAACATGATGGATCTCAGTCTCAGCATGATGGATCTTAGACTCAGCACGATGGATCTGAGCAGGTCGATCTCAGTCTCAGTAGGATGGATCTCAGCCTCAGTGCAATGGATCTCAGTCTCAGCACGATGCATCTCGGTCTCAGCACGATGGATCTCAGTCTCGGCAAGATGGATCTGAGCAGGTGGATCTCAGTCTCAGCATGATGTATCTCAGCCTCAGTGCAATGGATCTCTGTCTCAGCATGATGGATAGCAGTTTCAACATGATGGATCTCAGTCTCAGCATGATGGATCTCAGTCTCAGCATGATGGATCTCAGTCACAGCATGATGGATCTCAGTCTCAGCACGATGGATCTTAGTCTCAGCACGATGGATCTCAGTGTCAGCACGATGGATCTCAGTATCAGCACGCTGGATCTCAGGCTCAGCACGATGGATCTCAGTCTCAGTGTGATGGATCTCAGTCTCAGCATGATGGATCTCAGTCTCAGCATGATGGATCTCAGTCTCAGTGCGATGGATCTCAGTCTCAGTGCGATGGATCTCAGTCTCAGTGCGATGGATCTCAGTCTCAGTGCGATGGATCTCAGTCTCAGTGCGATGGATCTCAGTCTCAATATGATGGATCTCAGTCTCAATGCGATGGATCTCAGTCTCAGAACGATGGATCTCAGTCTCAGCATGATGGATCTCAGTCTCAGCATGATGGATCTGAGCAGGTGGATCTCAGTCTCAGCATGATGGATCTCAGTCTCAGAATGATGGATCTCAGCCTCAGTGCAATGGATCTCAGTCTCAGCATGATGGATCTGAGCAGGTGGATCTCAGTCTCAGCGTGATGGATCCCAGCCTCAGTGCAATGGATCTCAGTCTCAGCATGATGGATCTGAGCAAGTGGATCTCAGTCTCAGAGTGATGGATCTCAGTCTCAGCATGATGGATCTCAGACTCAGTGCAATGAGTTTCAGTCTCAGCATGATGGATCTGAGCAGGTGTATCTCAGTCTCAGCATGATGGATCTCAGCCTCAGTGCAATGGATCTCAGTCTCAGCATGATGGATCTGAGCAAGTGGATCTCAGTCTGAGCATGATGGATCTGAGTAGGTGGATCTCAGTCTCAGCATGATGGATCTCAGTCTCAGTGCGATGGATCTCAGACTCAGCACGATGGATCTCAGTCTCAGCATGATGGATCTCAGTCTCAGTGCGATAGATCTCAGTCTCAGCACGATGGATCTCAGTCTCAGTGCGATGGATCTCAGTCTCAGTGCGATGGATCTCAGTCTCAGTGCTATGCATCTCACTCTCAGCCTGATGGATCTCAGTCTCAGTGCTATGGATCTCAGTCTCAGCAGGAGGGATCTCAGTCTCAGCATGATGGATCTGAGCAGGTGGATCTCAGTCTCAGCATGATGGATCTCAGTCTCAGCATGAGGAATCTCAGCCTCAGTGCAATGGATCTCAGTCTCAGCATGATGTATTTGAGCAGGTGGATCTCAGTCTCAGCATGATGGATCTCAGCCTCAGTGCAATAGATCTCAATCTCAGCATGATGGATCATAGCAATTGGATCTCAGTCTGAGCATGATGGATCTGAGCATGTGGATCTCAGTCTCAGCATGATGGATCTCAGTCTCAGCATGATGGATCTGAGCATGTGGATCTCAGTCTCAGCATGATGGATCTCAGTCTCAGCATGATGGATCTGAGCAGGTGGATCTCAGTCTCAGTATGATGGATCTCAGCCACAGTGCAATGGATCTCAGTCTCAGCACGATGGATCTCAGTCTCAGCATGATGGATCTGAGCAGGTGGATCTCAGTCTCAGTATGATGGATCTCAGCCACAGTGCAATGGATCTCAGTCTCAGCACGATGGATCTCAGTCTCAGTGCGATGGACCACAGTCTCAGTGCGATGGACCACAGTCTCAGCATGATGGATCTCAGTCTCATTGCGATTAATCTCAGTCTCAGCATAATGGATCTCAGTCTCAGTGCGATGGATCTCAGTCTCAGCATGATGGATATGAGCTGATGGATCTCAGTCTCAGCATGATAGATCTCAGTCTCAGCATGATGGATCTCAGTCTCAGTGCGTTGGATCTCAGTCTCAGTGCGATGGATCTCAGTCTCAGCGCGATGGATCTCAGTCTCAGCATGATGGATCTCAGTCTCAGCATGATGGATATAAGCAGCTGGATCTCAGTCTCAGTGCGATGGATCTCAGTCTCAGCATGATCGATATAAGCAGCTGGATCTCAGTCTCAGTGCGATGGATCTCAGTCTCAGCATGATCGATATAAGCAGCTGGATCTCAGCCTCAGTGCGATTGATCTCAGCAGGTGGATCTCGGTCTTTGCATATTGGATCGTGCAGCAGATTCCAATTTCTGAGCTTGGAGTCAGTTAAAATGATGTCATCATGTGTGGGAGCTTTGCTCCCCATGGTCACATGATACTGAGTCTTGTTTTTCAGCTCCTTATCTTAACCGGGTCTACTCCTCTTTATTGTTGCAACCCACAAACTAATGATTTACAGCTTTTCAAAGACTAATCTGTGGAGCATCAGCAGCATTTAGCCACTACTCTGAATATATTTGGTATTTATACTGAGACCTGCATAGCAGCATTAAAGAGTTGGGAAATGCTTTGTTCCATTGTACTTTTGGAGAGTGAAGAAATGATTTCTCGCTGCTCTTCCCCGCCCACCAAAATAACAAAGAATTGGTTGAGTCAACAGCATCACTTTGTCTACAACGTGCGCCTTGTTGGATTCTGGCTTGTTTTCTAAACCCATTGAGATCCCCTGATTCAAATCAGGCCACACAGGCCAAATCAGGCATTCCTTCTCAAGCAATCCACCGAGGTGCAGCCGAGATCAGAGTTGTTAAATTCTACTGTCCCCAAAAGGGAAAGGACAGGGTGCCAGGATTATAGAGAGTGAAATCCACTCGCCCTATCCAAAGCCCATTCCCTGTCTGGCTGGTGGCCAGGACAGCCTCAATCCGGAGTGCTTCCGCTTGGATAGCACAATCCCAGTAAATTTCCTGCCCAGGAGAGGGAGAGGGATACCCCATCAGCAATTGAGATGGAATAAAGGGGACAGCTTTTGCCTCCTGTTTTTGAATAAGGGCTCTACTGGCAGCCATTATACTCACCCCTCAGCCTGCAACTCACTTCTTAGCAGCTTTTAGAAACATGAGTTTTATTATAACATTGCATCCCAAAAGGAAAGACTGAGCTGCTGCATTATATAAAGACTTGTCACATTTCAGGAACCAACTGACGTTGACAATTATTTTGAAATCGCTGATGATTTGATGACCAGGATGACAAACAATATATGCTTAATAATGTCAAAACCAGATAAGTAACCAGGCAAGTTATTTTAGTGATGTCAGTTTAGGGATGAATATTGACCAGGTCAATGAGGCTGCGCTGTCAGAGATGTTGGGCTGCGTTTTATGTGCCCTCGCCAGGCGAGTTTTCAACGTAGACTAAGTTGGGTGTGTACCCCATCACATTCCTGCTCACCTCCAGAAAACAGGAATGGGTGGCAGCCCACTCACTGTAATTAAATAGATAATAAAGGGTTAATTGGACTTGTAATCAAGCGAATTGACGCTGATATTACGCTGCCCACACCATTTTTTTTTAATTCTTCAAAGGATGGGAAGGAAAGGGGAGGTTCAATCTTCAGGGGCTACCCTTTTCGAACTGGGGGGGGGGCACTCCCCCTAAGATAGAAGCCCACCCTTCCTTCCTATCCACCTTCTGCCTTAAACACACCGCCCCCACCACCCTCCCACCCACCTCTCTAACCTGCCCAAACACTCCCTGCCCAGGATCCCAGACTTAACTGTCTCTGGGGTCCATACCAGGTCTTTTTCTTCTTCCTGGCTGCAATCTGAGCAGCGCCCACCAATAGGTTCTTGGTGCTGCCAGGACTGGTGGAGCTGTCGGCCAATCAGATTGGCTGGCAGCTTCCAAGGGTGGGACTCTCTCCCCAGCGAGGGGTGGAAGTCCCACTGCCAGGCTCTGTAGCGATGGCTGCAGCACGAGCTGGGACAAAGCGGGTCAGCTCCATCTCACCTTTGCTTCTGGGGGGGGTTTGCAAGCCACCCACCGCCCCAGTAATGTTCTGCCCATTGTTTTCCAGATGAGACGTTAATCTGACACCCCGTCTGCCCGCTAAGGACGGCGACTGGAGAAGCTGGAGCTGTTCTGCTTGGAAAAAAGGAGGTTGCGAGGTGATTTGATGGAGGTTCGAAATCATGAGGGGCCTGAATAGAGTGGATAGGGAGAAATCACTCTGATTGGAGGAGGGACTGAGAACCAGAGAGCACCAGTTTAAGGTGAATGGCAAAAAGGCAACATGAGGAAAAGCTTTTTTATGCAGCGAGTGGTTAGGATTTGGAATGCACTGCCCGAGAGTGTGGGGGAGGCAGATTCAATCGGAACCTTCAAAAGGGAATTGGATCATTATCTGAAGAGAAAACTGAAGGCAATGGGGAAAGAGTAGAGTGAGGGACTAGCTGTGTCGTTCTTGAAGGGAACCAGCACAGACACGATGGATCAGATGGTCTCCTCTATGTTGTAATCATTATATAATTCTATAAAAGATTTCATGGCCATTATTTTGAAGAAGAGCAGAGATTTCCCACCCTTACCCACCCTGCTCCCCCCACCCACCATTGGCCTGGCCAAAAATTACATCACAAACATATCTTATCTGGTCATCATCCCTTTAATATTTGTGGGAGCTTGCTGTGCACACTTTGGAGGCTACATTACAACAGTGACTAGACATTACAGTGTGGTAAAAACAGTGTCTCACTGGCTGGGAAGTGCTTTGGGACATCCAATGGTTGTGAATTGTACATAAATTGGAAGTCTTCCTTTTTTAACTCTTTGGTGCCTGTATTTCTCTTCATGTTTTAAAGGTCCAAAGCAAGCATGAGCATATGATGAATCCCTGAGCACAATCCAGCTCAGCAATTGTTCCGGCCAATTGAACAATCAATGGGTGTGAATGGTCCCCGGAGTTTCAAATCATCCCTGCAGCCTCTCGGACATGATGTCAGGTTGCCATGCCTGAAACCTGATCCACACCAGCCAACTGTGCTAAATTAACCCAAAATTAAAGCAAGATTTTTAACATAACAGGACATTTTAAAATTACTGAAACCTAGTGTTCCTTTCAATGCTAAAATGGATAAAGAAATCCAAAAGTTGACACTCCCAATAATTCAATCATGAGAATGTTGTTAGAACGGGTTTAATAGATACTCTGATTCTTACCTATCATCAAGTCTGTCCTTTCATTGATCATTTTTCAATGGGCAAAGTCAAGGAGATGAAATCACCTGGTATGATTTAATTTCAGTTCTAATTTGAATTCAGCTTTTGTAGCTAAAGCCATTTTCTTCCCTCTGTACAAGTGGTTCTGCTGGTTCACATTCAAATCTTCACATACAAGGTGGTTTGTACTGTTAGATTCTTTTACATTACAGTTAAGGTTCATGATCATCATGCACCACAATCTCTCAAATCACCTCCTATTGGCCGATTTTTGATCCATGGTGGCTCAACAGGGCCAAATGCTCATCATAGATACACAAACCAGCAATTCCAGGATTAAAGACATTTCAGATGTAATTATATTCCACAGAGTGTGTGGAATGGACAGTCCAGGGCTTATTCTGCCAGCAAATTCAGTCCAGAGTTGGATAAGTGCCTGGAGAAACATTTTGTAGAAAATAGGATGTGTGCTGTGGAGTACAATGGTCCTGAGGCACTAGGGCTGGCTTTTCCTCTCCTCCACCTTTTCACGTTGCTTTGTTAGTTTTCCTGCAATTAATCCCTGTATCAATCCCAAAAACAGGGGATGTGGTGGCATAGTGGTATTGTCACTGGACTAGTATTCCAGACACTCGGGGTAATGCTCTGGGGACCAGGGTTCGAATCCCACCACGGCAGATGATTTGAATTCAATAAAAATCTGGAATTAAAAGTCTGATGATGACCATGAAACCATTGCCGATTGTCATAAAAACCCATCTGGTTTACTAATGCCCATTGGGGAAGGAAATCTGTTGTCCTCACCTGGTCTGGCCTACACATGATTCCAGACCTACAGCAATGTGGTTGACCCTGAACAAGGGCAATTATGGATGGACAATAAATGCTGGCCTAGCCAGTAACACCCACATCCTATGTGTGAATTAAAATAATAATTCATAGGATCTGTGGAGCATCTGATCACTGGGAAACAAATTAATTACATGATTTGTTTCAAATCTGAGATTCCTGTAACCATGATGCTCAGGGTTGTTGGGAGTGTTTTGTTACTTGGAGTCTAGTCCAAAATAGATGTAGCTAAAATAGGGTAACCCAAATGGTTTCTCAAAGATAACAAGTTGTCGTCTTATAATAAAAACGGAAACAGCAAGAATAAAAATGGGAATTTTTTAAACTCATGAAGAATGTCATGAGAGAGTTGGATAATGTCTTGATTTTAAAATTGTCATCCTTGAGTTTAAATTCCACCATGGCCTTGCTCCTGTCTCTACAACCCTTACAACCCTTCCAGCCCTACAACCCTCCACGATCTCTGCGCTCCTCTAATTCTGGCCTCTTGAGCTGCTCCAGTTTTAATCACTCCACCATTGGTGGCCGTGCCTTCAGTACCTAGGCCCTAATCTCTGGAATTCCCCAACCTCACCACCTATGTATCATCGCCTCCCCTTCTACACTCTTTAAAATCTACCTCTTTGACCGTCCTAATATCTCCTTTTTAGTGCAGTGTTAAGTTTTGTTTATTAGCTCTCCTAAGAAGCGTCTTGGGAGGTTCAAAGATGCTATATAAATGCAGGTTATTGTTGTTAACAATACAGGTCACGGGAGATATAAAACTTCTGTCTGAAGTGTTAAATACATTTATATTAGTCATTGTCTGACAGGGTTAAAATAATAAGCAGCTTTTTTTAATATGGAAATCTGAAAGCCATAATAGGTGCGATTTCATACTTATAACTCATATTATAGCATTTTGAACATATCTTATTTACAAAATGAAGTCTGGCCATTGTTGCTTAAGTGACTCATTATGTGTTGCTGATACATTTAGGAAAAAGCACCATCCACAAGATAGAATCCTTTGAGGACACTGAGAATTGTAATGGAGCTTTTAACAACTGGCAGTAGCTGATGATGTTAACCTCTGAACGTTCAATTTCCCTGAGTGTCTCCTGAACAAAAACATGATTCCTACAATATATATATTCCTAACTTTTAAAAACTGAGCCTTCAGAAATTACCATGACAATACTGCACCACAGTCGCCAAGGAAAGTAAGCAAATTCTCCCCCATCGACAGACACACATTAACATATCGCAAAGCACTTCTCCCCATGTGAATGGAATACATCCCACACACCACAAACTGCAACGCACTCACTGAAACTGTCCCAACTGCAGACTCCAGTAAGGTTTTTAAAGGCTTTGTGATCTTATTGGAACTAATTAACATTTTAATATTTATAATACAAATTTATGCTGCCTGTTTAAGTATAGAAATCAGAAAACTTTAATAATTTTACACCTTTAACTTGTACGATAGTGATGTGGGTAGCGTAGTGGACTGGCCATGTTAATGGATCAGAATCCAAGGAATGGGAATTCTAAATCCCACCAGGAGCAGCTTCAGAATATGCATTCAGTTTAAAACAAACACTTAGAAATAAAAAGCCAGAAGCAGTAAAAGTGGCCCTTGAGGCTGTCAGGTTGCTGTAAAAACTCAACAGGTTCACTGAAGCCTTTAGGAAAGCGCAGTTGATGTCCTTACCCAAACTGGGCCTATACTGACTCCAGTCCCACACCCACATGGTTGCCTTTTAACTATCCTCTGAAGCGGCCCAGGAAGCCAACTCAGCAGTACCTAAACTCGTAGACACATAGACGTTTACAGCACAGAAGGAGGCCATTCCGCCCATCGTGTCCATGCCGCTAAACAAAGATCTGACTACACTAATCCCATTTTCCAGCGCTTGGCCCATAGCCCTGGAGGCTATGGCAATGCAAGTGAATATCTAAATACTTCTTAAATGTTACGAGAGTTTCTGACTCAACCACCCTTTCAGGCAGTGAGTTCCAGACTCCCACCACCCTCTGGGTGAAAAAGTTTCTCCTCAACTCCCCTCTTAGCCTTCTACCTCTTACCTTAAATCTGTGCCCCCTGGTTATTGACCCCTCTACTAATAGAAAAAGTGCCTTCCTATCCACCCTATCTATCCCCCTCCTAATCTTATACACCTCTATCAGGTCCGCTCTCAACCTTCACTGCTCCAAGGAAAACAACCCCAGCCTATCCAATCTTTCCTCATAGCTCAGACCCTCCAGCCCAGGCAGCATCCTGGTAAATCTCCTCTGCACCCTCTCCAGTGCAATCACATCCTTCCTATAATGTGGTGAACAGGACTGTAGGCAGTACTCCAGATGTGGCCTAACCAGCATTTTATACAGTTCCAGCGTAACCTCCCTGTTCTTGTATTCTATGCCTCGGCTAATAAAGGCAAGTATTCCATATGCCTTCTTAACCACCTTATCTACCTGCCCTGCTACCTTTAGGAACCTGTGTGTTTGCACACCAAGGTCCCTCTGATCTTCAGTACTTTCCAGGGTCCTTCCATTCATAGTGTAATCCCTTGCCTTGTTAGCCCTCCCCAAGTGTATTACCTCACACTTTCCCGGGTTGAATTCCATTTACCACTGCTCTGCCCACCTGACCAGTCCATTGATATCCTCCTGCATTTTACGGCTATCCTCCTCACTATTTACCATCCTACCAATTTTCATGTCATCCACTAACTTCTTGATCATACTCCCTACTTTTAAACCCAAATCATTTATGTACACCACAAACAGCAAGGGCCCCAGCACTGAGCCCTGTGGAACCCCACTGGAAACAGACTTCCAGTCACAGAAACATCCCTCTACCACCACCCTCTGCTTCCTGCCTCTCAGCCAATTTTGGATCCAACGTGCCACTTTGCCTTGGATTCCATGGGCTCTTACTTTCTTCACCTGTCTGCCATGAGGGACCTTATCAAAAGCCTTGCTAAGGTCCATGTAGACCACATCAAATGCATTACCCTCATCAACATTCCTGGTTACCTCCTCAAAAAATTTGATCAAATTTGTCAAACACGACATTCCCTTAACAAATCCATGCTGACTATCCCTGACTAATCCGTGTGCAGATATATTCTGTCCCTCAGAATTCTTTCGAGTAACCTCCCCACCACCAAGGTTAGACTGACTGGCCTGTAATTTCCTGGTCTATTCCTCCCTTTTTTAAATAATGGGACAACGTTAGCAGTCCTCCAGTCCTCTGGCACCTCACCTTGGCCTGAGAGGATTTGAAAATTACTGCCAGGGCCCCTGATATCTCTTCCCTTGCCTCCCTCAACAGCCTGGGATACATATCATCAGGGCCTGTGAATTTATCCACTTTTAAGGCCACTAAACCCACTAGTGCCTCCTCTCTCTCTATGTTAATTTCCTCTAATATTTCAGAGTCCTCCACCCTGATGTCTTTACCTGTATTGTCCTTTTCCATTGTGAAGACCGACGCAAAGTATTCATTGAGGACATCTTCTGGGTCCACACACAGATTATCTCTATGGTCCCTAATTGGTCCTACTCTTTCCCTAGTTATTCTCCTGCTCTTTATATACTTAAAAAAAAACCTTTGGGTTTTCCTTTATTCTACCCACCAATGTTTTCTCATGCACTCTCTTAGCTTTCCTAATTTCCTTTTTAAGATCCCCCCCTACGCTTTTTACACTCCTCTAGGGACTCTGCTGTATTGAGCTCTCAGTATCTGTCATAAGCTTCTCCTTTTTTCTTAATCCTAACCTTTATGTCCCTTGACACCAAGGGTTCTCCGGACTTGGTCCCAACCTCCCCCCACCCCAGCAACCTTTGTCTTTACGGGAACATATTTGCCCTGTACTCTCGCTATTTCCTCCTTGAATGCCTCCCACTGCTCTGACACAGTTTTATCTGCAAGTAGCTGCTCCCACTCCACTTGGGCCAAATCGTATCTCATCTTAGTAAAATTAGTCTTTCCCCAGTTTAGAACTTTTATTCCCAGCCCAACCTTATCCTTTTCCATAACTATCCTAAACCTCACTGAGTTATGGTCACTATCTCCAAAATGCTCCCCTACTGATACGCCTTCCACCTGCCTGGGTTCATTTCCAAATATTAGGTCCAGAACTGCCCCCTCCCTTGTTGAGCTTTCTATGTACCGGCCAAAATAGTTCTCCTGGGTGCAACTTAAGAATTTTGCTCTCTCCCTAACTTGCACACTAAAACTATCCCAGTTAATATTTGGGCAGTTAAAACTGCTACCAATGGTTCAGGAAGACAGCCCACCCACCATCACCCTCCCAGGGCAATTAGGGATGGGCAGTAAATGCCAGCCTTGCCAGTGACACCCACATCCCAAAAGCTAATTAAAAATATTACTCCAATCAGTTCTTCTTGTGGTCATTGAAATATCCACCCTTGGGAAACCTAGTATTTTTGGTTCCAGTGCCTAACTGAGACTATGAGACATCCAGTGTTATCTTGAAGCATAGGTGATCCTTCGCATGAACCCATACTGTTTTCTCAGAGTGTGTCTGGAATCTCTGTCTTGGGCATGTTTAGTTCTTTTGGCCCACAGGCATATGCAGCCTGGCTTGGCTGTGAACAGAAGGTGTTGGGGTTACTGGGCAAGGGCTGACAGTGCCTCTTCCCTGGACACTCACGCTCCTCACAGCAGTGTGAGATGGGAAGTCTAAGAGAGATCTCTTTGTTTCCAAGGCCCAGCCTGGAGGGTTAAACTTAAGAACATACAGAAGTTCCGAATTTTAAAATTCTTATCTTGTTTTCAAATGCTCCATAGCCTCACCCCTCCCTCTCTCTGCAATCTTCTACAACCCTGTAACCCTCCAACATCTCCTCAGTTCTACAGTTTTGGCCTCCTGCCCATTCCCGATTTTCCTCACCCCACTTTTGGTGGCGGTGTCTTCGGTTGCCTGGGCCCTAAATTCTGGAATTCCCTAAACATCTCTCACAGCCGCTTCACCTTTAAAATGCTTCTTTAAACCTACGTCTTTGACCAAATGTGTGGCCATCTATCCTAACCCTTCTTTGACTTGGTATTAATTTGTGTCTCACACGCTCTTGTGAAGCACCTTAGGATATTTTAACTATGTTAAAGATGCTATTTAAATGTAAGTTATTGTTGAAGCGTTAAAAAACTTAAACATAGTTTAAAAAAATCACTTGCCCCTCAGGCATAAACATCAAACCCAAGGCTAAAGGATTCTAAACTCACCAATTTCTTTCTGTAATTTTTTTTAACCTCTACAGTGTTTGTCCAAACGCGTCTATGGAAATGTGTGTGACATGGGGCTGCACTGTCAGTGCTAAATAAACTTTTATTGATTTGTAATTGATTAAGAAAAGCACTATTCAAACAGAAGTTGTGCTTCTGCTTCTGTTAAATGAATTCATGAGAAAGCTGCCCTCTGACCCCTGCTCTCTCACCACATTATAATTCTCTGTCAAACAATCTGTCATTATCACACCAGCCTGATTCTCCCAATCTCGCTTCTAGCATCGCAACAATCTGTGCTCATCCCAGAAATTGGGAATAAACACTAAGAATGAAGTTTATTTTTGAAATAATATTTATTTTCTATGGAAAATGCGGGCACTTCACTCCTTGGGTTCCTCACTGAGAAGCTGCAAAGTGCACATAAACCCCCATAATTACACTTTATAAACTGCCACAATTTCCCTTAAAAGTAATTCTAGATTACTTGAAAGCGCCGCCAATTCCACATAACAAATTAGCTTTCTGCTTTTTATGTACTGCTCTGCAGGCAGGAATATCAACATTCATAAATTGGCAAACTGAATGATAACTATCGGCCTGACAATGATGCTGTCTGGCTGTAACAGCAAAGATTTGTACTCTGTGAGGAACAGCTATAAAAACAGCACCAATTATCCAAAAGGCAAATGTTAGGCAGAGTCTAACCTGATTACTAACCCGCTTAATTATTTTGTTTCTTACAAGCCTGTCGTTATATTCTACTCAATATTCACAGCTGTTAAAAATTATTACATTTCAGCAAACATATATTGGCAGCACGCCCTCACCCACCCTTACAACCCCATAGCCACCCCAGCCTAATCCACCCTCAGCTTCACCATCCTGCACCCAGCTCACCCTGAAATTGTTGCAAGATCTTATTTTTTTTAAACCTATTCTTTCATGGGATGTGGGCATCACTGGCAAGGCCAGGAATTGTTGCCCCTCCCTAATTGTCCTTGAACTGAGTGACTTGCAAGGCCATTTCAGAGGGCAGCTAAGAGTCAGCCACATGGCTGTGGGTCTGGAGTCACATGTAGGCCAGACCAGGTAAGGACGGCAGATTTCCTTCCCTAAAGGGCATTAGTGACCCAGACAGGTTTTTACAACAATCATTTCATGGCCACCATCACTGAGACTAGTTTTCAATTGCAGATTCATTAATTGAACTTAACTTCCACCACCAGCTGCTGCTGTGGGATTTGAACCCATGTCCCCAGAGGATCAGCCAAGATTTTGGGATTTCTAACCTAGTGATGTTACCACGACATCACCATCTCCCCTTTTACATTCCCTACAATTTCCTTACTTCCCTGATTTATTTGGCCCACAGCTTCCATTCCCCCGTGTGGAGGGGAGGAGAGGAGAGGAGAGGGGGGGGTCTTACCCCAGTTGGGGCCCCTCCCCGGAAGTCCCTAAGCAAGGTCTGCAGGGGAATTGCCCGGGAAGTTTAAACTTCCGATGGACAATTACCCTGCACTGGGAAACATCCGATAATCTGGGCAGAATATTCCGCGCCCACCAGCGCTGGGAATCCTGGCGGATGGGGTCATGTCATTTGGCGTCAGTTCCCCGTCGGCAGAAAATCAGTTTGGAATTTTATTCTCCCGACTTTGACGGCAGGTTAGAGGTGGCTCGAGTTTCCCAACGGACAATGTCGGGAACCATTTGCGATCATTAGCATCTCGTGCAGGCTAATTAAAAAGCCGCCTCCCCAGAATTAAACTCATCCTCCAAAATATAACCCTCGTCAGCGAGAGTCTGGGAGGGTCAGTTTCCCGTGGCCCGGGCCACATTCACCCTCCTCCACAACCTTCCCTTTCTCAGAAACCCTGCACAACTTCACCGGAGCACCGCGGACAAACACCACGCCAGGGCTGGACACGGGGGGCGGCTGGACACGGGGGGGGGCGCTGGACACGGGGGGTGGGGCGGAGGCTGGACACGGGGTGGGGGTGGGGAGGGGGGAGGGGGCAGGAAGTCAGCACAAGGGGCAGAAATTGGTTTTGCACTGGTGTGAAATGACCGGGGGATGATCCGATGGGCCTCACCCTGGCGGAGTGCGAGTCCCGATGGAGCCGGGCCTGGACCTGGTCTGTGTCCCCAGAATGGATGCAAAGGTGCAAAGTAAGGCCCGACTGGAATCGCCCCCCACACCCCCTCACCCCTCACGCCAATTTACCGGTATGCCAGCGGGTAAACACAGCAGCCCAGGACACAGCTGGACAGATGGGACGTGCAGATGTTGGGACTCACCATTAGGGCCTTGCTCATGTCGCGGACACTAGAGGAGGAGAGGATGCTGGAGCCCAGCAGCTACCGGACGCTGGAGAATGACCTGTACCGCAGGCTGGGTGGATGCTCATGGACACGGCTCTGCAGCTCACTCAGGGTGGGAGGTGAGCACTGATGTCCCGGGGCTGCTTTGGGGATCACAGTCTTGGCCATGGGCTGCTGGGGGAGAGGGGGAGGGGGGGAAGAGGGAGGTGAGTGGGAGGGAAGTGTACCGGGGGGAGGGGTGGGGAGAGAAAGGTCTGGGTTTCACTGGTAGAGGACGGTGCACCGGAGTGGGGGGGGGAGGGGACCGTGGGGGTGAGGTTGGGAGGGTGGGTCGATGGTGTCGGGGGGTGAGTGACAATGGTGTCGATTGGGCTAAGGTTGGGAGGGGGAAGGTCGATGTCTGGGGTGGGGGGAGGAGGGAGCTCGGTGGGGGAGGAGAGTGTAACAGGGAGAATGCTGCAAGTGGGAAGGTAGGAAGTTAGGTGTAAATGGGGAGGAAGGTGTAAGGGAGGGAGTTTGGAGGGAGGAAGGTGTCCAGGGTGGAGGAGGGAGTAAGCGGGGGTTGGGATGGGGTGCGATGTGCAGGTGAATGTGCAAGGGAGGGGTCTGTGGAGTCAATGACTGACTCCTGGTGAGTGAAATGAGGGTGAATGTGGTAGGAGGGAATGGTGAGTGTTAGAGGGGACAGAGGGAGGCAGTAGTGTGGGAGGTAGCGATAAATGGGACAGCGAGGGTGGTTGGTGGGGACCCGGAGGCTGATACAGGGCCTGGGGGTGAGAAGGTGGAGGTCAGGGACTTCAATGTGGATGTGCTGGGATTTTCAGGACTGAAGGGAATGTGCATTTCACCCGGACATCCTGGAGCGACAAGGGTTGTGGCTGGTAGGAGACGGTGGGGAGGTGGGAGCTGACACCGGACAGCGGGGGGGTTCCACAGTGATGGGGAAAAGGATACTGGTGACTGGGGGAGGGGAAAGGACGGGAAAGCTTAGCAAGAACTTTACCACCACCGTGTTTTGTCAAATCGGAAGTGAGCAGAGTCTCGTGTTGGACGGGCACAGGTGCTGCAGGGAGTGCGGCCAGTGGCTGGGTGGAGATGCAGCTCAGATGGACAACAGAAAGCGAATCCCAGTGGGCAGCGTTCAGAATGCACAGGACAGTGAGCTGGGTGATGGGGGAAAAGCTCCGTGTGTGTGGGAGAGGCTCACACGAGGCTCCGAAATGCCCTGCCCCACACACACACACATTTCCCCCTCCAGAATCACTCATGGTCTGGCTGTGTCCAGCTGAACTGTCATTGGTGGGGGACACGGGGGCCAAGACTCACAAAGCCTGCAAATGAAGCTGAAAGACACCATTACACATTATTCACTGGAAGTGGATATATTTTCAGATCATAAAATGACAAACTGTGTTCACCCTGTGCAACTATTTGTGATCAGAATTTCTTAACTTTTCTGGGCCGACCACTTCCTCCAGGTGCTACCCTGACATCTGCAGCAGGGGCGGGGACAGCCTGGGTGTCCTTGTACACCAGTCACTGAAAGCAAGCATGAAGGTGCAGCAAGCAGTAAAGGAGCCAAATAAGTGAGTGCTATGTAACTCGGTCAGTAATGGCCTTCCCACTCTCGGGGGCACAGTATCCCTGGCTCCCCACAGTAATATGGCAGGTGAGCTCATACCTGCAACCGAAATAGGGCTTCATGTCATCGGACTTTGGCTCTCCTGACCATCCATTGAAGACCTGCTCCCGGACGTGAGATAAAAGTGGATCTCGGCTTATCCACTCACGGATTTGTTTGGCCTGGACAGGGGAGGAATCCAAAAAATTTAAAACTGGGATAAGCTGCTGGGGAATTGGAACCTTCATGTTGTTATCTGGCAGGGGGAGGAGGCTCAGTGAGTCAGTACGTGTGATCTGGCTTCCCGATCGGTGAATAAAAGCGTATTCGTAAGCAGCCAATATCAGTGCCTACCTCTGGGTGCAGGGAGATGGGATGGCGGGGTCGGGTAATCACTTTATCCTCCCCAAATAATCCCAGAACCACTGAGTGTGCGAGATGTATAACCAATGGGTCATTCACAGCCAACTGCCATCCGATGTGACAGTCCAGCCCCTGCTCCATAAGGGGATGTGTCACAACTTAAAATCAATTCTTTCTTTGGGTCAAAGTGGGCCAGTAGGGCTGAATCTTAACAATTGCTTTACCTTCAGAAACACATCCTGGTGCAGAGATTGCCAAATCCATTTATGGTTTTTCTTAAGCAATGTGTATAACGGAGTCAGAGTGGTTATAGATTTGGGAGAAATCGCCCAGAGTAGTTTATCATGGCCAAGAAGGCCATTAGTTCTGTAGTAAACAAAAAACAAAAAACCCTGGAAAATCTCAGCAGGACTGACAGGATCTGTGGTGAGAAAGACAGAGTTAATGTTTCGAGTCCGTATGACTCTTCTCCAGAGCAGTTCTGTAGTTCAGAGCAGTTCAGTTTAGTTCTGTAGTGTTTCTTGGTGCAGGTGCCTCGCGAATAGCCTTGACATTTTCTTCCACAGGATGCAGGCCCTGTGAGTCGATCTTGTGGCCCAATTAAACTACCTCTTTGGCTTGGAAAATACATTTCTCTCACTTCAAGCATAGCCCCGCTTGTGAGAAACATTTCAGCACCTCCTCCAAATTCGCTAAGTGTTCTTCGTCAGTTCGCCCAGTGACTGAGACATCATCCAGATAAACAGCAACATGGGGCAGTCCCTGAAGCAGATTTTCCATGGTAGGCTGGAAAACAGCACACGCCGATGAGACCCCAAAGGGTAGTCGAGTATATTGATACAATCCTCAATGTGTATTGATGGTCATGAACTCCCTCGAGCTGCCTTCCAGCTCCACCTGCTGGTAGGTGTGGCTCATGTCGAGTTTGGAATGTGTGATGCCTCCTGCCAATTTCGAACATAATTTGTTAATCTTCGGTATTGGGTGTCTATCAAGTTTGGCCACTCTGTTCACAGTTAATTTACAGCTACCGCATAAGCAAACACTTTGGTCTGGCTTCAGTACGAGTACTATGGGTGTCACCCACTCAGAAAATTGCACAGGTTGCAAGATAGCCCACTTTTCCAGCCGGTTTAGCTCGATCTCAACCTTGGCCCATAAAGCATAAGGGACTGGGCTTAAAGGATGGATTCCTCTGAACGTATGTTCTCCTATGACAGACACTGATGCCCCAGTATCAACCTCCACCTTGATGGGTTGTTTGTTGGCTTTACTGACAACCTGGATTGGCTCAGTTCTACCCACTTTCAGGTTGTGTGATGAATAGATGTTTAGCTTCTGCTTCCTCTGGTTCTTCAAAGAGACAGATTTTGTGATTTCTACCATTGTTTTTAAAATGCTGTCTCAGGCGAGCTGGACACTGCTGCACATTCTGTGACCATTGCAGTGACAGAAGAAGCATTCGATATTTCTGAACTGTCGATGGCGTGCAGGCTGCCCGGAGGCATTTCTCTCATTAATGTCATGGGTTTTCACTGTAGCATTGTTGTTCTTCAATGGTCTGTACATAGTGGGTGTTTCCCGCCTTTCTGCGGAGTCCAACGTTTTCGCACCTTTTGTTACTGACCCTTCCCACCCTACAAGATGGACGGCGCCATTTTGTGTGTCTTTTATTGCCTCCAAGTCTCTAACAGCCTCTCCATGGCTGTTGCCAATTCTAATGCCTTACTGAAGACTAGGTTAGTTTCACATAGCCACCGCTTTTGAATAGCATCGTCCCCAATTCCACATATCAACCAGTCTCTCAACGTGTCATTAACTGAAGTTCCAAACTCACAATATTCCACTAATTCCTTTAAAGCAGCTACACAGCCAGCGATTGTCTCTCCTGGAAACCTGTTCCTCGAATTGAATTTAAAACGCTGAATAGTGACTGAGGACTTTGGCTTCAGGTTGTTTTTTTTTTAAACAATATTTACTAACTTGTCCAAAGTTTTCCTATTGGGGGTGTTAGGTGACGCGAGGCTGTGGGTCAGCCCATACGTTTTGCTCCCACATGCAGACAAAAGAATCTCCCTCTTGTCCTCCCCGCAATGTTGTTAGTGATAAAGAAGAACACTGGGCGGTCGATGTAATGAGACCAGTCATCGGAAACGGGGTCGAACAGTTCAAGGTGCCCAATCTGCTGCGTTCTCGATGATTAAGGAGACTGCACTTTCAAACAGCTTCAAGGTAGTGGCGAAGTAACATAACTGGCTTGCTGCAGCTTTCTTCATTACCATCAATTGATCTGGTTTATCCTCATCACCAGTTTTTTGTTTTCGGTTATCAGGTTTGCTTTGTCTGGCGAACGCTAACTGCGCCCTTGATATTAACACAGTCGGTGCTTGGAACAATACAGGCAGAGAGACCGATTCACTGAACAAACACTGGTAGTTTATTGGAACTGAGAACGAACACCATGTGTGCATCTTCAATCACCTCCAGTTCTAGACTTCCAGTTACCCAAGCTCTGTAGCGATTGGTCAATACAGTTACATGGTCAACTAACAGCATTCTCTTAAAGGTACATAGCTCTCCACTTTACCATAGGGCCAACCAGGCTTGTATTCACTGGAGTTTAGAAAAATGAGAGGGGATCTCCAGGACAAGGGGTCACAATCTCAGGATACGGGGTAGGCCATTTAGGACTGAGATGAGGAGAAACTTCTTCACTCAGAGGGGTGGTGAACCTGTGAAACTCTCTAACAAAAACAGAAAATACTGGAAAAACTCAGCAGGTCTAACAGCGTCTGTGGAGAGAAAAACAGAGTTAACGTTTTGAGTCCATAGCGAGAAATTCTCTACCACAGAGGCTGTGGAGGCCAAGTCACTGAATGTATTTAAGAAGGAAACAGATAGATTTCTAGACTCTAAAGGCGTCAAGGGGTTTGGGAGAGAGCAGGAGTACGGCGTTGAGATAGAGGATCAGCTATGATCATATTGAATGACGGAGCGAGCTCGAAGGGCTGAATGACCCACTCCTGCTTCCATTGTCTATGTTTCTGTGGGCCAGCTGCTCCCTCTGTGGTGACAGAGGTTGAGGTTGAGGGAGTAACAGGCAAAGGGGGCTCGGAGAGAGAGGACAACCTCTGAGTTTCCTGAGTGGATGATCCAGCTGCCGCTCCTCCTCCCTTCGGGTGCCAGAGGGCCCCGGCCTGACTCCTTGAGGGGAAGGAGCACCTGGAGGTGCCTGTTTCCCTCTCGCGTTGCCACTGCAGGAACTCACCCATGGCTCCCGTGATGGAGGGCGGGTCTGCGCACATCTCCACGTTCTGCTGGACCAGGGTCTCCATGGCGTCTGCCATCCTCCCCATGGAGACCTCCATACGGGCACATGTGGGCACCACTTCATCAGAGAGCAGGCGGACGCACTCCTCCGACTCTGCTGAGGGCCTCCAACAGCTCTGTGTGATGTTCCCCCACCTTCTGCTGACTCTCCACAATGAGTTGGAAAGGCCGAATCCAGAGACTCGTCATCTGACTCGGGCCTCACAGACGCCTCTTACCCAGCAGCCCTCCGAGTGCCGGGGATCTCAGCTGAACCTGCCTCCTCCTGCTGTGGACACGTGTCTGTGCAGTGACCACCAGATTGTGAACCTGAGCCTGCACTAGATCTAGGTCCCACCGAGGTGTGTGTCTCTGCGCTGGTGCAGGGTGTGGGTAGGCGCTGTGATGGATCTTCCAGGCTGCTTATTTCCAGCTCTACAATGAAGGAGGTGTCCATTGACGATGCCCTGGATGGAGCTGAGGGACTGGCTGGCTGGGGGTGTCAGTCGCTTGGCAGAGCTCCCTGTGAACCAAAGTAGAGATAATGAGCACGGCAGCAGAGTCAAAAGCAGGAGAGAGAGACACTCACAGTTGTGTTGAGAGAGGGATGATGTGATGCAGGATCCTCACAAGGGTATTCACTGCCTCACCGTCACCACAGGCAGGGTCCACACCCTCACCAGTCAGCGCGATGGCCACTCCTCACAGTGAGTGAGGGGCCTAATGTGGGGTCACTCTATCCCCTGGTCTGGGACCTCTCCCTGCTGTTGTGAGCCAGCTTCTCCTGCATGGAAATAGATGGAGAGAGTGTGAGCAGGACACATGGCACTGAGTGGAATGTTTGTGTGGTGAGCGGAGCCATGGACGGGATGAGGACACGAGCTCCGGAGGGTATGAGCCTGATGGGGATGTGAGGGTGTGTGTGAGAGTTAGTGGTGTTGTCCCTTGAGGTGTGAGATCCCTGTGGATGTGTGATGGGTTTGTGAGTGTGAGAGTTGAGAGTGACGAGGTGGTTGATTTACCCTGGCGGAACAGAGGAGACCATCCACCCTCTTCCTGCACTGGATGGCTGACCTCCTCTGTGCTCCAGTGGTTCTGACCACCACTGCCATTGCCTCCCAGGCTGGATTGGTGACTCTGGTGAACCTCCTGCAGCCAGAGCGGGGGTAGAGGACATCGCAGCAACCTTCGCTGTGTCCAGAAGGTGCCCCAAGAGGCGTCACTAAATTTGGGGGCTGCAGCCATGTTTTCTTTCAGGGCCACCTGTTACCTGGAGCAGCCCTGCTCTGGAGACATGAAGTTGGCTGCGCTCTGGGGTGTTATGAATATGGTGCCCGGAGCGAGGAAGCATCAGGTCCACGACATGGTGGGCAAACCCCAGCCAGCCCACCACTGATCCAGAGAGTTACCTGTGAACGTATTATTAATGAGGCCGGACACACCAGGAAGGCGGAGATAAGGCGCGATAAACTGCTAATGCAGCCGGCAGGGAAAACATCCTTTTTCCCACCCGCTACCGCACTTAGTGCAAATCTGGGATGATTCCGTCCAATGTCCTCATGTCCACCTAACTCCGACAGTGCAGCACTCCCTCAGTACTGACCCTCTGACAGTGCAGCACTCCCTCAGTACTGACCCTCTGACAGTGCGGCACTCCCTCAGTACTGACCCTCCGACAGTGCAGCTCTCCCTCAGTACTGATCCTCCAACAGTGCAGCACTCCCTCAGTACTGACCCTCTGACAGTGCAGCACTCCCTCAGTACCGACCCTCCAACAGTGCAGCACTCCCTCAGTACTGATCCTCTGACAGTGCAGCACACCCTCAGTACTGACCCTCTGACAGTGCGGCACTCCCTCAGTACTGACCCTCTGACAGTGCAGCACTCCCTCAGTACCGACACTCCGACAGTGCAGCACTCCCTCAGTACTGATCCTCTGACAGTGCAGCACACCCTCAGTACTGACCCTCTGACAGTGCGGCACTCCCTCAGTACTGACCCTCTGACAGTGCAGCACTCCCTCAGTACCGACCCTCCGACAGTGCAGCACTCCCTCAGTACTGACCCTCCGACAGAGCAGCACTCCCTCAGTACTGACCCTCTGACAGTGCAGCACTCCCTCAGTACTGATCCTCTGACAGTGCAGCACTCCTTCAGTACTGACCCTCTGACAGTGCAGCACTCCCTCAGTACTGACCCTCTGACAGTGCAGCACTCCCTCAGTACTGACCCTCTGACAGTGCAGCACTCGCTCAGTACTGACCCTCTGACAGTGCAGCACTCCCTCAGTACTGACCCTCTGACAGTGCAGCACTCCCTCAGTACTGACCCTCCGACAGTGCAGCACTCCCTCAGTACTGACCCTCTGACAGTGCAGCACTCCCTCAGTACTACACTGTGAGCATCAGCCTGGTTTCTGTGCTGAAATCAATGGAATGTGACCTGAACCCTGACCCTTTGACTCAGAGACAAGAGTGCTGACAAATGCATGTCAACTTACACTGCGCTAGATTTGACACTGGGCTTCTACAGTTGACACTGGACTATGGTGGAAACTGAACGAAGGAAGGGTATAAACATTCAAGTTCAGAGGAAAGCATCTGATTTTGACAGTGATTTGCAATAAACCTTTGCAATAATTTAGTCACAGGAACATCTCAAAGTCCTTGGTACAGGGGCTTTAATTTGACTGACAGTCAGTGACAACACACTGAAATTTAATTCAGCACAGAACACCTTAATATCTGAAATCACACGTGAAAAAATAATGGTGTCGGACAATTCTGATTGAGTGTGGAGGCTGATTGTGCACACGTGTTGCCTGACCTGTGATCAGGAATCACCACCCACCAATCCTTGGCACAAACCAAGCGGGAGAGAGTTCCTGCCAGTGATATCAGTTCAGAGTAATGGTTTTTTGCTTATTTCCCTCTGGTTGGTTGACGTTTTCTGTGTTTGAGCAGTGAACATTCCTGATTCCATCACAGACCCATCGTATAAGAAGTTACTGAAGCAGACAGGACAAAAGGACTGAATTAGCGCAGGCTGGGAATGAGGGAATCAGTTCTATACTCTAGGATTGACGAGGCTTTTTGTAACGTGGTTACACATCAGCCTGTCTTTCCTTACCCATTACCTTGATTAAATTATCAACCCTCATCATTTAAAAGAATATACTTGACAAAATATGGAGCAAAGTATTATCATGATTATATTTCATTCTTAATGGGCCATCGATTGCACATTGAATTATTTGTCAAATCTTTTTCAAGTTTATGACAAAATAATTGCACAAGGAACGTAAACACATTGTTGCATAATCTCACATAACATCACAAATCAGGGCGATTCCCTTCTCGATTTCTCTCCAGTTCCAAATAACAAGACATGTTGCACACAGATCTTGTTCATAGTTGTGTTATTGATGAGAGTACCTTTAAAATCATTTAGTTCTCAATACGTCACCGGAGATGTTTTGTCCCGATCTCCTTATCCTTGTGTCTCCCTTTTACAAAAGGCTGACATCACACTGACATCACACTGACATCACACTGACATCATCCAACCAGCTTCAGCTTGGAGCACAAGAGAATTCTCAACTTGTCACAAATGAAGAGCTTGATTCAGAGAGAAACATGAATTTAACTTTAAAAACTTCTTCAGACAAACAAATAGTAGGTATAACCGCACATATTCTCTCATAAATAATTCCAAATAGTTCTAAATCGTGAGAGTTGTTTGCCAGACAGTGCAGCACTCCCTCAGTACTGACCCTCTGACAGTGCAACGCTCCCTCAGTACTGACCCTCTGACAGTCCAACGCTCCCTCAGTACTGACCCTCTGACAGTGCAACGCTCCCTCAGTACTGACCCTCTGACAGTGCAACGCTCCCTCAGTACTGACCCTCTGACAGTGCAACGCTCCCTCAGTACTGACCCTCTGACAGTGCAGCACTCCCTCAGTATTGACCCTCTGACAGTGCAGCACTCCCTCAGTACTGACCCTCCGACAGTGCAGCACTCCCTCAGTACTGACCCTCTGACAGTGCAACGCTCCCTCAGTACTGACCCTCCAACAGTGCAGTACTCCCTCAGTACTGACTCTCTGACAGTGCAGCACTCTCTCGGTACTGACCCTCTGACAGTGCGGCACTCCCTCAGTACTGACCCTCTGACAGTGCAACGCTCCCTCAGTACTGACCCTCCGACAGTGCAGTGCTCCCTCAGTACTGACCCTCTCACAGTGCGGCACTCCCTCAGTACAGTCCCTCTGACAGTGCAGCACTCCCTCAGTACTGACCCTCTGACAGTGCAGCACTCCCTCAGTACTGACCCTCTGACAGTGCAGCACTCCCTCAGTACTGACCCTCTGACAGTGCGGCACTCCCTCAGTACTGACCCTCCGACAGTGCAGCACTCCCTCAGTACTGACCCTCTGACAGTGCGGCACTCCCTCAGTACTGACCCTCCGACAGTGCAGCACTCCCTCAGTACTGACCCTCTGACAGTGCGGCACTCTCTCAGTACAGTCCCTCCAACGGTGCTGACCTCCATACTGATCATCCAATGGCGTGTGCTCCCTCAGTACAGAACTGGAAGTGTCAGCCAGGATTATGTGCTGAAGTCTCTTGAGTGGCCCTGTATCCACAGAGACCTGAGTGCTACATTGGAACAAGCTGAGACTCTATTTGCTCAGACAGGGACTCAATTAGTGAAGATGAATGTGAATCTGATCACTCCAAATGAAATTTGTGATGCCTTTAAGGAAGATGGCTGCCATTGAATTCAGGCCTGCGTAACCTCTGTGCTCTTGTCATCATTCACAGATATATCAGAGTCACCATTGCCATGATAACACAATGCTAATGTGGAACCATTAACCTAAACTATCTCTACTCCATTTTAATCTCACCCCTATGGAGACAACCTGAAGGAGTTATAAAGGAACAATCTTGATGCTGACTATCGGGAAGCGTCTTATAAACACACTCAGAATTTATCTTCCAGTAAAATATGTTGAATACAAGTCAATTGAAATTGATCTGAGCATAATGGACTTCTGGAAGGTTAATTAATTACAGATATCTCTCTAGCGTTAATGAAATATTTATCTGTAAGTCTAATGAGAAACCCTTGTGTACTTTGAGGTAGTAAACTCTCGTGGTCATGTTACTGAACTAACCCAGAGAGCAGGGGTTCAAATGTTATCACAACAAGTTAGAGAATTTGAATTCAGTTTAAAAAAATAAATTTGCAAATAAAACACTGGTTAGATTGTCATGAAAACTCAACTGTTCACAAATGCATTCGAGGGCAGGAAACTTGCCATCCCTACCTGGTTCCAGCCTACCTGTGACTCCAGCCCCTCACCAACATGACTCCTGTGAAGTGCCCTAGCAAGGGATCAGGCTGGGGGGGAGCATAGATTTTGCCAATAATGCTTTGTGAGTTCACTATTAGGTTAGATTTACTGTGAATAAGAAGTGTGTCCTCTATAAATGGTCTGGTGGTTTATTAAGAGGGAGGACTTGGAGGGACTGAGCTCTGTTTTTGTATCTGGGTGAGCCTGATGCAGCTGTGTTTGTGACTGTGTCCCATCTGTGAATGGATTTCTGTGCACACAGCTCTCCAACCACTTCTGAGGCCGGCTTTGTCACACTTCTCCAGCAGGTGGGCTGATCTGGCAGCCTGCCAGGGTGTACAAAGCAGAAAGCTTGAGCTTAATGGCAGGCGTATGTATGTGACACCAAGCCACAGCCTGCACCCATATGGTGCCGAGCACTCACTCCTATCCAGCAAGCGCTGGATGTTGATTGGGCTCTTGAGTAACTGCGTGTGCCCAAGAGGAGTACCCAGGCAGTGAGTATCGCCAGCACACTGTCCTCGTCACAGACACAACCCATCATTAGTGAGAGCACAATGAGCTGATCTGGAGAGACATACCAATTAGGATGCATTGAGCATTTATTCCATGTCTCTATGGAAACTCAGCTTTCCTGCCTAGCCTGAACAATTGCCATGTTTCAGATACCCATATGTCCCCTGGCTGATGTATCTCACAGCAAAACTACATTTCAAAACTCTGTCATTTACAACCTGCTAACTGGAGTGACTCAATCAGATACCAATAGCCCAACAAAATGGTTTCTAAAAAGCTGCTGCACTGCATGTTTTCAGCTTCACCTCCTGACTACTGAAGGTTTTGGTGATTCTACTCTGGACACTGAGACGATGCTTCCTGTGTCTGTCACAGATTATAACCAACCTCAGGAGCAAGGACACGTGTGTTTAAAGTGGGGAGCATTTTCAAACAGACTTTTACAGATTTTGATTACGATATGAACTATGTGTAACTCAGGAAAGTGGAAATTTACTCCTAAAAAGAAACCAAAATCCTTGAATTAAATGATCTCAGAATCAGACTCTTTCTCAACAAGTTCAAGAAATTCTGCAATGCAATTAATCAACTTTTAATTCTCCAAAACTGAATTATTTTCATCCCTTCGATCGCGTGACTTGTCAGTCTGAATCAGCACTGCAATTTTCACCAACCAACAAAACTCCGGCGTCTTGACAAGTTTTGTCTCTATAAACACCAATGATTTATTTTCAACTCAAATTGGGTTGTTGGAAACAATGTGCCAACAGAAGCTCTTAGTTTTCCTTCCAATGTTGGGATGATATTTATTAATGGCCTGGACTTGGGGTACAATTTCACAATGTACAGATGACACAAATCTTGCAAGTGAAGTAAACACTGAGGAAGATACGAACAGATTTCAAGAGGACGCAAGCAGGCTGCTGAAATGACATGAGGCAGATTAAATTCAGCCCGTGTTCCAACCCTGAGACGGGTGAGGTGACACATATTGGTAGGAAGAATAAGGAGAAACACTAAACGGTACAAGTTTAAAGTGGTGCAAGAACTTAGAGACAAATCTTTGAAGGTAGTAGATAGGTTAACAAAGCTGTAAATAAAGCATATGCAATCCTGAACTTTCTCAATAGAGGCATAGGGTACAAATGACAGGATGTCCTGCAAAATCTATAGAAAACATTAGTTGTGGCCCAGCTCGAGTGTTCAGGTAAATTCTAGGAACAATGTGAAGGCTTTGGAGAGAGTGCAGGGCTTTACTGAGGCAAAAATACAAAAGCAAAACACTGCAGATGCTGGAAATCTGAAATAAAAACAGAAAATACCAGTCAGGCAGCATGTGTGGAGAGAGAAAAACAGAGTTAATAATGTTTCAGTTCAATGACCTTTCACCAGAAAAGCAAATGAGAAAAGAGTGGGCGAGTGGGATTAACTGGGCTGCTGTCTGAAAGACCTGGCACATACTCAATGGGCCAAATGGCCACTTTCTTTGCTGTATATTTGATGATTCTATGAATATGCCCCATTACCACCTCTGATTACTTATACTCACAGCACAGAGTAAATTCATTGTCTGGCTGAAGGATTCACTATGCCACAGGTAGCTTTAAAATCAAACCTGCTACAGTATGTTTGAGGGATCCTTGCAATCCTCTAATTCTCTGCCCTTTCACAGCCTCCAACACCTCGTTCCCTTTATCTTTATTCTCCATCTCCTATTCCCAAAAATTCACCAGCCCACGTCACAACTTTCCTCACAATTCAATCGCTTCAATTTTTGCGAACACCAACTTGATTTTCGTTGCTGTTTACAGCGGATATTTTTCTTCTGTATTACAAAACTTCTAAATGCCAAGTTTCTGAGAGCTGATAAGAGATGGGGCTCTGCCCTTTCTTCTAGCCTATACCTAGCGCAGAAAGTGGCCATTCGGCCCATTGTGCCTATGATGCTACTAGTTCTCCCACTGGATTTATTCTCTCTAATCCCTCTTCTTTGCCCTCTCCCTATTCAGGGGATAAAAGTACCCACCTTAAATTCAACAAGTTATTATTAAAAACCAGGAATACTCTTTTCATCTTTACCTTCCTAATTTTCACTGTTAATGAATTGAACTGACCACTGGGAGGTTCAGGTAGGTGTTGGGTTTGTCTCTTCAGCTCACGATGCCACACACACTCACCCAGAATCGACAATGGCCTCTTGTTGGGGGCTGAAAGGAATGAGTTGCGACTGAACCTCCCACATGGGCAATTGTTCCCCCACAGAACCATCTTCACAATCAGCTGTTGACTCACATTGTGCTGTGTGGCGTCTTTGGAACTAGTCACAATTGTAATGGGATTCTATTGAAATTGCAGTGCAATAATTAGGTTTTATTCAGTGTCAATACTAAAAGCAAGCACTGTAAATTATCCCCAGATTTACTGTGATTTCAGAATATGAATTAATCCTGGATTGACTCAACTGTATGATCGCCAGATTTTAGGATTTACATCTTCTTTCCCTTCAATGCTCCTCTTCAGGCTTCCCCCTGGGGATAATTCCACAGGGAGCTGGACGCACTCCACCATCTCACCCAAGTGGCCATTGTTCACCTGCGAGCTTTAGTGTTGAGAATTAGTTGCCTTTTTGACACAAAAACACTAGAAATAGGGGCAGGAGTCGACCACACGGCCCATCGAGCCTTCTCCACCATTCAATACGATCATGGCTGATCTTGGGCTTCAACTCCATTTTCCCGCCCACCCCCCCATATCCCTTAATTCCCCAAGAGAACAAAAATCTGTCTCTCTCAGCCTTAAATATATTCATCGATGGATTATCCACAATCCTCTGGGATAGAGAATTCCAAAGATTCACAACCCTCTGAGTGAAGAAATTTCTCCTCATCTCAGTCCTAATTGATCGGTCCCTTATCCTAAGACTGAGCCCCCGTGTTTTAGATTCCCCGACCAGTGGAAACAATCTCTCAGCATCCACCCTGTCAAACCCCTTCACAATCTTGTATGTTTCACTGGGATTACCTCTTATTTTACTAATGTCCAGAGAATATTGACCCAATTTACTCAGCCTCTCATCGTAGGATAACCCTCTCCAGGGACCAATCGAGTGAACCTTCACTGTACTGCCTCCAATGCCAGTCTATCCTTCCTTAAGTAGAAGATTAAGACTGCAGACAGTGGGCAGAATTTCAACCATGGCACACCATTCCTGAGTGTGGAACAGGAGGCGGGCACCAGTTCCGTTCTCTTACTTTTTGTTGGTTCCTATGTGATTACCATTAAAATATAAAGTGCTGCTGCCCTACACAGGAGGCACTGTGATCACATGGTCACTGTTGAAAGTCATTGTAATAAGAACATAAGCATCAGGAGCAGGAGTAGGTAATTCAGCCCCTCGAGCCTGCCCCGCCATTCAATACGATCATGGCTGATCTCATTTCGGCCTCAACTCCAATTTCCCCCCCTCTCCCCATAACCTTTCAACCCATTACTAATTAAAAATCTGTCTATCTCCTCCTTAAATTTATTCAGCGTCCCGGCATCCACTGCACTCTGAGGTAGTGAATTCCACAGATTCACGACCCTTTGAGAAGATTAATTCCTCCTCATTTCTGATTTAAATCTACCGCCCCTTAGCCTAAAACTATGGCCTCTCGTTCTAGAATGCCCCACAAGGGGAAACATCCGCTCCACGTCTACTTTGTCTATCCCCTTTAGCATCATAGATACCTCAATTAGATCTCCTCTCATCTCCTCTCATCTCCTCACAATGTGTAATACAGGAGGCAGGCTACAAAAGATGCTCCTGAACAAAGAGAGAGGCACTGCATCACAGTCACAACTTTCCCACCCAACTCCACTCCCATTAACATGAGACTCACTGGAAGCATAAAGGTGGCTTGGGTGATTTTCAAATTTAAATTTCACTTATAAATAATTGCTGTGAAGGTTTTTTAAATTCATTTTTGGGATGTGGGTATCGCTAGCAATGCCTGTGTTTGATATCCATATGATTGCCCTTGAGAAGGTGGTGGTGAGCTGCCTTCTTGAACCGCTGCAGTCCTTGTGGTGTAGGTACACCCACAGTGCTGTTAGGGAGGGAGTTCCAGGATTTTGACCCAGCGACAGTGAAGGAACGGCCGATATATTTCCAAGTCAGGATGGTGAGTGGCTTGGAGGGGAACCTCCAGGTGGTGGTGTTCCCATCTATCTGCTGCCCTTGTCCTTCTGGGTTGTGGGTTTGTAAGGTGCTGTAGAAGATTATGATTGGATTTTATTTGCGTCTTCCTGATACAGATTTTCACTGAAACACAATTGTAGAAAGGATATTTGCTTCGGGAGCTGCAGAGTATGTATATGGCACAATGTTAACACCTCAGCAGACAATGAGAGGTGGAATATATCCAGGGATAACTGGTAGCAGGGATTGAGTTAAAGATTTCAGTTCCACATGCAGGATAGGGAGAACAGAAATGAATGGGCAAGCAGGCAGAGACAGACCTTCCCTGACATGTGTGACTCAGATACAACAGCTCCGAAGGTTAGCTGCAATGTTCCCTGTTATTCATTTCTGTGTGCACCTTCTGGACCAAGAGGGTAATTCAGATACACTGTACACAGAGACAGGTAAATCCTAAACCAGAAAACTAAATTCTGCTGCAAGAGCAACTTCAGGTATTGGGGAATTAACAGGATCTATAACACTGAATTCACTAGTGTTTGTGGGAGGTGCAAAATCAGTAACACTTGACCTGTAGAGAACTTGTGAAACTTTCAGCATTTTTTTCCTTCCAAAATTGTGGTCCCATTGCAAACAGAAGGTACCAATTTTAACTTAATTGCCCCATTCCCCACACCTCCCACCCCCGCCCCACCCACTGATGGGTAAAAGAGTGGATTGGGGTAACTACCTGATTTTGAGCAGAAAGAAGGGGATGTGTGTGTGGGGGTGTGGGGGGAACAGAAGCAGACAAACAGGCGATTGATCCAATCCTGTCAGATTCCCATGGAGTGGATTGGGTTAAAATTAAATCCCATGATTCTCCAAATATTTCAGAGTGAAAATGAAAACTGAGCCAATTTCCCTCTGAAGTTAAGGACAGAGAATTCTTGCAGATTGCCAACATTTCCCTGAAAGACACAGGTATCAGTTAGCACTGTGTAAATCAAGCCCCATGTGTCATCGTTGCTTATTGTCTTGTGACTGAGGTTACCGGACTGGACCTGTCTGCTTAGGAGTTGCTGGAGCAGCTGAGAGGGTGAATTGCCTCCTGTTTCACTGTTATATCTCTGACAGCTGTTCCATGTAGACCTCTTAACCAAAGTAGCGGAACTCCTAAGGAAATCTATGGACCCTGTCCCCCCATTACTGCCTATCCCCAGTCTCAGCTCTCCTTAACTCCCACCTACCCCTGACCCTCTACCTTGCTTCACCTGCTCCACCCCCTCTTAAACAGGATAAATTTCATCGCATCTCTACTTCTCTTTAGCTCTGAAGAAGGTTCACACAGACTCGGAATGTTAACTCTGTTTCTCTCTCCACAGAGGTTGTC
This sequence comes from Cetorhinus maximus, assembly GCF_964194155.1. NCBI lineage: Eukaryota > Metazoa > Chordata > Chondrichthyes > Lamniformes > Cetorhinidae > Cetorhinus > Cetorhinus maximus. The sequence continues at coordinate 146,522,234 of NC_135885.1, read as the reverse complement.
AGACCTGCTGAGCTTTTCCAGCATTTTCTGTTTTCCAGCATCCGCAGTGTTTTGCTTTTATCAACTCTCCGCAGTCTCAACTCTCCCCATTCACCCACTCAATCCCTCCCCAGGCTCGTCTCACCCCATTTATATTTCCATTGATTTGAATTAATAGTTTTACACAATCACATAATGTCAAGACGCACCCCAAAGTTTCTCATGCTTCTGTCAGAGATCCCCTTTTAATTCCGGTAAACCTTGCAGCTAGAGTTTAACAGGGCAGCTGCTGTGTGTACAGAGGAGCATTTGCTGTGCTCTTATTAAACAAGGGAACTTAGGAAGAAATCATTATTATAGTGAGTCTATCTGTAGTGTCAATTAAATGTTGCTATTTAGAATATTTTTTAATCTTTCATTTGTCCTGGAAACTGTAGCCGTGTTAATCACCGCCGGCACTTTCATCTGGATACTGAATAAGAAATTAATCGCACATGTTATGCCTGTACAAATGTTGAAATATTTTGGTTTCCATAGTGATGCTCATGGAATTAATAACAAAAGCAACAAGAATTGAGAGCAGGCATGTAAATACCGCCAACAACAGTAAACAGGTGATGTTCACAGTCAGTGGCTTCAGGTCAGGAATCATAGAACCTTACAGCACAGAAGGAGGCCATTCGGCCCCATGGCCTCTGCTGGCTCTTTGAAAGAGTTATCCAATTACTCCCATTCCCCCTGCTCTTTTCCCCACAGCCCTGCAAATTCTTCCCCAAGTATTTATCCAATTCCCTTTTGAAAGTTCCTATTGAATCTGCTCCCACCGCTCTTTCAGGCAGCGCCTTCCAGATCACAACAACTCGCTGTGTAAGGAAATGTTTCTTCATGTTTCTTCTTGTACCCATTAACTTCAATCTGTGCCCTCTGATTATAAACCCTCTCCACAGGAAACAGTTTCTCCTTATTTGCTCTATCAAAACCGCCCCCCCCATGATTTTGAACGCCTCTGTTAAATCTCCCCGTAACTTTCTCTGCTCCAAGGAGAACAATCCCAGCTTCTCCAGTCTCTCCACATGAACTGAAGTCTCTGTTGTTGTTGATTCAATAATGACCTGCTCCTGAGTGGGGGTCTCCGGGCCCAGGGGGGAGCTGGTAATGAATTTGCAGCTCTGTGCCTCTGGAAGTGCTCAGTTGGTCCATGAAGAGGCCAGTCTCTTGTTTTCAAGGTCCATTCACCCTGACCTGAAAGACCAGACCTTTTGCCTGATGGGCTGGTGGACACTAATTCACCAGTTAGAGAGAGAGCTGGGCCTGTTTCTGTCTGGGGCAGAGATCACCTCACCTAGTAGTTTGTGACATTAAACTGGGCAGGAGTGGTCTCCTGGACTAGTTTGCATCAGCAAAGGGGGTCAAGAGTTCAATTCTTTGCACAAGCCGGCTTCAGAGTTTGGCATGGCTGCAGTTTGCAAAGTGAATTATAAGATCAACAGAAGATATTTCTAACTGGCATTCCAGTAGATGTGTTTACAGTATAATTAAAATCAATGGCTTTGTATCCCCCATTTAATCTGATTGGTGAAACTCCTGCTTCCAGTGGAGTTGACACTTGTTTCGATGCCTTTAGACAGAGACAATTTGGTGCATCCCATAATATGATAGATCAAGAGTTTCCATGTGAATTTACTAACTCAAACTCAACTCCAAATGTCTGTCACTGGAAAAGTTTAAGAGAAACTCAGCAGTATGTTCTCAAAGAAAACTCAGACAAAAGGCAGGGTTTAAAATCCACTATCAGATATTAATTAATACGCCGAGTTTCAGGGTCTTGAGGCAATTGTTTCACTTGGTTAGTTAACGATAGAATAATTATTTACATGATATTTTTCTTAAAGAAAGCATTTTGAAAGAGACTGGAAAGGAGATAAAGTCGGTAATGTCAGTGCATTAGGTTGGGTAAATTGACAGATATCTGAGATGCATTGTAGTTTGAAAGACAACTGTTCCCTGGAGGGAACATTGAAAAGATCCTGGCTGACCCCGGCTCATGTACAAGTGCTTTGGAAAGCTTCCTTGTGACATTAACATAACAAAAGAAACTCATACAAATTTCAGGAGAGATAAACTTGTTTCATGACTGTGAGAATCACATCAATCAGCCCAATTCATCTTTGGAGGTGTGTGGATGTGGGGCTGCAGTTAGTTACCCGCAGATCTCAAAATACACTCATTTCTGCATCTACCCAGAAAACTCCTAACTACTTGCATTTATATAGCGCCTTTACTACAGACGCAATAAAATGTCTCAAGCTGCTTCTCAGGAGCGCTATCAATAAAATTTGACGCTGAACCTTATAAGGAGACATTATAGGGCAGGTGACCAAAAGCTTAGTCAACGAGGTAACCTTAAGGAGCATCTTAAAGAAGGGGAGGGTGCGAGGTGGAGCGGTTTAGGGAGGGAATTCCAGAGATCGAGCCAAGGCAGCTGAAGGCATGGCCGCCTATGGTGAGATGATGAAAACTGGGGGATGTGCCAGGTGCCAAAGTTAGAGGAGCACGAATATCGCAGAGAGTCGTGGGGCTAGAGGAAGTTACAATGATTGGGAGGGAGTGAGACCATGAAGGCATTTGTCTTCCGCTAAATCACCACCTGCCACATTTGTTTTCTGTTTCCCAGGTTGAAATTCAGATGAGGCAATTAGTCTGTGATAGTGAAGACCTGGTGATCCAGTGAGTGTGAGGGACCTGGACAAGTGGGAGTTGGTCAGGAAATGGGGGAAGTTGAAAGGTTCTCCGCTGTGGCATCCAGGAGCTAAGGGCTCCTGTCTCAAACACAAGCTGTTCCTATGTGTAGGGTTTGAGGCCAGTTTCTCAGCAATTTGGGTAATAGGAAGATGTGACTATAGCGGTCTGTTACATAATGGAGCCTCCTACTCTGTGCAAACCCCAGCAGAAACTCTAGTGAAATCTGGGTCAGGTCACCAGGGAGCAATGGGACCTCCCACTCCCTGAGAGAACAGGCTGCAGCCCTTAGGAGGTCATAGTGAATAGCGTGAATCGCAGTTAAATGTGTGTGTGTGTACATGAACGTGTGTGTGTGTACGTGTGTATGAGTGTTTGTGTGTGTGTCTTTATCTGTGCACGGGTGCGTGCATGTGTGCGTGTTTGTGTGTGTGTGTAAACGTGTGTGTGTGTGTACTTGCATGTGTCTGTACCTATGTCTGTACGTATGTCTGCATGTGTGTCTGCATGTGTGTGAGTGCATGTTTGTGTGTGTGCGTGAGTGTGTGTGTTTGTGTGTTTAGGTGAGTGTTTGTGTGTTTAGGTGAGTGTGTGTGTTTGTGTGTGCATGTGCATGCTGTATGTTTGTATGTTTGTGTGTGTGCGCGCTGTATGTTTGTGTGTGTGTGTGTGCGCGTGTGTGTGTGTGTGTGTACATGTGCATGCTGTATGTTTGTGTGTGTGTGCGTGTGTGTGTGTGTACATGTGCATGCTGTATGTTTGTGTGTGTGTGTGTACATGTGCGCGCTGTATGTTTGTGTGTGTGTGTGTACATGTGCATGCTGTATGTTTGTGTGTGTGTGTGTGTGCGCGTGTGTGTGTCTGTGTGTGTACATGTGCATGCTGTATGTTTGTGTGTGTTTGTGTTTGTGTGTGTGTGTGCGTGTGTGTGTGTTTGTGTGTGTGTGTGTGCGTGTGTGTGTGTGTTTGTGTGTGTGTGTGTGTTTGTGTGTGTTTGTGTATGTTTGTGTGTGTTTGTGTGTGTGTGTGCATGTGTGTGTTTGTGTGTGTGTGTGTTTGTGTGTGTGTTTGTGTGTGTGTGTGTTTGTGTTTGTGT